>NC_092052.1:102885248-103528998 GCF_003086295.3 Arachis hypogaea | reverse complement strand
AAATCTAACATAAGAATTCATAAACTAAAATAGCAACATAAAGTAATCAACAAGGGAAATAAATAAACTAGAAAGCTAGAACAATTAAAAGTAGAAGAGAAACTAAATTAAACTAAGATAGAATTCAGAAATTGGAAAGGAATAAAACTAAGAATCCTAAAATCTAGAGAGAGGAGAGATCTTCTCTCCCTAGAAAACTACATCTAAAACCTAAAATTTGTGAATGAAAGTTGAATTAATGATTCCTCCACTCTGCAGCCTCTATTTTGTATTTTCGGGCTTGGAACTAGGCCAAAAAGGAGCCCAGAAATTGCCCCCGACGCTTTCTGCAGATTGTATCACGTGACACTTTGTCACGCATACGCGTCGTCCACGCGTATGCGTCGCTTAGAAAAAATCCTTGTCACCCGTACACGTCAGTCACGCGTACGCGTCGCTCACCTTCTGCGCCAGTCACGCGTACGTGTGGCCCACGCATGCGCATCGCTACCAGCTTTCCAAAACACCATTTTCTTGCGTTCCTTCCACTTTTGCATGCTTCCTTACCATCCTCTAAGCCATTCCTGCCCTATAAACCCTGAAAACACTCAGCAAACATATCACAACATTGAATGGTAATAAGAGGGGATTAAAATTAGCAAATTAAAGGTCAAAGAAGCATGTTTTCAACCATAGTACAGAATTAGGAAGGGAAATGTAAAACATGCAATTCATATGCATAAGTGTGAGAATAATGGATAAAATCTGCTTAATTCAATACAAAATAAATCGTAAAATAGCGGTTTATCAACCACTCACTAGAATGAGCCTTTGTCCACTATTTCGAATCAAGCTTGTTCAGATACTCCCACGCACTAGAATTGATCCTTTGCAGCCTCAACATCGAAATGTCAAACTCTTGAGTTGTGGTGGCTCTGCAACACTCCCACACTGCCTCTTTGAGTTGTTTGTCCTTCCATCTCTTTGTGAAATTATTCCAAATGTGCATATCACAAAAGCAATAATGAACTCTAGGCATAACTTGTTGCATTGTCGGAATAAGGCCCTATTCAAATAACATGTGAGTGATTAATATAATTGAAATTCATTTGAATTTAACAAAGATTAACTGCATACCTTATGTTGGTTACTAATAAAGTTCCAACCATGCACTTTGTAGTTGCCCAAGTCGTTGTGTAAATGCTCCAGGAACTATTTTCAGTTATCTCTGGTTTTTGAATCCACCACGGCGTAGGCAACTGGAAAAATCTTATTCTTCGCTTCTTGACCTATTTTAGTGAGTAGCTGTCCTCTATAGAAGCTCTTCAAGAATACGCCATGAAGGCTAATGAATGGTCTATACCCTAGGACAAAACCCTTCTTACATGCCTCAAGAGAAAGGCAAATTCTCTTGAACAAGGGCAGAGAGTCAGCCATTGGAGTGGTATCCAAATGCATAGTTGATCCTGGATTTGTAAGCAGTATTTGGTTAAGGTAATCCCTAAATTCAGCATGTTGTTCTCTCTCTGATCCTTCAATATTTTTCCCTGTCTTTTTCATGGCCTTCTAGATCTTCTTATAATTAATAGCCACATTGAACTCCTTCTTAAACCAAGTTTCAGCCTCAACACAAGTGATTTTTCATTGGTCTCTAATCTTTTCTTCTAGCATCTCAGTAACCTACACCCTATTTGCAGACTTGTTACTATGTTTTCTAACACAGATGTGCTGATCCATAAAAGTCTTCACTTGATAGCTCCTCGGCTCATTTGACCTAGAACAATATATGTTCCAGGGACAATTCTCGTCCCAACAAATTACCTTGCATCTTGTAGGCTCTACTCTACTGAACTTGATGCTTCTTTTTATTTGAATATTATACTTTCTCACAAACCTCATAAATTCATCCATGGTAGCAAAATGATAAACCATTATTTTATGATTTATATTGTGTTTAATTGAGTGATTTTATCAAGTCTTTCACCCACTTATTCATATGATTTGCATGTATTCACAATTCCTTCCTAAAATTGTTCTATGATTAAAAACTTGCTTCCTAAAGATATTTTAATTGAATATTTTTATTCTCCTTTATACCATTCGATGCCGTGATCTGTGTGTTAAGTGTTTCAGGCTTCATAGGGCAGGAATGGCTTAGAGAATGGAGAGGAAGCTTGCAAAGATGGAAGGAACACAAGAAATTGAGGAGATGACCAGCGAGAAGTGACGCGGGCGCATGGCTCACGCGACCGCGCGAAATGGAGGAAATTGCAGTGACACGTTCTAACCCTGTTTTCGGCCCAGAAATGTAGATTAGAGCCAGGGAACATGCAGAGACAAAACAACTCTCATTTCAGATAATTTTTAGTTTGGAGATCTAGAGGGAGAGTTCCACCTCTTTCTCTAGGTTTTTCTTTATACTCATAATTTAGGATTTGAAGATTTTGGCTTTGGTGATTGAGAAGAGTCTACCTCCGGAACTGGTCATTCTAGTTTGCTTACCTACTTTTTACTTATTCTTTCATATCCTTAATTTGTCCAGAGTACAATTGGATTATTTTTAGAGTTATTTAATACAAAGACTATTTTTATTTATTTTTATTAATCTTTTTTATTATTGTTTATCATGTCTCTTCTTATTTCTCCTCTTTATTTTGTGAAGTCTACATTTATGATAATAGAGTAGTTTCTCAACTTGATTGGGAGTTGATTAAAAGGAGAACCTTGAGTTGGAATACTCAAGAGTTTAATTGTAATTGGTTTGTTGTTGGTTGGCTTGTTAGTCACTAACTCTAATCCTTCCCAAGGGAAAGGATTAGGACTTGTGAATAGAAGTTGCCTTTTAACTTGACTTTCCTTCATTCGTTGAGGGTTAACTAAGTAGGAATAACTACTAATTATTAATTGATCTTGAGAAAATTCCAACAAGGATAGAACTTCCGATTAATCTTCTCCCGGTCAAGATTTTTATTTAAATTACATAAATTCTCTGATTTAATTTCCTGTTTATCAAACTCAAAACCATTTTGGAAAACCTCTGATTAATAAAATAGCACATCTTTTCGCAACTCGTTGGATACTCCCAGTATTCTAATTCTAATTTTGTGACAACTCTTTTCTAAATTGACAAGCGGATTTTTGCTGGTTAAGAGCTGTACTTGCAATGCCATTTTTCTTAATAATTCTTAATCTGCCAATTTTTGCCATATCAATTTTTGGCGTCGTTGCCGGGGAGTTATAATAGAGTGCTAAGTTATTGATTGGAATTTATTTATTTGCATTTTATTTTATCTTGCTACTATGAGCTGCATGTTTCTTTCATTGAATGACACGTTCACTTCCTGATCCAAGCTTGCCAGTATTTGATCCTAAGATTGAAAGAACTATTTCACGTATAAGGCAAGCTCAGCGTCGATTAGTCCTCTTCGAGGACGAATCTAAAACGTCACTTAAGGAAGAAACAAGCTCCCTTTCTACTGATTCGGTTGATTTACATGCAGGTGACATGGCAGCACCTAGGAGAGTTACTATCCAGGAAGCTGGAGCCCCTGATTTTACACTGCAACTGTATCAAGCGCATCACCCAGTGGTGCCTGTGGATTTTGAAATAAAGACTGCACTACTCAACTTGATGCCCAAGTTTCATGGCTTACCTGCTCAAGAGCCTATCAAGCACCTTAGGAATTTCCAGGCAGCCTGTTCTACTATCAGGCGTGACGGTGTAGATGAAACTTCTATTTTGTTAAAAGCCTTCACATTCTCTCTTGAGGGAAAGGCAAGAGAGTGGTATTACACTCAACCTGGAGCAACTATTTCTAACTGGGATACGCTTAAAAGAGAATTTTTGGAAAAATTCTTTCCAGCTGAAGTTACTGATAAACTGAGGAAAGACATTTTCACGATTGTTCAGGACGAATCTGAGACTCTCTACGAATACTGGAGCGCTTCAACGATCTTCTGGAAGCATGTCCCCACCATATGATTGACAAGATAGTGTTACTCGGCTACGTCACACAGGGCATGAAGCCTCAAGATAAGACCACATTGGAAAGTGCTAGCAATGGGTCTATGAAAAAGTACAAGACCACTGATGAGGCATGGCAATTGATTAGCGACTTAGCTGAATCTACTCGAAATCACAGGCAGAAACAAAGCCGGTCAAAAGCTGTTGCAGAGGTATCTTCTAGCAAAGAGACTACTGCTCTAACTTAGAGTATATATGAAATGACCAACTTACTGAAGCAGATGCAGTTGAGTCAACAGCAAGCTCAGCCCTCTCCACCACAGCAAAGCCAACAGTTGGTTCCACAAAGAATATGTGGAATCTGTGCCGATTATAGTCATTATACTGATGAATGTCCGCAGCTCCAGCAGGAAGACAATACTGTGGCAGCCACTCATAACTTCTATGACCGCCCTAATCAAGGATACAATCAAGGTGGCAGCTACAACCATGGATGGCAGGACATTCCAACCAAGGTGGGAGAGATAATTCTAACCAGGGTTGGAGGGACAATCATAACAGAGGAGGCAGAGATAACAATGGAAACCAGAGGTGGAATAACAATAACAACATCAGACAGCAGAATCAGAATCAGGCCTACAGAGCACCTCATCTAAGGCAGCCTCAAGCATTTCAGCAGACCCCTCAGATCACTTATCCCTCTTCATCTTCTAATGATGAGTTACCACAATCTATTGATCGGAGACAGCAGGCCATGGAAAACAACCTTACTTCTACTCTAAATGGTCTGAACTCTACCTTGCAAGCTCTTGTCTCACAGATTGGATCACTAAATAACTCCAACAACCAGCCTTTGAGCTCTAGTGGAATCCCCTCTCAACCATTACCCAACCCCAAGGGTGGCATCAACGCCATTACCTTGAGGTCTGGAACCACACTACAAGGGAGGAATCCTGAGGAGCCAAGCCCGCTTGAACACGCCCCAGCTGAGGACATGGTTGAGGTAGAGGATGTTAAAGAAGAAGATGAAACACAAGGCATGGCTGAAGCTGTAAGAGACACCACTCCTATCCCATTTCCACAACTTGCTAGGAAAGCCAGAAAGCAGATGAAACTTGATCCCAAAATGGTAGAAATCTTCAAAAAGGTTGAGGTAACTGTTCCCTTTTTTTATGTTATTCAGCAAGTACCTAAATACGCAAAGTTTCTAAAAGAATTGTGCATACATAAAGATAAAATTAATGAATTAGAAACTATTCCTTTAGGTAGTTCAATATCTGCTTTAATGGGAAATATACCTGAAAAATATAGTGATTCAGGCCCATGTATGGTTAATTGTACCATTGGAGGTGTGATATTTTCTGATTGTATGTGTGATCTAGGAGCGTGCGTGAGTATTATGCCCTTGTCTATATATGATGCTTTAAGGCTCCCTCCCTTAAAAAGGTCGGCAGCTCGTTTTGTGTTAGCAGATAAAAGCATTATTACAGTGGTTGGGATTGCTGAAGATGTGTTAGTGAGCATTAAGGGGCTCACGTTTCCCATTGACTTCTATATCTTGGAGATGCCCCAAAATGACTCAGAAAAGCCTTCATCAATCCTGCTTGGAAGACTATTTTTGAAAACTTCGAAGTTCAAGCTGGATGCCTTTTCGAGAACCTATTCTTTTGAGGTAGATGGCAGAACAGTGAGCTTCAACCTGGATGAAGCTATGAAGCATCCTCCGGAAGATCACTCCATATTCCAATGCGATATCATTAATGATATTATAGCTGCAACTCACCAGGAAGAAATGGAAGAGAGTCACCTGGAGCAAGATCCAAGTATGGGGACACCCTCTGAACATACTAAAGATTCATTACCATTTTCACCAGCCCCAGATAATCCAGAGCCAAGCCAGAAGCAAAAAATAGAATTAAAGCCCCTTCCTCCACACCTCAAGTATGCTTACCTTGAGGACAAGCAGAAGTTCCCAGTTATCATTGCGAGGGAGCTCACTTCCCAACAAGAAGAACAACTGCTTAGTGTATTGAGAACGCATAAGAAAGCAATTGGATGGAGCTTGGCGGATATAGTAGGCATCAGCCCTCAAGTTTGTGAACACAGAATATTCTTAGAAGAAGGAGCAAAGCCTGTCCGACAACCTCAGCGAAGATTGAATCCAACCATCTTAGAAGTTGTCAAGAAGGAAGCAACCAGACTACTTGAAGCAGATATCATTTACCCCATTTCAGATAGCAAATGGGTCAGCCCAGTGCAAGTGGTGCCCAAGAAGTCTGGAGTAACAACAATAAGGAATGAGCAGGGAGAACTTCTGACAACCAGAATACAGAACTCATGGAGAGTTTGCATTGACTACAGGCGTCTCAACCAAGCCACTCGCAAGGATCATTACCCCTTGCCATTCATTGATAAGATGCTTGATCGCCTATCAGGTAAATCTCATTACTGTTTTTTAGACGGTTATACAGGTTACTTTCAAATTCATATAGCTCCTGAAGATCAGAAAAAGACTACTTTTACATGTCCTTTTGGGACTTATGCTTATAAGAGAATGCCCTTTGGCTTATGCAATGCACCAGCCACTTTTCAAAGGTGCATGATGAGTCTTTTCTCTGATCTCATTAAGACCTGTATGGAAGTTTTTATGGATGACTTTAGCGTATATGGTGATTAGTTTAGCCTCTGCTTGGATAGTTTATCTAGAGTATTGGACAAGTGTGTTAGTTCAAACCTTGTTTTAAATTTTGAAAAGTGTCATTTTATAGTGAAACAAAGAATTGTTCTAAGACATGTTATTTCTGATACTGGTATCTCTGTAGACCCAGCAAAGGTGGATGTTATTTCTAGTTTACCTTACCCCTCCTCTGTGAGGGAAGTCTGTTCGTTCCTTGGCCATGTAGGTTTTTACAGGAGATTCATTAAGGACTTCAGTAAGGTAGCACTACCCTTATCCAAACTACTGCAAAAAGACATTGAGTTCAAGTTCAGTGAGGATTGCAAACAGGCATTTGATAAGCTGAAGACCGCCTTGACTCAAGCTCCGATTGTGAGGGGACCAGACTGGAGTCAACCATTTGAAATCATGTGTGATGCCTCCAATCATGCAGTAGGAGCAGCGTTGACTCAGCATGAAGGTAACGATCCTTTTGTAATTGCTTATGCATCTAAGACTTTAGATGCTGCTCAATCTAATTACACTACTACTGAAAAAGAGCTTCTAGCTATTGTTTTTGCTCTGGATAAATTCTGAGCCTATTTACTTGGTACTAAGGTAGTAGTGTACTCAGACCATGCAGCTCTAAAGTATTTATTGGCTAAAAAGGAGTCTAAACCAAGGCTAATATGTTGGATGCTACTACTGCAAGAATTTGATTTGAAAATTAAAGATAGGAGTGGTAACCAAAATTTAGTGGCAGACCACTTGAGTCGCCTTGAGCACATTACAGATGACTCCATTCCTATCAATGATACTTTCCCATTTGATAGCTTACAGGCAGTATCTGATGTAGTTCCTTGGTATGCACCTATAGCTAATTATCTCGTTAGCCACACTTTTCCTCCAAACTTTACTAAACATCAGAGAGACAAGCTGAAAAGCGAATCCAAAATATATGGGATGATCCATATCTATGGAGGTGTGGTGTTGACCAGGTAATTAGACGGTGTGTACCACAATCAAAATTCCAGTCCATTTTAGAGGCCTGCCACTCATCTGAGAGTGGAGGACATTTTGGCCCTCAATGATCAGCTAGAAAAGTTTTAGACTGTGGATTCTGGTGGCCTACTCTTTTTAAAGATGCTGCTGACCTTTGTAAATCTTGTTCTCCTTGCCAGAGATTTGGTAATATATCCAAGAGGGATGAAATGCCTCAACAAATTATGCTTTTCTGTGAACTTTTTTATATTTGGGGCATTGACTTCATGGGTCCATTCCCAAATTCTAATGGTCACCTTTATATATTATTAGCTGTAGATTATATTTCTAAATGGGTGGAAGCAATTTCAACCCGTACTGATGATGCTAAAACTATTGTTTCCTTTGTTAGAAACCATATTATTTGTCGCTTTGGATCACCACGAGCAATCGTGAGCGATCAAGGCACTCACTTTTGTAACAAGAGACTAACAGGATTACTGAAGAGGCATGGGATAATTCATAAAGTATCAACAGCCTATCACCCCCAGACTAATGGGCAAGCAGAGGTGTCTAACAGAGAGATAAAGCGCATACTGCAAAAGATAGTCAAGCCTCATAGAAAGAACTGGAGCACCAGGCTCCAAGATGCGCTTTGGGCATATCGGACAGCATACAAGACACCAATCGGGATGAGTCCTTTCCACTTAGTTTATGGAAAGGCCTGTCATCTCCTAGTTGAGTTAGAACACAAAGCTTTCTGGGCGGTAAAGGAATGCAACATGGACTATGAGAAAGCCGGAGCTAAACGGAAGTTGCAATTGCAAGAATTAGAGAACCTTCACCTAGACGCTTATGAAAACTCCAGGCTGTATAAAGAGAAGGTGAAAGTTGTGCATGATAAGAACATCAAGAGAAGAGAGTTCCAACCTGGGGACTTAGTCCTCCTTTACAACTCCAGAATACGGCTCATGCCAGGCAAGCTGAGATCCAGATGGGACGGTCCCTATCGAGTAAAGAGGGCGGAGCCATACGGAGTCTTTCACTTGAGCCATCTTTCAAGCCCTGAACTTATAAAGGTCAATGGACATTGCTTGAAGTTATTTCATGGCGAAAAGATGGTGAAAAACTAGGAGCTAGAGATCTTCCTCTTGGAGGATCCACCCACAGCA
Organism: Arachis hypogaea; assembly: GCF_003086295.3. Taxonomy (NCBI): domain Eukaryota; kingdom Viridiplantae; phylum Streptophyta; class Magnoliopsida; order Fabales; family Fabaceae; genus Arachis; species Arachis hypogaea. The sequence continues at coordinate 103,520,246 of NC_092052.1, read as the reverse complement.
GAAGACTGAGCTAATGGAGCGTCCAACTTAAGGACGTTAAAGCAAAGTTTTAGGTGGGAGACAACCCACCATGGTATGATCGTTCCTCCCCTCTCCTTTATTTCCTATTTCAATAACTCTTCTCAGTACTAGTGCCTATAGTTGCATCTGCATTTGCATATCGCATATTAAAAAAAAAAAAAATTGGCATGCGATGCGACAGTGTCACCGACGCGTCCGCATCATATGTGCCTCAAGGAAGAAAAGAGATTTTACAGAGAGTCATGCGAGAGCGTGACTGGAGGCGTGCCTGTGGCACAATTTGACCCACGCGACCGCGTCGCTGACGCGTCCGCGTCATGTGGGAAAAATGCATCACACGCGTCCACGTCATGCACGCGACGCGTCCGCGTCATGTGGGAAAAATGCATCACACGCGTCCGCGTCATGCACGCGAACGCGTGCCCTGAAAATCAACGTAAGAAAGGGTATATGGCAGAATGTTATGCTGGACCAGGACTAGAATGGTGCTAGACGCATAAGCCCTACCACGCGAACGCGTTCCCCATGCGTCCGTGTCATTTTCCAATCTTGACTATTCACGCGATCGCGTCCACCACGCGAACGCGTCACCCTGACATTTGGCAACAATGAGTTTCGAACAGAGAGTTGTGCGAGCGCAAGGCTGCTCTCGCGCCACTAGCACAGATCATGTCACGCGTCCGCGTGACCGACGCGTCTGCGTCGGCTCATCTAAGCGCCATTCGCGCGAACGCGTACCCCACGCGTCCACGTCGCTTGCGCCGCACAACTTATCCAAATCTGCCAAAATATCTTATCTTTTTCTTCCTCAAATCCTACTTTTTCTTTTCCCTTCTTCTTTATTTCCCCCCTTTCTTCCTTCTTCCTTCTTTCTCACTTTCTACTTTCTCTCTTTTACCACCATTATCAAGGTTTTTCTTTTCTTCTTCCCTCCTTACTTTTCTATTCTTCTTCTTATTTTTATGTTTTCTTCTTCTTTTTTCTTTTTCTTTTAATTGGTGTTAGAAATTTATTTGGGTCATTGTTTCTTATGATTTGCTTGTGGATTGTTAAGGATTTGTTTGACAATTATATATTAATTTTATAGGGTTGCTTGCATGTTCAATTTAATACTTTCAATAGCTTATCTACCATGCATGCTATGTGTTTGTGAAAATGCCCGTATGGCATTGCGCACTATTTTTAGATTTCTTTTAATCTACTACTCTAAATGATTACTTTTCACAAAAGCCTTTTTATATTTTATTAATTAAATATAATTGTTATTACAAAGATATTGTTAGTTTGACAGACTTGGTAATCTAACTTGGACCTTGAATGCTTGATCTATGCTACTCATGCCTTTGCTGGCATGCTAATAAACACCTTGCATTTAACTATCTTCATATGCACTTGCTATATTTCCATTAATGATTTTTCACATGTAGTCATGACCATGTGTTAACATCATTCATTTTAATGTGCATTGATTACCACCTTTCCCGTTCTCTTCCTTGCTCTAACCCTTGAGTTCTTAACATCCTTATTCTTTCCCTTTCAGGATGGCCACCAAGAAAGGAAAAGAGAAAGCTACTCCCAAACCACCAGCAAGGAGAGGAACAAAAAGAGCATTAGTGGCAGAGTCATCTTCAACTGCAGTTAAGCCCTCAACAAAATGAATTAAGAGGATTATAAAGGTCGATGAAAAAGAGAAAGCCTTCCCAGCAAAGGACACTGCGTGATTTTCCAACCGCTACTGTGAGCAGATGTTTTCCATCCTGGCAGTAAGGAATTACAACAACGAATACCTGCTTATCCTCCCGACCCGTATTGCTGAATTTGTTGAGCCGCAAATCGAACAAAGACACTGGGGATTCCTACAAAGACAGCCACGACAGGTTAATCTCTCATGGGTAGTCGAGTTCTACTCTAATTTCCACTTGCCAACCCTGCAGTCTATCTATGTCCGTCAGAAGCAAATCCCCATTTAGAAGAGGCCATTCAACGAGCTTTGGATCTCCCCCCTGCTCCAGAAGGACTGGACGCCTTTCAAAAGGCCGCACTCAAGTGCCAGACGTACCAATTTGACTGGGACGCTGTTCTCAGAGTTATCGCACAACCTGGCAACAGATGGATTTATGGATACCATCGTTCCCGACCTAAGGGAATATCGGCTTCCGCACTTACCTTGGAGGCTCGCGTATGGGCACAGATTATGTCCCACTACGTCTTTCCGAGCACTCATGAGTCCTCCTTCACTGCAGACATGGCCGTTCTACTATGGTGCATCCTCACAGACCAGCCTCTAAACCTACCAAGACACATCCGGAATGCCATGGGACACGTACAAATTGCGGGCAACCTACCTTTTCCCGCCTTGGTCTCAGATCTTGTCGCAGCAGCCGGAGTCTCCTACAGAGCTGGGGACACCAAAGCCATGCTTCCACGGGATGATCAGTACGTCCCTAACGGGAAATATCTCAGGCCACCAACAGCCACTACCAGCCAATCCGCAGAATAAGCTGCAGACATTCCCCCTTCCACACCACAAGCACCTTCAACAAGTCAGCTGCTCCATCAAATACTGGAGAGGTTGGACCGGCAAGAACAGAAGCGAAGCTACGAGAGCGCCGCAACCAGCGCCGATTCAAATACCTCAAGGAGCTACTCACAGGCAACCACAGACCTGACAAGGACCCAAACACCCCGGACTCCACTTCATTTACCAGCACAGGAAGCGATGACGGTCCCGACTGTGGAGATACTGCTACCAGCCCCCCTTTGTTCTTGACAGATGGCACCGAGGACGGTGCAAAGCCTTAAGTGTGGGGAGGTCGGTCAGTGCCTGACTTCCAGAGGTAATTTCTCTTCCTTAACACCAATAAAATAGTTAGTTTTTCAATTTTTTTTAGAATAGGATAGATTGCATAGTAATAGGTTAGTTGCATGCATGTTCTACTTAATTGAAAAGATAATAAGTTCCTTTTAAGACCCTATTTTTGAAAAATTTTACTAATTTAAATCAAAACCTTTATGTTAAATTTGTTTGAAGTTGTAATTGGAACATGGTTTTTGAGCTAAAGAACACACAACCTGTGAGACTTTGAGCCTAAATACATGGTTACATTATTTAACCATAATTATTTTATTCTTGTGTGCTTATTTCTCTATGATTGTAATTTGAATTTTGTTTTATCCTATATGTCCAATGTTAATATGTTATATGCATGCATATGATTGAGGCTATTGTTTGTCTAGCTCACTTATCCCAAATAAGCCTACCCTTTAAATTACCTTCGTTAGCCACTTTGGGTCGTTTTAATCCCACTTGTTCTACATTTTACCACATTACTAGCCTTAAGCAGCAAAATAATTAAATATCCCAATTGAATCTTTGGTTAACTTAAGATAAAAATTGTGTGTTAATTGAGTATAGGAAGATTGTGGGAACAAAGGTTAATAAAGGAATGTGTCATGATAAGATAATGAGAATTTGGGTACCTGCTCATGTGAAACTATAAAAGAAAATTGAAAATCTATGTGCATTGATAAGCTATGTTTATTTTTATGTTCAAAAAAAATTTAGTAAATAAGGGGACAAAATTACCCCAATAATAAGTTAAAGTTCAACAATCGATGCACATGTGATAAAATTAAAATAAAGGTTGATACATGAGTGTGGAATGCGAAAAGGAAATTCTGGGTAGCTAGGTATGAAATTTGAGGCTATATAGAAAATACATATATGATTAGGTGAAAGCTTGGGTTAATTAAAGATTCAATTTATAAGCTCACTTAGCCATATATACCTTTACCCTTACCTTAACCCCATTACAACCTTGAAAAGACCTCATGATGTTTGCATTGGTACATTAAATGTTGTTGATTGGTTAGGTGAAGAACAAAAATTAGAAAGCATGATTAGAGAAGGATAGAGTGATTACCATATACACTAGAGAGATTAGAGTGCACACACACCATCAGTGAGGGTTCAATACTTGATTCTATGTTCCCTGCTTTCACGAGCTGTCTCCTTACAAATTTACTTGCTTTTACTGTATGATTTGAACTAGTGGAATCTGCTCCATGGTTGGTCTTAGAGAACTTATTTATTTTTAATCAGATAGACAAAATCATATAGTTGCATTCATGTATATAGGTTGCATTGCATTGCATGAGTCTTACATGCCCACATTCATTCATATTTATCTCCTTCAACTAAGCATGAGAACATGCTAATGTTTAAGTGTGGGGAGGTTGATAAACCATTATTTTATGATTTATATTGTGTTTAATTGAGTGGTTTTATCAAGTCTTTCACCCACTTATTCATATGATTTGCATGTATTCACAATTCCTTCCTAAAATTATTCTATGATTAAAAACTTGCTTCCTAAAGATCTTTTAATTGAATATTTTTATTCTCCTTTATACCATTTGATGCCGTGATCTGTGTGTTAAGTGTTTTAGGCTTCATAGGGCAGGAATGGCTTAGAGAATAGAGAGGAAGCTTGCAAAGATGGAAGGAACACAAGAAATTGAGGAGATGACCAGTGAGAAGTGACGCGGGCGCATGGCTCACGCGACCGCGCGAAATTGAGGAAATTGTAGTGACGCGCTCGCGTGCCTGACGCGAACGCGTGGATTGGAAACTACACGAGTGACACGAATGCATGGACGACACGCACGCATGGCACGGAAAATGCTGAGTGACGCGAACGCATGGACGACGCGGTCGCATGACGTGCGCGATCTGCAGAATTTACAGAAGTCACTGGCGTGAATTCTGGGCCGCGTTCTAACCCAGTTTTCGGCCCAGAAACGCAGATTAGAGCCAGAGAACATGCAGAGACAAAACAACTCTCATTCCAGATAATTTTTAGTTTTTAGTTTGGAGATCTAGAGGGAGAATTCCACCTCTTTCTCTAGGTTTTTCTTTATACTCATAATTTAAGATTTGAAGATTTTGGCTTTGGTGATTGAGAATAGTCTACCTCCGGAACTGGTCATTCTAGTTTGCTTACCTACTTTTTACTTATTCTTTCATATCATTAATTTGTCCAGAGTACAATTGGATTATTTTTAGAGTTATTTAATACAAAAACTATTTTTATTTATTTTTATTAATCTTTTTTATTATTGTTTATCATGTCTCTTCTTATTTCCCCTCTTTATTTTGTGAAGTCTACATTTATGATAATGGAGTAGTTCCTCAACTTGATTGGGAGTTGATTAAAAGGAGAACCTTGAGTTAGAATACTCAAGAGTTCAATTGTAATTAGTTCGTTGTTGGTTGGCTTGTTAGTCACTAACTCTAATCCTTCCCAAGGGAGAGGATTAGGACTTGTGAATAGAAGTTGACTTTTAACTTGACTTTCCTTCATTCGTTGAGGGTTAACTAAGTAGGAATAACTACTAATTATTAATTGATCTTGAGAAAATTCCAACAAGGATAGAACTTCCGATTAATCTTCTCCCGGTCAAGATTTTTATTTAAATTACATAAATTCTTTGATTTAATTTTCTGTTTATCAAACTCAAAACCATTTTGGAAAACCTCTGATTAATAAAATAGCACATCTTTCTGCAACTCGTTGGGAGATGACCTGGGACTCATACTCCCAGTATTCTAATTCTAATTTTGTGACAACTCTTTTCTAAATTGACAAGCGAATTTTTGCTGGTTAAGAGCTGTACTTGCAACGCCATTTTTCTTAATAATTCTTAATCTGTCAATTTTCGCCACGTCACAAACTCCATCCCAAACTCTAGATGAACTTGGCCAAAAGGTGCTGTTAGATTTTCTTGAGGCGACACATTGTGATCACTATCATAATCATCCTCACAATTAAATGACATTAGATTGTGTAAATCTTCAGATTCGTACTGATAGTAGTCATGGTCAAAATCACTGTTATCATCTGAATGAGAGGAATCAGGCTTCACACGAGGAACAAAGATCTTTGGTGCCTCATTCCTTCCTCCTTGCACAAACATTTGACTAATGGGTGTTGGCCTTTTATACGGTGCTCTTCTGTTCTTCTGATTACTTTTATATCGTTAGGTGGGCACTTCATTCTAACCTGTTTGTGAAGTTAGACCCATTGCATCATTAACTCCACATTCAGGTTGTGTTTGGGCTTCAATGTGGCATTTGGTGGGCTTTTGGGATACATTAGGATGTTGGACTTAGGCTTCACTTTGCTGCTAGGTGGTGTTTTGGTTGACGTTTGGAAATTGGAATTGTGGCATTAGTTGGTTTGTAGATACAGGCTTGGGAGATGCTGTTTTTTTGCTTTGATTGCAACTTTGGTTAGTTCTATTTTTTCTATTTTCATTCTTACTATCTATCTTTTTTTTTTTGGAGTTGAATTTCTATGGATTGCCATCTTACTTCTTTTTTTGGAGTTTCTTGTGGTATAGGTTGTTCAACAGAATCAAGAATTGGGTTTGGCTCATCATCTACAACATTTATCACTTCAACTTCAATTTCTCAGGTAAATCAACAATATGATCCCAATAAACATGGCATATTCTCTTATTTTCAATAACAAATTTATACATTTAAACTACATCATTGTCAAGGCTAATTAAATGCAAACAATTGGATATTTCATTCTCAGTCTAATAAAAATCCTTGAAAGAAATATACCCCAAATCCTTAAATAACCCCACCATGAAATATGTATTAAGAGTTTCGACATTCACTCTTGGAATCACAACAACCACCACTCTAAAATATTTTAGAACTCTATTGATGTTTCTCTCAAATCGTCCTTTATGATGATACACAAAAGTTATATGATTTGCTATTTATTTATTGAAAAATCCTCAATCAAAGTATAAAACAACCAAAACCTAATTAACATCAACCAATAATGAACAACATTTTTTCAGTAAACCATAAACCAAAGTCAACATTTAACAAGGGGGAAGCATTACCTTTGATCACGCCTACTGCTAAACTTTTCTCGTTCGCCTACTACCCTATGTATGGACTTCTACGCTTCTCACCCTATCATGTCTGCTTTTAAAATAGAATGAAAGCCACAAATTGCAACAAATTCGAATGGGAAGACTTCAAAAATTCACTCTTTAATTTTGTTTAATTAGAGAATTTAAAGAAAAAAAAATCTCTTTGAGTACTTCAAGTACTCAATAATATTTAGTACTTGTTTGTACATAGAATAAGTAAAGAATTATTTTGTTTGAGAGAGTAAATAATTTATTACTGTCATAGTTGACATTTATAAGTTTTTTTTATGTAGAATTCATCTGAAATAAATAACACATATTCTTTAATCTTAATTATTAGCGACAATTTTATAATGAAAAATTGTATATACTTATAGACTACAAAATCAGATAGAATGTTCTGATATACAATGTGCAGAGAAGTGGTGGTTGAAACAAAATATTTAAATTTGATAATTCATCTCTTACTATTTTAGAAATTTCTGAGAAAGAAATGTTGAAATGTCATGCTGACAAATGTAAATAATTAGTGAAATAAATTTTTATGTCTTGAATAAAAAATGATTCATATGATAATGTTATTTATTGATGCAAGTATTTTGTGTATAAATCGATGGATTTTCATATCAAAACACAGGTATATGTGAACACTACTTAAGATAGATAATAAAAAATGATTTGGCGACCTATTTTCTACATTTGATTTTTGATTCAACAGTAGAGTTTGGTAAATTTAATTCAATGCAACAAACACATTCAAGTGGAATAATATTTGTTATGAACAATATTTTTTAGTAAACCATAAAAGATAAAACAAAATCAACAATTAACAAGAGAAGGAAGCATTATCTTTAATCGCGTCTGATGCTAAGCTCTCCTCGTTCGCCTACGCCTGCGTGTGGATTTCGATGCTTCTCGTCCTTTCATGTTTGTCTTCAGAATAAAATGAAAGCGACGAACTACAACAAACTTAATTGCGAAGTGTTCAAAAATTCACTCTTATTATTTATTCTCTGTTAAGACATGTTTTTATTCAACGTAATTTATGAGAATGAAGAGAATGAAGAGATATACCTCGTAAAAAACTTTTTTCTAATTTAATAAATTTAATCATGTAATTTTTATTTTTTATTATGTCATCAAAAAACTCAAATCATACAATAAAGTGTCACCTAGTACTAGTAGTTATTACTGTTGTAAAAATTATTCAGACAATGAAAGAATAAAAATGACAACAAAATTAATATTAATGTGTACAAATAACTTATTAAAATATTATAATATACATCTATTCACGGTATAAAAATTTACTTTTGTCCATTCTTCCAAAGGAGAAAAACCCTCTATCATGCGCACAACACACTACTGGGACTATGCAAAACTGCAAAGATTCCACGCCTTTGTTTCGTTAACGAAGTAACGAACTTAACCCCCTTCAAACCAACAGTAACAACCAAATAATAATAATAATAAAAGTTGAAGGTTCTTGGTTTGTGCATCGAGTGAATTAGTGTGGGTCTTATCTTTAACATGTTCCTTTTGCCACCACATCTTACCACTCCATTCCCTTCTACCCGCTCCACCAACTACTTCCCCACCACCCGCCACCACCAACCACCACCTCCTTCCGCCGCCAACCCTTTGATCTCCTCCTCCGTCGCAACCGCTACCCCACTCATCGCCGATGAGGGCCCCAACGACATTCTCCCCCTCCAGAACCGCCGGTATGACTTCACTCCACTCCTCAACTTCCTCTCCTCCGATTCCAATTCTGAACCAGAAAACAACTCGTCTTCCCCAACTCAACTCGACCCAACTGAGTTCCAACTCGCCGAGTCATACCGAGCCGTGCCAGCACCACTCTGGCACGGTCTCTTGAAATCCCTCTGCTCCTCTTCTTCCTCCATAGGACTCGCATACGCCGTCGTTTCGTGGCTCCAAAAGCATAACCTCTGCTTCTCCTACGAGCTCCTCTACTCCATCCTCATCCACGCGCTCGGTCGCAACGAGAAGCTCTATGAGGCATTCTTGCTCTCCCAGCGTCAGGTCCTCACTCCCTTAACCTACAACGCGCTAATTGGCGCGTGTGCCAGAAACGGCGACCTCGAGAAAGCCCTTAACTTGATGTCTCGAATGCGCCGCGATGGGTTCCAACCTGATTTCGTGAACTACAGTTCCATCATTCAGTCGCTCTCGCGCTCTAACAGAATCGATTCTCCGATTCTGCAGAAGCTTTATAGGGAGATTGAGAGTGATAAGATTGAGGCCGATGCGCACCTTCTTAATGACATCATTTTAGGGTTTTCGAAAGCCGGTGATGCTACTCGCGCTTTGAAGTTTCTTGCTATGGCTCAGGGGAATGGGTTGAGTCCAAAGTCGGGGACTTTGGTTGCGGTTATTTTGGCTTTGGGGAATTCCGGTAGGACTGTTGAAGCCGAAGCACTTTTTGAGGAGATTAAGGATAATGGGTTGGAACCTAGGACCAAGGCTTATAATGCTTTGCTTGCAGGTTATGTAAAAATGGGGTCTTTGAAGGATGCGGAGTTCATTGTTTCTGAGATGGAGAGAAGTGGTGTTTTACCCGATGAGCAAACTTATAGTCTCTTGGTTGATGCTTATGCTCATGCTGGTAGGTGGGAGAGTGCTAGGATTGTGTTGAAGGAGATGGAGGCTTGCAATTTGCTGCCGAATTCTCATATTTACAGTAGGATCTTGGCGAGTTATCGCGACAAGGGCGAGTGGCAGAAATCATTTCAAGTGCTAAAGGAGATGAGGAACAGTGGGGTTCAGCCTGATAGGCAGTTTTATAATGTGATGATTGATACTTTTGGGAAGCATAACATTCTTGATCACGCGATGGCAACGTTTGAACGAATGCTGTCGGAGGGGATTATGCCAGATACTGTTACATGGAACACGCTGATCGATTGTCACTGTAAGTCGGGGCGCCATGATAGGGCAGAGGAGTTGTTCGACGAAATGCAGCAGAAAGGATACTCGCCTTGTGTCATGACATATAACATTATGATTAATTCTATGGGGGAACAGGAGAGATGGGATGAAGTTACTAAGTTGTTAACCAGGATGCAGAGCCAGGGAGTGCTGCCCAATGCAGTTACATACACTACCCTGGTTGATATTTACGGAAGATCAGGAAGATTTGGCGATGCAATAGAGTGCTTGGAGGTTTTGAAATCGACGGGGTTCAAGCCAACTCCAACCATGTATAATGCCTTGATCAATGCCTATGCACAAAGGGTATGTAAATATTGTCGACACCTTTTGTTATGCTGATTGTATTGTTTTTATTTATCAACTGATATAATAGTAACTAACATGTTGATAGGAAAATTTTCCAGTAAATAATTACTCGAAAGAGTACATTTCAGTTCAACCATGAAGTCTCAGAAACTTACTCGATATCGATTTGTTCTTCATTGGGATCAAGTACTATCAATCAGTATTTGCACAAACTTGTAGTTTTGTGACAGCATTCTTTGTTCTTCTTCGTTGAAAACTATAAAGCATAGGCTAGGTAAAAAATGCACCATATTGTGAACGAAATGTTAGCTTGAACTCGTATTTGATGAGTATAAATTCTGCAGGGTTTGTCTGAACAAGCAGTAAATGCGTTCAGGATGATGACGACTGAGGGTTTGACACCCAGTCTTCTAGCTCTAAATTCACTAGTTAATGCATTTGGTGAAGATAGAAGGGAAACTGAAGCCTTTGCTGTGCTGCAGTACATGAAAGAGAATGTATGACTTTTAGTTTCTCTCCTTTTCTCAAGAGAATGCTCTTTAAGCTGTCTTCCGTGATGCAATAATTAGTGTCCTTTGTTCATATCATCTGCAGGGCTTGGAACCTGACGTCGTTACTTATACTACACTTATGAAAGCCTTAATTCGTGTTGAAAAGTTTGACAAGGTAAATAACATTGTCATATTCCGCTTGTCTTTTATGTTATAATATTCAGTCTTGAGCGAAAATCATCATCGTTTTTTCCTGTACGTTTCCAAGGGTTGCATTTTTCTGCCACTTCTGTTTATTTCAAATCAAAGTTAAGGTGCCTCAAAATAAACAGATTAGTGAGAAATAACTAAGTTTCATCTTTGAATAAACTATGATCCTATTTCAGTGATAAGTTGTACACACTACACTTAGTACACTATGCTTATATTGTGTTTTGGTTTCAGGTTCCGGCTGTGTATGAAGAAATGGTTATGTCCGGGTGCACCCCAGATCGAAAAGCTAGAGCTATGCTGCGGTCTGCCCTTAGATACATGAAGCAAAGACTGAATTCATAATTAATTAATCAAGCACATTAAATTGCCAAAACAGTGTCAAATTTGCTCCCATGCTCTTTTGGAGGTTAGTTGCAACTTTCTGCTATATGCTTACAACTGTAACTAGTGCTGAACTGTTAGTTTTGATTCTTTGGTGGTTGTAACAATGTATCATGACTTACATTGTAGGCTAGTGTAGGTAATGGTTCGCAGATCAGTGTGCGTGGGATGTGATCATTAGCATATAATTCTTTCTTCTTCTACATTGCATGAATGAGAAATGAGATTGCACAAATTGGGACATGGTACTCTCCCCCCAAAGGAACTTCATTCAGAGGAATTCATGGAAAATAGTTGGTTTCCCATGACGCTGTATTTTATATGTATCAATTTTTGGGATGAATGTATTGTATATGTTCAATGTAAGTAAACCTTGTATGTTAATGGGAGTTTGTGTACATTAGCAAAATTAAAGAGAGTCCAAGTGTATAAGCATTTCATATAAGCCTTCGATGTTATTTCTGTACTCAGCTATTTCTTCATTGAAAATTTGATGAATAAATAGCTATCACAGACGACAAAGCCACACATCGTTTGTTGAGTACAATAAAGAATCAGATTATACCACCTGGGAAAAGTGGTGTGTTACGTAGTAATAGTACAGAGACAACAATATAAATTACAAGCTTTTCCCTCCCTCAAAATTGGATATACAATTTCACCCAGGGCCTAATTTTAGAGCGGCATAGCAGGAACTGGTCTACTGGACTTACTTTTTGAAATTCTAGAACAGAACATGAACATTAGCAACACTGAAGACAATAAGAAGAGCCTAAAATATGTTCTTATTTCTTGCATTCCAAGGTCAAGCACCTCCATCTTTTTCCCATACCTATTTCTTCTTTCCATTAAATAACCATCTAAATATTCATCTATTGATACGAATTTATCCAACTTGGCAGGCGCTTTTGAATTGATGTCACCAAGTCGGAGTGGCCCCAGTTTAAAAATTGTAAAGAATGTTGTAGACCATTCATCAAGAACTCTCTGAAATTGACCACGTAGAAACGTTAGAAAATTTTACTGAACGGGGAAAAGGGTTTCAAATAAAACTAATAATTTGGAAGTTTTTAAGTAACATACAACATAGCTAGTTTTGTCAGTAGGATTAAACATTTTAAAACAGTCTCTTGATGAAGCTGTTACATCTCCATATATCTGCCAGTAAAAACCCAAAGTGAGAACACTGCCAAATCAAGTTTTGTAATACAAGATGGAAGGATGGAAGCCTACAAACCTCAAAGGTGAATGACATCGGAACCCTCACGACATCATACATGAAATCGGTTGCTGTCCCATGTGCAAAATACCTGGAAAGCTAAATATGAGGACTCAAGCAGATCATGTATCTTGCTTGTAGTTTAAAATTTGAGAGTTTAAAACTGCTGGTTTCTAAAAAGTGATGGTGAGCTACCACTTACACCTTCACCTATCAAATACGTTAGAATATTTGAGGCCTTAAAATGTCATTTTATATATCAATTAAGATCCATTTGAGTACTCTAGTTAGACAAAAATTTAATGTCATTATAAATTAACTGTGTTAGGAGCAAGGGGATCCGTTCTTATGTGGCAATGAAGAACCGAAGATAAAAGAAGAAAAATGATATATTAATTAAACACAACATTTTGGCCCTAGTAAAACTTTTGCCAATTCTCATCAGATTCAAATGAAAATCAACTAACCCCACAGAACCGCCTCCCGACCCAACCACGCAACGCTTTTGAAAATGAAGATTGTTTACTTCTTCAAGCAATGAATTCATCCGCTTCAACAGCAATCCATCAAGTGTTGTATTTTTATGATCATAAGGCATAAAAAGAGCCTGCAGGGGGAAGGAAAATGGTTAATAAAAATTGTAGGAAGTGATATATGAAAGGCTGCATAGCATGTCTACCGAACTGCAAAAGTATTCCAACTTGCTATGAATGCAGAAACTATGGAGGAGAACATTCAATTTTCTTTCAAGGAATGGGTAAAAAATTAACTAAACTTGCCTCCATTCCAGAGTGCACATTGATCCACACATGTGGTTCGAACGAGATGGCAAGTTTCCGCATAATTTGAGCTTCAGGCTCACTAAATGGAGCAGTTCCAGGATTCTCCTCATAAGGATCATAGTCCTGTTGATTTGAACAGTAATACAAATAAAAATGAAGCAATTTGACATTCAATAAATACATAAATAAATAGAAGGCAAGAACTATTGTATAGATTGACAAGCAGAAAAGAAGAAAAAAGAAATCCACTTGGTGAAAGTTGATAATGAACAAGATCGGTGCATAACGAACCTTCTCCTTTTTCCCCCAATCTACACTCCAATTCCGGTTGAGATCAACTCCTCTGCCTGCAAAACATAATATAAACTCAGGTTTTTGATATATAATGGTAGCCAAATTCAACATCTGAAATATTGTAAAGGAGAGATTCAAGAACCATTTCTTCTCTCACAGAGATCTCCAGCTTCTACAAGTTTTCGGCCATTCAAGTTCTCCATCGGAATCACCTGATAAACAATTAGAGAGTAGCATTTTGATGATTTCTCCAGTTAAATCTGTTATATATAACATATAATTCAATAAAACTGATTATGACACTTCACTGAAATCCTGATTAGCAGAGCCTAGTTCCATATTAGATTCATTATTAAGACATAATTACAGCGACAATATGAACTTGCCTTTATCACAAGCTTGTCAAGTGTAGTGTTCAAAGAAGCTTGATCCATGTTAGGTAGTGACTGTTCTCCACTTAGAATAGACAAAATCCTTAAAGCAAGTTCAGTTGTAATAAGCTCCCTTCCATGCTGCCCAAAACTCTGGAAGACAAGGAATCATCTGTCAAAAACACAGAATAACCAATTTGAGATAGCTAAACACTACATCTCAAGTTATAGCTTTCTTTTCAAACAATGCCAAATCATAAATCAGATCAGCCCAATTTCTTCTTCTCCCCTTTGGGAGACCAATGATGGAGAAAACTTACAAGAAGTATGCGGAACTTTGATCTCTCGTCTGTCTCTCTCTTTCGCTCCGAATAAGTAACCACGGTAATCTCAGCACCATAGCCTTTGTTCCCGGCTTTAATGGTCTCCATCTATTTAGAACCATCATATATTGGAATAAGTTATAGCTTTATAAGTATCCTCGGATTAACTAACACACAACAGATATATAAACAATCTAGACAGACTCACAGCGAGCATATCCGAGTGACGATGAACCAAAGCCTTGATCTCTTCCAAAAACTTGCCACTGCAGAATCCCACAAAGAAGAGTTTCACTTTCATCTCACCAACAAATCAACAAATTTATGAAGAAAACAACTAAATACTCACACCACAACACACCAAAAGAACAGGCTTAAAAAACACTGCTTCATCTAGTCCAGTGCTTCAACAACAATAAACAAATAAATAAATCATACTGTAAGTCGCAAACAGTGAATCGCAGATGCAGAAGCAGCACGCACAATTAACGCATAATTAATTAATTAATTCCGACATAAGACTGTAAGATTTGGTCAACAAAATCCTAACCTCGATTTACAATCGCGATCTAGACAGTTACAGAAGAAAGTAGAAAAAGGAAATAATGATTGGAATGTAAGGAAGAAGAAACCTGGAATGGTAGAGATCATAGTTAATTGGGGTAACAGTGAGATTTTGTTCCTTGGCATCAACGAAGATCAGATCTCGCGAACAAGAGAGGAAGCAGATGCTGATGGAGAGTGCCAAAGGAACAACAACATCGCCCAAACCCATCTCGTAACTAACTAACTAAACTAACTTAACTGATACTACAGATTCTATCTATGTTTCTTCATCTTCTTCTTCTCTTGTTTCATCTCATTTTTTGTCTATTTTTCTTTAACTTTTTATTTGAGATGCTTGTTTGTTATTTTAATTTGATTTGATTGACTCCTGCTGCATCTACTAAGAGTTTCTCACCCAATGATATAAAATTGATGAAGTGATATGGTAGTGGGTCGTTGAAAAATAATAGAAGCATTTTCGAAGAAGCGGTGGACAACAAACATGTTGTCGCCTTTTTTCACGTTCAACGGTCTCGATCCAACCTTGTTAACTTGTCGTAACATGTCAATTCATATATACCATTACTATCTGCAATTAAGCCATACTTTATATGAATTTAAACGCTTATGTAACCATTATTATCTTTTTATGGTGGTAAAACCAAAAAATATCTTCGTAACATAATGTTTATTAGCGTCAAGTCACCAAAAAAAAATATTTATTAGCGTCAGCTGGTGGAATGTGGATATTTTTATTTTAAAGGAATTTGCTGCTTCATTTTTAAGTGAACTCATTTTTATTTTAAAGGAATTTTTCAGAGTAAAATATCTTATATTTTTTTACTGATTTCACATGATAATTTTCTTGTTTCAGAATTTATATTGTTTATAAACGTGTAGATACAATGATATGCTAAATTTTTCTCATGCTTTTTTATTACATACTTGATATGCAATATTTTTTTCTCACACACAAATATTTTCCCTTGTTTGGCACCACCTTATTATTTGGTTTTTCGTTTGTAACAATCTCGGGGACAAGACGACAAATGAGGAGTTAAAACTCAAAGTGATTTCTTAGATTTTTGGATTGCATTAATTTAGTCTCTGATTTATCGATTTTACGGTTTGTATTTTCGAATTTATAAAAAAATGCATCTAATTGGTCCCTCACTTTATTTTCAGCCAATTAATCTGTCGCTGACCAATGACATAGCAAATGAATGTCACGTTGTACACCATAAAATGATATTCAATGATTTTTTGCGCTAAGACACATTGGAACGATGTCGTTTGACAAATTTAGAGAATTAAACCCCAACATTGCTGATCACTTCATCTCCTTCTTCTGAACTCAAATATTCAGCGCCATGAAATCCTCACGCCTGCAACTGGTGCCTAGGGTTTGAACGGTGAAACTATCTAGCTTTGTGGAGTCCACTCACACTCTGAACTTTGTTCGAAATTGTAGTCGTTGAGCTCAGAAAGAAAAGGGTTCTTCGCGAAACATAGAGGCAAGTTTGTACTGGATAAAAAAAAAGTTATAGCCTTTTGATTTAGGTATGCGTCATTGTGTTTGTTTGGTCAGAATTTTTGTGTAGGTTGATGAAAATTTTTTGCTGCTCATTATCTGCTAGGGTTTATGTGTATTTTGTGGGTAGCGAAAGAATTTTTTCTATGCTTTGTTTTTATAGAAGGAAGATGGGTATTTTCTTCAATACAATTTTATTTGGATTGTGTTCACACCCTGGGTCGAGCTATCCGACCTGGGATGTTCAGTAACAAAGCGACCGATCTCTTCAGGTCAGGCTATCCGACCTCTTCTCAAAGAGCTCGGCCAAATCGACAGGAAAGCCCAGTAAAGGGCCCAAATAGAGGAACACGACCCAAATCCAAAGGCAGTCCAAGCCTATAGAGATAAAGGCGGTTCCCTTGAAGATAAGCTGACCTCACCCAAAGATAAGATAAGATAAGATAAGATAACTAACTTATCTTATCTAAGAAGGTCACTCTACACTATTATAAATACACTGGAGCACCCAAGTATAACTCATACTCTGATTCTACTAAAAACCTGTTTAATACCCATGCTAACTTAAGCATCGGAGTCTCTTGCAGGTACCACCACTCTCCGGTGACAAAGGATCAGCAGTGCAGCCAGTCCAACAAGTCGGACACGACAGCTCCGGCCGCCCCCACCAGCCGGACATGTCATCTCCGACCAGTATAGAAGATCTCGTCCGAGATCGACCTACAGTTTCAGGTAACCCTCAGAACAGATTGGTTGATGGCTATTTATAAAATTTATGTTTGTGTGTGAGTGTGATGGTATGTTGTTGTATGTGTGAGTGTCGTGGCTATTTGGAGTTCTCATTGTTGATCGCATAGGGCTTCCATGATCTTGATTCGCACATCCAATCATGATTCTGCTTTCAATTTTAAACAAAAACAGAAGAAGAAGAAGATGATGACAAAGAGGAAGAACGTTGGTAAAGAAAAAGAAGAAGACCGATAGAGGATTATTACTGAAATTAGGGTTAAAAGTAGGTGGAGGGATCATATTGGATCAGCTAGTTTCAATTGCCAGCTCAACTAGCTATTATGTACTCCAGCATGGCGTGTCAGTGTTATGTCATTGGCCAGCGACAGACTAATTGGCCGGAAATAGGGTGAGAGACCAACTAGGTGCATTTTTTACAAACTTGGGAAAACAAATAGTGCAATCGGTAAGTCAAAGACCAAATTGGTGCAATCCGTGAATCTCAGGGACCATTTTAGAATTTACCCAAGAAATTATATATTTTTTATTTTGATGTTCATTTTAATATATTAACAAAGGTTCAATTAATATGTGTTCATACCCTGCCTCAAAAAATAGCCAGGCCCAAAATGAATAAGGTCCAAACCTCATAAGGACTCCTTTTCTGTCTACCTGACCTCATAGAGGTCGAATTGAACAACGCCAATCATGACCCTACTTACTCGAATAAATGAACTAACTCCTATAATCTCTTCCATATTTTCAAAAGAGAGATCTCAACAATCCCCCAACAAAGGGGATGGTTATCCACCATTAAAGGTGAAACTACTCCAAGGAGTGGTTAGAGACTCTACAATTATAAACATCTGAACTCTCTCAGATATACTCAAAATCCAATCTACTAAAAAACCTACTTAAACCCTTACTAACTTAAGTATCAGAGTCCCTTGCAAGTACCACCCCCCACCTCCTCAAGAGGAACTCAAATGGCGGCACCTCGATACCAGCAGAAGTCGGACGCTGACACAAAAGGAGTCTGGACCTCACGTTCAGGCCCAAAAGCAACCCAATTTCAGGTAACCCTCGGAACATTGGCACCGCTGCTGTGGACCTGGAAGTCTACACCCAACCATGGCGGACGATCAGTTTGAAGACAAACGTACAACATGCAGAACCTCACAACAATGATCGTGCAATAGTAATACTCCCACAACAAGATAGAGCGGGTGGTACTAGTGGGGAGAGAATATCAGAAAACCCTCACCCCAGAAGAATCAATTTAGAGATACATCCACCAGAGAATGAGGAGCGTTCGCATCCGACAGAACTCATGGGATTGGTGCACGGACACCAAGGACGACTAGAATAGCTCGAACAAGAAATAGAGTGGCAAAGAAAAGTTGAGAGAGATCTAAGAATAGAACTACGACGACGAAGAGATCTAGAGAAAAAGCTTTTGAAGTTAGAAGCCGAACTGCAAGGTCAGAATAATCGAGCAAATTGGGAAGAAACCCCTTTTGGAGGGGAGGATCCATTCATTGAGGAGATCACGCGGGCCAAAGTTCCTAGAAATTTCAAAAGTCCCGACATGAACCTCTACGATGGAACGACCGACCCGAGACACCACCTGAGTAATTTCAAAATCTGAATGTACTTGGCTAATGCTTCAGATGCAACTCGTTGCAAAGCTTTCTCGACAACACTGACCAAGACAGTGATAAAATGGTTTGATAGTCTGCCACCCAAATCTGTGACCTACTTCAATGACCTCACAAGAAAGTTTCTCACTCGGTTCTCCATCCAAAAAGATAAAGTAAAGCACACCCCTAGCCTCCTGGGAGTCAAGCAAGAGGTCGGAGAAACTCTCCGAGCTTATATGAAAAAATTCAACAAAGCCTGCTTGGAAGTCCAGAACCTACCCACAGAAGCAATAATAATAGGGCTAGTCAATAGCCTCAGAGAAGGACCTTTCTCCCAGTTCATATCAAAGAGGCACCCGACCTCTCTGAACGAGGTACAAGAGCGAGAAGAAAAGTACATCAATATAGAGGAAAATGCCCAACTAAGAGAACTTGCTCTCAGACAAAATCATCCTTATCAAGTTTGGGACAAAGAGAAAGAAGCAAAGAAAAAGGATGAGTACAGCTCGGACAAGCCTCGAAGGTACCATAACTACACCCCCTTGCGAGTTTCTCTTGTCGACATCTACAGGGAGATCTACCATACTGAAAAACTTTTACCTCCTCGCCCCATCAAAAACAAGAAAGGCAGAAGCCGGACAGGATATTACGAATATCATAAGATATATTGGCATTCCACCAATGACTGTTACGACTTGAAAAATGTAATAGAAAAATTGGTCAAAGAAGGTCAGTTAGAAAGGTACCTGGTAGAAAGATTTGACAATCAGGGAAAAAGAAAAAGAAAAAGAGAAGAGGAAGACAGAAGTCGACGAGATCGGCCAACACGAACTCCTGGCAAACACATCTACATGATAGTTGGAGGATTTGCGGGAGGTGGAGTAACCAAGTCTTTCCACAAAAGGTATTTGAAAAAAGTCTATCAAGTTGGAGAAGAGGATGAAGTCCCCGACTTGCCTACTATTTTCTTCACAAAGGAAGATGCACAAGGGATGACACTGGGGCATGATCCCATTGTAATCACAATAATACTTGCCAATACAAATCTCCACGGGACTTTGGTAGACCAAGAAAGCTCGGCCAACATCTTGTTTAAGCTTGCCTTTGACAAGTTGGGATTGGAAGAAAAAGAGTTAAGAGCATACCCTGACACTCTTTTCGAGATAGGAGACACACCCATACGACCTTTTGGTTTCACTCTGTCACACACCACTTTTAGTAAAGGAATAAAATCTCAAACTTTGAGTATAGACTATATTGTAGTTGACGTAGTCTTAGCTTACAATGCCTTGATAGGTCAGACGACGTTGAACCAACTTTTCGCATTCGTCTCTACTCCTCATCTCTGCATAAAGTTTTCGACTTCAGAGGGAATAGCCACTATAAGAGGAGATCAAAAAATGGCAAGGAGGTGTCATAATGAAAGTTTGAACATGCGCAGATGTACAAAAGGAAAAGAAGTCAATACTATTGAACTCGTAGGTGTCCGAACACAAGAAGAGTTGAGACCACAACCCGATGGAAAAATAAAAGAAGTGCAAATCGAAAACCAAGATGGAAAAACTACAAACATAGGAGCCAACTTGGACGATGAATTGAAGGCAGATCTTGTCAAGCTCCTACAAAAGAACTCCGATCTCTTTGCATGGAAGGCTTCTGATATCCCCAGGATACATTCCGACCTCATGAATCATAAGCTCGCTGTCTATCCAGGCTCATGATCTGTATAACAAAAATGTCAAAAGCTCAGCCTCAAAAGAGCACAAGTCATTGAAGAACAGATCCAAGCTTTGTTAGATGTCGGGTTCATAAGGGAAATAAAATACCCTTATAGTTGGCAAATATAGTACTTGTGAGAAACAGAATGGAAAATAGAGAATGTTTGTCGACTATAATGACCTTAATAAGGCTTGTCTTAAAGGTCCATACGCTCTTCCTAGCACCGATGCTTTGGTGGACTCAACTTCAGGATACATATATTTGTCCTTTATGGATGTTAATTCGGGATACAACCAAATCCCGATGTATAAGCTGGACCAAGAGAAAACCTCTTTCATCACTCCAAGAGCTAATTATTCTTATGTGGTGATGAGTCCATATTTTACGATATATTTTGGCTTGATTTGAATGAATTTCATCACATAAACCCACATTTATTCATCAAAATAGCATGCTTTTGAGATTTCTTCCTAAATTGTGCTTGAAAGTGAAAACATGCTCTTTTGTGCTTAATTTAGTCAATTTTAATTCACTTTAATCCCATTTGGTGCCTTGATGTATTTGTTAAGTGATTTCAGGTTTCCAAGGCAAGTATGGGTTGAAGAAGTGAAGGAAAGAGCATGCAAAAGGGAAGAAACCATGAAGAAATGGAGTTTGGAAGTTTAAGCACCCGTGCGTACGCACAAGTATGCGTGCGTACGCACAAGCAAGATTTGCGAGCCACGCGTACACGTGACCCACGCGTACGCGTGGATGGATTTTTGGCTTAGTCTTTACTTAGTTTTTCTTAACTCTTGGCTTGAAATTGTTGACTTTGGTGATCCTTGAGTCATTGATGTCCATTCTTATTTGATATATTAGAGTAGTTAGTTGATTTGGTCTCCCTTGACTCCATGTGACCCCTTAATGTTGACATAGGACTTAGGGATTGAAATTAACTATACCTATTTGACTTATCTTCGATGTAAGATTGACTAAGTAGGATTAACTCTTCATAATCATCATATGTTTGTGGTCAATGGCTAGGATAGGTAGCCTTAGTCCTCAATTACTTGCTAAGAGGTTTCTTGTATTTGAAGTTTTATTGCTTTGAATTTTACTTGCTTTCATTTAATTTCTTGCATGTTAAGTTACTTTCTTGCCATTTCCTTTTCTTGCATTTAATTGCTTTGATGTTTAATTTCTAGCATGTTTAGTATTCACACTATTGGTTGAGAAATCGGGTGTTTGGGTGGAATTGAGTTGTGGATGTCCATTCCGCATTATGTGAGAATAGTTAATTGGTTTGGTTTCCATTGACGCTAGTCTTTCACTAAGTAATTAGTGAGTTGACTAGGACTTATGGATTGAGATCAATTATGCCTTTTGACTAATTCTCAAGGAGGATTGACTAGTTTGGATTGATTCCACACAATTGACATGTTTGTGGTCCATAACTAGGATAGGAAACCTAGATTACCTATTTCTTGCCAAGAGTCCTTTAATTGCTTTCCTTTTAAATCGTTGCATGCTCATTTACTTTCTTGCTATTTACATTTCTTGCTTGCTCTCTTGCTTTCGTCCCCAATTCCCCATGCTCTCTCTCATAGCCAATAATTATACACTTAATTGCAACTCCTAGGGAAGAACGATCTGGGAGCTAAATACTCTCCGTTATAATTTGTTTTGTATTGTGATAACATTTGATTAATGGCCAATTTTTTGGGTTAGGACTATACTTACAACGGACAAATTCTATTTTTAGTGTGAAAATCCAAACCCATGCAAATTGGTCATCGTCAAATTTGGCGCCGTTGCCGGAGAGTTGCAATGGTGTAAAGTTAGTGGCTATTGTATATATGTGAATATTATAAATAGCTTGCTTTTTGGTTGTCAATAGTTAGGATTGGGACCCCGGAGGACATTGGAGATTCAAGAATTTGGTGAAAAAGTCAAGCACAAGCCACCATAGCAAGGGCTCTCCCAATTGTCTAACTTAAAGACATTAAATAAAAGTACTTGGTAACATTGTTCTAACTCTTCTCTTTTTGTATATATTTTGGCTTAGTTACTTTTTGTCATGCTTGGTTAGCTTAGAATTAGTTTAATTTTGAGCTAGTTATGTTAATTTTGGTTTGGATCATGAATTTATGGGTTCTTGCATGTTTTGGTGTTGAGTTTTGATTGAACTAAGGCTTGGTACCTTAGAATTTTGAAGAAATTTTTTTGCAAAACAGGGCATCTGTGCGTACGCACGTACTTGTGCGTGCGCACAAAACAGCTATTTTCTGCTTCCTGTGCGTGCGCACCGACCTATGCGCACGCACACGCATAATTTTGCCCTCTGTTCGCAGCACTAGCACGCCTTGTGCGCGCGCACTCCCCTGCTTTCTGCGACCTGTGCATGCGCACCCACTCGTGCATACGCACACATACCCTTTTTCGTGCTGTATGTGCGGCTGCACAGGCTTATGCGTTCACATGCCAACTTGCAACCACTCTGGTGGGAGCGTTGACACAGCCTGTGCGTGTGAACCCCTGCCCTTACGCTCTTGTGCACGTGCACGGACCTGTATGCGCGCGCACACGTGATCCTTTCCATAAAAAAAAATTGCCTCTCTGTGCGTGGGCACAACCCTGTTCCCATGCACACCTCAAAACATGGCCTCTAGTCGTGGCGTTAGCACACATAGTGCGAACGCACGACCATTTAATTTTTTCCATCGACACGTACGCGTCACCTTTCATTTTTCGCCATCTCACGCGCACGCGTCCATGACGTGTACGCGTCGAATCCCATTTTGTTCCGCACCATGCGCACGCGTCCATGACGCATACGCGTGATCCTCTGTGCGTGCACACATCCCTTTGTGCGTACGCACACACCCACTTTACTTCTTTTCTTCTCTTCTTTCTACTTCTTCTCTTCTTCTTCCCTCCACCCTTCTCTTCTCTTGCTTTTCCCTTGCTTCTCTACTTGTTTTACTTAGTTTCCATTGCATCTCTTTCTCATTTCAGTAATTATATTAGTTTTAGTTTAGTTGTTTGTTAATTAAATAAATTGCATGTATTTGTTAATGATTGTTGGGTTGCTTTTTGCTTAAGTTTTGGTCTAATTTTGATAAGTATGTGCACTGAGCATCAAGTCTTTGTCTGATTACCTAATTGAATTGTGACTTTGATTCATATGTTGTCGCGACCATATGCGTTAAATTTGATCCTTGTGTGGCATTTTGAATTGTGCACTTTTACTTTAGTGAATAAAGTTGAGCTACTTAGTCATCATGGTTCTTAAGTGAAAATAATCACATAACAAGGTATTTGTTCCTTGTTAATGCTTTGCATTTTTTTGAGTTGACTTGACTTGATTCTTATCAAGACTTGTCACTTTTTGTAACAAGCACCTTATACATGTGATTATTTCATTATTCCTAAGAATGAATAAGTAGTCTCTTTTCATCATTGAATTGGTTATTGTCGATTGTGTCATTTTTTATTCACTTTGCACTTTCACTTGCACGACTTCAATAACTAATGTCTTATATACTCAATTCACTTTAGTTGTAGTTACCTAGGGTTGCTTGTGCCTTAAATTTTGCTTATTTATTACTTGCAACCTAGGACTACTTGATTGAGGAGCATGCTATTTCTTTTGATTGTGTGATTTCTGTTTCTAATTGACCAATGTGTTGTGTTCTAAATTGTGCGCGCATTTAGAATACACACATTGCCTTTTATCATACCACACACGTCTTACTTTTCCTCAATTGTTGTTTACCGGAGCCCCCGGAACCCACCAGCTAAAGGTGGAGCCTCATAGTCCTTCATCCCCCGGATCGTGTGCATGCTCGGAGGACCGTGCATTATTCAAGTGTGGGGGAGGATCGCTAACTTCAACGGGGGTAAAATTTCTTAGACACTCTGCAACATTCTTTTTGTTCTTTTTCTTCAATTTTTGTTCTTGTTTGCATTTTTGTTTGGTTTGGTTTATTTGTATATATCTCTTTAATGCTTATAGTTATATGATAGTAAATACTTGTATGTTGCATGCTAGATTGAATAAGTTTGGTAAAACAACAAAGAATTTTCAAGAAATCTCTTTTAGGGCGTTCCATTGATTAGATTTGAAAAATTATTTTTGAACTTTCTTGAAGTACTCTTGTTATGGAACATAGAAAAGAGTTTGAACAAATTACCTAGTGAGATTTGAGCTTTAATTGTGTGGTTGCACATTTTCAACCACAAATTTTGTTCTTGTGTGATAAACTCCTTTTATGATTGTAATCTTGGATTTGCTTGAATCTTTATGTCCTTTATTTGTTGTTTTGAATTCATTTAGTATGATTGAGGCTATTTTTGAATTTAAGCTCACTAACCCATATGGCCAACCCTTGCATCTATCTTTGTAAACCACTTTTTGAGCCTTTAATTCCACTTTGTTCTCATTATAAGCACATCATTCACCCTAAGTGAAAAACCATTATGTCCATGGATTATATCTTTGATTAGCTTGGGTTTGAGTGTGTGTGTTAATCAAGTGTGGGGGTGATAAACCCCGATTTCGTGGTTTATTTCGTGCTTGTTTTGGGAGATTTATTCACCTTTTCCCACATTTATTCAACGAAATAGCATGGTTTTGTAATTCTCCCTTAAATTTTGTTTAAGTGTAAAAACATGCTTTTTAGGCCCTAATTTGGTGATTTTTATTTCACTTTAATTCCATTCGATGCCTTGATGTGTTTGTTAAGTAATTCCAGGTTCATAAGGCAAGTATTGGATGGAAGAAATGAGGAGAAAAGCATGCAAAGTGGAGAATACATGAAGAAACAAAGATTTGGAATGCACCAATGGACGCGCAAGTGTACAAGGCGCGCACGCGCAAAAGTGGTTTCTCACAAGGACACGCACGCGTACATGCCGCTTCCGCGCAGGTTGGGAATTTGCCAGCGACGCGCACGCGCACATGGCGCGCGCGCGCCGATATTCTTATATGGCCCACTTAATGGCAAAACACTGGGAGTGATTTCTGAGCTGCCCAGGCCCAAATCCAACTTGTTTCTGAGTGTATTTCATGCAGAATTGAAGTCCAAGCAAAGGGGGAGCAATTAGTTTTAACCAACATGAGCCTTTAGTTAGTTTCTAGAGAGAGAAGCTCCCTCTTCTCTCTAGAATTAGGTTAGGTTGATTTCCATCTTAGATCTAGGGTTAATTACATGTTTTCATCTTGTTTCCTTTATAATTTCTTACTTCTACTCTCTCATTCTCATGTTCTGTAATGTTAATTTCTCTTTTATGTTCATAGATGCTCTTGTTGGATTAGATTTCCCTTCAATGCAATTTATGATTCATGTTCTTTTATTATTGACTTGCTTTATTGTTGTTTAATTCCTTGAAATTGAATAGTGTAGATTTACATTCCTTGCAATTTGCTATGTTTCCCTTTTATGCCTTCTAAGTGTTTGACAAAATGCTTGGAAGGATGTTAGAGTAGATTTTGAGCATTCTTGGCTTGGAAAGAGTAATTGGGCAATCTTAAGTCATGTAAAACCCAACTCATGTTGGTGATCTAGAGTTGTTAGCTAATATTGTTTCCATTGACGCTAATCTTTTGCTAATTCAATTAGTAAGTTGATTAGGACTTTTGGATTGAGATTAGCTAGTCTCATTAGACTTTCTCCCTATTTGTTGGAGTTGACGTAATGAGATAAATTCTTGTTTATATTTGTGACATGATTAATTAATTTTGTTTGACATTCTCCCGATGTGTGAGTTAACTAAATAAGATGAATTAGTCATGCATGACTAGGATAGAAAGCCTATGATCTCAATCCATTGCCATGAATGTCTCTCTTTATTACTTGCTTTCTTTAATTATTTGCTCAATTTACTTTTCTTGTCTTTTTATTTTATTGCCCCTCTAATCAAACTAAACCCCTCTCTTTTTACCCCATCATAGCCAATACGCAAGCACTCCATTGTATCCTAGGGAGACGACCCAGAGTCTAAATACTTCGGTTATAAATTCATTGGGGTTTGTTACTTGTGACAACCAATATTTTTGATTGAGAGGATTATTGATTGGTTTGGAAATTATACTTTACAACGAGACTCCATTAGATAAATTCTAAACCGTCAAGAGTTAGCTCATCAAAATGGCGTTGTTGCCGGGGAGCCAATGGTGCTATGTTATTGGCTATTGTAAATATTGTGAATAGCTTTATCTTTGGTTTGTTTGTTGATTTTTGCTAGTTTTAGGATTTAGTCTCCTTCATTTCTTATTGCTCTTTGTTTTTATTTTCTACTTCACTATGAATTCTCACTTTGGCTATGAGTGTAGCTCAAACTATGTTGTATGAAATGAAAGCCTCAATGAGGATGTGCATCAAGGAATTGGAGATCAAAGGTGGGAGGAGCCTCAGACATTTGATCAACCTCCATGGCAACAACCTCCGCCAATGCACTATGAAGAAGGGCCATTCTATGATGCATGTCAATCCACTGGCTATGGTGAACTCCCTTGTGACTTTCAAGAATCAACACCATATGCCTATGAGCCATATCCTCAATATAGCCACACGTCATACTCACAAGCCCCATACCACCATTTACCTCCACTTGACCATAACTCATATACACCATATCAACCACCGTTAGAATCACATGTAGAACAACCACCATCCCAATACCAATACTCTCAAGAACCACAAATTCCACATACACCACCTCAAGAACTCCACCAATTTAAACCACCTTCCGATTACGAAAATCTCTCCCTAACTGATGAATTCTCTCTTCCAACACCATCTCCTGACGAAGCCTTCATGTTAGAACTGAGAGACCTTGAATCTCGTATTTTAAGGCGACAAGAGGAGGATGAAACTAAGTTTAAGGAGTTAAGAGTAAGGGGCCGGCATAGTAGAAGCCGTGGGTCACCTAACATCTCACCTAAGCTCATGCGCCATAAGTACGCCCATTGTTGAATGTGGAGAGACAACCAAGGAGCCCCGTGAGGATGTGAACTTGAAGCTCCATGGTGAAGAGGGAGAATTGAGGCTAGAAGGACAACAAGAGGAGAAGATAGAGATAAGTGCACATGAGGAAGTAGTAGATAGATGTTTAGGATACGTTGAGCACATAAAGGAATCTCAGATCGAAGAACTCTCTTCCAAGAAGCTTAGAGGGGATGTTGCAGAAAAGAGTAATGTTGCGGAAGTAAACAAAAAGTTGGAGGAAATTGATCAAGAAGTGGATTCCATCACTAGTGATTTTTTGCCCACCTTGATCAATCCCCTTGACGATCCTGTTGAACCTTCCCCCAGTAGATTGGAAAGCAAGGTTGAGGAGGACGTACAACCTCTAAGGCCTAATGCGAGTGAAGAACTGGGAGAAGTATTCCAAGCAACAAACGCTCATATTTATGACGATTCCGAATCAACATATGATCCTTTCGAGTTTGAAGAATCCTTCCCCGAATTGTCTGGATTCGATGATGAGGTAGATTTTACTTTGCCTCCTATCTATGATGAGAGTGATGGGGAAGAAATAGAAGAAATTGATGAAGAGGAATGTGAACTTGAGGAAGCTTGGCATGAGGAGGAATTTGAAGAAGCTCGCCAAGTGGTGGAAACCTCTAGAAGAGGATGGACGGGAGTAGAGCATGCTTTATCAAGATCTTTGGGAACTCCTCCACCTAGTTCGTCATCCAATCCTCCGCTTGAGTGGGTAAAACTTCTAACTCTCAGCTTTATAATCCCACTTGAGTATGGTTTGCTTGAAATGGATGGCCAACTTAGGGCGCTTTGTGGAATTAAGCGAAAGAGGATGATGTTTAGTGGTTGGCATTCTAAATCTAGGCTCATTATGGTGGGAAGCTCGAAATTAGAGAGCATGGATTGGTGCAATGCTAAATTAAATGGATCTAGGAGAGTAGTTTGGTGCTTCCGTGAGAATTCTGTTTTATCGTCACCCGGACAAAGTCAAGGCAATCAACTAGAAGATGGGTGTGAGGACAAGATATGAGATCATGGATTATCCTATGACAGTTGTTTTCGGGAGCTCAAGTCTTGGAGAGAACCTCACCAAAGCTTCATGAAGAAGGTTGGAAATTCTGACAACCGATTGAAGGACAAGCACTTTTGGAGGTTCAAGAATTGATACAAGCATAAGCCACCTTGATAAGAAGCCTCCCAATGTCCAACTTAAGGACTTAAACTAAAAGTGCTTGGTGGGAGACACCCCACCATGGTAAACTCTTTCTATTCTCTTGTAGATATAATGAATGAATGAATTGGGTTCCATTGTATATAGTTTCTTTACTTCTTGGTATATTTCTCTTTGTTTACTAAGGTGTTTATGCATTTTGTGCTTTAATGAGGGATGAATCTTTGAATTGGGTTTTTGCTTAAATTGCAAGTTTTCTCAAGTTGTTTGAAAATTGTTCCTATGTCTCAAAATGTGCTTAATCTTGCACCTTAGCTTGTTCTAGAGTTTTAAAGAAGGATGAGAAGTTATGAGATCTTTTGATGCTCATTAAAAAATAAATAAATAAAAACAACAACAAGCCGTGCGCAAGCGCAAGGCACGCGCGCGCGTCGGCTACGCATTTAAGTTTTCTGGGCTAAGGACCAGAGAGTTGCGCCACTTTTGGGCCAACTCTGTGCCTCAACTCACGCGAACGCACGCTATACGCGTCCGCGCCACTCCATGTTTCTCTGTCAACGCGTTGGCGTATTTCATGCCTCCACGCCTATCTAATAAGCTCAAGCCATCCACGCGAACGCGCACATTGCGCCCGCGCGTCAATGCGTCTTAACATCATCCAGGCCAAAGGACCCGAGAGTTGTGCCAACTCTGGGCCTCTTTTGTGCCTTCGACCCAGTACATCCACGCCGACGCACACCGTATGCGTCCGCGCCCATTCTAACCCATCCATCTACGCGCAAGCGCTCATGGCGCTCCCGCGCCGTTCGTCCATTTCTCCCACCCACGCAAACGCGCAAGGTGCGCGCACGCGTGGATTCGAATTTTTACTTACCCCAGGGACGCGAAGCCCAAGCGCATTCGCGCATCAACTCCCTTCTTTTCCCCAACGTTTCATTCTTTTCTCTCTCACCATCTTTCACCTTCATCCTCCGGCGAGCAACCCGCATCCATCGTCGTCGCCGCCGCCATTACCACCCAACCCTCTTCTCTCACTCTTTCCCTCTCTCTCACTTCTTCGCCCCTTCTCTTTGTCTCTGCTCGCCCTCAGTGCCGCCCCAGCGCCACTGCGACCACCATTGTCGCCGGCACGAGCTCTGCTGTGCCACCAGACCGCCGTGCTGCTCTGGCTGATTCTCTCTCTCTTCATCTCACTTCACCTTCATCTCCTTTTTCTCGTTCAATCTCTACACCTAGGTTCTCACCCCCCTGTTCTGCTTCTTCTTTTGATTTTTTTTTACTGTAATTGCATCAGTGAAGTTAGAATTAGCTAGTTAGATGAGATTAGCTAGTCTCATTAGACTTTCTCCCTATTTGTTGGAGTTGACGTAATGAGATAAATTCTTGTTTATATTTGTGACATGATTAATTAATTTTGTTTGACATTCTCCCGATGTGTGAGTTAACTAAATAAGATGAATTAGTCATGCATGACTAGGATAGAAAGTCTATGATCTCAATCCATTGCCATGAATGTCTCTCTTTATTACTTGCTTTCTTTAATTATTTGCTCAATTTACTTTTCTTGTCTTTTTATTTTATTGCCCCTCTAATCAAACTAAACCCCTCTCTTTTTACCCCATCATAGCCAATACGCAAGCACTCCATTGTATCCTAGGGAGACGACCCGGAGTCTAAATACTTCGGTTATAAATTCATTGGGGTTTGTTACTTGTGACAACCAATATTTTTGATTGAGAGGATTATTGATTGGTTTGGAAACTATACTTTACAACGAGACTCCATTAGATAAATTCTAAACTGTCAAGAGTTAGCTCATCAGGGGGGAATCTGTGGGAAACATTGGTAGAAAGTTACTTTAGGTTTTCATTGAGAAAAACTTTGGAAATGGGTAAACACTCATGCATCTATTAAGTAAGACATATACATCTCTCTTTGTTGATTGGTGTATATACCTTTTAAAAAAAATGAAAGAAAGAAAAGAAATGACAATAAGAATGTAAATAAAGGATGCATATGTGTGTGAATTAGAAAGAAGGATGCGTGAGTGAGTGTGAAAAAGAGGTGAATGGGTGGTTAGGTCGTTTTGTTATGTATATAGGATGATATAGGATTAGGTGGGATACTTGAGCTAATCAAAGATCCAATTTAATAACCACTTAACCATATTAATCCTGCCCTTACCCTAGCGCCATTACAACCCTCAAAAGTTCTCATGATATTTGCATTCATTCATCAAATATTAGTTTATTGTTAGATGACTTGCAAATCTTTGAGAAACATGATTAAAGGAGGATTGAATGATTAAGCCCTATACACTGAGCGATTAGAGTGTAAACACATCCGATGAGGGTTTCAATTGCTCAATTCTATGTTCCCATTGCTTATATTGTGTCTTCTTGCAAGTTGTTGAAACGAATTTGAAAATCTCAAATCAAATCTTTGGATGTGAGTGATATTGCTGTATTTGCTTTGTCTTAGCCCTAAGCTTTATTTTGGATTGATTGAGATTCTTTTGTTTGTTTTTGCCAAACTCAATAGGAATCATAGTATAGATATAAATAGCTAGCATTTAGTATAGTTTCATACATGTAAGTAGTTGCATTGAATAAATCATTCACCCTTTCATTCATCCCCTTTGGTTGTATTTAGCATGAAGACATGCTATTGTTTAAGTGTGGGGGAATTGATGAGTCCATATTTTACGATATATTTTGATTTGATTTGAATGGATTTCATCACATAAACCCACATTTATTCATCTAAATAGCATGATTTTGAGATTTCTTCCTAAATTGTGCTTGAAAGTGAAAACATGCTCTTTTGTGCTTAATTTAGTCAATTTTAATTCACTTTAATCCCATTTGGTGCCTTGATGTATTTGTTAAGTGATTTCAGGTTTCCAAGTCAAGTATGAATTGAAGAAGTGAAGGAAAGAGCATGCAAAAGGGAAGAAACCATGAAGAAATGGAGTTTGGAAGTTTCAACACCTGTGCGTACGCACAAGCAAGATTTGCGAGCCACGCGTAGTGTGACCCACGCGTACGCGTGGATGGATTTTTGGCCAGGCGACGCGTACGCGTGACCCACGCGTACGCGTGACCGAATTATGTCAACTCATTAATGCAAATCGCTGGGGGCGATTTTTGGGCCTCCAAAACCCAGTCCAACTCATTTCTGAAGCTATATGAGGCCAAAGTGAAGCTGAATGAAGGGGGGCAATTAAGGTTAACTTTTATGATGTTTTCTCTTAGTTTCTAGAGAGAGAAGCTCCCCCCTCTCTCTAAAATTAGGTTAGGTTTAGTTTAATTTCTTTTAATTTCTGCTTTTAATTATTGCTTTAATGTAGTTTCATTTATGTTTCTTTACTTTATTGTCTTACTTCTCTTAGTTCTTCTTCTTAATTTCTCTTTTATGTCATTTTCCATTTTATGAACACTCTTGTATTTCTTTAATTTCAATTAATACAATTTATGTTTTCATGTCATTTATTGCTTCCTTTAATTGTTATTGTCATTTTCTTGCTTTGGTAGCTTTAGAATTTATTTTAATGCATTTTAATATTATTTTATTTTCATGCACACCAAGTGTTTGATAAAATACTTGGCTTAGTCTTTACTTAGTTTTTCTTAACTCTTGGCTTGAAATTGTTGACTTTGGTGATCCTTGAGTCATTGATGTCCATTCTTGTTTGATATATTAGAGTAGTTAGTTGATTTGGTCTCCCTTGACTCTATGTGACCCCTTAGTGTTGACATAGGACTTAGGGATTGAAATTAACTATGCCTATTTGACTTATCTTCGATGTAAGGTTGACTAAGTAGGATTAACTCTTCATAATCATCATATGTTTGTGATCAATGGCTAGGATAGGTAGCCTTAGTCCTCAATTACTTGCCAAGAGGTTTCTTGCATTTGAAGTTTTATTGCTTTGACTTTTACTTGCTTTCATTTAATTTTTTGCATGTTAAGTTACTTTCTTGCCATTTTCTTTCCTTGCATTTAATTGCTTTGACTTTAATTGCTTTGATGTTTAATTTCTAGCATATTTAGTTTTCACACTCTTGGTTGAAAAATTGGGTGTTTGGGTGGAATTGAGTTGTGGATGTCCATTCCGCATTATGTGAGAATAGTTAATTGGTTTGGTTTCTATTGATGCTAGTCTTTCACTAAGTAATTAGCAAGGTTCAGAAAACCGGAGCGGTCATCAAACCGCTCTAGCTACTGGTTCACTGGTTTATTGGTCCAACCGGTTCAATCGGTGGTTCAACCGGAAAAACCATTTCAGAATAAAATAATAAATAAATTATATATAAACATCATAAAATATAATTATAGTCTAATATAAATCTTAAATATCTTCCAAATTTAAAACATATGAAATCTCAACCAAATCCATATGATCTTATCAAAATACAAAGTTAAATAGTGAAAAGAGCAATGGTGCAAACAGCAACAATACAACTAGAAATAATCATTAATCACTCCTAAATTAATTCAAAACAATAGCATAACAAATAATCACCCCTAAATTAATTCAAAACAGCAGCATAATAAAATCACTAATCACAAATCACATATCACATATCACTTATCACAATTCAAAATTCAAAACACTCAGTGCCATAATTCCATAACAAAACAGCAGTATAAGTGCATAACAAGTTAACAATAGCAGCTTAACAAGTCACTAATCAATAATCACAAATTCCAAACTCAAATCAGCAGCATTACAAAAGACCCAAGAAATCACAAATCACAAATTCAACCTCAAATCCCTGAAAGAGTAACACAGACTCAACTTTCCACTATCCCCAAATCAGTAAATCAGTAATCAGTAAATCAGTAAATCAGCATTGAAGGTAGCTAGAGAAAAGGTGGTTCTGAAACCTTACAACAACAAAATCCCTGCATATTATAAATACAGCTTTGTTGTTCTGCATAATATATATTTCTGATAGACTAACACAATCAAAACCCCATCACCAATCTTTGGATGCCTATCACCAGAAGCTTTACCAGTTCCACCCAAAGTCACACTATGCAAAATTGACACATTGTTACCAATCACTGCAGTTTTATCAACAATTTGCTACAGCATTTCAGCCAGTCAACAATTACAAAATAGCAAAAATGCAAAACACTAAAACACCAGTAGCCCTCTTCATAGTCTTCATGTTACTATATCAGAGGGTGAATTTCGAATACAATAAAAAAACTTACTAACCAACAAACAGAAATTACAATTGGAATACAATAAAATAGAAGACCAGAATTAATTTAATTTTCAGATTATTTATTTCTTATACTAACCAACAAATAGAGGAAGATGAGCAGAGGAAGTTCACAGAAATTGAACAGAAATCAAAGTTCACAGAGGAAGTTCACAAAAAAAAGAACAGAAATCTAAGTTCACAGAGGATGAAGTTCATGTTTCTTTATGTTTCTTATACTAAAGAAGATGAGCAGAGGCGAAGAACAAAGAAGATGAGCAGAGGACGAGTCACTCACCTGGGGTCGATGGAGGGCTACTGGTGTTGAGGACCACGTGACGATGAAGACGATGAGAGGGCTACTGGTGTTGAGAAGATGAAGACGATGGAGATGGAGGGCTACTGGGCAGGGAACCAGGCGACGATGGAGGGCTACTGGGGTGGCAGGACCAGGCGACGGTGGTGGTGCTGACAACCCGCGACCGCGGCGACGATGGAGGGTGACTGAGCGGCTAGGGTTCAGACTTCTACTGGGCTAGGATTCACTGATTCACTCACTGTGAGACTGAGAGAGTGAGATGAATGGGATCGGGGGAAGAAGGGGGTGGGGTGCTCCACGAGTGGGTCGGGTCGGGTGCCTTTTTATTTTATTTTTTTTAAACAATAAAAACAGAACAGGCCGGTCACCGGTCTGGCCCAACCGGCCGGTTTTTGGCCAGTTTACCGGTTTTCCAACGGTTCTTTCTACTGCGGTTTTTAGGGGAGGACCGGACCGTTTGCATCGCCAGTTCGCGATTAAACCAGTCGAACCGGCCGGTCCGGTCCAGTTTTCAGAACCTTGGTAATTAGTGAGTTGACTAGGACTTTTGGATTGAGATCAATTACGCCTTTTGACTAATTCTCAAGGAGGATTGACTAGTTTGGATTGATTCCACACAATTGACATGTTTGTGGTCCATAACTAGGATAGGAAACCTAGATTACCCACTTCTTGCCAAGAGTCCTTTAATTGCTTTCCTTTTAACTCCTTGCATGCTCATTTACTTTCTTGCTATTTACATTTCTTGCTTGCTCTCTTGCTTTTGTCCCCAATTCCCCATGCTCTCTCTCATAGCCAATAATTGTACACTTAATTACAACTCCTGGGGAAGAACGACCCGGGAGCTGAATACTCTCAGTTATAATTTGTTTTGTATTGTGATAACATTTGATTGATGGCCAATTTGTTGGGTTAGCACTATACTTACAACGGAAAAATTCTATTTTTAGTGTGAAAATTCAAACCCATGCAAATTGGTCATCGTCATGTGGTAATGTCATTCGGATTAAAAAATACTAGAGCCACTTACCAGAGGTCAATGAACAAAGTATTCTCTTCTCACCTTGAAAAACTGATGGAAGTCTACGTCGACGATATACTTGTAAAAACCAAGGAAAAAAATAGCCTGTTGTCTGACCTTTCAGAAATATTCAACACGATCAGGCAGCACGGGATGAGATTAAATCCCACAAAGTACACCTTTGCAGTAGAAGCCGACAAGTTCCTGGATTCATGCTCACTCAGAGAGGCATCAAAGCCAACCCAAAAAAAATGCAAAGCCATCATGGAGATGAAGAGGCCGACTTGCTTAAAAGAAGTTCAATAATTAAATGGTAGGCTGGCATCTTTGTCTAGATTTCTAGCTGGGTCAGCTTTGAAATCCCTACTTTTGATTACCATCCTCAAGAAAGGACACCAGTTTCAGTGGATCCAAGAATGTGAGCAAGCCTTCCAAGACTTTAAAAAATTCTTGAGTCAACCACCAATTCTGACCCAACCTGAAGTAAGAAAGGAGCTTGTGTTGTAATTAGCTATTGCAGGCAAAGCCATAGCGGCGACCTTTGTTCAAGAAGATAAAGAAGGACAACGACCCTGTTTACTTCATGAGCAAAGCACTACAGAGGATAGAACTAAACTACCAAAGAATAGAAAAATTTGCCTACTCCCTCCGCTTGGCTTCTAGAAGGCTCCGACCTTACTTCCAAGCACACACTATTAAAATTCGAACTAATCAGCCTATGAGACATATCCTCCAAAAGACGGACATTGCAAGACGGATGCTGCAATGGGCTGTGGAGCTATCCGAGTTCGACCTTAAATATGAAATCCAGACATAGCCATCAAATTTCAATATTTGGCTAACTTTCTGGCCGAATACACAGGTGAGCACCAAGGAAGCCCAACAATACAGGTGAGCACCAAGGAAGCCCAACAAGTTGGAGCTTATATGTGGACGGATCATCCAACAAAACTCGCTCAGACCATTTCCTCAGGCAACTGGGCAAGTAAAATATCTAATAGTTATGATTGATTATTTTACTAAGTGGGTTGAGACAAAACCTCTGGCAACTATCACAACTCAAAGAAGTCAGAAAGTTTTCTACAAGAACATCGTCACCTAATTTGGGGTTCCATATTCCATCACTATGGACAATAGCACTCAGTTCACTGACTCGAATTTTAAAAGCTTGGTGGCAAGCCTCAAGGTTAAACACTAATTCACATTGGTAGAACACCCTCAAGCCAATGGACTAGCAGAAGTTGTGAATAAAGTCATATTAGTAGGGCTCAAGAAAAGATTACAAAAGGGAAAAGGAGCATGGGTCAAAGAGCTCCCCCAAGTTCTTTGGGCATATCGAACAACTCTTCATTCAATAATGGGGGAATCCCATTCCAATTTGGTTATGGCATAGAAGCCATGATTCCCATAGAAGTCAATGAAGAAAGTCCAAGGGTGAGATTCTACAATGAAGTGAGAAACATCCGAGATTAAATGGAAGAACTCGATCTCCTTCCAAAAGTCCGAGAACAAGCTCAGATAAGGGAGAAAGCATTGAAGCAAAGAATGGACATAAGATACAATAAGAAAGTCATTAAAAGAAACTTCACCACAGGTGACCTTGTTTTGATAAGAAACGACATCGGGGTACAGAAGTTGAGTGAAGAAAAATTGGCTGCAAATTGGAAAGGACCTTTCAAGATTATAGAAGTCTTGGAAAAAGGTTACTATAAAGTGTCTGACCTACAAGGGAACAAACTCCCTAGGTCGTGGCATGCATGTAATATAAAGAGACACTACAGCTAGAAAGCGAACCTTGTTCCTTGATGTACTCTTTTTTCCGACTTCATGGTTTTTCTCAAAAAGGGTTTTCCTGAGAGGGGTTATAACAAGGCATCACAATAAGTACTAAGAGTTAGATGTCCAAAACTCTTAGTAGAACTTGTAAATTATTTCATTCTCATTTAATGATAATTCATTTTTATTCCATTATCTATTCTACGACACACACTAATTTAAGCTAAAAAAAGTGCAAAAATCATTGTCCGACCTAGATGGTTGGCAAAATGAAACGACGAGGTCCAAGTTAGTGTAAAGAAGTTATATACACAGATCGTGGCCACAACTCGGAAAACCACTCATCATAAGTCGGTAAAAGGGGTGGCCCAAAACGAATCGTGAAAATAACTTAACAAAATGATCAACCTGAAAAGGTCAGTAGTAAATCCTTAGAATGGAAAAAGAATTACCAGAAGAGAAACTCGTAAAGTTCTTTGATCTTCTAAAAATTAACATGAATTAAAGGTTAAAAAACTTAGCAGAAGTCACTATGATTCAAATAAGGAAAGTCCACAAGGGGGCAAAATCCATCAAAATAAGTGTTCAAAAAACTAAACTATTACAAAACATAAATTGTTTACAAGACCCACAAGCCGGGCCATCAAATATTACAAAGTAAAATTACGGGTTATGTACGATTTTGGTCCCTAACGTAGAGGCCAAAAATTTATTTCGTCCCCGGCCTTTTTTTTGTTACAAAACGGTCATGAAGGTTTAACTTAGTTTTAAAATCATCCTTGGGATGAAAATACCCCTCCCCTCTTCTTTTCCAAAATTAACCAGAAGCAGAAGCGCAGAGGTACAGAAAACACAGAAATAGAAGCAGGGAGAAGCAGAACGCAAAAGCAGAATAACAACAATCAAACAACAATAACCAGCAGAACAACAACAACAATAACAATGTATAATGAAATCAGAGCAACAACAAAAGTAAAACCAAAAACAGAAGCAAAAACAGAAGCAAGCAGAAGCAGAAGCAACTAAAGCATCAACAATAACAATGGAATAAAAGGAAAAAGAAAAATTCTTGCTGAGAGTTTGAGACTAGCTAGAGACATTAATTTTTATTTTTTTCATCATCTCCTTTGTTCAAGTTGGGAAAAAATAATAATAAAAAAGTAACATGCCTCAGCAACCGAAACCTTGAAGAACGGCAGCGCGTGGCATCGACATCCAGCGTGGAGATTCTAAGAGTCACCACTCTCGGAGGCTTCAGGAGCGACAGCATTCAAATCAAAGGCCTCATTGATGAATGTGAATTCCTTCTTGTCGTTATTGTTATCATCGGTGGCGGCGTAGAGCGGCGTTAGGGCGGCGGTGTTCTCGAGCGCCTCCTCCCACTGGCGTCGACCCTTACCTTTGTCATCGAAGTACTTGCTGTTATAGTGAGTGTGTGCTGAGGAAGAAAGGAGCAGCAGCGAGGAAGCAGCGGTGGCGGCGAGGAACAGCGGTGGCGGCATGGAGCAGCGACCTTCCCTCTTCCCATTTCCCCCTCTTCCCTGGAAATAACACCCCCCCCCCAAAAGCGCGACCTTCTCTGGATCCTTTCCCCCTTTCCCTTTTTCTTTTTTTTATTTTATATTTTTTTGTTAGGGGTAATTTGGTAATAAAAATAAAAAAAATTAGTTAAAAAAACGATTTTAAAACTAAGTTAAACATTCAGGACCATTTTGTAGCAAAAAAAAGGCAGAGGACGAAATAAATTTTCGGCCTCTACGTTAGTGACCAAAATCGTACTTAACCCTAAAATTAAAGAGGAGGATCATGTTCGCCAGAAGCCATATTGGAAGCTTATTCAGGTTGAGCCGAGGAGGTTAGGAGGCTCTTTTCAGCCGGGTTGGAGAGGAGAGATCTTCATCCATCCGATTTGGGAAGCTTTCGGAAGTTCCCTCGACACGAACATTTGAGGTCTTGAGATTTTCCACTGGAATGTCTTCCTTGTCATTGGGAGGGGGAACGATCTTCCCATCAATCACGATCATGTCAGGATCAATAAGGGAAAGGTCCACCCCAAGAGCAATAACTCAGAATTGAGCTTTTAAATTCTCGGTCATTTCGTCCATCCCCT
The DNA here is from genome assembly GCF_003086295.3 of Arachis hypogaea. NCBI lineage: Eukaryota > Viridiplantae > Streptophyta > Magnoliopsida > Fabales > Fabaceae > Arachis > Arachis hypogaea. The sequence continues at coordinate 103,481,193 of NC_092052.1, read as the reverse complement.
GGGCAACAGACTCCTCCGGATTTGCATATTTTTCCCTTGACCTGGCCACCTCATCTACCAACTTCAGCTTCTTCCTGAAAATTTGGGTGTAACTTTCCTCAGTTTTCTTCTTAAATCCTCCGCCATGGCACAGGTGGTTTCAGATTGCTTCACCCTCTTCCGAGCTTTAGCAAGGTCGAAAATAAAACACCTCCTTCTCCTTCTCCCACTCCTGCTTAAACTCTTGTAAAGATGCCACCTCAGCCTGCAGGTCAGTCAAAGTTTACTGTGTGGCACCAAGAAGGGTCTTCTCCAACTCCCTCAGCAGAGCAAAACACACTCCGGCTGTCCGAATTCCACCTCGGGCCAATACTTGAAGATGATTTTTTATAGAAACATCATCCATACTAATAAAATTGTATGGCAAGATGTATTTCTCACAAAAGTCTACACCATCAAAGCCCGGTTATATACACTTCCAGATTCAGACATTTTACGTTTGTTAGGTTTCGGTTCAAAAAAAGGAGGCACATGGGGGAATAGTTTGAGGGCCAGAGTTGAAAGGAGGGGTAAGAGGAGGAGGATTGGGAAGGATCTTAACTGTTGAAGAAGGGCCTAAGTCCGACTTGGAAGAGGAAGAGAGGTCGTCCGACTTCCCGGCCTCCTTCAACTGGATAACTCGGGCAGTAGCAGCATTTTTCTTGGCTTGGTGGAGAGTTTTTAGAGCGTCCAACCCACCAGTTATCACTTCTGCAAAATCAAATTAATCAATGTTAAGTAACAAAGGCATAAACACCAACAACGGCATCTACAAGATATATAAAGAAACACTAGCTAGCTTGGTCCGAACATAGCTCGGCTTTCCTATCAGAAATTTCTTGGTATCAAGGTTAGGAGCTTAGTCCTAACACTTTTGGAACACGCCAACCACACATTCCTCTACTTCGTCTAGGTTGTCAAGATTGTATTTTATAATAGTGGGGCGTTCTTCCCAGTACAAGCTAAAGAGGGGTTCATCTCTTTCATTTAGAAAAAAAGATCGGACATCCTCAACAGATTGGATTTTAAAAAAATAAATTTTAAAATCATGAAAAAAATCATCAAAAATAGAGAAGACCTTCCTTCCCTGAATAGTTCGGAAGGAGATCCAACCCTGATTTTTGAAACTAAAGAGTTTGATGAATTGGAAGAGGTAGAAGAAGACCTTGGAAGACAAAGGCAAGTCGAGTTCTTGACATATCAGTTGGTAAATTTTTAGAAAATTCTAGGAATTAGGATGGAGTTGAGAAGTAGCAACTTTACAAAGACCCGAAATTTTTAGATTCAAAATCGGTAAAAGGGAGGCTTACTCCTAACCTAGTGAAAAAGCACTCGTGCAGATTCTCTTCAGCAACTATAATCTCATACTTATTCTCATCCTCTCGATCTCTACATATCTTATGTTGTCTACGAAAAGTCTCGGCATACTCATTATCGATCACAGAGATAGCAAAAAATACAGTAATATCTAACCAATCTAAGTCAGACGGGACTTTAGACGACATGATGAGAACTACTGATCGAGACATAAAGCTATACCTATAATACAGTAAAAGAAAAATCGTCATTACAAGTCGGCAGGGTTGGCAAAATAACATAAACAATCAAGACAATGTTGCAAGAGGTCGATTCATCTTCAACCACGCAGAAGAACTTTACAGTTTTCTCAACCTCTTGCATGCACAAAAAAAAAATACATTACATTATCAAAGGTGAAAATGGCGCCATCCTCAATAAATAAAATGACACCATTTAGAGGCATCACAAAGCAAAACCCAATATTCAAATTTACAACAAAAGAATAGAATTCTCAAAACAAAAGAAGAGAATATAAAATCATCAGACAGACGACAAAGAGCATAAAGAGCATTAAAATATCATTTTTCAACAAAAAATACCAAAGAAGCAGTACCAGAAACACATTAAAACAAATGTAGAAAAAAAATGGGAACCAACCTTGATTGAGGGCGAAGTTAAAAACCGCAAAAAGACGAACGTTCCCTCAAGAAAGTGCAAGCAAAGCCTCCAAAATCTCAAGATAGAGGAATCTTGAAAGTGGAAAGGGACACAACAAAAAAGATGAAAAACTTTTTTGAGAGAAAAATGAAGAAAATGTTCTGAAGAAGAAGCAAAAAGGAGAAAGAGAAAGAGGGATTGAGTATTTATAAGGCTCTAGGGGTGGAATGGTAAATTCATTCCCTCATTTTATGATGTGCATGGTTTGCACGGTTACTAAAGTAATCGTAAGAAACGTGCCAAATAATTGCGAAAAAATGCTACAGTTGAGATTTAGAAATCACGTCGAGTATCCGACCTAACCCCCCTCCCCCTCCCCCCCCCCCCCCCCCGCGGAGAAAGGCGGTTTGCCCGACATGATAAATCGACATTTAAGGACTTGTCCAACCTTTAATTACTTGAGGCCGACCTGTCCAAAATTCGGCCTCAAGTAGGGGCACTGTTCATACCCTGGCCTAAAAAATAGCCAGGCCCAAAATGAATAGGGCCCAAACCTCATAAAAACTCCTTTTCTGACTACCTGACCTCATAGAGGTCAAATTGAACGACGTCAATCCTAGCCCTACTTACTCGAATCAATGAACTAAGTCCTACAATCTCTTCCATACTTCTAGATGGGAGATCTTAGCAACTCCCAACAAAGGGGACGGTTATCCACCTTTAAAGGGTGGTTAGAGATTCTACAATTATAAATACCCGAACTCTCTTAGGTATACTCAGAATCCAATCTACTAAAAAATCTGCTTAAATCCTTGCTAACTTAAGCATCGAAGTCCCTTGCAGGTACCACCCCCACCTCCTCAAGAGAAACTCGAACGGGCACATGGGTACCAGTAGAAGTTGGACACTGTTCCAAAACTAGATCTCACGTTCAGGCCCAAAAACAACCCAGTTTCAGGTAACCCTTGGAACAATATGTATTGCTAGTGTAAATTGTATTAGGTGCATATTAAAATTAGTCATTAAAATTAATTATTAATATAAAATATATATTAAAAATAAATTAAAATAACATAATACAAATATATTATAATTAATTTTAATAATTAATTTTAATATATAAATAATATTTTTTATTTTATATTACTAAATATAAGTACTCACATTTAAAATTCAAATGACCGTTCAAAATTCAAATAATGATCATAATTAATGACTAATATTTAGGAGAAATTCTTTACATAATTCAATATAAATATGAAAATATGGTACATAATTCAATGATAAAGTATCAGTAAAATTATTAAATTATTCTTTTTTAATTTAATTTAATTTAATTTAATGAGTGTCTTAGGTGTGCCGTCAAAGTCTAAAAATATGGAACGAAAAGGGCATTAACATCCAGCATTTGAGATGGAGTCCTTTCAGCCGTTGGATGTAGAATATGACCGTTGCAAGCGCTCCTTCTTTTCTCTATCTTGTATTATGCATTTATGCTTTGGTTCTCTCCAATTTCAAATAAAAGACCGAGAGACCCACAGTAAAAGCCACACAAATAAAAGTCGTCATTACAAAAAAAAAAAAATAACGATGTATTCATTCTCAAACATGAAATCTGAACGGAAGCCTCCGCTCCCTAAATCGCCCATACGCCTCCGATCTCGCCGTCCTCTCCAACAATCATCTAATTCTACACTCTCTCTTCAGACTCCATCAGGTCTCTACTTTTCTTATTCTTATTTTTATGGTTTTATTTAATCTTTTATTTGTTTGTTTATTTATTTATACTTTTCTGGAGTTAATTGAAATAGGTTCTTTGAACAAATTTCAAAAATCAACTCGTCCTCTGGCCATTGAAGAATCTGCGCTGCGACCTGAATACCAGACCATATCATGCGAGATAAGTGCTTTGTCAAAGATGGTGAAGGAAGAGCTTGGGAATGCAGAGAAAGAAAACTTTGATAGTTTTGCTGCTGGGGCTGCTTCTTGCGGTTCGAGACCGGGTGTTTTGTTTGAGAGAGGGAGGTTCTATGATGAATACTCTGCCAGAAGGAACGAGAGGCTGAGGAGGAAGCAGGGAGTGGTGCCAGTTGCAGAGGAATCGAAGCTGCCGGCATACTCTGTGGGACTGGGTGTTACCATGGAATCTGCAAAGAAATACAGTTCAAGAAAACTTGGAAGCATCAGAAAATCCGTTACTGCTGCATATTCTATGGAGATGAGTGAGGCACAAACGCCAAGGTACATGCTCAGAAGCATGACCAAGGAAAAGGAAACCAAGAAACCTACTCTTGCTGCTGTCCCCAAACCTCCATCTGCAGGAAGGAAGATTGGAACAAGAACAACTAGAATTTGAAATCTGTCTTCAGTATGAAATATGACCTTTTTTGTTTCTTTTGATTGGTTGGAGAAGAATTTGATTTAACTGATATTTGGATTAAATCTTGCTCTCTTCTCTGTTTAAAAAAATTTAAAATTTGTTAGTTTTTACTTAGTCAACCTTAACATTGAAATGAGATGAGATTGTTATGATATGATGAATTTCTACACCATATATCCAAGTTTACATTCATAAAATTCATTGCAATTGTCTAGTTCTCCCTCAAGCTACTGGCTTATTTGAAAGAAAATAAAAGGGATGTTTACATGAGAAGAACTGTTCTTTCTCTTAGATAGTTGACATAAGATGTAGTCTATATGTCTCTCGTACATATATATACACACACCACCCGCTGGTATCTACAAAATTTACAAAATAAATCCCTCCCTCGAGAAAATTTCTCAGTTGTCTGCATCTTCGTTATTGTCCAGAACTTCACTTTCTAAGGAGGTAGGTTTCTCAAGAGTTTCTGCAAGAAGAACTGGAGTTGATGTCTCCTCTACCACACCCAAATTGGGATCTTTATCTTCTATGGATGCAGATTCACCAGTAACTTTGCCAACATCTTCTGCAGCCAGTCTCTCTTTTGCTGCAACCACTTTGCCATTGCTGTTTTCTTTGTTGTTTTCGTCCACTCTATAATATACCTGCAGAAGTTTTCAAGTCAAGTTAGCAACCCACAATTTGCAGGGAAGAGCAAAAGAAAGGCTTGCACATTTTTTGTAAAGTACATAATGTTAACATGTGCACTGAACTCGGTTTGAACTTGTTCCCAAGTGATAGGATCAAAAGACAAACTAGTATACAGGATCAAATAGCATTTACAATTGAAGAACCAAAAGGTGGTTTCTAGAGGGCAACAGATAAGCATACCACACAAGAGCGAGCGGGGGAGAGGACCTTGAAGGAATTGGGCCGATTATTAAAATTAGTTTCAGGAACTCCTGGAATTCCTTCTGGGGAGGTGAAATGGTCTATATCATGACCTACCTGGAAAATGGAAACGAAAAACGGTCAACCTTGTCAACGAAGCAGGGGAAACAAAATGTGAACACATACTTTCAGAATATGCAACTGAGAGTCACACTTAAAAATTACAGACCCCTCCCACTGTTTTTCTTTATGCTCACCTTTTCAGTTACTTTTGTCATTCACTACTCTTACGGAGTAAAACCCAAAGTGTTTAAATTATTTCATATTCGCGTTACTTCTACATTTTCCCTCAAGCTGTTCTCCTACCTCACCCCTGCTCCTAAGTGCCAATTGGTGCGTGAGCAAGCATTATACTTGGATAGAATATAAGGCTTGGCAGATTTTTTTTTTTTGGTTTGGAAAAAAAGAAGTAAAAAACAGAAGCTTTTGCAATTTGAAAACAGTTTGTGTGCGCTAGGGGCGAAGAGAAAGCAAGAGAGATGGGTTAATGTTTCCTGCTTATACTAATGCATACTGCCAGAGAGATTAGGGCTCCTTACTCTTCCATGTCCTCCGAATTCCCAAGCATCACTATCCAATGCAACTCTATATTTCCCAGGCAAGTCACACCCAACTTTATACCTGCATAAGTTTAAACCAAACCATCTGTGGTAATCTGTTGCTATTACAAGTAATAAAAATACAAACTGGAACAAATACAATTCCCCACGAATAAAAGAAAATTAAACACATTGCATACCCTTCATACGTATTTTCTGGGTGAAAATTGAACACAAACACAAGATCTCCACGCTCGAAAACTATAACCTACAAAAGAAAAAACCGGTAGGCATTTAATTATAGCATGGCACTGAATAACACTTAGATCAACTCAGTAGCCAATAGCATGTGAATTGTTTTTTTTTTTTTTTCTAATAACTCATGTTTCAAAAATACAGAACACCTATAGTCACCTTGTCTTCTTCGTCAGTGCTGCTTACAATCTGTTTTGTTGATCTGAGGAATGAAAATTTATCATCAAGCAAGTTCATTGCCCTGTCAAATGCATTCATGAACTGCACAAATCCAAAAGACAAAAATATAACACGCACATGAGAACCAACAAACTAAAGAACAAAGAGAATAAACAGCTTTCTGCAAAACAGGCTGAGACAAAAGATCTGAAAATGATCACATCTCATGGTCTAGTATATCTTAAGAGTCATGCAGTTAAATACAGAAACTATATGTATGAAATTTCATGAGTTAACAAAAAATTCAAATGTATATCACATGTATATGTGATACAATTTTTCTCATTGACTATGTGAAAATTTGTTTAAAAAATAAGATTTTCCTGTTACACCTACAGATTTATGTTTGCTTGATTTGAGTTATCCCAACTTAAAAAGGATTCAGATTTTTGTAACTGTGATTGTTAATAACAATTAGATCCAAATAGATCAACCTAGACAAGATAAAGCTTGACTCATACTGGAAATATAATGCTAACTTAGGAATCAATCATAATTAAACTTGGTTTGGGCCCTTGCTGAAAAGCTGAGGCATGAAGCCATTTAATGAGATGTCAATATTCTGTGAGCAAGTGATTCAACATGTTATTACCTTGTATCGCAAATGATCTGTATCCACCAGATTCCACTGACGCCTGCACTTCTCATAACTCCATCCATTGCCTTCTCTTGGGAAATCAATCCACTCCGGATGGCCAAACTAAGTATTTCTCATTAAATATAATTGAACAATAAAGAATTTCTTTTGTCAATTTGAGAAAGGTAAATGGCAGGTGCAACCATGACCACCAGTTTTTCAGGCAGAATAGTGAAGTAATACAACATACCTCATTGCCCATGAAATTAAGGTAGCCCTCCCCACCTAATGCCATGGTTATGAAGTGTATCATCTGTACAAGATTAGAATATCAATGACTACAATATCTATAAGTGCACGGAAATTATAAAGCAACAAAAATAATTTATTTATTAGCTGCGTTTGTAATTCATTTTTGATGAGATTGATGTGGTCCAGAAGTCTTTATGGTTGGATAATCAACCTTGTGAAGTGCAATCCCTCGTTCAATAGCAGGGGAAGCATCAGTCAAACAAGACATGCCAGAATACATTTCTTCATCCATTAGAAAAAATGCAATAGTCTTGTCCCCAACAATGGCCTGCCCAAGGCAAAAGAAAGAGAAGAAAACCTTAGAAAGCCAATGAAATGAAATAAAATTCCCAATTATCTGTCCCTGGTTGGTTCCTTCATTTTCTATTCACAAATTTATCATTGCCCGTCATAAAGGTAAAACCCGATGCAAATTGGCAAAGCTCATACCTGATCATGACTTTCAGCATAAGAGACACATTTCTCGGTGTATCTCCTGTTGGTCAGACTTGAAGAGATTTCCTCCATTGACCACTCATGGTCTTTCTTGTTCTTCAAGTAGTCAATCCACTTGTCAGGGATGGCCATGGCCAGACGATAATCAAAGCCGATTCCCCCTTCAGATACTGGCCGACCAAGTCCAGGCATGCCAGAAACATCTTCAGCAATGACAGTTGCATCTGGGAAAATATTACGGATCAGAGTATCAGCCAGCATCAGATAAACAACAGCATCTACATCTGTGGCTTCACTAAAATATTCATTATAATTCCCTGTAAATGTAGTGTTAATCCCATGATGATGATACAGCATTGATGTTACTCCATCAAATCGAAATCCATCAAATTTGAATTCCTCAAGCCACCACCTTAAATTCGATAGAAGGAAACGAAGAACTTCCCAATTTGCATAGTTAAAGAGCCTACTATCCCATAATTTATGGTAGCCTCTATCTCCAGTATGGAAGTAAGAATCTTGTGAACCTTGACCAACATCATATCCATTGAGTCCATCGGTAACATTATTACTAGCATGACTGTGGACGACATCCATTAAGACATGTAAACCTAAGCTATGTGCCTTGTCTATTAGATATTTAAGATCTTCAGGGGTTCCAGATCTACTGCTCACGGCAAAGAAGTTTGTAACATGATACCCGAATGACGCATAATAGGAATGTTCCATCACAGCCATTAACTGGACAGTGTTATAGTTGTTTTCTCGAATGCGGGGCAAAATATCATCTGCAAATTCCGTGTAGGAGTTTATGCGGGGTTCAGAGCTACTCATTCCCACATGAGCTTCATATATCTTTGGGGCCTTGGGCTTTGGGGGACGTGGATACTTAAACTGATACCTGTAGAACAAACTAAAGGGTGAACTAGCAGCTAATACAATTCTTCATTGAAGATAACAATCTAATAGATATGGAATACGGAACCTCTCCGAAAGTGGTGGATCCCAGTAGACACCATCATACGGTGCAGCAAATCTGGTTGGATCGACAGTTGCATATTTAATCCAAGCAGGGATTCGATCAACCCAAACTCCATCACTGTGTTTGAATCTAAACTTCACTTTTGAATTGTGAGGTATAGCTGGATTTCCCTCAACATCTGGAATCTTAATACTCCAGACGCCAAACTGGCTTTTTTCCATTCGGTGGTTAGAACCATCCCATCCATTAAAATCTCCAATAACTTGTGCTTCCCTGCATTGAAAGAAGCATATCATCTGATGAAAAACTAAACAAAATGATGAGAAACAAAGTCAACTAATGTTTATCCTCGGAGATAACTTACTGAGCAGCAGGTGCCCATTCACGGTACACAATGCCACCTTCTTCTCTGTTAAATCCAAATTTCAAATAACCTAAAATATATAATCCAGCAAAATTAGTGAAGCTTAACACAACAAAAGTGAAACATTGCTTAGCAATTAGAATCACCTTTTGCAAATTCCTCAAGGCCTCCTTCGTATTCCTCAATAAGCTTCTTCTGATCTGCATATCTCTTTAATCGATAATTGAAGTGATCTTTATACGGCTTTAGGGCAGGATCAACATTAAAGATGGCAATATTTTCCAAGTCTTCCTCAGTGGAAGACATTGTTGACTTGTCATCAGTCATAACAGCTATGCCTTTGAAACCAGACCTCACCTAGACGAAGGAAAAAAGCACACTGAACTAATCTAGCATACGTAGAATTCACGGATCTCTAAACAGTTTCGCATAATCGTATCGTATGCATACCGTATGGTGTATTGGTTTTGTTGATGGAAAGATGAAGCCATTGAATGCATGCAGTCTGCGAAAGGGAATAGTGAGTGGAATGGAAGTTTGCGTTGGAAGACGGTGCTTATTTCTGGAGACCTGCAAGAAAGGATGGAAAATGATTAAATGAGAAAACCAAAAGATATAATTAAACATAAAAAAATGAAATCAAGAGAAAACCTGGGAGGTGGGTGAGAAAGAGGGAGGAAGCAGAGGATTAAGAGCAACCATGTTGAGAGAGGAGGTTGTTAAAGTTGCATAGAGGAACACCGTAAGGCGCGATAAATAAGTGAGTGAGTAGCGCCAAGCAGAAACACATGGGACCCATGGACATGGTTGATATATTATTGTGATTAGTAGCTACAGTAACTATACAGGACAGGAAGGAAAGGACAGCATATGTGCTTTCACCCCGTGAAGAAGCAAACAACGGCCTACGATCAACCATATGTGTATGTTTCATTTGCTCTTTTCTCTTCCCAAAGCTGCCACTCTCCCATTCGCTCGTGCTTTCGTAAGTTTCGTTATAGTTCCACCGTTCATAAATTTTTTTCCCCCAACTAAAATCACGTATTAAAATTAATTATTATATATTATATAAATTAAAAATATTATTGGTTTTAACTTTTAAATATTTTATAAGGTGAGTTTTTTGGTGGTATAGTTTTGAATGGCTAAGAATAATTATGTGGGGCTTGCTACACATACAAGCAAAAAAGTCCTACAAGCGTTACAAGTTGCCCAACCCAGACTTCATTCCACGCGCAGTCATTCCCTTTGAATGGAGCGTAAATTACATGCGCGTCACTCAACGGTTGCGCTTCGCAAAAAGCGCTTCTTATAGCGCACTCTTCCACTTCTCCTTCTTCGAAGAAAACACAAACCGTCTATTTTCGAGCAACATTCGAAACTGAAGAGATAGAACTCGTCGCGAAGATTAGCAGAAACCATCAACACAAGATAGAACTCTCCATCAACAATCTCCAGAAAAAATGAAGATATATTACTCAAGGTACGTTACTATTTTACTCATCTTGTAGATTTTCCACATTTCGAAATCGAAGAACTAGGTTTTACTGTTCTTCTACATTCTTCTACGTTTTACTGTTCTTCTTGTTCTAGCTCTCATTTTACTGTTTTTAATGTTCTTCTTGTTCTAGGTTTTACTATTCTTCTTAGTTGTTCTAGGTTTTACTGTTTTTCTTGTTCTAGTTCTTCTCGTAACTGATTTTTGGGAGTATATTGCATAATTTCGTGGGTGTATATGGAGTAATTTGTTGGGTGTATATGGCATAATTTGTTGGGTGTATATTTCTGAACTGATATAATGTAATATAATCAACTGTTGCAAGTGTTCTAAATATTGCTTGTCCTTCGGTGTATATTGCTTGACCTTGTAATGTTGCTTGACCTTGTATATTATGCATGTTTGAGTGAATTGAAACATCATTTTGAACTGATCTAATTAAATACTTAAGAGAAATCGTATAGGTATGTAACTGATATATAGGTGTATCTAACTGATATCTATGGGTGTATTTTTCATTTCAGAAAAAATGGCAGGCAGAAACCAAGATGGAAAAAATGTAAGAATAAATATATGTCTTAGATCAAATCAGTTTTTCAAAATAGAAATATATCTGACTCTAATTTTGCTTTGTTTATAGCAAACCAAAGACCTTAAGTATGGAACCCATTTGTTGAGTGACAAACTCAGAAATATGAGCGAGGATAAGAAAGTAATTGTTAGGGATTTGAGATTTGGTGGCCTGATGCACATCCCACTGCTAAGGGTGCATCACTAAATATTAAAGGAGTTGACTAACTCCTTTAAATTAGGGAAAAACATACTCGAAACCGGCTACGGTTCCTTTAAAGTAAGACCAAAAACAATAGGGGCTGCGCTTGGCATCAACGCGTCAGGTAACTCGCTACAAACATAGGTGTATTTCAAGTGATGCTTGGGTGTATTTCAAGTGATTTTCATACTATGTTGTTTTCCTTTTTGTAGGAGATCTATTTCCTCAGAAAGTCAATTATAAGGATCTTTCTGAAGACGAGAAACAAATTTTTAGAAGATTCCAGGGGAAGACCCTCAAAAATCTGACAGATGAGATGATGGCTATTGGTGTTGATAATGAACAGGATCGCCTCATGTTCAAGAGGATTTTCATCCTCTATATACAGATGGCGTTCCTGTTACCAACAACAATAAATAAAATCTCCCCTGTGCACCTGGCACCAACTTTCAAGATGGACACAATAACAGAGCGGAACTGGGGAGCACATGTTTTGAATTTTATCATCAAGGGCATAACAGATTACAATCTGCAAAAGAAAAAGGCAATTGACGGCTGCCTGTTTGCCCTGATGATAGTTTACTTTCATCTATCAAAAAATAAAGACAAGAAGAGGGCAGAAAGACCTCCAGAACCCTGGATTGCCAACTGGACTAGAGAGCAGTTGGTTGAAAGAATGAGGACAGAAATAGAGGAACATATGGTAAGTGAATAAAATATCTTGGGAGTATTTTACTTACCTGAATGCTGCTAATTAAAATTTCTAATGTTTCAGGAAATTGTAAAGATGGCCGAAACAAAGGAGAAAATGAAAGAAATAAAGAAAAAAGAAAAAAAAAAGAAGAAACCAAAAAAACAAAAAAAAAAGGAAGGCAAGTTCATCATCATCATCTGAGACTGAAACAACTGAAAGTGAGGTTCATTCTACCTCTGAGTCTGAGAGTGAAGAAGACTCAGAGGATTCAACAAGGAAACAACCCACCCAAAAAGCCAAAAAGTAAGTAACATACTTGGATGTATTTTGTTTATCTAGTTGGGTGTATTTTGTTTATCCAGTTGGGTGTTTATCCAGTTGAGTGTATTTTGTTTATTCAGTTGGGTGTATTTTATTCAATCATTTAGGTGTATTTTGTCCCTTTTGGTATGTTTATAAATAATGATTATTTGCCTTCCAGAATGGAGTCCAAAAAAAGAAAGAAGATTCAGGAGGATTCTGATTCAGAATCTGAATCAAATGATGAGTAATGTTCTGAAATTATTACTGCTTTCCTTTGGGTTTATTATCAAGATTTCATGTATTAACATAGCGTCTCTTATTAACTTTTAGAAGCGAAGAATCATCACCAGTAGAGAAGCAAAAAACAAAAAAAAAAAACTCAGAGAACACCACAAAAGTAAGCACTTCTTTGGTTAGTATTTTGTGATCAAATTAATTTTGTATTTCTGATTCATACTTGTTTTTCCCCCCAGAACATAATCCAAAAAGAAAAAGGTCATTGTTGAGGATTCATCTCCTGAGCAAGCTCAATCCTATCATGGGTACAATACTTTGTAAGTTATATTACCGTCTATCATCAAAATTATATTTGTTAACATGTTCTTTTATGCATGTACTGTCAGATCTGAAATTGGAACTGAAGAATTAGATGAATTCTTAAGGGAAAACAATGAAAAATCTGCTGCACAGGGGTAAGTCTTGTTGGGGCGTATATTTTAGATTTTAAGTTGTTTTCATTGCTAATAATTGTTTGTTGTTTGCCAGGGAGAAGGAAGTTGACCTGCGATCGACGGAAGGTCACTATATCTTATCTGAAACGTAAGAAGCTTTATTTGATAAAATCTTCTTATCCTGATTTAATAGTATGGTATTTTTTATGAATAATATGTACTCTATTATGTTTAGAATACCAGACATAAACTTAGGAAGTGATGATCCTTCATCTCAAGGACACACAGACCAAAGTAGCGTAAATAAACCGGCAGAGAGCATGTAATTTCTCTTTCAAATAACCGTTACTTTTATTCTTTTATTACCTTCTACTTCTAATTCTGTATATATTTTTTTTAGAAAAAAAGCACTTTAATGTTTTATTCGAGAAAAAAAAGGCAGGAAAAAAAAGCAAAAACTGCAAGTATGTAAATTCTCAAAAAATAAAGCCTGTCTTTCTTTTGAATACTTCGGGTGTATTTTTACTTTTCTTAGGGTGTATTTTAGGTTGAGTCTGGTTGTAGAGTCAGCCAGTGAGCCAGCTGAAGAGAACATGATGGTTGTGAAGCAAGAGACACAGTCCAAAGCGCTTGCAATGTGAGTTTTTCAAGAAAATTTCAACCTTATAACCTTTTTATTTTCAGACGCTTTGTTAACCTTTTATTTTTCTTCTTGTTTAGAGTTTCGATTCAAGTTTATCTACCACTGTCCCAAACAACCACTGTGCCAGAAATTAAACAAACACCTGTGACAGAAAATGAACCAACCCCTGTGCTACAAATTGAAGGAACTATAAAAAGGTAAGAAATAGTCTTAGGTGTGTATTTGGTTACAGTTTGGTGTATATTGCCTCTATTGGGGTGTATATTTTCACGATTGATCCCTGACTAGTTTTTTTATAACATGATTAATTTTATGTAACCCTGCAGCACTCCTGAACCACCCCAAAAACCTGAAGAAAGCACACCCACGCTTCTTCCAACTCCATCTAAAATGTAAGTTCATCAGAGTAAAATCAATGTTTGGTTATCATTCATAAATTCTTATTCTTATAATATGTTATACATGATCACGCAATAATCCAGCCCCAGAAGATGCTGCTGCACTGATGATGATGGCACGGACAGTATTGTATGTTCCTAAAACAGATCCGACGCCATCATTCAGCCTTGGCTTGACTGATTCAAGCCAAGAAAAAGCAGCAACGCAGGAGGGAGCGTCAACACAAGATGGAGAGAGGGTAAAAACTCCTAAAATCCCAAAACTGCTAGAACAATTAGGGGATCTGGTACAAAAAATTACAAGTGGTGAGGTGACAACAAAAGAAAAAAGTCCACAGATTCGAAAGAAGAGTGGCGGAGAGAGTTTCGAGAAGTTTGAAACTCCTACGAGGACGAATGAAGATACTTCTGACATGAAAGAGAAATGCTACCTCTGGGCCATACGAGTGAAGACATATGCAAATGGACTAACTAATGAGTTTGACACCGTCTGCACACTCCAAGCCCAAGATAGATACATTTTGTCAAAACTCCACCTTGCATCACTCGCAGCTGAAACGCATATAGAAGCTGAGGTAATATTACAATAACATTAATGTTTTTATCATCAAAATTAACTGCAATGTTGATTGATGTAAAATTGATTTCGGCATCTTTTTCTAGATTGTCTCTGCCATGTACTTCATCCTAAACCAGCAAAAGATTAAAAGGTTTTAAGAAGAAGTATACTGTCTCCCCCCTGATATTGTGGTAAGGGTTGCTTCAATGAATTTTGGGTGTATTTTCTGCATTCCTTCAGGTGTATTTTTTGTCTTAAATTGGGTGTATTTTATGTGTTCATTTGGGTGTATTTTCTGTGTTTAATTGGGTGTAAGTTGTGTATTCATTTGGGTGTATTTTCTGGATTCGTTTGGGTGTATCTTCTGTATTCATTTGGTGGTTCACAATTTTTGCAGAACATGGCCATTGTAAATCATCCAAAAGGGGTATTCTTACGGCCTAAAACCAATAAGCCATTCAGGGTGGAAGACTACCCAATGTTTATACCCTTCTTGGACCTTAAAAAATTAGCATCGCATCGTTATGTAAGTTTTCATTTCTAAAACTTCTTATTACCATTTTTTACTTATGTGCCAAATAAACTAAAACAGTGTTCAATCTGAACATATTTCAGATTTTTGCACCTGTTTGCCATTCACAACATTGGTGGTTATGGTTGGCTGATACAAGAAAGCAGAAATTTTATATAGTCGACCCATACCACACGAAATCTTTGTCCGATGAGAGAACTGCCCTGAATACATTCATTGTAAGTTGGTTCTGTGTTCTGTATTTTAATAGTTGGCTGTATTTCTGTTCAATATAAGGTGTAACTTTGTGTTCCTTTGGGTGTATCCCTTTATTGAATTTATTCATGTATTACTGATTTGTTTTGTGTTTTAAGGGATATGTAATTTCACGAATTAAAGTATATGCTGGGGGGCACCTCTGAAGACAAGGGACAAGGACAAGGAAATTGTACCACCATACCTTCACATTTCAGGCCAAAAGACAAGGTATAAATCTTTCACTCTGAAAATGAAATTTTTCTATATGTAATTTGTAATTTATTTTCTTGGTTTTCAGCTATGACTGTGCTATCTACGTAATGAAGTGGCTTGAGATATTTCAGCCCGCAAACATTAAAAGGCTGAAGTATGAGTGGGACAATTGGACCCAGCTAAATGTGTTTAAAACTAAATAACTCTGTATTACTTTACTCAATTAACATAGTTGATTAAACAGAATATTCTTTTTAACTGTAGGACGAGGTGGACCACTTTAGAGTAGAATATGCTTCCCGGATTCTATTCCATGAAATGAATCAAGACAAAGCTAAAGCCATTAGGGGAAGTAATGCAATAAGATTGTCCAAGCTATCCTCATTGTTATTGAGTCCATATTGTCAGATAGATTCTAAGAATATTGACACTGATTAATGTAACTATTATATAGTCTTGTAACAAATTGAACACATGCTATAAAAATTTGCTAATTATGAGTAAAACTCTCTCTGCTGTATTCAAAATGTCTGAATTACAGATACTATAATATGAAGAAAAATATCAAACCAAATATACACCCATAACCTGACATTTTTTACACCCAAAGAAAGTTGAATATACACCCAAACATCTATCCCCCTGATGCTTTATCCCTAAAACCCTGAATCCTAAACCCTAAACCCTAAACACTAAAACCTAAACCTTAAACACTAAAACCTAAACCGTAAACCCTAAACCCTAAAACCCTTAAATGCTAAACCCTAAACCCTAAAACCGTAGTTAAAAAAATAATCAATATTTTATAACATAAACAGCAGATTGTGAAATATATATATGTAAAATGTGAAATATAAGAAAATTCATAAATACACCCAAAACAACAGTGCTTTTACACCCATATTATGTAACTATACACCTAAAGAGTTATCCGTTGCTGCTGGTACCCTGAACTGATAATTCATAATACGTCCTTGATATTGGCTGGAATTTGAATGCACCACTGATGCAACATCAAAGAGGTTTAACTGAATATAACAAACTCACATATTAGCTAAATGGTGCGCAGAAATTGTGATTACACTTTGATTATGTAAAATTCATCGCTCTTTCTTTCCCTGGTAATGGTGCCAAAAACATGATGCCAATACCATGGTTCACAACTTCGCACAACTAACCAGCAAGTGCACTGGGTCGTCCAAGTAATACCTTACGTGAGTAAGGGTCGAATCCCACGGAGATTGTTGGCTTGAAGCAAGCTATGGTCATCTTGTAAATCTCAGTTAGGCGGATATAAAATAGTTATGGAGTTTTTGAAATTAATTAATAAAATAAGGATAGAAATACTTATGTAAATCATTGGTGAGAATTTCAGATAAGCGTATGGAGATGCATTCGTTTCTCTGAACCTCTGCTTTCCTGCTGTCTTCATCCAATCAATCTTACTCCTTTCTATGGCTGGCTTTATGTAAGGATGTCACCGGTGCCAATGGCTACTTTCGATCTCTCTCGGGAAAATGGTCCAAATGCCCTGTCACAACACGGCTAATCGTCTGGAGGCATCACCCTTGTCGTTGGTTGCATCCTATTCCTCTCTGTGAAAATGGTCCGATGCGCTGTCACTGTATGGCTAATCATCTTGAAGGTTCCCGATCGTACTGGAATAGGATTTACTATCCTTTTGCGTCTGTCACTACGCCCAGCACTCGCGAGGTTGGAGTTCGTCACAGTCATTCAATCCCAGAGTCCTACTCGGAATACCACGGACAAGGTTTAGACTTTCCGGACTCTCATGAATGCCGCCATCAATCTAGCTTATACCACGAAGATTCTGATTAAGAGATCTAAGAGATACTCATTCAATCTAATGTAGAACGGAAGTGGTTGTCAGGCACGCGTTCATAGGGAATGATGATGATTGTTACGTTCATCACATTCAGGTTGAAGTGCGAATGAATATCTTAGAAGCGAAATAAGATGAATTGAATAGAAAACAGTAGTACTCTGCATTAATCTTTGAGGAACAGCAGAGCTCCACATCTTAATCTATGGAGTGCAGAAACTCTACCGTTTGAAAATACATAAGTGAAAGGTCCAGGCATGGCCGAATGGCCAGCCCCCAAAACGAGATCACAGGATCAAAAATACAATCCAGGATGTCTAATACAATAGTAAAAGGTCCTATTTATAATAAACTAGCTACTAAGGTTTACAGAAGTAAGTAATTGATGCATAAATCCACTTCCGGAGCCCACTTGGTGTGTGCTTGGGCTGAGCTTGAAGTCTACACGTGGAGAGGTCATTCTTGGAGTTGAACGCCAGCTTTTGTGCCATTTTGGGCGTTGAACTCCACTTTGCAACTTGTTTCTGGCGCTGGACGCCAGAATTGGGCAGAGAGCTGGCGTTGAACGCCAGTTTGCGTCATCTAAACTTGGGAAAAGTATGAACTATTATATATTGCTGGAAAGCCCTGGATGTCTAATTTCTAATGCAATTAGAAGCGCTCCATTTCGAGTTCTGTAGCTCTAGAAAATCCATGTTGAGTGCAGGGAGGTCAGAATCCAATAGCATCAGCAGTCCTTCTTCAACCTCTGAATCTGATTTTTGCTCAAGTCCCTCAATTTCAGCCAGAAAATACCTGAAATCACAAAAAAACACACAAACTCATAGTAAAGTCCAGAAATGTGAATTTAACATAAAAACTAATGAAAACATCCCTAAAAGTAACTAGATCCTACTAAAAACATACTAAAAACAATGCCAAAAAGCATATAAATTATCCGCTCATCACAACACCAAACTTAAATTGTTGCTTGTCCCCAAGCAACTGAAAATCAAATAGGATAAAAAGAAGAGAATATACTATAAATTCCAAACTATCAGTGAAACATAGCTCCAATTAAATGAGCGGGACTTATAGCTTTTTGCCTCTTGAATAGTTTTGGCATCTCACTCTATCCATTGAGGTTCAGAATGATTGGCATCTATAGGAACTCAGAGTTCAGATAGTGTTATTGATTCTCCTAGTTCAGTATGATGATTCTTGAGCACAGCTATTTTATGAGTCTTGGTCGTGGCCCTAAGCACTTTGTTTTCCAGTATTACCACCGGATACATAAATGCCACAGACACATAATTGGGTGAACCTTTTCAGATTGTGACTCAGCTTTGCTAAAGTCCCCAATTAGAGGTGTCCAGGGTTCTTAAGCACACTCTTCTTTTTTTTACTTTGGACCTTGACTTTAACCGCTCAGTCTCAAGTTTTCACTTGACACCTACACGCCACAAGCACATGGTTAGGGACAGTTTGGTTTAGCCGCTTAGACCAGGATTTTATTCCTTTAGGCCCTCCTATCCACTGATGCTCAAAGCTTTGGGATCCTTTTTATTTGCCCTTGCCTTTTGGTTTTAAGGGTTATTGGCTTTTTGCTCTTGCCTCTTGGTTTTAAGAGCTTTTGGCTTTTTCTGCTTGCTTTTTCTTTTTCTTTCTATTTTTTTTCGCCTATTTTTTTTCTGCAAGCCTTGTTCTTTGCTGCTTTTTCTTGCTTCAAGAATCATTTTTATGATTTTTCAGATTATCAAATAACATGTCTCCTAGTCATCATTCTTTCAAGAGCCAACATATTTAACATTCTTATACAACAACTTCAAAAGACATATGCACCGTTCAAGCATACATTCAGAAAACGAGAAGCATTGTCACCACATCAATATAATTAAACTAAGTTCAAGGATAAATTCAAAACTCATGTACTTCTTGTTCTTTTGAATTAAAACACTTTTCATTTAAGAGAGGTGATGGATTCATAGGACATTCATAACTTTAAGACAAAGTCACTAAATACTAATGATCATGTAATAAGACACAAACATAGATAAGCACATAACATAGAAAATGAAAAACAGAAGAAATAAGAACAAGGAATGAGTCCACCTTAGTGATGGTGGTGTTTCCTTCTTGAGGAACCAATGATGTCCTTGAGCTCTTCTATGTCTCTTCCTTGTCTTTGTTGCTCCTCCCTCATTGCTTTTTGATCTTCTCTTATTTCATGAAGGATGATGGAGTGCTCTTGATGTTCCACCCTTAGTTGTTCCATGTTGGAACTTAATTCTCCTAGGGAGGTGTTGATTTGCTCCCAATAGTTTTGTGGAGGAAAATGCATTTGAGGCATCTCCGGGATCTCATGGTGATGAGCTTCCTGCGCCTTTTGAGTTTGAAAGGGACCTCAGGGATCACCTTCTTCTTGGCCACAACATCATAGAAGTGGTCTTGATGGGCTTTGGAGATGAACCTTTCCATCTCCCATGACTCGGAGGTGGAAGCTTTTGTCTTCCCTTTTCCTTTTCTAGAGGATTCTCCGGTCTTAGGTGCCATCAATGGTAATGGAGAAACAAAAAGCTTATGCTTTTACCACACCAAACTTAGACTTTTGCTCGCCCTCGAGCAAGAGAAGAAAGAATAGATGAAGAAGAAGAAGAATTGGAGGAGAGGGAGAAGGGGTTGTGTTTTGGCCATTTAGGGTGGGAAATTGATTTTGAATTTTTGAAGGTAGGTGGAGTTTATGAGGTAGGTTTATGGGGAAGAGTGGATGGATGTGAGTGGTGAAGAGGTGATGGGGAAGAGAGATTGAGGTGATTGGTGAAGGGTTTTGGGGAAGAGTGTTTATGGGATTGTGTGAAAGATGATGATTGAGAAGAGAGAAGAGAGTGAGTGGAGGTAGGTAGGGATTTTGTGGGGTCCACAGATCCTGAGATGATCCTGTGGGGTCCACAGATCCTGAGGTGTTCAAGTATTTACAACCTTGCACCAAATTAGGCATGTAAAATGCCCTTGCACACAACTCTGGGCGTTCAGCGCCAGGTTGGTGCCCATTTTGGGCGTTCAACGCCCATTTGTTGCCCATTTCTGGCGTTGAACGCCAGAACCATGCTTGTTCTGGGCGTTCAGCGCCAGCTCTTCTCCAGGGTGCAATTCTGGCGTTCAGCGCCCAGATACTGCCCATTTTGGGCGTTCAACGCCCAGATATTGCCCATTTTGGGCGTTCAGCGCCAGAACTATGCTTTGTTCTGGCGTTGAACGCCAGGCAGGTGCTTCCTCTAGGGTGTGATTTTTCTTCTGCTGTTTTTTATTCCGTTTTCAATTTTTATATTTATTTTGTGACTCCACATGATCATGAACCTATAAAGACATATAACTAAGAAAAATATAATTAGATAGATAAAAATTGGGTTGCCTCCCAATAAGCGCTTCTTTAATGTCAATAGCTTGACAGTGGGCTAGGAAAGGTCTTCCTAGGATGATGGATTCATCCTCTTCCTTTCCAGTATCCAGGACTATGAAATCAGTAGGGATGTAAAGGCCTTCAACCTTTACTAACATGTCCTCTACTTGTCCATAAGCCTGTTTTCTTGAATTGTCTGCCATCTCTAATGAGATTTTAGCAGCTTGCACCCCATAGATTCCCAGTTTCTCTATTACAGAGGGGGGCATGAGGTTTATTCCTGAACCAAGGTCACACAGAGCCTTAAAGATCATGGTGCCTATGGTACAAGGTATTATGAACTTTCCAGGATCCTGTCTCTTCTGAGGCAATGTCAGTTGATCCAGATCACTTAGTTCATTGGTGAACAAGGGAGGTTCATCTTCCCAAGTCTCAATACCAAATAATTTGGCATTTAGCTTCATGATTGCACCAAGGAACTTGGCAGCTTGCTCTTCAGTAACATCCTCATTCTCTTCAGAAGAGGAATACTCATCAGAGCTCATGAATGGTATAAGGAGGTTCAATGGAATCTCTATGGTCTCTAGATGAGCCTCAGAGTCCTTTGGTTCCTCAGAGGGAAGCTCCTTATTGATCACTGGACATCCCAGGAGGTCTTCCTCCTTGGGATTCACGTCCTCTCCTTCCCTTACAGGTTCGGCCATGGTGCTTATGTCAATGGCCTTGCACTCTCCTTTTGGATTCTCTTCTGTATTGCTTGGAAGAGTACTAGGAGGGATTTCAGTGATCCTTTTACTCAGCTGGCCCACTTGTGCTTCCAAATTTCTAATGGAAGACCTTGTTTCATTCATGAAACTCACAGTGGCCTTAGATGGATCAGAGACTAAATTTGCTAAGCTAGATGGATTCTGCTCAGAATTCTCTGTCTGTTGCTGAGTGGATGATGGAAAAGGCTTGCTATTGCTAAACCTGTTTCTTCCACCATTATTAAAGCCTTGTTGAGGCTTTTGATCCTTCCATGAGAGATTTGGGTGATTTCTCCATGATGGATTATATGTGTTTCCATAAGGTTCACCCATGTAATTTACCTCTGCTATTGCAGGGTTCTCAGGATCATAAACTTCTTCTTCAGAAGATGCCTCTTGAGTACTGTTGGATGCAGTTTGCATTCCATTCAGACTCTGAAAAATCATATTGACTTGCTGAGTCAATATTTTATTCTGAGCCAGTATGGCATTCAGAGTATCAATTTCAAGAACTCCCTTCTTCATAGGCGTCCCATTACTCACAGGATTCCTCTCAGAAGTGTACATAAACTGGTTATTAGCAACCATGTCAATGAGTTCTTGAGCTTCTGCAGGCGTTTTCTTTAGGTGAATGGATCCACCTGCAGAAGTATCCAATGACATCTTTGATAGCTCAGATAAACCATCATAGAATATATCAAGGATGGTCCATTCTGAGAGCATGTCAGAAGGACACTTTTTGGTCAACTGCTTGTATCTTTCCCAAGCTTCATAGAGGGATTCACCTTCTTTCTGTCTGAAGGTTTGAACATCAGCTCTAAGCTTGCTCAGCTTTTGAGGAGGAAAGAACTTGGCTAAGAAAGCCGTGACCAGCTTATCCCAAGAGTTCAGGCTGTCTTTGGGTTGAGAGTTCAACCACACTCTAGCTCTGTCTCTTACAGCAAAAGGGAAAAGCATGAGCCTGTAGACTTCAGGATTTACTCCATTAGTCTTAACAGTATCACAGATCTGCAAGAATTCAGTTAAGAACTGAAAAGGATCTTCAGATGGAAGTCCATGAAACTTGCAGTTCTGCTGCATCAGAGAAACTAGCTGAGGTTTCAGCTCAAAATTGTTTGCTCCAATGGTAGAAATGGAGATGCTTCTTCCATGTAAATTGGAATTAGGTGCAGTAAAGTCACCAAGCATTCTCCTTGCATTATTGTTGTTGGGTTCGGCTGCCATCTCCTTTACTTGTTCGAAATTTTCAATAAGGTTGTCTCTGGATTATTGTAATTTAGCTTATCTCAGTTTTCTCTTCAGAGTCCTTTCAGGTTCTGGATCAGCTTCAACAAGAATGCCTTTTTCTTTGTCCCTGCTCATAAGAAAGAGAAGAGAAAGAGAAAAGAAGAGGAATCCTCTATGTCACAGTAAAGAGGTTCCTTATTGTTAGTGGAAGAAGAAAAGAAGAAAAGAAATTCGAACACAAATGGAAGAGAGGGTTCGAATTTGGTGAGTGATGTGAGGAAGAGATGTTAATGGATGAATAAATAAGATGAGAGAGAGAATTTTCGAAAATAATTTTTGAAAAAGAGTTAGTGATTTTCGAAAATAGTTTTTGAAAAAGGTTAGTAATTTTCGAAAATTTTTAAAATCAAAGATTAAAATAATTAGTTAATTAAAAAGAATTTTTGAAAAAGAGGGAGATATTTTCGAAAATTAGAGAGAGAGAGAGAGAGAGAGTTAGTTAGGTAGTTTTGAAAAAGATAAGAAACAAACAAAAAGTTAGTTAGTTAGTTGAAACAAATTTTGAAAATCAATTTTTGAAAAGATAAGAAGTTAGGAAGTTAGAAAATCTTTTATGGAATCGATCCCCCTTTGACTGTACAAGAATATGTGGAGCTCAACATGTCTGGAAGCACCGGAGAACGTTCTTTTGCTGATATTATTACCAGTATTCGATACTGGATTATTCATAGCATTACTATACCCTCCCTATTCATTGCGGGTTGGTTATTTGTCAGCACGGGTTTAGCTTACGATGTTTTTGGAAGTCCTCGGCCAAATGAGTATTTTACGGAGAACCGACAAGGTACCCGAAATCATAATAACCTATTTATTGTAAATCGTCGAGATTGAAAGAATAAATTCGAAAGATGCAATTTTTTTTAGTAATTAAAAAATATTAAAGAAACAAAAGAATTGTATTCTAATTATTTCTTTTTTTTTCTTTGTTTTTTTTATAAAAATTATTAGAAATTAAATTATTTATTCACTTGAATATAAATAGATATTTTGAAATCAAATTTTTGAAAAAGATATGATGAGAAGATATTTTTGAAAAGAGATGATAGAAATTAGTTTTTTGAAAAAGATTTGATTTTTTTAAAATCACAATTAATGACTTGATTCACAAGAAATCACAAGATATGATTCTAGAACTCAAAGTTTGAATCTTTCTTAACAAGCAAGTAACAAACTTGAAATTTTTGAATCAAAACATTAATTGATGATGTTATTTTCGAAAATTATGATGTAAAATTAAGAAAAAGATTTTTGAAAAATATTTCTAGAATTTTTGAAAATAACTTAAAAAAATGAAAAAGATTTGATTTTTAAATTGAAAATTTGATTTGACTCTTAAAAACAACTAGATTTTAAAAATTTTTGAAAAAGTCAAATCTAATTTTCGAAATTTTAAGAGAGAAAATGGGAAAGATATTTTTTTTTATTTTTGAATTTTTATGATGAGAGAGAAAAACAAGAAAAATGATGCAATGCATGAAAGTTATGGATCAAAACAATGAATGCATGCAAGAATGCTATGAATGTCAAGATGAACACCAAGAACACTATGAAGATCATGATGAACATCAAGAACACATTTTTGAAAAATTTTTAATGCAAAGAAAACATGCAAGACACCAAATTTAGAATTCTTTAATGTTTAGACATAAAGAATTCAGGAATGCATATGAAAAACAAGAAAAGACACAAAACATGCAAATGCAAAGATCAAACAAGAAGACTTACCAAGAACAACTTGAAGATCATAAAGAACACTATGAATACATGAATTTTCGAAAAATGCAAGATGCACATGCAATTGACACCAAACTTATAACATGACTCAAGACTCAAACAAGAACACAAAAATATTTTTTTTATTTTTATAATTTTATGATTTTTTTGTATTTTCTTTTAATTTTTTTTTCGAAAATCATTTTGGAAAAGAAAAATAAGGATTCCAAAATTTTTAATATGAATTCCAGGAATCTTTTAGTCTAAAGCTCCAATCAAAGGGTCAGGCATGGCTTAATAGCCAGCCAAGCTTTAGTATGTAAATTACATCCATTGAGGTGATTAGTTGAAGACCAATCCCAAAGCAGTTTGGGTATGGTTTTACAGCCAGATAGGATTCAACATGTTTCATGAAACACTAGAATTCATTCTTAAAAATTCTGAAAAAAATATATTTTTGAAAACATTTTTATTTTTAAAAAAAAAAAAAAAAAATTTTCGAAAACAAAGGAGAAATTTTTGAAAGATTATTGAAAAATTTTTTTGAAAAGAAAACAAAAAGAAAATTTACCTAATCTGAGCAACAAGATGAACCGTCAGTTGTCCAAACTCGAACAATCCCCGGCAACGGCGCCAAAAACTTGGTGCACAGAAATTGTGATTACACTTTGATTATGTAAAATTCATCGCTCTTTCTTTCCCTGGTAATGGCGCCAAAAACATGATGCCAATACCATGGTTCACAACTTCGCACAACTAACCAGCAAGTGCACTGGGTCGTCCAAGTAATACCTTACGTGAGTAAGGGTCGAATCCCACGGAGATTGTTGGCTTGAAGCAAGCTATGGTCATCTTGTAAATCTCAGTTAGGCGGATATAAAATAGTTATGGAGTTTTCGAAATTAATTAATAAAATAAGGATAGAAATACTTATGTAAATCATTGGTGAGAATTTCAGATAAGCGTATGGAGATGCATTCGTTCCTCTGAACCTCTGCTTTTCTGCTGTCTTCATCCAATCAATCTTACTCCTTTCTATGGCTGGCTTTATGTAAGGATGTCACCGGTGCCAATGGCTACTTTCGATCTCTCTCGGGAAAATGGTCCAAATGCTCTGTCACAGCACGGCTAATCGTCTGGAGGCATCACCCTTGTCGTTGGTTGCATCCTATTCCTCTCTGTGAAAATGGTCCGATGCGATGTCACTGCATGGCTAATCATCTTGGAGGTTCTCGATCGTATTGGAATAGGATTTACTATCCTTTTGCGTCTGTCACTACGCTCAGCACTCGCGAGGTTGGAGTTCGTCACAGTCATTCAATCCCAGAGTCCTACTCGGAATACCACGGACAAGGTTTAGACTTTCCGGACTCTCATGAATGCCGCCATCAATCTAGCTTATACCACGAAGATTCTGATTAAGAGATCTAAGAGATACTCATTCAATCTAATGTAGAACAGAAGTGGTTGTCAGGCACGCGTTCATAGGGAATGATGATGATTGTCACGTTCATCACATTCAGGTTGAAGTGCGAATGAATATCTTAGAAGCGAAATAAGATGAATTGAATAGAAAACAGTAGTACTCTGCATTAATCTTTGAGGAACAGCAGAGCTCCACACTTTAATCTATGGAGTGCAGAAACTCTACCGTTTGAAAATACATAAGTGAAAGGTCCAGGCATGGCCGAATGGCCAGCCCCCAAAACGAGATCACAGGATCAAAAATACAATCCAGGATGTCTAATACAATAGTAAAAGGTCCTATTTATAATAAACTAGCTACTAGGGTTTACAGAAGTAAGTAATTGATGCATAAATCCACTTCCAGGGCCCACTTGGTGTGTGCTTGGGCTGAGCTTGAAATCTACACGTGGAGAGGTCATTCTTGGAGTTGAACGCCAGCTTTTGTGCCATTTTGGGCGTTGAACTCCACTTTGCAACTTGTTTCTGGCGCTGGACGCCAGAATTGGGCAGAGAGCTGGCGTTGAATGCCAGTTTGCGTCATCTAAACTTGGGCAAAGTATGGACTATTATATATTGCTGGAAAGCCCTGGATGTCTACTTTCCAATGCAATTGGAAGCGCTTCATTTCAAGTTTTGTAGCTCCAGAAACTTCATGTTGAGTGCAGGGAGGTCAGAATCCAACAGCATCAGCAGTCCTTCTTTAACCTCTGAATCTGATTTTTGCTCAAGTCCCTCAATTTCAGCCAGAAAATACCTGAAATCACAGAAAAACACACAAACTCATAGTAAAGTCCAGAAATGTGAATTTAACATAAAAACTAATGAAAACATCCCTAAAAGTAACTAGATCCTACTAAAAATATACTAAAAACAATGCCAAAAAGCGTATAAATTATCCGCTCATCACTAAACTATTAACGAGAAAATTAAACTTAATCACCACATATTTAAAGAACATCACTTTTACCTCGTTTAAAGCTTTCGTTTTCTTCTTCTTTGAGCCATTTGCAATCTGTTTGTCCAACTTTGAACCTAGCCTATTTTTTGGACGTCCTCTTATTCAAATCCTTGGAGGGCTTTGAAGCTCGTTAACGGATTCCAAGTTGGCATCTTCGTGAGATAAAGAAGATGTCCCCTTCCTTTTGGCTTTCAATGATTCCATCTCAACCATGACGTTATTGTATGCAAGGTGCAGAATTGCAGTCAACTCCTCCGATTCTGATACAAATTCGCAAATATTTTGCAAACGAAAAATCAATTCATCAAACCTCTTGCTTCTTGGCTCCAATAGTGGCTTGTTGTGACTACTCTTGATGTGTGTGTGTCGCCTCTTTACCTTCTTGCTCCATCGTTCCAGTATATATCTAGGTGACACTTGGCTTACTCGTTCAAAGCTTAACACGCTTAGTGCGTGACGGCACAATATGCCTCTTGACTCGAATAATAAGCATTAACATTTTACCTCAGCTGCTACTGAGTCGTAAGTAACTACAAACTTGTTGAATATTGAGCTGGAAACTTGTTCTCCAACTTCGTATAATGAATAGCTGATGCGTGGCAGAAGTTAACCAATTTAGAGATTTCAATTAAGAGACAGCGTTGCACGTATAGCTCTTAACCAGCTAAGATCTGTCTCACCAATTTACAAAAGGGTTGTCACAAATTTTAGAAATAAAATACTGGGAGTATGAGTCTCAGGTCGTCTCCCAACGAGTTGCAGGAAAGAGTGCTAATTTATTAATTAGAAAGGTCCCAGAAAGTTGAGTTTTATAATGAGCAATTAAAATAATTGTGAATTAAGGCAATAAAAAATAAACTAAGAATAATTATTGATACTCTAAATAAAAGGCCTTGACTGGGGGGAATAATTAAGTGGAAGTTCTATCCTTATGGGAATCTTCTCAAGTATGGTGTAAAAAGATTGTTGTTCTCACTCGATTTCCCCTTACTAAGTAAGGAAAGGTGTGGTGATTGAACTAACTCTTACCCTCAGGTCCTAGCCCTCTCTCTTGGAGAGGTCTAGTGTTAGCAGGTATGAAATTAGCCAACAACGTCCAGTTTAACCAAGCACTTGAGCATTCCAACTCAAGTATCACCTCTTAATCAACCCCATATCAAGTAAAAATTCTACTCCATTGACATGAAATTAATAATCATAAAAATATGAGAAGACATAATTAATTAAAATAAAATGGAGAATTAAAATCAATTAAATAAAAATAACTTCATATTTTAATAAATCCAAAATGTAACATACTTAATTGAATAGAGTCAATGAGTAACTAATTAAAAATAAAGTAATAAGGAAACAAACTAAAGTAATGTCTTCAACGAAGGTAATGACTTTCAGCATCCCAAAAATCCAAGCAAAAGCATAAACTATCAATGTAATGCAACTCTAAAAACTCAGATCTAAAACTAACTGTAATCCTAATGTGATGAATCTCAATATGTGTGGATGCCCCCTGAGTCTCTGCATGTTGCCTAGGTTTAATCTGTGTTTCTGGGCCGAAAACTGGGTCAAAAAGCGGCCCGAAATTGCCCCCAGCGTATTCTGTTATTTTTGCAGATCGCGCAAGTCACGTGTACGCGTCGTCCATGCGTTCGCGTCATTCAGCGTTTTTCTTTGCCACGCGTTCGCGTTAGGCACGCCTCCGCGTCAGGCGTGCAAACTCCAATCCACGCATTAGCGTCAGACATGCGTCCGCGTCGCTGCGAATTCTTCACATCGCGCGTTCGCGTGGGCAATGCGCTCGCGTCATTGCTCGCTGGTCATCTCCTTGGTTCCTTGTGTTCCTTCCATTTTTGCAAGCCTCCTCTCCAATTTCCAAGTCATTCATGTCCTATGAAGTCTGAAACACTTAACACACAAATCACGGCATCAAATGGGATAAAGGAGAATTAAAATACATAATTAAAAGTCTCCAGAAAGCAAGTTTTCAACCATGGAGTAATTTTGGGAAGGAATTGTAAATACATGCTTATCATATGAATAAGTGGGTAAAGAATTGATAAAACCACATAATTAAACACAATATAAATCATAAAATAATGGTCTATCAATAGCCTAGAGCAGAATTCGTTAATCTAGTGATGTAATTCGCCTTTCCTCTGAATTGTGCGTGGACTTCCCTAAACTTTTGATGAGTGTACACATCTTGAAACTGAGCTTCAATGGAGGATTTGGTTGCACACGGTATGACCGTATAAAAATCTGCAGCATCTGATTCTCTCTCTGCTTGCTCCCTGCTTCCGAGGCAATTATCGTATTGTTTGACAAATTGAATAAGTGAGTTGTTCCGGGTAATAAACTTGTTAAAAAATTAATGCATGCTCTCGCTCCTTTGTGTGCTTCTCATCCCTGCCCAGAAGTGGTGATCCAGATAGATTGGAACCCATATATGATGGTCTTCATAGAGATATGCAGAATATACCCAAAAACAGACTATAAATACACCCGAAAAAAATTTAATTTACACCTCTGCTGCAGATTTTAAACAAACATTACCTGAAAGCTACTTATTGTCCACAAGACCAAAATTCAGCAGCAAATCATTCCAATTCCTATCAAATGAGTCTTTACTATGAGAGTTCCAAACAACTTGGCTCATTTCTTGTTCAATTTCTGCATGTCCGTTGTACCCATTTAATTTGCTTGGAATCTTCTTCATGATGTGCCAAATACACCAACGGTGAATTGTTGTTGGCATACAAGCCTCTAAAACCCTTTTCATTGATGCACATTGATCGGTGAGAAACCCTTTCGGAGCATTTCCTCCCATGCAACGAAGCCAACATTGAAATAACCATTTGAATGATTCAATTTCTTCATTTTTCATCAAAGCGCATTCAAGAAGTATTGACTGACCATGGCGATTCACCTCGACAAAAGAACCACAAACCAAATTATACCTGAAATAATTACCATAGTGCAGAATGAAAAATCATTATGTACATCCAAAAAATGCTTTGTATACACCCAAAAACACCCAATATACACCTCTACGGTAGGTTCATAAAACAACATTAATTTAGCATCATAAACATGGACAGTTTATTACCTGTTTGTATCGTAGGTGGTGCCAAATGAAATAACATCTCCGAAATACTCAAAGGCAGTTCTGCTTCTTGCATCGGCCCAAAAAGCCAGCTTAATCAATTGATCATCCTCGAGTTCAAGCTCAAAAAAGAAATTCTGATTCTTCTCTTTCATTCTTAACAAATATTTCCCGAATTTCTTTGCATCTTCTTGTTCAGAAACATTTCGCACTTCTCTCGTAATGTAATTTCTCACATCATTTTCAATAAAATTTAACTTGCGGTGACCTCCGGCTGCCGCAACAAATGATTGGTAAGTTTTGCTTGGTCTAATACCAGCCTCCTCGTTATTCTCTATTGTACGACGAATGGACATGCTTAGTTCCCTGTGCTGTTTGAGCATCTCTGCTTTACTTGGACAACAAGGGTGTGAATGATGCAGCACAACCTTTGAAATGATCCAAGCACCAACATTCTTCAATGTGTGTATATAAATTCTTGCTGGACAGTTTAAACTGGCTGTGGGATTTGTCTTCTCGGTTAGAGATATTTTAGATTTCTATTTTTCCTCTCTGCTACGTGTAATCAACAGATTCTTAATCTCGTTTCCCTTCCTATTTGTGCTCTCGTTTCCCTTCCTATTTGTACTCCGAACTCTTGTAGAAAAACCTGCAGCCTTGGCGTAGTCCCTGTAAAATTTTCCAGCATCTTCAAGGGTGGTAAAGGTCATTCCAACCTTGGGAACAAACTGGTCATCAACAACACAGAGAGGCTGCAGAATACACCATGTCAAAAACTAAAAATACACCCAATAATTTCTGATCTAATACACCCGAACGACAACAACTCAACTAAAATAACAAAAAAAGCCATAAACTGTAAATACACCCACACTTCCCCCTAAAATACACCCAAAAATGTCTGATCTACACCCGAGCGTCTGCTATAAATTTTAGATAATTAATCAAAACTAATACATTAGATTCAATCCACAGATTTATGTTCACGCATTAATTTCACAGTCAATGTTCACGAATTATTCAGCTAGACAATGATAGACGAATAACTGTATCAAAATTCAGAGTAATCGTAATTAGCTGAATGTAAATCAAACCTCAGGAACTTCGTTATATTCAAATTTAAAATCCACTTCGTCCTGATTCAACTGACAATCTGAGGTTGAATCATCCATTATCTTCAAAACGAGTTCAAACTTTGATTTCAGAAACCAGAAAATCGAAAAAAAACGAAGCTAGAGTTACAGAGAGAGGAACTCACATCAATGACGAAGAACAAACCAGTGATAAAGGAGGGAAAAAGAACGATCGAAAAAGCAGGAAAAGGCATGCGAGAAGGAAAACGAAGAAATTTGGCAAGAAGGAGAACGAAGAAGGAAACAAAATCTTTTAAAATTGGAAGTTATATATTCGCGCGATCTGTTATATAGCGCGTGAAAGTTATGTAACACTAAGAGCGCGTTTTGGGGGTTAGTCATTAATTGGACTTGTAAGGCTTACAAGCCTTAATCGCTTGTATGCGAAGAATTTCTGTAATTATGTGTTGACTCATAAATAACCTTACAACATGTGGCGTATATGGTAATTCATAAAAAATTGTACTAAAGGAAGAGTGTGGTAAACGACAAAGTAATGGCAAATATGAAAATTGTTCTCTAGAAAAGGAATTTTTGTAAGGTTGGCTACTCGAGGAGATTGAAAAAAATTAGGGGCAACAACAAAAGCTGGCCAATAATAGAAAAAAAGTGATATTAAATAATTAAAATTATGCAATAAATTATTATATTCAACCATTTGTAATATTTTGCCAAGTTAATATAATTTGTAACAAATAATAAATGAAATCATATTTGTTACGAAAAAAAAATCTATTTATATATTATGCTTTTTTTTAACTTAAAAAAACATAATTTATTTCATTAATTATTTAAGGCGAGATTGATGGAGGTATGGAGCCATGTATTAACAAATATCAAGAAACTAAAAATTATGTAAATAGACATTATTTTATCTTAACTTTATGTCACTGACTACGAATTGGTGCTTTAATTTATGTAGAATATTTTACTCAAATATTGTTACTATAAAACAAAATATTTATATTATTAATATTATATGTTATATAATTGTTACGATGGGTAACAAGAGATTAATGGGCTGGATTCGGGAGGTTAGCCCAAACGTTTGGAGGAGATGGTCTCCGACTTGGTTTACATCTGGGAGCCGCCGTCCGACTTGTGTATATGAAGGAATGGGGGGTGGTACCTGCAAAGACACTCCGATGCCTAAGTCAACAAGGGGTTAAGCAGGTTTTAGAGAGTATTGGAACTTAGAGATACCTGAGGGGTGTCAATGTATTTATAATGGCGAACCAATAACCATCGTTGGAGTAGTTCCACCTTTTAAGGTGGATAACCATCCCTTTATCTTAGGGGAGTTGAGTTATGGCTCCTGCAAGTGGGTTGAGAGATTTTAGGGGCAGTTACTGGTTTACATAAGTGTTATCTGCCAGCTATCCTTCAAGCCCGACTTCTTGGGAGTGAAGTCTGTGTAGAATACGACTTCCTTCGAAGGAGGTCGGTTGACAGCAAAAGCCAATCTTTAGATTGGGCCCTTTTAGCTTATTTGGACTTGGGCCCTAATGTTGGGTCAGGATATGAACAATAATTATAATTTTTAAATATTATAAATTAAAAAATAGTTTCATTTATTTTACAATAATATTTATTTTAGAATTATTTTGAATTATAAACTATTTTAATATTTTTATTATTTGTGTAATACATTATAAGTACTATTTATCTTTTAATTTATTTAAGTTATAACTATGTACGAATGAAGTATTTTGTAAATAAATAACAAAATTAATATTTACCTGCGTTTAAGAGTATATTCAAGAGTAAAACACACTAATAAATCATTTTAGTCTCAAATTACGTTAATATCCTATTTTAATTTTCGTTACAAGTATGTCCTAATTGATTCTATATAAATCGAATCAATTAGATTTACTACTATTACAACATATATATGCAAAATTGGATCCAATTGATTCGATTTACATAAAATTATTTATGATATACTTGTAACGAAAATCAAAATAAGACATTGACGTAATTTTGAGGCTGTAGTTTATTAGTGTATTTTATCTAAGTAAATGTACTTTTCAACTAAATTATATTTATTTTTATTTTAAAAGTTTTATTAGATTTTTTATTTTTATTTTTTATCTTATTTGTTAAGTAAGCATTTTATAAAATTTAAACTGGAAATTTTATTAAATATTGTTTGTTGATATAAATTTATTGATTAACAATATAATTGGTAATTCAGTGACAAATAATATATTTAGAACTTAGATTGTAAGAATGATCATAAAATATTAGAATTATTTTGAATTTTACACTTTTAATTTGTTTATCATGTGGGTAATGCATGATTATTATATGCCAATTATCTACAAATTAATTTAAGTTATAACTATATCCGAATTAAATACTTTTTAAGTAAATGAAAATATGATATTATTGGCATTTAAGATTTTATCAACAAAAATTTAAATTAATTATTTTTCTTTTTTTGGTTCCATGGGAGCAAAATAATAAAAGTTGTCAATTTTTATTTTACTATTATAACACTTTCAACTTATACTTTAGAAGTATTTATAGCCATGCATTTAATTATTTTTTAAGATATAATTTTTTATTTGTAGTTATTTTTTATTATTTTTATTTTTATCTCATTTGATATCAAATTTGTTATGAAATTAGACTATTTAATATTAAAAGTTTAAACATATAAATTTACGCAAATTATGTAAATTGAGGAAAGCATTGTTTAGTTTCACCTACTCAGACATAATAAATTTACCATTTTCTCCTATGTTACTGTTGACTTTAAACAAAAAATTATACTTGGTAGAATTTGAAGGGATCTTGTTCTCACGGTTAGTTACATATCTCCTTCCACTTATCAACTTATCCTCCAAATACGTCATTTAGCCATCTTAGTCACCAAACATATTCATCCACCACATACGTCACCATTTTATAATTGCGGGAGTACGTACTCCTCATCTAGTGCCTTATGGGTTCGTCCACGCTCTGTTAGAGTATCACTGCGTCGTCTCCATGGTTACTCCTTTCTTTATCTTTTCTTTGTCAAAGTTTTTTCCATCTTCTTCTACGCTCTTCTCTTAATTTTTTTTTTGTTTCTAATTCACCCTCACTTGGTTCCCTAATTTTTTTTCCTCTCCCAATTCATTCCTACCTTAGATTTCTTTTTTAATTCACTCCGTTTTCTAATGATCCTTATGGTGTTCTAGGTGTTTATCTCAATTCAAATTATCAACATAGAATGGCTTAGTTTGCTGAATTAACTTCAGTCACCCAACAGTTCGATGGTAAGGTTGTGTGAATGGGTGATTTTAATGTCATTTCTAATCAATTGGAGAAATCAGGTGGGAGTGTTAAATCTCCTTCTTCTATTGAAACTTTTAATAGTTTTATTGATGATAATTCTCTGATTGATATTGGTATGGTCGGAAGACCATTCACTTGGTCGAATAGACGAAATGGTGATGAGTTGATACAGGAAAGACTGGACTGATTCCTGGTAGCAGTTGATTGGAAGCAACTCTATCCCAATGCATCGGTTCTTAGACTATCAAAATCAGGTTCGGATCACTCCCCTCTTCTCTTAGACTCTAATCCGAGAAATGAGAGATCTAAACAGCGATTCAAATTCTAAGAAAGATGGTATTCTAATGATGAAATAAGTTAGAGAGGTTTGGCACGAACAGATTGATGGTTCAGCCATGTATATCCTAGCTCAAAACATAAAGTGTTGTCAGCATCAGATTGTCAGATGGCAGCAAGAATACAGCATAGTTATCAGAATCAAACCGGTAATTGATCCGGTCATACGACTGGGTCACTGGGTTACTAGTTCAACCGGTGGATTACTGATTTACCCGGTTGACCCGGTCATAATTAAATAAAAATATAAAATTATAAAAAGAAAATTAGAATTAAAAGTTAAATGCATATTTTCAAAAATATATCAATAACAATTAAATATCAATTCTTAGATATAATTTATAATGCAAAAAGAGATAATAAATTAGTTATTAGTACAAAATATTTTTTCAATTTAAATAAACAAAAAAAAGATAAAACAATTAATATTAATATATCAATATATTTGTATACTATGTGTTGTTATTTGTTTGGTATCCATGTGAATCCATACTTAAAAGAATAAAAAAATAAAAAATCATTCATGTTTTGTTATAAATATAATTTTTGTCATATGTATTAATAAGAAACAAGTTTGGCATAGTGGCAAGGGGAGGCTGTATTTTCACGTAGTCAATATCATTTCAGAAATAGAGGACAAACTTGAAAAAGCATTGCAAAATGAGGAATCTTATTGGAAAGATAAGTCTAGAGTCAAATGGCTCAAATTCGGTGATCATAATACAACTTTCTTTCATCAGAAATTCAGAAATCCAACCAAAAAGAATAAAATTTGGCAACTAACTTGCAGTGATGGTGAAGTGACTACTTCAAATGCTGGTATTGCTTCTGTGGCTGAATCTTATTTCAAGGACATCTTCTCCTCCACTTGTCATAAGAACCCTGAACCTCAATTTACTGAATTTGAACTTAAGGTTACAGCTCAAATGAACCGTAGGCTTTAAAGACCAGTGACTATGGAAGAAGTGAAATGTGCAACATTTAGCATTCATCCTCAAAGTGCTCCAGGAGATGATGGTATGACAGCAAAATTTTTTCAAAGCTTCTGGAACATACTTAGTAGTGATGTGTTACGAGCAGTTAAGAGCTTCTTTTCAGGGGACAGAATTTTGAAGGGTTTTAACTACACTCAGATCTGTCTTATTCCCAAGATTTCTGATGCTAAAGATACCTCTCAGAAAATACACATCCACGTGTACGCGTGACCCCTGTTTCAGCAAAAATGGATTTTGTATTTTAAAGCTCAAATTCAAACCTCTAAACTTCTATTTACATTCCTTTAACTCTAGATCTTGTTAGAAAGCTTAGTAATAGGATGAAGATAGGAAATGGTAGTAACTTAGAAATGAAAGAAGATTTTTAAAAGGTAATTTGTAGTTGGAGAAGATAGTATTTAAGGTGACAAAGATTATGAAAGTGATATATGAAACACTTAAGAGAGTAAAGTAATGTTGAGAAAGATGAGATGAGCTATGAATTATTATTAAGAATGAAAATGATATTCATGAGAAATGATTGAATATATTGAGCTTGGGATGTTGTCTCTCCATGTCAGCCTGGGATTCGTCCTATGGATAATATTGAGATTGGGGTGTTGTCTCCCCCATGTCAGCTTGGGATCCTGCCCATGGTTATCATTGAGCTTGGGGTGTGTCTTCCCCATCTCAGCTTGGAATTCCTTCCATGGTTAATTTTCAATGGTTAGCTACCAAGACATGTCGGGTTGACTACGTAACCGACAATTGATATCAACAGCCATAGGACAGGTGGTGCACGAAATTGTGATCATCAACAATGGTGCCAAAGACTTGGAGCTCTCAAACGTGAATCACACTTTGTCACAATTCCGCACAACTAACCAGTAAGTGCACTGGGTCGTCCAAGTAATACCTTACGTGAGTAAAGGTCGATCCCACGGAGACTGTCGGCTTGAAACAAGCTATGGTCATCTTGTAAATCTCAGTCAGGCAGATTCAAATGGTTACGGAGGATTGATAATTAAAGATAAATAAAACATAAAATAAAGATAGAGATAGAGATACTTATGTAATTCATTGGTAGAAATTTCAGATTGGCGTATGAAGATGCTTAGTTCCTCCTGAACCTCTGCTTTCCTATTGCCTTCTTCCAATCATTCATACTCCTTTCCATGGCAAGCTTTATGTTAGGCATCACCGTTGTCAATGGCTACTTCCCATCCTCTCAGTGAAAATGTTCTACACACGCTGTCACCGCACGGCTAATCATTTGTCGGTTCTCGATCATGTTGGAATAGGATCCATTGATCCTTTTGCGTCTGTCACACGCCCAACACTCGCGAGTTTGAAGCTCGTCACAGTCATCCCTTCCCAGATCTTACTCAGAATACCACAGACAAGGTTTAGATGTTCCGGATCTCAGGAATGGCTGCCAATAATTCTAGCCTATACCACGAAGATTCTAATCTTAGATTAGAAACCCAAGAGATACACATTCAAGTTTGTTTGCATGTAGAACGGAAGTGATTGTCAGGCACGCGTTCATAGGTGAGAATGGTGATGAGTGTCACATAATCATCACATTCATCATGTTCTTATGTGCGAATGAATATCTTAGAGAAGAAGTAGGCATGAATTGAATAGAAAAACAGTAGTACTTTGCATTAATTCATGAAGAACAGCAGAGCTCCACACCTTAATCTATGGTGTGTAGAAACTCCACCGTTGAAAATACAAAAGTTATAATGGTGGTCATTGGCTTCGGCCCCCCCAGAGAGGGAACCTGAAGAACCAAGATGAAAATACAATAGTAAAAAGGTCCTATTTATAGAGAACTAGTAGCCTAGGGTTTACAGAAATAAGTAATTAATGCAGAAATCTTCTTCCGGACCCACTTGGTGTGTGCTTGGGCTGAGCATTGAAGCTTCCATGTGTGGAGACTTTTCATGGAGTTAAACGCCAGTTTTTGTGCCAGTTTGGGCGTTTAACTCCAGCTTTTGTGCCCGTTCTGGCGTTTTGACACCAGAATTCTTAAGCTGACTTGGAACGCCGGTTTGGGCCATAAAATCTTGAGCAAAGTATGGACTATTAAATATTTCTGGAAAGCCCAGGATGTCTACTTTCCAACGCAATTGAGAGCACGCCAATTAGGATTCTGTAGCTCCAGAAAATCCACTTCGAGTGCAGGGAGGTCAAAATCCAACAGCATCTGCAGTCCTTTTTCAGCCTCTGAATTAGATTTTTGCTCAGGTCCCTCAATTTCAGCCAGAAAATACCTGAAATCACAGAAAAACACACAAACTCATAGTAAAGTCCAAAAATGTGATTTTTATTTAAAAACTAATAAAAACATAATAAAAACTAACTAAAATATACTAAAAACATACTAAAAACAATGCCAAAAAGCGTATAAATTATCCGCTCATCACAACACCAAACTTAAATTGTTGCTTGTCCCCAAGCAACTGAAAATCAAATAGGATAAAAAAAATAGAATATACAATGAATTCCAAAAACAGCCATGAAGATCAGTATTAATTAGATGAGCGGGGCTTTTAGCTCTTTGCTTCTGAACAGTTTTGGCATCTCACTTTATCCCTTGAAGTTCAGAATGATTGGCTTCTATAGGAACTCAGAATCCAGATAGTGTTATTGATTCTGCTAGTTAAGTATGTTGATTCTTGAACACAGCTACTTTATGAGTCTTGGTCGTGACCCAAAGCATTTTGTTTTCCAGTATTACCACCGGATACATAAATGCCACAGACATATAACTGGGTAAACCTTTTCAGATTGTGACTCAGCTTTGCAAGAGTCCCCAATTAGAGGTGTCCAGAGCTCTTAAGCACACTCTTTTTGCTTTTGGACCACGACTTTAACCACTCAATCTCAAGTTTTCACTTGACACCTTCACGCCACAAGCACATGGTTAGGGACAGCTTGGTTTAGCCGCTTAGACCAGGATTTTATTCCTGTGGGCCCTCCTATCCACTGATGCTCAAAGCCTTGGATCCTTTTTATTTTACCCTTGCCTTTTGGTTTAAAAGGCTATTGGCTTTTTCTGCTTGCTCTTTCTTTCTCTTTTTTTTTCTTTTTTCGCATTTTTTCATTCATTTTTTTTCGCATATATATATTTTTTCTGGAGCTTTTCACTGCTTTTTCTTGCTTCAAGAATCAATTTTATGATTTTTCAGATTATCAAATAATATTTCTCCTTTTCCATCATTCTTTCAAGAGCCAACAATTTTAACATTCATGAATCAACAAATTCAAAAAATATGCACTGTTCAAGCATTCATTCAAAAAAAATAATAGTATTGCCACCACATCAAAATAACTAAACTATTTTAAAATTTGAAATTCATGCACTTCTTTTTCTTTTTCAATTAAAAACATTTTTCATTTAAGAAAGGTGATGGATTCATTTTCATTACTTTAAGGCATAGACACTTAGACACTAGTGATTATGTAATAAAGACACAAACATAAATAAACATAAAGCATAAAAATTCGAAAAATAGAAAATAAAGAACAAAGAATTTAAAGAACGGGTCCACCTTAGTGATGGCGGCTTGTTCTTCCTCTTGAAGATCTAATGGAGTGCTTGAGCTCCTCAATGTCTCTTCCTTGCCTTTGTTGCTCCTCTCTCATGACTCTTTGGTCTTCTCTAATTTCATGGAGGAGGATGGAATGCCCTTGGTGCTCCACCCTTAGTTGTCCCATGTTAGAACTTAATTCTCCTAGGGAGGTGTTGATTTGCTCCCAATAGTTTTCTAGAGAAAAATGCATCCCTTGAGGCATCTCAGGGATTTCATGGTGAGGAATTTCCTCATGTCTATGAGTGGGATCTCTTGTTTGCTCCATCCTTTTCTTAGTGATGGGCTTATCCTCATCAATGAGGATGTCTTCCTCTATGTCAATTCCAGCTGAATTACAGAGGTGACAAATGAGATGAGTGTAGGCTAACCTTGCCAACGTAGAGGACTTGTCCGCCACCTTGTACAGTTCTTGGGATATAACTTCATGAACTTCTACTTCCTCCCTAATCATGATGCTATGGATCATGATAGCCCAGTCTATAATAACTTCAGACCGGTTGCTAGTGGGAATGATTGAGCGTTAGATGAACTCTAACCATCCCCTAGCCACGGGCTTGAGGTCATGCCTTCTTAGTTGAACCGGCTTCCCTCTTGAATCTCTCTTCCATTGAGCGCCCTCTTCACAGATGTCTATGAGGACTTAGTCCAACCTTTGATCAAAGTTGACCCTTCTAGTGTAGGGGTGTGCATCTCCTTGCATCATGGGCAAGTTGAATACCAACCTTACATTCTCCGGACTAAAATCTAAGCATTTTTCCCGAACCATTGTAAGCCAATTCTTTGGGTCCGGGTTTACACTTTGATTATGGTTCTTGGTGATCCATGCATTGGCATAGAACTCTTGAACCATTAAGATTCCGACTTGTTGAATGGGGTTGGTGAGAACTTTCCAACCTCTTCTTTGAATCTCATGTCGGATCTCCGGATATTCACCCTTTTTGAGTTTGAAAGGGACCTTGGGGATCACCTTCTTCTTGGCCACAACTTTATAAAAATGGTCTTGGTGCACCCTTGAGATGAATCTCTCCATCTCCTATGACTCGGAGATGGAAGCTTTTTCCTTCCCTTTTCTCTTTCTAGGGGTTTCTCTGGCCTTAGGTGCCATAAATGGTTATGGAAAAAAAACAAAAAGCAACGCTTTTACCACACCAAACTTAGAAGGTTTGCTCGTCCTCGAGCAAAAGAAGAAAGAAGAGAGTAGAAGAAGAAGAAATAGAGGAGATGGAGGGGGCTTAGTGTTTCGGCCAAGGGGGAGAAGTAGTGTGTATGTTGTGTGAAAATGAAGGAGTGAAGATGGGTTTATATAGGAGTGGAGAGGGGGTATGGTTCGGCCATTATGGGTGGGTTTGGGTGGGAAAGTGGTTTGAATTTGAATGGTGAGGTAGGTGGGGTTTTATGAAGGATGGATGTGAGTGGTGAAGAGAATGGTAGGATTTGATAGGTGAGGGGTTTTGGGGAAGAGGTATTGAGGTGATTAATGAATGGGTGAAGAAGAGAGAGAGAGAGGTGGGGTAGGTGGGGATCCTGTGGGGTCCACAGATCCTGAGGTGTCAAGGATATCTCATCCCTGCACCAAGTGGCGTGCAAAAATGCCCCTTTCTACCAATCCTGGCATTAAATGCCAGGCTGCTGCCCATTTCTGGCGTTTAACGCCAGCTTCTTGTCCATTCCTGGCGTTAAACGCCAGTAAGTTTCTCCTCCAGGGTGTTCTATTTTTCATTCTGTTTTTCAGTCTATTTTTGCTTTTTCAATTATTTTTGTGACTTCACATGATCATCAACCTACAAAAAATATAGAATAACAAAAGAAAATAGAAATTTTAACATAGATAATTAAAGATTGGGTTGCCTCCCAATAAGCGCTTCTTTAATATCAATAGCTTGACAGTGGGCTCTCATGGAGCCTCACAGATGTTTAGAGCAATGTTGGAACCTCCCAACACCAAACTTTAGAGTTTGAATGTGGGGGTTCAACACCAAACTTAAAGTTTGGTTGTGGCCTCCCAACACCAAACTTAGAGTTTGACTGTGGGGGCTCTGTTTGTCTCTGTATTGAGAGAAGCTCTTCATGCTTCCTCTCCATGGTTACCGAGGGATATCCTTGAGCTTTAAACACAAGGGAGTCTTCATTCACTTGAATGATCAATTCTCCTCTATCAACATCAATTACAGCTTTTGCTGTGGCTAGGAAGGGTCTGCCAAGGATGATGGATTCATCCATACACTTCCCAGTCTCTAGGATTATGAAATCAGCAGGGATATAGTGGCCTTCAACCTTTACCAAGACATCCTCTACAAGTCCATAAGCCTGTTTTTTTGAATTGTCTGCCATCTCCAGTGAGATTCTTGCAGCTTGTACCTCAATAATCCCTATCTTCTCCATTACAGAGAGAGGCATGAGGTTTATGCTTAACCCTAGGTCACACAGAGCCCTCTCAAAGGTCATGGTGCCTATGGTATAAGGTATTGAGAACTTTCCAGGATCTTGTCTCTTCAGAGGTAATTTCTGCCTAGTCAAGTCATCCAGTTCTTTAGTGAGCAATGGAGGTTCATTCTCCCAAGTCTCATTACCAAATAACTTGGCGTTTAGCTTTATGATTGCTCCAAGGTACTTAGCAACTTGCTCTTCAGTAACATATTCATCCTCTTTAGAGGAAGAATACTCATCAGAGCTCATGAATGGCAGGAGTAAATTCAATGGAATCTCTATGGTCTCTGTGTGAGCCTCAGATTCCCATGGTTTCTCATCAGGGAATTCCATGGAGGCCAGTGGACGTCCATTGAGGTCTTCCTCAGTAGATATCACTGCCTCTTCCTCCTCTCTAGGTTCGGCCATGTGAGATATGTTTATGGCCTTGCACTCTCTCTTTCGATTCTCTTCTATATTGCTTGGGAGAGTACTAGGAGGGAGTTCATTAACTTTCTTACTCAGCTGACCCACTTGTGCCTCCAAATTTCTAATGGAGGACCTTGTTTCAGTCATGAAACTTTGAGTGGTTTTAATTAGATCAGAGACTATAGTTGCTAAGTCAGAGTGGCTCTGCTTAGAATCCTCTGTCTGTTGCTGAGAAGATGATGGAAAAGGCTTGCTGTTGCTAAACCTGTTTCTTCCACCATTATTGTTATTGAAGCCTTGTTGAGGCCTCTGTTGGTCCTTCCATGAGAGATTTGGATGATTTCTCCATGAAGGATTATAGGTGTTTCCATAGGGATCTCCCATGTAATTCACCTCTTCCATTGCTGGGTTCTCAGGATCATAAGCTTCTTCTTCAGGGGAAGCTTCCTTAGTGCTGCCTGGTGCAGCTTGCATTCCAGACAGACTTTGAGAAATCATATTGACTTGCTGAGTTAATATTTTATTCTGAGCCAGTATGGCATTTAGAGTATCAATCTCAAGAACTCCTTTCTTCTGATTTGTCCCATTATTCACAGGATTCCTTTCAGAAGTGTTCATAAATTGGTTATTTGCAACCATATCAATGAGTTCCTGAGCTTCTGCAGGCGTCTTCTTCAGATGAAGAGATCCTCCAGCAGAGCTGTCCAATGACATCTTGGACAGTTCAGACAGACCATCATAGAAGATACCCATGATGCTCCATTCAGAAAGCATATCAGAAGGACACCTTCTGATCAATTGCTTGTATCTTTCCCAAGCTTCATAGAGGGATTCTCCTTCCTTCTGTCTGAAGGTTTGGACTTTCACTCTAAGCTTACTCAATTTTTGAGGTGGAAAAAACTTTGCCAAGAAGGCATTGACTAGCTTTTCCAAGAGTTCAGGCTTTCTTTGGGTTGTGAATCCAACCATGTCCTAGCTCTGTCTCTTACAACAAAAGGGAAGAGCATAAGTCTGTAGACTTTAGGGTCAACCCCATTGTTCTTGACAGTGTCACAGATTTGCAAGAATTCAGCTAAGAACTGATGAGGATCTTCCAATGAAAGTCCATGAAACTTACAATTCTATTGCATTAGAGAAACTAATTGAGGCTTAAGCTCAAAGTTGTTTGCTCCAATGGCAGGGATTGAGATGCTTCTCCCATAGAAGTCGGGAGTAGGTGCAGTAAAGTCACCAAGCACCTTCTTTGCATTGGTGGCATTGTTGTTTTCGGATGCCATGGCTTCTTCCTCCTTGAAGAGCTCTGTTAGGCCCTCTAGAGAGAGTTAAGCTTTAGCTTCTCTTAGCTTTCTCTTCAAGGTCCTTTCAGGTTCAGGATCAGCTTCAACAAGAATGCCCTTGTCCTTGCTCCTGCTCATATAAAAAGAAAGAAGAAAAAAATATGAAATCCTCTATGTCACAGTATAGAGATTCCTTGAGGTGTCAGAGGAAAAGAATAATAGAAGGAGGAGGTAGAGAAGAGAGAATTCAAACTTATCAAGGGAGATAGAGTTCGAATTGCTCATTGAGGAGGGGTGTTAGTCCTTAAATAGAAGAGTGTGAGAAGAGGGGAAGAATTTTTTTGAAAATAAATGAAAAAGATTTTGAAAAAAAATTAAAAGAAATTTGAAATTTTGATTGATGATTTTCGAAAACTAAGACTGGGAAAGAAATTAAGTGATTTTTCAAAAAAGATTTTGAAATTAGAAATAAAAAAGATATGATTGAGACTTAATTTTGAAAAAGATGTGATTGAAAAGATATGATTGAGAAGATATTATTGAAAATCAAATTTAAAAGAAGAAAGTTTTAACATTAAAGTTGATTA
Source organism: Arachis hypogaea (assembly GCF_003086295.3). NCBI lineage: Eukaryota > Viridiplantae > Streptophyta > Magnoliopsida > Fabales > Fabaceae > Arachis > Arachis hypogaea. The sequence continues at coordinate 103,437,181 of NC_092052.1, read as the reverse complement.
CTTGACTAACAAGAAATTAGAAGATATGATTCTAGAATTAAAACTTTTGATCCTTTCTTAATAGGCAAGTAATAACTTGAAAATTTTGAATTAAATTACTAATTGTAGCAAGGATTTTCGAAAATAGTAATAAATAAAAAAATTGAAAAGAAATTGATTTTGAAAGGATATGATTGAAAAGATATGATTTGAAAAAGATTTGAATTGAAAACAAAATCTTCCCTTTAGTGTCCTCCTGGTGTTAAACGCCCAGAATGGCATCCATTCTGGCATTTAACGCCCAAAATCCTACCTTATTGGGCGTTTAACGCCCAGCTAGGTACCCTGGCTGGCGTTTAAACGCCAGTTTTCCTTCTTCACTGGGCGTTTTGAACGCCCAGCTTTTTTGTGTAATTCCTCTGCTGAATGTTCTGAATCTTCAATTCTCTGTGTTATTGACTTGAAAAGACACAATTTTGAAAAAAAAATTTGAATTTTTAATGATGAGAAACAATAAAAATACAACTAAGATCAAATAAACAATGTATGCAAGACACCAAACTTAGAAGTTTGTATACTAAGGACTATAACAATTTGAAAATGCATGTAAGAAACAACAAAAGACACAAAATAAGAGAAATTAAAGATCAGAGCACTGAAATCATCAAGAACAACTTGAAGATCAATGAAGAACATAATGCATATATTCGAAAAATGCAAGAAGAATAAAGACATGCAATTGACACCAAACTTAAAAATTAGACACTAGACTCAAACAAGAGACATAAAAATATTTTAGATTTTATGATTTTATAAATTTTTTTTTTTGTGATTTTTCGAAAATTATATGGAAAAGAGAATAAAGAGATTCAAAACTTTTAATAAGAATTCCAGGAATCATGCAATGTTAGTCTAAAGCTTCAGTCTAAAAAGATTAGACATGGTTAGCCAAGCTTCAGCAGGACATTACATTCAGCAGCTAAATTGATGAGAATCAATCAGCTTTTGTGATGATAAGAACATCACCTTGAAACTCTAGAATTCATTCTTAAAAATTCTGAAAAATAAAAAGAAAAGTACCTAATCTAAGCAACAAGATGAACCGTCAGTTGTCCAAACTCGAACAATCTCCGACAACGGCGCCAAAAACTTGGTGCACGAAATTGTGATCATCAACAATGGCGCCAAAGACTTGGAGCTCTCAAACGTGAATCACACTTTGTCACAATTCCGCACAACTAACCAACAAGTGCACTGGGTCGTCCAAGTAATACCTTACGTGAGTAAGGGTCGATCCCACAGAGACTGTCGGCTTGAAGCAAGCTATGGTCATCTTGTAAATCTCAGTCAGGCAGATTCAAATGGTTATGGAGGATTGATAATTAAAGATAAATAAAACATAAAATAAAGATAGAGATAGAGATACTTATGTAATTCATTGGTAGGAATTTCAGATAAGCATATGAAGATGCTTTGTTCCTCCTGAACCTCTGCTTTCCTATTGCCTTCTTCCAATCATTCATACTCCTTTCCATGGCAAGCTTTATGTTGGGCATCACCGTTGTCAATGGCTACTTCCCGTCCTCTCATTGAAAATGTTCTACGCACGCTGTCACCGCACGGCTAATCATCTGTCGGTTCTCGATCATGTTGGAATAGGATCCATTGATCCTTTTGCGTCTGTCACACGCCCAACACTCGCAAGTTTGAAGCTCGTCACAGTCATCCCTTCCCAGATCTTACTCAGAATATCACAGACAAGGTTTAGACGTTCTGGATCTCAGGAATGGCTGCCAATAATTCTAGCCTATACCACGAAGGTTCTAATCTTAGATTAGAAACCCAAGAGATACACATTCAAGTTTGTTTGCATGTAGAACGGAAGTGGTTGTCAGGCACGTATTCATAGGTGAGAATGGTGATAAGTGTCACATAATTATCACATTCATCATGTTCTTGTGTGCGAATGAATATCTTAGAAAAGAAGTAGGCGTGAATTGAATAGAAAAACAATAGTACTTTGCATTAATTCATGAAGAACAGCAGAGCTCCACACCTTAATCTATGGTGTGTAGAAACTCCACCGTTGAAAATACAAAAGTGATAATGGTGGTCATTGGCTTCGGCCCCAGAGAGGGAACCTGAAGAACCAAGATGAAAATACAATAGTAAAAAGGTCCTATTTATAGAGAACTAGTAGCCTAGGATTTACAGAAATAAGTAATTAATGCAGAAATCTTCTTCCGGGCCTACTTGGTGTGTGCTTGGGCTGAGCATTGAAGCTTCCATGTGTAGAAACTTTTCGTGGAGTTAAACGCCAGTTTTTGTGCCAGTTTGGGCATTTAACTCCAGCTTTTGTGCCAGTTCTGGCGTTTTGACGCCAAAATTCTTAAGCTGACTTGAAACGCCGGTTTGGGCCATTAAATCTTGAGCAAAGTATGGACTATTATATATTTCTGGAAAGCCCAAGATGTTTACTTTCCAACGCAATTAAGAGCGCACCAATTGGGCTTCTGTAGCTCCAGAAAATCCACTTCGAGTACAAGGAGGTCAGAATCCAACAGCATCTGCAGTCCTTTTTCAGCCTCTGAATTAGATTTTTGCTCAAGTCCCTCAATTTCAGCCAGAAAATACCTGAAATCACAGAAAAATATACAAACTCATAGTAAAGTCCAGAAAAATATACTAAAAACAATGCCAAAAAGCGTATAAATTATCCGCTCATCAACAGGCATACATCATATGCATATTGTCTTGTTTGATTGTTTGTGCATTAATTAGGATTGCCTAAATGATTTTAGTATGCTAACTATTATACTTGCTATCTGTATTACTTGTACTCTACCTGTGCTTGCAATTGTCTGTTTGTCTGTCTTTGCAAACTCACCGGTGATGGAGGAACGGAGGAAAGGTGAAAAGACTTAGTGTTAAGGTTAAGTTTAAACTAGGCATAGATATCCTTAGATGATCAGACCACCTTTTTATGGTTTCTGTTTAGTAATTTAAGCTTTGTAATCTAAGTATCGGCATTCTAGGATTGCCTCTGGCATTCCCAGGACCTTATTTCTTATGTGCGTGGCACCTTTACCATGTTGAGAACCTCCGTTTCTCACCCCATACTCTGTCGTTGTTTTTCAGATACAGGTCGAGCGGCACCTCGCTATGCGTCTGGAGTTCTATTGCGAAGTGGTTTATTTTGAGGCCCTACTTTTGTTATATATATATGTATTAGACTCTCCTTATATGTATATGAACACTTTATCTTTAGAACCTCTTAGAGGTTTTATGGAGAACTAGGGCTTTTAACCATGTTCTTTTGGGCTTTTATTATGTATATACTGTATGTAAATATTCTCCAGCCAGCTTTAACTTTGCAAGCTGAGTTAGGGACTTGTTATATCATTTTTTTGTCTCTCTACTTCTACTTTCTATTTAGTTATGCTTTTAAACCCCTTAGATTTCTTCGCACGCAAGTAATCCTGTTTTTTTAGTGTTGCGCACTTTTTACTTTACAATTTTTGTTTTATCCGTTTTTTTCAAGGCTCCTCATATACTGTATTCTTTTCAATATTATAATATATACTTTTATTTTAGAGGTCGTAATACCACACCACCTCTGCTTTACGACTTAAGCATAAAGCTCTGTGTGGTAGGGTGTTACATTATGGTATCAGAGGTTCCTATAGGTAGCGTTTGGTTTGAGGTACTGAGACAGAGACTGAGAAACTGAGACTCAGTATCATGTTTGTTAGTTCAAAAACTGGTACTAAAATTTCTGTCTCTGTCTCCAAAATTTCAGTATTTCAGTACCTCCAAAAAGTGGGGACACATGGGACTAAAATTTTTAGAGATGGAGACTGAAACTTTAATAACATCTTATACCTAAAATACCTTCATTTCAATTAATTAATTCTAATTTTACCCTTTGTACAAATTAAATTAGAATTTCATTCTTATTTCAATTTTTGTCTCCCACTTTGCACCAAACAGAATACTGAGATTTATTTCAATCCCTGTCTCTTAGTCTCTGTCTCTCAGTCTTAGTCTTTCCATCTCTATCTCTCCACCAAACGCTACCATAGAGCTTGAGGGATGGACTGACTATACTTTTGTGCATTCTCTGTGTGTGTATTTATGTGCTATTAGGATATCTAACTGATATATATGGCATAAATATTCGTGAGCATGCATTTGGGACTTGAAGCACTAGACTTGCGATATTGAGACTGATCAACTTGATATCACTTGTTTGATGTGTATAGGAACCAGATGTCGACTCGCGGACGTGGTCGCGGGCGAGGCAGAGGTAGAATAGGCAACACTAAACCTGAACCGACAGGGAATGACCTTGTAAACTTCATGGCTGCCCAGGAAAATATGGCTGCGGCTATGCAGGCGAAAGCCGAAGCACTGGAAAACCAGATGAACCATGAGAACAACGGTAATGGCGATGAGGGTAATATGACGCTTGCTTCTTTCCTGAAGGTTCACCCCCCAACCTTCAGGGGAACTTCAAACCCCACTGAGGCTGATAATTGGATTCAGGCGATGGAACGGGCACTGTAGGCTCAGCAGGTTCCCGAGGAGCAGTGGGTTGAATTTGGGACTTATCAGCTGCAACACAAGGCCCAGTATTGGTGGCAGGGTACACGACGTATCCTGCAGCCAGACGGTGTTGTAATCCCTTGGGAGGTATTCCGCACAGAATTTTACAGAAAGTATTTTCCAAGCTCGATCAGAAATGCCAAAGAACTTGAATTGCTTCAATTAAAACAAGGGTAGATGACTGTTACTGAATATGCTAATAGGTTCGAAGAATTATGTCGCTTTTCCCGAATCTATCAAGGTGCGCCTGAAGACTTTGCTGAGTGAAAATGTATTAAGTATGAGGGAGGCCTACGGAGTGATATTCTGAGCTTCGTTGCACCGATGGAGATTGATAAACCACTATTTTATGGTTTATCTTGTGCTCATTTGAGTGGTTTTCATCAAGTCCTTACCCACTTATTCATATGATTTGCATGATTTTACAATTTCTTCCTAGTTTTGTTCTATGATTGAAAAACTTGCTTCCTAGAGATCTTTAATTTGTGTATTTCAATTCTCCTTTATACTATTCTATGCCGTGATCCATGTGTTAAGTGTTTCAGGCTTTATAAGGCAGGAATGGCTTAGAGAATGGAGAGGAAGCTTGCAAAAATGGAAGAAACACAAAAAACTAAGGAGATAACCAGCGAGCATCGACGTGCATGCATGGCTCACGCGTGCGTGCGATATGGAGAAATTTGCAGCAACGCGTGCGCGTGCCGGACGCGTACGCGTGGATTGGAGTTTGCACAAAGACGCGTGCGCGTAGATGACGCGTACGCGTGACACACCAAAATGACCAGCGACGCACACGCGTGACTGACGCGTACACGTGACATGCGCAATCTGCAGAAATAACAGAAAACGTTGGGGGCGATTTCGGGACGAGTTTTGACCCAGTTTCCGGCCCAGAAACACAGACTAGAGTCAGGAAACGTGCAGAGACTCAACACACATTCTCATTAGCATAGTTTTAGTTTTTAGATCTGAATCTGAAGAGATAATTTGCTCTTCCTCTAGGTTTTTCTTTACATTCATAGTTTATTAGTTTTATGCTTTTGCTTTGGATATTGAAGAGTCATCACCTCCGTTGAAGATACTATTCTAGTTTGTTTTCTTACTCTTTTATTATTCCATATTCTTAATTCTTTTTTAGAGTTACAATTGGATTATTTTTAGAATTTATTAATGCAAATGATTACTTTTACTTTTAATTAATTTTGAATTCCTATCTTATTTAAATTATTATGTCTCTTTTCTACTCCAAACTCCCAATAACAAAGATGGTATCCATGTTGATGAAGTAGACTCCCAACTTGACATGCGGGTTGATTAAGAGGAGACACTTGAGTTGGAATGCTCAAGTGATTAGTTAAATTGGAAGTTGTTAGCTAATTCTGTATTTACTAACGCTAGACCTTCCCAAGGAAGAGGACTAGGATTTGCGAATAAGAGTTAGCTCAATCACTTGACTTTCCTTTATTTAGTAAGGGTTAACTAAGTGAAAATAACAACCTCTTTATACTACACTTGAGAAAATTCCAACAAGGATAGAACTTCCAATTAATCATTTCCCCAGTCAAGGCTTTTTAATTTGAATATATAAATCTCTTTTAATTTTCACTGCTTGAATTTACAATTATTTATTTGCCCATTGCCCAAACTCAAAATTACCCAGAAAACTCCTAATTAATAAATTAGCACCCTTTTTGGCAACTCGTTGGGAGACGACCTGGGACTCATACTCCCAGTATTTTTATTCTAAACTTTTGTGACAACCTTTCTAAATTGATGAGGTGGATTTTTGCTGGTTAAGAGCTATACTCGCAACGTATTTCTCATATTGATTTCTTCATTGGCTGACTTCCGCCTTCCCATCAATTTTTTGCGTCGTTGCCGGGAAGTTGCAATTGCGTGCTAAACTATTAATTAGTGTACATGTTTTTAATTTTTGCGTATTTTATTTTATTTTATTACCATGAGCTATACTTTTCTCTCATTGAATGATGCGTTCACTGCCTGATCCGAGCTTAGCCGCATTTGATCCTGAAATTGAAAGAACTCTTTCACGTATTAGGCGAGCTCGGCATCGGTTAGCCTCTGAGGGTGGTGAAGTGATTGTTATCGATTCACCAGTCTCATCTAAGGGCGAATCTGAACCGCCATCTGAGAGTGAAACAAGCTCCTTTATTACTGATTCAGTTGATTCACGTGCAGATAGAATGGAGGTTTACTCTTCAGAAAGCTGGAGCCCCAGATTTTACACAGCAACTGTATCAAGTGCGTCATCCAAATCTGGCTGAAGATTTTGAACTGAAGACTGCACTAATCAACTTGATGCCCAAGTTTCATGGCTTACCTGCTCAGGAGCCTATCAAGCACCTAAGAAATTTTCAGACAGCCTGTTTGATAAACCACTATTTTATGGTTTATCTTGTGCTAATTTGAGTGGTTTTTATCAACTCTTTACTCACTTATTCATATAAATTGCATGGTTTTATATTTTCCTTCCTGATTTTGTGTTATGATTGAAAACATGATTCTTTGATCTTATATTTGCTTATTATTAATCCTCTCTTATTACCATTAGATGCCTTGATATGTGCGTTAAGTGATTTCAGAGATTACAAGGCAGGAATGGCTTGGAGGATGGAAAGGAAGCATGCAAAAGTGGAAGGAATACAAGAAGTTGAAGGAACTGCAAAGCTGTCAGCCTGACCCTCTTGCACTAAAACGGTCATAACTTGAGCTACAGAAGTCCAAACAACGCGGTTTCAGTTGTGTTGGAAAGCTAACGTCCGGGGCTTTGATTTGATATATAATATGCCATAGTTGCTCTGACTCTAGGCAACGCGAACGCGCGCTCCATGCAGACGCGTTGCAGTGACGAAAATCAGCGTGGCAGATTTCTTCTCCAGCAATTTCTGGGCTGTTTTCATCCCAGTTTGCAGCTCAGAAAACACAGATTAGAGGCTATAAAGTGGAAGAATCCATTCATTCATGAAACAACAATACATACAATATTCCTTCATAATTTTTAGGATTAGATGTAGCTTTTAGAGAGAGAGGTTCTCTCCTCTCTCTTAGGATTTAGGATTAGGATTTCTCTTACTTTCAGGATTGTTTCTTTTTATCAGGTTCAATTTTCCTTTTATTTATTTTCCTAATTAATTTATGAATATCCATGTTGGATTTGATTTCTTTTATTAATGCAATTTGAGGTATTTTCAGATTTAATTTTGCTTTGCTTTATTTATATGGATGCTTTAAATTTAATTTAGATATTTTCTTCCTTTTGGCTCTGGTTAAGTAATTGGTGACGCTTGAGTTATCAAACTCGAGGTGCTGATTGAAAATTGGAATTCTTCAAGAATTAAATCGAGTTCCAATAACTCTAGCCTTTCCCAAGGAAAGACTAGGACTTGAGGATTCAAAAATTAATTCATCCACTTAACTTACCTTCATAGTTAGAGATTAATAAGGTGGGGGAAGAATCCAATTCTCATCACAATTGATAAGGATAACTAGGATACGACTTCCAGTTCTTATACCTTGCCAAGAGTTTATTTTATAGTTATTTAATTTATTTTACTTGTCATTTAAATTACTTGTTCCTTATTTTAAAAACCCAAAATTCTACCTTTTTCATAGCTAATAATAAGTCATACCTCCCTGCAATTCCTTGAGAAGACGACCCGAGGTTTAAATACTCGTTTATCAATTTTATTGGGTTTGCTTAAGTGACAAACAAAACTTTTGTAAGAAATGAATTCTTGTCGGTCTAGAAGCTATACTTACAACGAGAATTTATTGTGAAAATTCTAGATCGCGCGAGAGTTTCGTTCTTCAAAATGGCACCGTTGCCGGGAAATTGTAAACGTGTGCCTTATTATTGGTTATTATAAATATTTGCTTTTTGCTTGTTTATTTATTTTTATTTTTGTTTTTTATTTTTGCTCCTTCATAAATTAACAGGTTATTGGTTTTTATTTAGTTATTAAAAATATTTTTCAAAAATTTGTTCTTGGTGTTCATCTTGATCTTCAAGTTGTTCTTCGTGTTCATCTTGACCTTCAAGTTGTTCTTCGTGTTCATCTTGACCTTCAAGTTGTTCTTAATTGTTTTCTTCATTCTAATCTAAAAATTTTAAGTTTGGTGTCATTTTATTGTTTTTCTCTATCCTCATTAAATTAAAAAAAAATTCAAAATTTAAAACTCAAATTTCAAATTTCAAATTTTAATTTTCAAAATTCAAATTTAAAAATTAAAAATTCAAATCTCAAATTTCAAAAATTTAAATTTCAAAATTCAAATCTTTTTCAAAAATCATATCTTTTTCAAAATCTTATCTTATCTTATTTCAAAATCAAATTTTAAATTTTAAATTTTAAAAATCAAACCTTTTCAAAATTTAAACCTTTTTCAAATTTCTATCTTATATAGTTGACTTTTTCAAAATTCAACTTTCAAAATTTAAAAATTCAAATTTAAAAATTTTAAAATTTCAAATTCCAAAATTCAAATTTCAAATTTCAAATTTTAAAATTTAAATTTCAATAACCTTTTAATTTAAATTTGTTTTTATTTTTTTTTATTTTTATTTGCTACTATGAACTCTCACCCCTTTGGCTATGAGTCTGGTTACAATTATGTTGCAGGAAGAGGAAATTACAATGAGAACAAGCATCAAGGTTGGAACAATCAAAGATGGGAGGAGCCACAAGGATTTGATCAACCCTCATGGAAACAACCACCCCCTTGCAGTTACCAACAAGCCCCACCATATGCTTATGAACCGCCTCCTCGACATAGCTTTGAACCACCATACTCACAAGCCACCTACAACCATTCACCTCCATATGACCCTGATCTTTATCCACCACACCAACCATCATATGAACCATACACAGAACCACCCCCATTCCAACACAAATACTCTCATGAACCACCACCTCAATATACACCATTTCCTTATCATTATCAAGATGAACCACCTTCCTACCATGAACCCTTTCTCCCAACAAATGAACCCTCCTATCCACCCCAAACCTCCATGGAAAAAGAACTTACCGATTTAAACTCTACTATACAAGCTCTCGTCGCCCAAATTAGACCACCAAATACCTTCAACAATCAACCCTCAAGCTCTAGTGCACTTCCTTTTCAACCACAGAATGATCTCTCCATCCCATCACCACCATCCATGGAAGAGCACCCACATTCATCAATCCAAGAGCAACATGATCCCAATGATACTATTGACATGGAACAAGAGAGAAGGGATCATCTTCGCGAATCCACACTTCATAAGGAGCTAGAGGAGGCCCTAAAGGTGAAGGTAGTAAAAACCCTTGAAGTCGAAGGAGTAGTTGAAGAATTAGTGAAGGAAGACATCAAGGAGGAGTCTGATTTTGTCTTAGAGAAAGGGGAGGCCCAAAATGTGGAGATAGGAGAGACCCTTGAAGATGAAAGAATAGTTGAAAAGAGTTGTCATGGAAAGAAAATCATCAAGGATGAGTACAATTTTATATTAAAACTACTGAACAAAGCAGCAATTATTAAAAAGGAAAAAGTGGTTGCAGACTTAGGAGATGCTAAACCTCCATGGGAAAGTCAGGTTATAGAACCTCCTTCCAAGACGGTTGCATTTGATGTTGAGGAGGGTGTACAACCTCCAAGGCATGTCATGGTTAAAGACTTGGAAGAGGTCGATCAAGAGATGGAGATTAAAGAAGAAGAAGCACAGTCTCCCATGCCCTTGGTGAGCAATGAAGAAGAGATTGAATTGGAAGAAAGCTACCAAGAGGAAGAGGTTGATATTGAAGAAACTTGCAAAGAGGTGGAAGTTGTGAGAGAAGAGCACAAGGGAGTGGAGCTTGCAAATTCGTTAGAAATACCTCCCCCTAAGTTGCCATCATCCTTCACAACATTCAAATGGGTAAAATTCATATCCCTTAGCTTTCTAATTCCACTTGAATATGGGCTACTGGAGACAGATGGTCAATTTAGAGCTCTTTGTGGCATTAAGAGTAAGAGAAAGATGGTTAGTGGTTGGAGTTGTCAAGCAAGGTTCAACATGGTTGTGTGCTCAAAGTTTAAATGCAAGGGTTGGTGTAAAGCTCAACTGAATGGGTCTGGGAAGTTGTTTGGACGCTTCAGTGAAAATTCTAAGACTGAACCACCCGGATGGAATCATGATAATCAACTTGAAGATGGGTGTAGAAACAATATTTGGGATCCAGGAATATATGAGGATCAACTTTGGGAGCTAAAAGCTTGTGAAGAACCCCATCAAAGCTTGAGGAATTTACTTAGTATTGATTGAGCTTATTCGAAGTCCAAGCATTGGTGGAAGTTTCAGAATGAGTTCAAGCACAAGCCGCCATGACAAGGAGCTCATCAAATGTCCAACTTAAGGACTTTAACTAAAAGTGCTAGGTGGGAGACAACCCACCATGGTATGATCGTTCCTTTTTCAGTTTTAATTCTAGTCTGTTTTGTTTGTTTTTGAGTTTTGATTGGACCTAGAATCATGCATAACATTCATATTAGCATTGCATTCTGCATATTGCATTATTATAAAAAAAAACACGCACGCGACGCGGCAGCGTCACTTACGCGTCCGCGTCACAAGTGCATTAGGAAGAAAAGAAAAGTGAACAGAGAGTCACGCAAGAGCGTGGCTGGAGGCATGCCTTTGGCACAAATTGATCCACGCGACCGCGTTGCTGACGCATCCGCGTCAAGTGGAAAAATGCCTCCCACGCATCCGCGTCACCCACGCGAACGCGTGGCTCTGTAAAATCGACGTAAAGGGGTGTATGGCAGTATGTTGGGCTGGAATGGGGCTGGACTCGTGCTGGATGCCCAAGCCCTCCCACGCAAACGCGTTTCCCACGCGGCCGAGTCGTTTTCCAAAAATGGCCATCCACGCAATCGCGTCAACCACGCGATCGCGTCAACCACGCGACCGCGTCACCCAAAAATTTGGCAAAAAGAGTTTCGAACAGAGAGTTGCGCGAACGCGAGGCTGCACTCGCGCTAATGGCCCAAATCACTCCACGTGAATGTGTGACCCACGCGTCTGCGTCACTTCATAGAAGAGCTATCTGCGCGAGCGCGTGACCCACGCGCTCGCGTCGCCTGCGCCGCACAACTTATCCAAATCAGCGCCAAAAATCTTATCTTTTCTTCCCCAATCCTAATTTTTCATCCCTTCTTTCTTACTTACTTCTTCTTCCCTTCTTTCCCTTCTCATTCTTCTTATCTTTTATTTTATTTTACTTAATTTATTTGCATATTTCATTCATTGCATCTTAATTTTGTACATATTTTTATTTTCTTTTCTAAATTCATTATTTTTCCTTTGGTGTTAAAAATTTTCTTATTTAACCGTTGCATCTTTTCTTGAATTATTTTGGGTGCTTAGTGACTTGTGTTATTCTGGTTAGGTAATATTATTTAAATCAATGCCAATCTTTTATACCTGTATTACTTTTGCATTGACATGAATTTTATTATCTTTCCTTACCCACTTTCTTCCCTATTGTTGCAAATTTTTGCACTCTTGATTTGCCATGTACTTCTACTGTTTTCTCACTTGCATGTTGTAGCTACCATGTAATTGAGACCCTCATTATTTGGCATTAACCAACCCATGTTTTATTTATTTTTTATCTTTTTTTTGGGTTACTTTTCTTCCCTTTTTCTTTCAGGATGGCCACCAGGAAGAGAACCGGAAGACGTTTACATGGGAGAGACAAACAAGTTCCTACGCACATTCCTTGATGAGAAAAGCGTCAGTTGAAGCAACCCGTCCACTTGCACATCTTAGCATGCACCGAGGACGGTGCAATCTTTAAGTGTGGGGAGGTCGATACCGACTTCCAGGGGTTAGTTACCTTCTTTCCAACACCAATACTCTATTTTCTTTGTTTGTTCATTGTTGCATTTGCATATTTGATTGCATATTTGTTTGATTTTATGCATTTAGTTACTACTTGGTTGAAGTAATATTTTCTTTTTCAAGAAATTTTTATAATATTTCACTAATTTAAATTGAAAAATTTTTATGTTAAAACTTGTTTGAAGTTGTATTTGGAACATGAATTATAGCCAAGAACACACAACCTGTGAGATTTTGAGCTTATTTATATGGTTACATTATTTAACCATAAATTTTTATTCTTGTGTATTTTCTTCCCTATAATTGCAATCTTTGCTTTGTTCCATTCTATATGTCCACTATTTAGTGTATTTACATGTTTGCATATGATTGAGGCCATTATTTGAATTTTTACTCATTTATCCCAAATAAGCCTACCCTTTCAATTACCTTTGTTAGCCACTTTGAGCCTTTTTATCCCCATTTGTTCTATATTTTACCACATCACTAGCCTTAAGCGGAAAAACAAATAATCACCCCAATCGAATCTTTGGTTATCTTAAGATAGAGATTGTGCATCAACTAAGTGTGGGAAAATTGTGGGAACATGGGTTAATAAGGGAATGTATCATGTTTCTAATTTATTTGGATATTGGGAATTTGGGAACCTACTCATGTAAAACCAGAAAAAAATTAAAAATCCATGTGCATTGATAAGTTAATAAATTAATAAATAAATAAATAAATAAATAAATAAGGGGACAAAATTACCCCAATGCTAAGTTAATAAAAAAAATGCACATGTGATAAAAGTAAAGAAATATCAAAAATTTGGTACATGAGTATGGAAATCATACAAAAGTGGGAATTATGGGTAGCTAGGCATGAATTTAACAGTATATAGAGTATATGTATATTAGGTGAGAGCTTAGGTTAGTCAAAGATTCATATTATAGCTCACTTGGTCATACATGTACCCTTACCTTTACCTTAGCCCCATTACAACGCTGAAAAGACCTCATGATGTTTGCATTGGTATACTAAATACTTGTCAATTGGTTAGACGAAGAACAAAGTTTAGAAAGTATGACTAGAGAGGAGTAGAGTGAATTACCCTAGACACTTGAGAGAGTTAGAGTGATATACACTACCAGTAAGGGTTCAGTACTTAATTCTATGTTTCCTGCTTTCATGAGCTATCTTCTTACAAGTTTACTTACTTTTATTGTACGATTAGAATTAGTGAAATTTGGGTTGTATTTGTCTTGAAGAACTTATTTCACTTTTAACCAAGTAGGTAGAAACATCTTAGCATATAGTTGCATTCATATAGATAGGTTGCATTTCATACTTTCTACCATTCCTCTTCACTCTCTTATAGCTTCTCTTGAGTTTAGCATGAGGACATGCTAATGTTTAAGTGTGGAAAAGTTGATAAACCACTATTTTATGGTTTATCTTGTGCTAATTTGAGTGATTTTTATCAACTCTTTACTCACTTATTCATATAAATTGCATGGTTTTATATTTTTCTTCCTGATTTTGTGTTATGATTGAAAACATGCTTCTTTGATCTTATATTTGCTTATTATTAATCCTCTCTTATTACCATTAGATGCCTTGATATGTGAGTTAAGTGATTTCAGAGATTACAAGGAAGGAATGGCTTAGAAGATGGAAAGAAAGCATGCAAAAGTGGAAGGAATACAAGAAGTTGAAGGAACTGCAAAGCTGTTAGCCTGACCCTCTTGCACTAAAACGATCATAACTTGAGCTACAGAAGTCCAAACAATACGGTTTTAGTTGCGTTGGAAAGCTAACGTCCGGGGCTTCGATTTGATATATAATATGTCATAGTTGCCCTGACGCTAGGCGACACGAACGGGCGCTTCACGCGGACGCGTCGCAGTGACGAAAATCGACGTGGCAGATTTCTTCTCCAGCAATTTCTGGGCTGTTTTCGACCCAGTTTGCGGCCCAGAAAACACAGATTAGAGGCTATAAAGTGGGAGAATCCATTCATTCATGAGACAACAATACATACAACATTCCTTCATAATTTTTAGGATTAGATGTAGCTTTTAGGGAGAGAGGTTCTCTCCTCTCTCTTAGGATTTAGGATTAGGATTTCTCTTACTTTCAGGATTGTTTCTTTTTTTCAGGTTCAATTTTCCTTTTATTTATTTTCCCAATTAATTTATGAATATCCAAGTTAGATTTGATTTCTTTTATTAATGCAATTTGAGGTATTTTCAGATTTAATTTTGCTTTGCTTTATTTATATGGATGCTTTAAATTTAATTTAGATATTTTCTTCCTCTTGGCTTTGGTTAAGTAATTGGTGACGCTTGAGTTATCAAACTCGAGGTGCTGATTGAAAATTGGAATTCTTCAAGAATTAAATCGAGTTCCAATAACTCTAGCCTTTCCCAAGGAAAGACTAGGACTTGAGGATTCAAAAATTAATTCATCCACTTAACTTACCTTCATAGTTAGAGGTTAATAAGGTGGGGGAAGAATCCAATTCTCATCACAATTGATAAGGATAACTAGGATACGACTTCCAGTTCTTATACCTTGCCAAGAGTTTATTTTATATTTATTAATTTATTTTACTTGTCATTTAAATTACTTGTTCCTTATTTTAAAAACCCAAAATTCTACCTTTTCCTAATAATAAGTCATACCTCCCTGCAATTCCTTGAGAAGACGACCCGAGGTTTAAATACTCGGTTATCAATTTTATTGGATTTGCTTAAGTGACAAACAAAACTTTTGTAAGAAATGAATTCTTGTCGGTCTAGAAGCTATACTTACAACGCGAATTTATTGTGAAAATTTGAGATCGCGTGAGAGTTTCGTTCTTCACTATTCTACTGTTAGGCGTAATGGTGCAAATGAAACTTCTATTCTGTTAACCGCCTTCCCGTTTTCTCTTGAGGAAAAGGCGAGGGAGTGGTACTACTCCCAACCGGAAGCAACTGTTACCAACTGGGATACGCTCAGGGGAGAATTCTTGGAAAAATATTTTCCAGCTGAAGTTACAGATAGATTGAGGAAAGAGATCTCCTATATTGTTCAAGGTGAATTGGAGACTCTCTATGAGTACTGGGAGCGCTTTAAGAACCTTCTGGACGCATACCCCCATCACATGATTGACAAGTTAGTGTTGATCAGCTACTTCACTCAAGGCATGAAGCCTCGGGATAAAACTACATTGGATGGTGCTAGTAATGGTTCTCTGAAAAAGTACAAAATCGTAGATAAAGCATGGCAACTGATCAGCGACTTGGCTGAGTCCACTAGGAATCACAGGCACAGGAACAGCCACTCAAAGGCTGTTGCAGAGGTTTCCTCTAGCAGTGAGACTACTGCCGTCACACAAGCTATATGTGAAATGACCAACCTACTGAAGCAGATGCAATTGAATTAACAACAACAACAATCTCCCCCACCACAACAAAGCCAACAGTTGGTCCCCCAAAGAGTATGCGGAATCTGTACTGATTATAGTCATTACACTGATGAGCGCCCATATCTCCAACAAGAAGACAACACTGTGGCAGCTACTCATAACTTATATGACCGCCCGAATCAAGGATACAATCAACAAGGCAGCAACTGAAACCAAGGTGGGAACTATAACCAAGGGTGGCAGGACAACTCCAACCAGGGTTGGAGAGATAATTCCAACCATGGCTGGAGAGACAACTATAACTGAGGAGGCAGAGACAACAATAGAAATTAGAGGTGGAACAATAACAACAGACAACAGAATCAGAACCAGCCTTATAGAGCACCTCACCTAAGGCAATCCCAAGGACCCCAGCACAACCAACAACGGGCCCCTCATATCACTTATCCTACTTTCTCATCAAATGACGAGATGCTTCGTTCTCTTGCACAAGGACAACAAGACATGCAGATTACACTGAACTCTACTTTAAATAGTCTGAATACCACTTTACAAGCTCTCATCTCCTAGATAGATTCATTACCTGCTTCCACCAACCAGCCTTCAAGCTCCAGTGGAATTCCTTCTCAACCCTTACCTAATCCCAAAGGTAGCATCAATGTCATCACTTTGAGGTCCAGAACCACACTGCAAGAAAGGAACCAAGAGGAGCCAAGCCCACAAGAACACGCCCCAGTTGAAGACTTAGTTGGAGTGGAAGATGCTGAAAAAGAAGAGGAAGTACAAAACAAGGTTGAAGAAGAAGTAGCTCATCCAAGGAATGGAGCACCAAAGGATGCAGAAGCAGCAAGTGGCGCCATTCCTATTCCATTTCCACACCTTGCACGGAAGTCCAGAAAGCAGATGAAACTTGATCCCAAAATGGTAGAAATTTTCAAAAAGGTTGAGGTAATTGTTCCCCTTTTTGATGTTATTCAACAAGTACCTAAATACGCAAAGTTTCTGAAAGATTTATGCATACATAAAGATAAAATTATTGAACTAAAAACTATTCCTTTAGGTAGTTCTATATCTGCTTTAATGGGGGTATACCTGAAAAATGTAGTGACCCAGGTCCATGCATGGTTAACTGTACCATTGGAGGTGTAATATTTTCTGACTGCATGTGTGATTTAGGAGCGTGTGTTAGTATAATGCCATTGTCTATATATGATGCTTTGAGGCTCCCTCGCTTAAAAAGGTCGGCAGCTCGTTTTGTGTTATCAGATAAAAGCATTATTATAGTAGTTGGAATTGTTGAAGATGTATTAGTGAGCATTAAGGGGTTCACATTTCCCATTGATTTCTATATCTTGGAAATGTCCCCTAATGACTCAGGAAGACCATCATCAATCCTGCTTGGAAGACCATTCCTGAAGACTTCAAAGTTCAAGCTGGATGCATTCTCAGGAACTTACTCCTTTGAGATAGATGGCAGAGCAGTGAGTGTCAGTTTAAATGAAGCTATGAAGCACCCTTCGAAAGATCATTCTATCTTCTAGTGTGACATCATTGATAAAACTGTAGCTGAAGTTCACCAAGAAGAAGCAGAAGAAAGGCACATGGAGCAAGGTCCAAGTGTGGGGACACCCTCTGAACACAATGAGGACACTTTGCCATTATCATTAGCTCAAGATAATCCAGAGCCTAGCCATGAGCAGAAATTGAAATTAAAACCCCTTCCATCCCACCTCAAGTATGCTTATCTTGAGGATAATCAGAAGCTTCCAGTTATCATTGCAAGGAAACTCACTTTCCAACAGGAGGAGCAGCTGCTCAGTGTGCTGAGAAAACACAAGAAAGTAATTGGGTGGAGCTTGGCGGATATAGTAGGCATCAGCCCTCAGGTTTGTGAGCACAGGATATTCTTAGAAGAGGGATCAAAGCCTGTCCGTCAACCCCAAAGAAGATTAAATCCCACCATCTTAGAAGTTTTCAAGAAAGAAGTGACCAGGCTACTTGAAGCAGATATTATCTACCCCATCTCAGATAGTGAATGGGTCAGTCCAGTGCAAGTTGTACCCAAGAAGTCTGGAGTCACAACAGTAAAGAATGAGCATGGAGAACTCCTGACAACTAGAGTGCAGAATTTATGGAGAGTTTGCATTGATTACAGGCGTCTCAACCAAGCTACTCGCAAGGATCATTACCCCTTGCCATTTATTGATCAGATGCTTGATCGCCTATCAGGTAAATCCCATTACTGCATTTTAGATGGTTATACAGGCTATTTTCAAATTTATATAGCTCCTGATGATCAGGAAAAGACTACTTTTACATGTCCCTTTGGAATGTATGCATATAAGAGAATGCCTTTTGGCTTATGTAATACACCGGCTACTTTCCAAAGATGCATGATGAGTATCTTCTCGGACCTTATTGAGAACTGTATGGAAGTATTTATGGATGATTTTAGCATTTATGGCGATTCATTTAACCTTTACTTGGATAGTTTAGCTAGAGTATTAGACAGGTGTGTTAGTTCAAACCTTGTATTGAATTTTGAAAAGTGTCACTTTATGGTAAAACAAGGGATTATTCTGGGACATGTTGTCTCTAATAGTGGTATTTCTGTAGATCCAGTAAAGGTAGATGTCATTTCTAGTTTACCTTACCCCTCCTCCGTGAGGGAAGTTCGCTCATTCCTTAGCCATGCAGGTTTCTACAGGAAATTCATTAAGGACTTCAGTAAGGTAGCATTACCTTTATCCAGACTGCTGCAGAAAGATATTGAGTTCGAGTTCAGTGAGGATTGCATGCAAGCATTTGATAAGCTGAAAATCGCCCTGACTTAAGCTCTGATTGTGAGAGGACCAGACTGGAGCCAGCCTTTTGAGATTATGTGTGATGCCTCCAACCATGCAGTAGGAGCGGCGCTGGCTCAGCGCGAAGGTAAGGATCCTTTTGTAATTGCTTATGCGTCTAAGACCTTAGACGCTGCTCAGTCCAATTACACTACTACTGAAAAAGAGCTTCTGGCTATCGTTTTTGCTCTGGATAAATTCCGAGCCTATTTACTTGGTACTAAGGTGGTAGTGTACTCAGACCATGCAGTTCTAAAATATTTATTAGCTAAAAAAGAGTCCAAACCAAGGCTAATACGTTTGATACTGTTGCTGTAAGAATTTGATTTAGAAATTAAAGATAGGAGTGGGAACCAGAATTTAGTGGCAGACCACTTGAGTCACCTTGAGCACATTAAGGATGACTCTACTCCTATCAATGATGTTTTTCCATTTGATAGCTTGCATGCAGTATCTGAAGTAGTTCCTTGGTATGCACCTGTAGCTAATTATCTAGTCAGTCATACTTTCCCTCCTAATTTTACTAAGCATCAAAGAGACAAGCTGAAAAACGAGTCTAAATATTATATATGGGATGACCCATACTTATGGAAGTGTGGTGCTGACCAGGTAATTAGAAGGTGTGTGCCTCAATCAGAATTCCAGTCCATTTTAGAGGTCTATCACTTTTCTGAGAGTGGAAGACATTTTGGCCCTCAAAGAATAGATAGGAAAATTTTAGACTGTGGATTCTGGTGGCCTACTCTTTTTAAAGATGCTACTGCTTTTTGTAAATCTTTTTCTCCTTACCAAAGGTTTGGTAATATATCCAAGAAGGATGAGATGCCCCAACAGATTATACTATTCTATGAAATTTTTTATGTTTGGGGTATTGACTTCATGGGTCCATTTTCAAACTCTAGTGGTTACCTGTATATATTGTTAGCTGTAGATTATGTTTCTAAATGGGTGGAAGCAATTCCTACCTGTACTGATGATGCTGACACTGTTGTTTTCTTTGTTAGAAACCATATTATTTGTCGCTTTGGATCACCATGAGCAATCGTGAGTGATCAAGGCACTCACTTTTGTAACAGGAGATTAGCAGGATTACTGAAGAAGCATGGGATAGTTCACAAAGTAGCAACAACATACCATCCCCAGACCAATGGGCAAGCAGAGCTATCTAATAGAGAAATAAAGCACATTTTGGAAAAGATAGTAAAGCCCCATAGGAAGGACTGCAGCACCAGACTTGTTGATGCGCTCTGGGCGTATTGGACAGCATACAAGACACCCATTGGGATGAGCCCCTTCCGCTTAGTGTACGGAAAGGCTTGCCACCTTCTAGTAGAAGTGGAACACAAGGCTTTCTGGGTTGTGAGGGAGTGCAACATGGGATTTAAAGAAGCTGGTGCTGAAAGGAAGCTGCAACTAGCAGAATCAAAGAACCTTCACCTAGAAGCATATGACAACTCCAGGCGATACAAAGAGAAGATGAAGGTTGTCCATGATAAGCACATAAAGAGGAGAGAGTTCAGACCAGGGGAGTTAGTTCTTCTTTATAACTCCAGACTGAGGCTCATGCCAGGCAAACTGAGATCAAGATGGGAAGGTTCCTACAGAGTAGAAAAGGCAGAGCCATACGGAGTTTTTCACCTGCGTTATCCTTCTAGCTCCAAATTCATTAAGGTCAATGGACATCGCCTAAAGCTTTATCATGGTGAGAAGATGAAGGATCACAAAGAGTTAGAGGTCTTCCTCTTGGAAGACCCACCAACAGAAGCAGAATGAGCCTGAAGACCGTCCAACTTAAGGACGTAAAAGCAAAGTGCTAGGTGGGAGACAACCCACCATGGTATGATCGTTCCGTTTTAGTCTTAGTTTTGTTTTATTTTATTCTACCTTATTTTTCTTTGTGACTCTTCTCATAATCTCTGCATATAGTCTGCATTTGCATTTGCACTCTGCTTAAAAAAAAAGCACGCGACGCGCGAGCGTCGCTGACACGTACACGTCATATATGCATTCATGAAAAAGAAGAATGAAACAGAGTTACGCGAGAGCGTGGCTGGAGGCGTACCTTAGGCACAAACATGACCACGCGTACGCATCCCTGACGTGGACGCGTCGCTTACGAAAAACCCAGCCCACGCATACGCGTCACTTACGTGTACGCGTGACCCTGCAAAATCGGCATAAACAAGATTTGGGCAGAAAGTTGTGATGGCTTAATGCTGCTAGGAGTGCAAACAATGTCACGCGTGCATGTCCATGACACGTACGCGTCAATTTCCCCCTCCAGCCCATCCACACGTGCATGTCCCTCACGCGCACGCATCAGTTGAATTTTTGGCAATAAGTGCGTATGAGACAGAGAGTTGTGCGTGCGCGAGGCTGCTCTCGCGCCAATAGCATAATTCAGGTCACGCGTACGTGTCACCCACGCGTACGCGTCACTTGAAAATAGCACAAACTACGCGTCTGTGTGCTCCACGCGCACGCGTCGCCTGCGCCGTATAGTTTACCCAGATTAGTACCAGAATTCTTATCTTTTCTTCCCCAATCCTAATTCTTTTCTCCCTTCTTATTTCTTTCTTCTTCCTTCTTCCTTCTTTATTCCCTCTTACTTTCTACTATATTCTCCCCCTCCTTCTTTATCTTCATCATCAAGGTTCTTTTCTTTTCTTCTTTTCTTTTTCCTTTTCCATTATTATTTTTTATTTATGTTTTCTTTTTCTTTTTCTTTTTAAATTTCACTATCTATGTTTTCTATTTCTTTCTTTTTACATTATTTTAATTAGTGTTAGAAATTTAATTGGGTGATTATTTTCTTCTATATTTTGCTTGTGGATTATTAAGGAATTGTTTGACAATTAATATTACTTCTTAAGGGTTGCTTACATGTTCAAATTTAATACTTTTAATAACATATTTACCATGCATGCTAAGTATTTGTGAAAAAGCTCGTATGGCATTATGCATTTTTATATTATTCTATTCTTCTACTCTAATGCCTGTTTTTCACAAAATCCCTTTTAATATTTTATTAATTGAATATAATTATCAATAAAAACAGATTTTTAGTTTGAAACATTTGATAATCAAATTGGGCAATTAATGCTTGATCTATGCTACTCATGCCTTTGCCAGCATGCCAATAAATATCTTGCATCTACTTGCCATAATATACATTTGCTATATTTCCATGGATGAACTGATCACATGTAGTCGCGGCCATGTGTTAACGACATCCTTCTTTACCTTGGCATTGATTATCACTTATATTGTCCTCTTCCTTGCTCAACCCTTAGCTTTACATGTTACTTTCCTTTTCCCTTTTCAGGATGGCCACTAAGAAAGGTAAAGAGAAAGCTACTACCAAACCACCGGCAAGGAAAGGAACAAAAAGAGCACTAGTTGCAGAGCCATCCTCAACAGCAGTAAAGCCCTCAACAAAGCGAGTCAAGAGGATCATCAAGGTTGATGAAAAAGAGAAAGCCTTTCTAGCAAAGGACATTGCACAGTTCACTAACCGCTACTGTGAGCAGATGTTCCCCATTCTGGCTGAGCGAAACTATAACAATGAGCACCTCCTCATCCTCCCGACCCACATTGTTGATTTTGTAGAGCCCAGAATTGAACGTAGACAATGGAGATTCTTACGGAGACAGCCACGGCAGGTTAATCTCTCATGGGTAGTTGAATTCTGCTCCAATTTTTACATGCCAACCCTGCAGTCTATCTATGTCCGTCAGAAGCAAATTCCCATAACTGAAGAGGCTATTCAGCAAGTTTTAGATCTTTCTCCTGCTCCAGAAGGATTGGACGCATACCAAGAAGCCTCTTTCAAGCGCCAGACATACCAATTTGACTGGGATACCGTCCTCAGAGTTATAGCACAACCTGGCAGCAGATGGATCTATGGATACCATCGATCCTGACCTAAGGGCATATTGGCTTCAGCACTCACCTTGGAGGCTCGAGTATGGGCACAGATTATGTCCCATTACGTTTTTTCGAGCACTCACGAGTCCTCCTTCACTGCAGACATGGCTGTTCTATTCTGGTGTATCCTTACAGACCAGCCTCTTAATTTACCAAGACACCTTCGGCATGCTATGGGACACATACAGATTGTGGGCAACCTATTTTTTCCTGCCTTGGTTTCAGATCTAGTCTTAGCAGCCGGAGTCTCCTACAGAGCTGGGGACAGCAAGGCCATGATTCCACGGGATGATCAGTACGTCCCTAACGGGAAGTATATCAGACCTCCAGCAGCCACTACTAGCCGGCCTGCAGAACCGGTTGGAGATATTCCTTCTCCTTCCACATCACAAGAACCTTCAATAAATCAATTGTTCCTATAGATAATTCAGAGGTTAGACCGGCTTGACCGGCAGGGAAAGCATAGAGAGCATCGTAACAAGCGCCGATTTACATACCTCAAAGAGCTGATTGTTCGCAACCACCCACCTGAAGAAGACCCAGACACCCCAGACTCCACTTCATTTACCAGCACAGGGAGCCATGACGGTCCCGATTGTGGAGATGGTGCTACCAGCCCCCCTTTGTTCCTGACTGATGGCACCGAGGATGGTGCCAAGCTTTAAGTGTGGGGAGGTCGGTCAGTACCTGACTTCCGGAGGTAATTTCTCTTTCTTAGCACCAATAAATTATTTATTTTTCTTTTGTTTAGGATAGGATAGATTGCATAGTAATAAGTATTTGCATGCATGTTCTAATTGGTTGAAAAAAATAATAAGTTCTTTTTAAGACCATATTTTTGAAAAATTTCACTAATTTAAATCAAAACCTTTGTGTTAAACTTGTTTGAAGACTGTAAATTGGAACATAGTTTAGAACTAGAACACACAACCTGTGAGAATTGAGCTTAATTACATGGTTACACTATTAAACCATAAAAATTTTATTCTTGTGTATTTTCTTCTCTATGATTGTAATTTTTATTTTGTTCCATCCTATATGTCCAATGTTTAATGTGTTTATATGCATGCATATGATTGAGGCCATTATTTGATTATTAACTCACTTATCCCAAATAGCCTACCCTTCCATTTGCCTTTGTTAGCCACTTTGAGCCTTTTAATCCCATTTGTTCTATATTTTACCACATCACTAGCCTTAAGCGAAAAAAAAATAATTAAACACCCCAATTGAATCTTTGGTTAGCTTAAGATAGAGATTGTATGTCAATTAAGTGTGAGAAAACTGTGGGAACATGGGTTAATAAGGGAATATGTTATGTTATTACTTTGATAAAATATTGAGAATTTGGGTACCTACTCATGTGAGACCAAAAAAATTAAAAATTCATGTGCATTGATAAGTTATGTTTACTTTTACTTTTAAAAAAATCCAAAAAGATTTAATATATAAATAAATAAATAAGGAGACAAAATTACCCCAATGTTAAGTTAAAGAAGAAGATCAATGCATATGTGATAAAAATTAAAAGAAAAGTTGATGCATGAGTATGTGAAATATGCAAAAGTGGGAACTTTGGGTTGCTAGGTATGATTTTAAAAGTATAAAGAGTGTATGTATAGGTAAGAGCTTAGGTTAATCAAGGATTCGATTTATAGCTCACTTAGCCATATATATACCATCACCTTTACCTTAGCCCTATTACAACCTTGAAAAGACCTCATGATGTTTGCATTGGTACATTAAATATTTGTTGATTGGTTAGGTGAAGAACAAGATTTAGAAAGCATGATTAGAGAAGAGTAGAGTGATTACCCTACACACTTGAGTGACTAGAGTGCATATACACCATCAGTGAGGGTTCAATGCTTGATTCTATGTTCCATGCTTTCATGAGCTGTCTTCTTACAAGTTTACTTGTCTTTTAGTGTATAATTTGAATTAGTGGAATTTGATTTATGTTTGTCTTGAAGAACTTATTTATTTTTAAACTAAGTAGACAGAATCATCTTAGTATATAGTTGCATTCATACATAGGTTGCATTGCATTGCATGAGTCTTATTTTTTCCTACTCATTTATTTTATCTCCTTGAGCTAAGCATGAGGACATGCTAATGTTTAAGTGTGGGGAGGTTGATAAACCACTATTTTATGGTTTATCTTGTGCTCATTTGAGTGGTTTTCATCAAGTCCTTACCTACTTATTCATATGATTTGAATGATTTTACAATTTCTTCCTAGTTTTATTCTATGGTTGAAAAACTTGCTTCCTAGAGATCTTTAATTTGTGTATTTCAACTCTCCTTTATACCATTCGATGTCGTGATCCGTGTGTTAAGTGTTTCAGGCTTTATAGGGCAGGAATGGCTTAGAAAATAGAGAGGAAGCTTGCAAAAATGGAAGAAACACAAAAAACTAAGGAGATAACCAGAAAGCATCGACGCACACGCATGGTTCACGCGTGCGCGCGATATGGAGAAATTTGCAGCGACGCGTGCGTGTGCCTGACGCGTACGCGTGGATTGGAGTTTGCAAAAAGATGCGTGCGCGTGGATGACACGTACGCGTGACAGACGCGTACGCGTGACATGCGCGATCTGCAGAAATAACAGAAAATGCTGGGGGAGATTTCGAGACGAGTTTTGACCCAGTTTCCGGCCCAGAAACACATACTAGAGTCAGGAAATGTGTAGAGACTCAACACATTTAGTTTTTAGATCTGAATCTAGAGAGAGAATTTGCTCTTCCTCTAGGTTTTCTTTACATTCATAGTTTATTAGTTTTATGCTTTTGCTTTGGATATTGAAGAGTCATCACCTCCATTGAAGATACTATTCTAGTTTGTTTTCTTACTCTTTTATTATTCCATATTCTTAATTCTTGTTTAGAGTTACAATTGGATTATTTTTAGAATTTATTAATGCAAAGGATTACTTTTACTTTTAATTAATTTTGAATTCCTATCTTATTTAAATTATCATGTCTCTTTTCTACTCCAAACTCCCAATAACGAAGATGGTATCTATGTTGATGGAGTAGACTCCCAACTTGATATGGAGGTTGATTAAGAGGAGACACTTGAGTTGGAATGCTCAAGTGATTAGTTAAATTGGAAGTTGTTGGCTAATTCTGTATTTACTAACGCTAGACCTTTCCAAGGGAGAGGACTAGGATTTGCGAATAAGAGTTAGCTCAATCACTTGACTTTCCTTTATTTAGTAAGGGTTAACTAAGTGAAAATAACAACATCTTTATACTACACTTGAGAAAATTCCAACAAGGATAGAACTTCCAATTAATTATTCCCCAAGTCAAGGCTTTTAATTTGAATATATAAATCTCTTTTAATTTTCACTGCTTGAATTTATAATTATTTATTTGCCCATTGCCCAAACTCAAAATTACCCAGAAAATTCCTGATTAATAAATTAGCACTCTTTTTGGCAACTTGTTGGGAGACGACCTGGGACTCATACTCCCAGTATTTTTATTCTAAACTTTTGTGACAATCTTTCTAAATTGATGAGGTGGATTTTTGCTGGTTAAGAGCTATACTCGCAACGTATTTCTTATATTGATTTCTTAATTGGATGACTTCTGCCTTTCCATCAAAGATCAGGGTCTTTTCCGAGCACGTAAACAAGAGTCGAGTGGCAAAAGAGTGTGTGAGGAAGGTGGTAGTAGATAAGGGTGATCACCGAGCCTCTGTTAGGGGAGATCAAGGAAGAAACTTGGCGCCTAGAGGTCAAGATTTCAGGCGAGGCAGCAATATTCCACAGCAACATCAAGGTCAAAGTAACTTCCGAAGGTTCAACAATAACAACAACCAGGGAAGAGGACACGAAAAATAGGCTCAGTTTTTGCAAGATGACTTGACTTGTAGGAGGTACCACCCGAACACTCCGTATAGAGCCGGTTGGGATGTATGTTATTATTGTGGGAGAACCGAGCATTTGTCCTGGAATTGCCCAGAAAAGAAGAGTCATAAAGTTAGAAGAGCTCTGCAGGCGGGACGAGTGTACACCATGGCGGCGGATGGTACTGAGGGCAAAGATGCTCCGATTAGAGGTAATGGTGAATTAGTAATTGAAATTTTGACTGCCTTGCATGATAATGACCTGTAGTACTCGTCATAATGCATTATCGAACTGTGCGAATTGAGATTTCCAAGGGAATGATCAAATGATGACTTCCAATTGGTGAGATAAAACGGCGTTTGGTTGGTTTAGATGGAGTGACTAGGTTCTTGAAGAATAATAACTAGAGTTATGTAGTACAAGAGGATTGAAAGAGTACATACAATTTGAACCATAAGTTAGGGATCAGGAGCATTAAGAGTGGTGCGACGACACTATTAGAATCGGTAGAACTTAGGAGCTTGAAGGAGTATGAAATTGAAAACGAAATCCGTTCAATCAAGTGTTTTCGGTGTGAAGCACCAGTTATGTCGAGGAAAGAGAAGATAATAACAGGATGAATGATATGTGAGGGAGTCTCGGTGAGTCAACCTAATTTTTCCTTTAGTGACTTACACTAGAGTCCATCTTAAATTTCTTCATGAATTATTAACTGATCAACTTCCCAAATCCTATCTTCCTACTTGCGTGAATCTCATCTCTCCCGAAAGGAACTTGAGCCTGTCCTGGAGTAATCGTGTAAATCCTTGAATCTTGGGGCTGCTGCAAGTGAAACTGCTCTATTTAGCGAGCTTGCATTTTGTTGACATCAGCTAAGATTTATTAAACTCGATGCACTTTATTCCCCCTCCATCAAGCTTGGATTTCAATTCTCTCTTTGGAAATACACCTTACTTTCCTTCTTGTGCATTTTTCCTAATCTCTAAGACTTGTTGCAATCACCGCAAAGGACATCCTTTTATCTTCTAGTGAATACCGTTTGAGTAGTTCAATCACTTTTGAGCCTACTATCTTTTAAAAAAAAAATCAACCCGAGCTTTGTTTAGAACCATGAACAACTCCTAAGAATAACCACCAGGATGTCGATTCCTTGAAAGAAAAGAGTGACCTCTGTGCCAAAATTCATGACACCTCTCAGAAAATGCACACCCACGCGTACGCGTGGCCTCTGTTTCAACAAAAATGGATTTTATATTTTAAAGCTCAAATTCAAACCTCTAAACCTCTATTTACATTCCTTTAACTTGGAAATAAAAGAAGATTTTTAAAAGGTATTTGTAGTTTGAGAAGATAGTATTTAAAGTGACAAAGATTATGAAAGTGATATATGAACCACTTAAGAGAGTAAGGTAACGTTGAGAAAGATGAGATGAGCTATGAATTATTACTGAGAATGAAAATGGTATTTATGAGAAATAATTGAATATATTGACCTTGGGGTGTTGTCTCCCCATGTCAGCCTGGGATTCGTCCCATGGATAATATTGAGCTTGGGGTGTTGCTCCCTCATGTCAGCTTGGGATCCTACCCAGGGTTATCAATGAGCTTGGGGTGTGTCTTCCCCATGTTAGCTTAGAATTCTTTCCATGGTTAATTTTTTATGGTTAGCTTCCAGGACATCTCGCGCTGACTACATAACCAACAGTTGATATCAACAGTCATAAGACAAGCATACATCATATGCATATTGTCTGATTTGATTGTTTGTGCATTAATTAGGATTGCCTAAATGATTTTAGTATGCTAACTGTTATACTTGCTATCTGTATTACTTGTATTCTACCTGTGCTTGCAACTGTCTGTTTGTCTGTCTTTGCAAACTTACCAGTGATGGAGGAACGGAAGAAAGGTGAAAAGACTTAGTGTTAAGATTAAGTTTAAACTAGGCTTAGATATCCTTAGAGCATCTCCAATGGTGAACAAATGAAGGACCCGTTTACTGTTTGTCTGACAAAAAATGAAGACTAACTATTAGAGCAAAATAAAGATGAGTTCTAGCACATTTTTCAAAGCAAGCAAGACCTTACTCAGAGGGACTTGGTTTGTTTTCATTTTAATCAATGATATTCTAACATGTGGTAATTAAATTAAAAAAATTAAATAATATAGTATTAATATAATAACTAACGTTGCATAATATGTTAACTATACATATATTTAACTTTACGTATATAATTAAATATTATAATTATTTATAAATTAAATATAATTTAAGTATTTAATATAGTTATTTAAAAAATTATATTAAATAATTAAATTATATTTAATTTATTAATAATTATAATAATTAATTATAATTTTATTTAATTAATAATTTATATTAATTATTTAAATCATAATTAATATAAGTAATTAAATTAATACTGAATATTAATTATATTATTATATTAAATTAGCCGTTGTAAAACTAGTCATTGTAAAATTAGCTGTTGGAAATTAGCCATTACTATGTTACTGTTATCATTAACAAATTAATATTTTGTTACTCTATATATACCACTTAGATATACTTCTATTCTCACACTATCTACTACTCTTCTTCATCTTCTTCCAAGTTTACAAAATCAAAGTTCTGCTAGTATTATTTTTTGTTCGAAAGAATGGATCCAAACCAACTCAACTCTTTCTTCAATTACTTACAAAACTTTTCTCAAATTTCAAATACCCAACAATCTCAAACTGCAAACTCTCAAGTTCCAAATCAAAACTTCACACTACCGAATACATTTCAAAATTCAAATCCACAAAATCTTTCTAATTTCAATTTTCAAGCTCCTTATAATAATTAATTTCCTATATTTCAACCGCAAAATCAAATTCACAAACACCACATTTTCCATTTTCATCCATATTTAACCCCTCTATCGGAAATGTTACTCCAACTTCCTTACCGTTTCCAACTCAATTCAGTGCATCAAGACATAACTCATCTGGTGTTGGTGGCTCTTCTAACCCATCCTCTCAGACTCCTATACAATCTAGTCCAAATTCACAATATTCAGATTTTGCCAAACTTCGTGGATTAGATGCTATCGACCTCAATGATGATGATATTGAAGATCGGAGGCAAGATAGTATTCAACACTGGCATTGAAAAGATGATGAAATGCTGATCAGTGCATGGTTAATGTTTCAACTGACCCTATAGTTGGTACCGATCAAAAGGGGGGGACATTTTGGAGTCGAATTCATAGCTACTGTGTAGAATTTTGCTCCGACATGACAAGGGAGGTAGTTGCATATGTGAAACGATGGTATAAGATCAACAAGGCTGTTGCACAATTTGCTGGTTGCTACGATCAAGCTAGTCGAAACATAAGGAGTGGTTCGAACGTTGATGATATAAAGGAGTTGGCCTATAAAATTTATTCCACAAATTATGGTCAAAAATTCACTTTTGAGAGGCATTGGAACATATTTCGGTTGGAGCAAAAATGGAGAAGCCAACTACCTACACACAGTGGCGGCTCGAAGAGAACCAAGGTTAGTGCAACTAGAGCATACTCATCCTCATCAAACTAAGAAACACCGTTGGCTGATGAACCCGGTGTGAAATCTCTCATTCGCCCACAAGGATCAAAGAATAGCAAGCGAAAAGGTAAGGAAAAAGCACAAATATTTGAAGATTTTAGCGAAAAAAATCATCGGTTGTTAAAAAATTATCTCTCATGGAAGATATTAAGAATGTTAGAGAAAAGGAACTAATGGATAGGAAGAAAGAAAGAGAAGAGGAGAGGGAACATAGAGCAAAGATTATGGCAATCAAAGAGAAGGAGTTACAAAGTCAAGCGGCAATGAAAGAACAAGAATTACAAGCTCAAGCGGCAATGAAAGAACAAGAATTACAAATTCAGAGGTATATTAAAGAAATGGAGATAAATGCAAAAGAAAGGAAAATGGAAAGGATGGCCAAGGAAAGGGAAAGGGAAATGGATATGCAAATACTTAATGCTGACACGTCTACAATGAGTGAAAAATGACGAGCTCTTCATGAGAGTGCATGTGAGAAAATAATCGCCAAGTGGTTTACTTAATGGTTCCTTCTATTCGTAGAGTTATGTAGTATGTTCTTATTTTTATTGCGTATTACTGGTATGTGATGTAGTTTGTTTTATTTATTTCTGATGTAATTTTTTAAATTAGCCAATATTATTGTGCCATTATTGTTCATGAAAGTGACTGTTGCAAAACTAGCCGTTAAGTAGCCGTTGCAAAACTAGCCATTGTAAAACTAGCCGTTGAGGAGTAGATACTTATTGCAAACACACTTATAAATATCAACTATCACCGACTCTGCAACTCCACTTCAACTTTTATTTCTCACATCGAAAGAGAACTAAAAATTACATTTCTAGATATGAGTAGAAATTTTGATGATATGTTTAATGAGGCTTTGTATGGCAAAAGAAGACGGCAAGATAACACACTCATAGATAATTAGATCGATGAGTGTTTACTCGAAGATTCAGAAGAAGAAGATATCGACAGAAGCTCTATCCCAACTCCTCGTAGATGGATCAACAGAGATCGAGAAGCAGGACATGATCGCCTTTTCCAAGATTACTTTGCAGATGAACCGGTGTATAATACTGACATTTTTTTACGAAGATTTTGAATGAGAAGACATGTGTTCTTTCGGATAGTAAACGCTCTCTCAAACGTCTATCCGTATTTCTAACAGAGGGTTGATGCAACTGAAAGAAGAGGCTTGTCACCACTCCAAAAATGTACCACTGCGATACTGATGTTAGCATATGGCATAGCAGCTGATGCTGTTGATGATTATGTGCGCAAGGCGAGAGCACTACAATTGAATGCTTGAAAAAATTTGTTGAAGGTGTCATTTTGGTGTTCGAGGATGAATACTTGCGAAAACCAAATCCAAATGACGTACGACGCCTGCTACAAATGGCGGAGGGTCGTGGCTTTCCTGACATGTTGGGTAGCATTGACTACATGCATTGGCAATGGAAAAATTGTCCAAAGGCGTGGAAAGGTATGTACATGAGTGGTTATCGTGGGGTTGCAACCATAGTACTTGAGGTTGTAGCATCTTCAGACCTTTGGATATGGCATGCGTTCTTTGGAGTTTTTGGTTCAAATAACGATATTAACGTGTTAGATCGTTCTCCAGTGTTTGATGATATTCTAAATGACCGTGCTCCGGAG
Organism: Arachis hypogaea; assembly: GCF_003086295.3. Taxonomy (NCBI): domain Eukaryota; kingdom Viridiplantae; phylum Streptophyta; class Magnoliopsida; order Fabales; family Fabaceae; genus Arachis; species Arachis hypogaea. The sequence goes on along the minus strand of NC_092052.1, from coordinate 103,405,458 downwards.
GTAAATTATACTATTAATGGTAATGATTATACTATGGGATACTATTTAGCAGATGGTATTTATCCTGAATGGGCCACATTTGTCAAATCAATCTCAAAGCCACAAGGGGAGAAACGCAAGTTATTTGCACAATACCAAGAAGGACAAAGAAAAGATGTGGAGCGAGCATTCGGAGTGTTGTAAGCATGCTTTACAATTATATGTGGTCCAGCGCGCTTTTGGGAAAAGAAGAAGCTTGCCAACATAATGAGAGGTTATATTATATTAAATAATATGATTGTTGAGGATGAAAGAGACACTTATGCAGGAAATTTTGCTTAAGACTTAGAGTATGATGATGTCGAAAATGGCTTATCACAACCTCAACTGGGAGAAGAAGATTTTGCACCATACCATCAATTTCTCCAAAGAAATGCCCAACTTCGAAATAGGCAGCAGCATAGACAATTGAAAAAGGACTTGATTGAATACATATGACAATTTCACAATGCTTGTTATCAACTATTGAGTTTAATTATGTTTTTCTTTGTATTAAGTAATTTTACAAATTAGTGTAATTCCGAATGATATATTGTGTATTATTGTTATATATGAATTTATTTAATATTAATATTTTTTAATAGTGAATTATTTTTAAATTTATAATTTAAATTATATTATTGAAAAAAAGTAATTACATTAATTTTAAGTATTTTAATTAATTAATTAAGTGGGACAACATGGACTAAAGTTAGTTCCTCCTAATGGAGAAGAGAGAGATGGTTTGAGTTTCTATTTACTGTTTATGACGCAAAAGCTGATGTGGAGTTACTTTTTATGACAGGTCGGCCATAAATAGGAACTGAGATGAGTTTTCTACTGGAGATGGTCTTAGAGGACCACCTTTTATGGTTTTTGTTTAGTAATTTAAGCTTCGTAATCTGAGTGTCGGCGTTCTACAATTATCTCTGGCATTTTCAGGACCTTATGTTATGGAGAACTAGGGCTTTTAACCATGTTCTTTTGGGCTTTTATTATGTATATACTGTATGTAAATATTCTTTGGCTAGCCTTAACTTCGCAAGGTGAGTTAGGAGCTTGTTATGTCATTTTCTTATCTCTCTACTTCTACTTTCTTTAGTTATGCTTTTAAATCTTGGATTTTTTTGCACGCAAGTAATCCTATTTTCTGAGTGTTGCGCTTTTTATTTTCTGATTTTTGCTTTATCTATTTTTTTCAAGGTTCCTCATATACTGTATTCTTTTCAATATTATAATATATACTTTTATTTTAGAGGTTGTAATACCACACCACCTTTATTTTACGGCTTAAGCATAAAGTTCTGTGTGGTAGAATGTTACAATAATAATTTATAATTTAAAAGAGTAATTTGTAAATAATTTAAAATTTAAAAAATAAATAACTTAAAATTTAAAAAGTAACAATTTAAGTAAATAACTTAGAATTTAAAAAATAATAACCTAAGCAGATAACTTAAAATTAAAAAGTAACAACCTAAACAAATAATAATTTATAATTTATAAATAAAATTTAAAAATTTCTAGTAAACAACCTAAGCAAATAATAATTTATAATTGGGTAAAGTACTAAATTGGTCCCCTACGTTTGGGCGTAATCCTGTTTTGGTCCTTAAAGTTTTAAGTGTCCTATTTGAATTCAAAAAAGTTTCATTTAGTTTCAATATAGTCCCACCGTGAGGTCAAAGCTAAATAATTAACGAAATGTCCTACATGACAGCAGTACAAGAACAAGGTTAATAATCTGAAGAATAAATACAAATTCTAAAGGCACAAAATCAACCATGTATTCATCAATACATTTTTTAATTATCTTTCTTATAATTTAAATGAAATATTTTCTATAGAACTAAAGAAAATGATAAATAAATGTATTGATGCATCCATGGTTGATTTTGTACCTCTGAAGCTTGTACTTATTCTCCATATTATCGACTTTGTTCTTGTATTGCTGTCCTGGAGGATATTTCGTTAATTATTTAATTTTGACCTTACGGTAGGACTACATTGAAGCTAAATGAAACTTTTTTGGATTCAAATAGGACATTTTAAACCTTAAAAACCAAAACAGGATTACACCCAAACGTAGAGGACCAATTTAGTACTTTACCCTTTATAATTTTTAAAAAGTTATAGTGACGACACCTAAGCAAATAATTAGTTTAACAATATTAAAAACTAAATACCTTACAACTTAAGAAAGCATATTTAAAAATTTTAAAAGTAACAACTTAAATAAATAATAATTTATAATTTATAAATAAAATTTTAAAAATTTCTAATGACCATGTCTAAGCAAATAAATTTCTAAACTCAATGTATAAGCACTATGTTAATCTGAGAACTCTCTATTTGTATTATTATAAAAATAAAAATAAAGATTATCCCAATCTCATGTTTAGTATACCTAATGACATGTTTCAAAAACTAATTACTTCAATTTAAAAAACTACAAAATCTTAAACAAATAAAATCTCAAAATTGAACTAATATAGTCATTTTGATTATGATGGATGTATTGACTGTTAACCACGGCTATGGAAAATTATATACTTAAAATGAGCTGTATTATTTTAACGACCAAGTAGGCAAATTTAACCAATCCGAAAACTACCGCCCACTTTCTTAATCATATGTCTTGCTTTCACTTGTTTTCATGTTTGTTTTTTTAGATCATTTTTTTACAATAAATTTGTGGTCGCTCAAGCAAAATCATTGATAAGGAATCTAATGTTTAATATACAAAATTTCCTTATATGTTTAGTGCTAGTAGTACTTTAATAGCTTTTTCTCATTATTTTTCATGTGATTTTTTATGTTCCTTTTTTATAATAGTAAAAAAGTAGAACTACATGTAAGAAGTATGTGAAATAAAATCGAATTGATTTATAAAATCCATGTTTATTTCTATATAATTAAGGATATTTTCAATAATTTTTATCATTTAATAATGATCACCACGTTGATTAGCTCGAATTCTATTCAAAACATTGTCAATATTTTGACCGCGTTGAACAACATGAGAATGTCTTCAGTTATCATATCCTTCTATATATTGTGGGTTACCATATCCCTCCTCATAATCTACAATTTTAATAATTTGTTCGATCTGTCGGTAGAAAATTGACTTTTTATTTAAAAATTGTATTTTTTTGTCAAAATATTGGATTTTCTATTAAAAAATTGGTTTTTTTATTTTACAAAAATCAAGGTTTTTTTTAAATAAATTTTTATTTTTATAATTGCGTAAAAGCTAATTTTTTATTTTTTAATCGGATGAAAATCAATTTTATTCAATAAAATCAATTTTGTTAATTAGCTTAAACCAAATTTTTAGTTAATCAAAAACATGTTTAATTTTTTGGTTAACCTTGACAGGGGTAACAATGTACGACCAAGCAATATTATTGAACTGTATTAATTAACCTTAACAGGGTAATAATGAAACCAAGAAATATACTTTATATCAAAAACAGAAATAATATATGAATAACATATTAAAATATATTTTATTAAATTTCACAAAAAAAATAAAAATAAATCACAAAAAAAATACAACTATATATATATATATATATATATATATATATAAAAGATTTGAGTATTAAATAAGATATTTGAAAATTTCTTAAAATTTAATTTTTGTAGAAATTGAATTCAATTTCAATATTTGAAACATAAATAATTAAATTAATTTTGATGGAATTCAATTCAATTCCATTATTTTCTCTCCAAATCAATTCCAATTCAAATAGATTCTATTTAAAATTTCATTCCATTAAAATTTCACTTAAAACTTAAAACGTATAAAATGTTCTTATAATTTAATTACTTCTTCTTAACTTTTCTCATGCACTTTTTTCCAACGCCTCCTACCTTTCGACACACATTTTTTCTTCCCTCACCACCTTCATTTTCTTCTCTTCCTTTTTTGAAAGATCTATTATGTAGACCTAAAAAAAATATCCACACATATAAATTTTATGTATTTAACTTATATGAATGACACCAAATATTTTTCAGTCTGATTCATCTGAAATTTTAAGTAAAATTGTGTCAATTATAATACTAACAAAAAGTGACATATAAGCTTTAGAATTATCGTAACCTTTAGTTATCCTTTGTTTTACGGCATGAGATAAGGTTTAACGTAATTAAAGTGTTACACTTTTTCTAGCACACAATTTTTTGTTGGAGAGCACACAAATTTTGAAGTATAGCACACAAATTTTTAAAGTATAGCACACTAAATTTTGCACGTAATACAAACTTATCGATATAACACATAAATTTTTGCATATAACACAAATTTTTGAAACGTAGCACACAAATTTTTAAAGTATAACACAATTTTGTACAAACTTATCAATATAGTTAAGGGTGTTTATATTTCAATTTTTTCACATAGAAACTAATTTTAAATCAGTTTATAATGTAATGCATCAATTTAAACTAATTTATAAAAATAAAACTAATTTAAATTAATTTATATGCTAAAACTAATTTTTAACATATAAAAAAAATCATATTTAACCTCTCTCATCTCTCCTCTCTCTTCTCCCTTTTTCCTCTCTTCACCTCTCTCCTTTTTCTCTCATTCCTTTCAACCTCTCTTTTTTTCTTTATATCATCATTTATCTTTTCTTTAGTTTCTTTCTTAATTTCTTTATCTTTATTTTTAAGCTTTTATACAAAGATTTTTTTTGTTTATTATCCTCTTATAAAATATTTTATTCTAATATAATCATAGATTGATCAAACTGAAATTATACATTTATGAGTACAATGTGACACAAAACTTTTAATTATATATACTAAAAAAATTGGTTAAAGGGATTTTTTTGAATATTCCTAGATATAGTATACAAATTTTTGTATATAGCACACAAATTTTGGCTGCAAATGTATTTTTTAGTTAGGTGAGTCAATATTCTGGATATGTAGTCCTCTAAAAATTTATGTGCTGCACATCAAAATTTATGTATTATGCACCAAAATTATTATATTGTACACCAAAATTCATGTACTATGCGTATTTCATTGGTTGGGTGTCAATATTTTGGGTGTATGATCTTTTAAAAATTTTGTGTTGTATACTAAAATTTGTGTGCTGTACACCAAAATTTATGTGTTGTGCATCAAAATTTATGTGCTCTGGTCTCCTGAATATTTATAAGGAAAGAAAATGATGAAGACGATGAATACGATGATAATGATAATAAAAGAGAATGAGAAAAAAAAGAAAAGAAATTAAATAACAATAACAACATTAACAATAACATCATCAAGAAGAAGAAGACAGTGGTGGCAACGGTAGCTGCAACAACGATGACGTTGAAAAAGGAAAAAGAAAAAAGGAACGTAAGAGGAGAAAGAGGAGAAGGAAAAAGAAGAGGAAGAGGAGTGAGAGAGACAGAGTGGGGCGTGAGTTGTTTTTAAATTTTAACAACTTGGTTACTCAAAAGATTTGGACATCTAGCATTTTTGTTATTTTTTAATTAATAACAATATTTTTAAATTTAATATTTTTATATTAATCTAGTTTTTATTTTTTTTTAAAGAAGTGAACAAGTTTTAGTTAAAAAAAATTTTAGTTAAAAATATATTTTTAAATTATTTTATATAATTTAATAAATAAGTATATTTATTATTCAAATATGATATTATATTAATAAAGGATAAAAGTGTCATTATAAGACTTTAATTCATTTGATAAACATTTTAAACACTAGAATTCAATTCAATTTTATAATTTTATTAATTCATTTCAAACTCTAGAATTCAATTCTATATCACTAAAAGTTTTTAAATAAGTTGTTACGAAAAAGAAAATAAAAGGTAGAATTAATAAGAAGAAAATAAGTTCGATCCACTAATTACCGAAAGTAATTTTTTAAATGCAGAAGTTACAATTTCTAACTTTTTGTAAACGTACGTTTAGGACGTAAAATTACTTTTGCTTTCAGATTACAAAAAGTATCTAAATATAAAAAGAAAGCGTTCAATGCACTTAAACGTACTTTTCTTCTTCCTAATGCTAAACCAAACACAAATTATGGGAATACATATATTAATTATAATCTATTTCAAATTAAATGACTTATATAACAGTGATCTCATTTATTATTATAAATGCTAAATTGAATAAGTCATAATTATTTTTTATTGGAATTAAATGAGAATAAAATTAGATATTATCTTTTTTTGAGCTTTAGATATTATTTTTATTTGAGCTTTAGGGTTTAATGGGTGTCATACTCAAATATAGTGACTTTAGAGTTTCGGTCTGCAAAATACCAAAGTTGTCTCTATCGCTCTTTTCTAATAAGAGGAGTTACAATTCAACCTTATCAAAGATACAAAAAATTTTGGTTGAAAAAGATTGAAACAACTCTTCTATCACTTTTATGAGTACATGTACGCTTTCGTATCGTGACATATATTTTTTATGATTTAATATGGATGATTTGAATTATAAAATAATTTATTCTAACAAATAGTATCAGACATATTTATAATTTAGTCATTACAAGTATTTAATTTTATTATCTTTTTAGATTGTATATGTATGTGTTGTTTACATTGAGCATTATTACAGAGTAAAATTGTATATTATAAATAGTATTATGTAGTTCTGTTCATTGTTGTTTTTTTTTTTTTACCAAAGATAGGAGACTCGAATCCACAACCTCTTAATTGAGTATGGGGAGACTATACCATTTGAGCTATAACTCATTGGTTCTGTTCATTGTTGTTACACATACTAATTTAACTTTAATATATATCATGTGTGTGTCATATATAATTATTATTGTTGCACAAACATAAAATTTAATCCTTTTAAGGTTAATGTAATTGATCGCAATTTTTCATATATATTATATGAGACCGTCTTTCTTTTATTTAGTTTGGCAGAATTATATTTTTGATATAATAAGTAATTAATTAATTTATTCTAAAATATTAATAGAGTATTGTTAAATTTTAATTGTTTCGAAATTAATTGTGTGTGTCATTAATATAGGATAAAATTAATTGATTTTCCTTTTAGAATATAAAAAGGGATAAGTATTTTTTTTCGTCCCTAAAGTTTGAGATCAAAATCAAAATTATCCCTCACCTTTTTTTGTTATTAAAATCATCTTCAACGTTACAAAATATTATAAAATCGTCATTTTCTACTTTAATTTTATTTTTTTTACTAAATTATCCTTTTAAATAATAAAATTAATTAAAAAATTAAAACAAAACTAATCCCCCACCCCTCTCACTCCCGTAACCCTCCACCCTTCACCCTCTCACTCCCTCACCCCCTCACACTCCCTCACCCCTTCACCGTAACCCCCCACTCCCTCACCCCACTCCCGTAACCCTTCATCCCCTTCCTCATGCCCCTCTCTTCAAAACCCCAACCCCAATTCTAACCTCAATTTTTTTTCTCTCTGTTTCCGCCGCCCTACTTATTCGAACTCCAACCCCCCACCGCCCTACTCCCCTGTTCCTTGTTCCCTCCCCTTCCCTTCCTCCTACTCCTCTTCGAACTCCCCATTTTCCAAACCCCAATTCTTCTTCTCAAACTTAAACAAAACACCCTCCTCCTTCAGTCAATTCAGCAACAACAACCACAACCACAAAAACAAAAACAACAGCAACAACAAATTCAGCATTTTTAACCAATTCAACAACAACCATAAAATAAATCAATAGAAACTTTAGATTTAACAATTCAACAATCATCATCAGCTACAACTTCAGATCAAAATCAGCAATAATAAAAAAATTTTATGTTCTTCAAAAATTAAAAAAAAAATAAAAAATGGAAGAACGAAAAGAGGAAGGAAGTGATAAAAATAAAAAAATTTTCTCCTACTGCTGCTGGCGCTGGCACTGTCACAGTTGTGGGTGATGGAACTCAAAGGTGATGGATGAAAACGAAGCAAGAGAAGCATGTGCGGAGAGAGGAATCGGAGGGAGCAAAGAAGCAGAGGAGAAGGGACCCACCGCCACCATCTTCATAACCCACGGATCTGGCTCCGACACCGGTTGGCTCTTCCAGAAGATCTGCATCCTAGGCTATGGCTGCTCCGACAGTGAACGGGCTTGATCTTCTCTGCACCGCATGGAAGTGAAGACGAAGAAGATGAAGGGTTGTTGTTGTGAATGAGAAGAAGAAGAAGATGAAGAAGAAAGAAGATATGAGAAGAAGAAGATGAAAGGTGGAAACTGATAATGATGATAGGATGGGATGGGATTTGGGGTGGAGAGTCAAAGAGTAGGAAGAAGGGAAATTGGGGGTGGGTTGGGGGTGGGGTGGGTTTTTATTTTTTTAATATTATTTTTATTAATAGTTAAGGATAATTTGGTCCAAAAAAATAGAAAAGGACGATTTTATAACGTTTTGTAACATTGAGGATGATTTTAATAACAAAAAAAGATTATGAACGAAATTGATTTTGACCCCAGACCTTGGGGACGAAAAAAGTACTTATCCCATATAAAAATTATTGTGTATGTAACTTATGCGAATATTAATCAATCCAAAAGAAGATTTATATTTGGCCAAGTTATATGTACACATTAATAATATTTGAATAAGAAAAAATTAAGAATAAATTGATGTTCATTATTTATGTAAATAATAATCGATCCAAAAGAAGTTTATTGTTTGGCCAAATAATAAGAATTGCATACTTTTGTTTATTTTCTATCAATTATGTGGTCAATAATCAGCCTAAAGGAAGGTTATTATTTTGGCCAATTAATGGAAAATATATGCGATAATAAATAGGTTGCAAAGTTTAAGTTTTCATGTGTGTATTTAGTTGGTCCAAAGAAAGGCTTAATGTGTGACAAGAATTTTTGACAATATTTGATTACTACAATGAGAGTATCACTTACAATTAATTTTTCTATCCAAAGATTGAGAATTAATGTTGTTCTAGATATCTAAATATGGATTTTTTTTCATTATTTAACTAATATTTGTTGCATATTTTTTGTTCTAATCTAGTTACTATGGCTTTAGCTACTAATATTTCTGTACAAGTTAGCAGTATTCCTATGTTGAATGGTACAAACTTTAAGGTTTTGAAGGATATCGTGGAGATTGTCCTCGATTGTATCGATCTGGATATAACTCTTTGAGAGGAGAAATCCACTTCCACCTCAAAAAATCCCAATGAAGTTAAAACATTGGTGGGAGAGATCCAATTGAATGGGCATTATTATTATGAAATGTTCAATTCCTGAGGCATTTCGAGGCTTAATTACTGAGGATAAAGATGCCAAAAAGATCCTGAAAATTGTTGAAAAATTCTTTGATAAGAATGAAAAGGCGGAAGCAAGTAATCTTTGAACAAACTTGTCTCCGTGAGGTATAAAGGTAAAGGGAACATAAGGGAGTACATTATGAAAATGTCTCATCTTATTTCTAAACTGAAAGCACTAAAGTTAGAGTTGTCTGAGGATTTACTTGTGAATTTTATTTTGATCTCACTTCCTATATATTTTGGGCAATTCAAAGAGAGTTATAACACTCTAAAAAATACTTGGTCCCTAATTAACTTATATCTTACTGTGTGCAAGAAGAAGAGAGGCTACAGGGAGATAAGACTGAAAGTCTTCATATGGTTTCATTTTCTCAGTATAAAAGAAAGCGTGATACTACTATGGATTCGCCTTCTCAGCAGGAAAAAAGGTAAGAAACAGGATCAAGCTTCAACTTGTTTCTTCTGTAAGAAGGTGGAACACATGAAGACGAATTATACCAAATATGCCACTTGGCGTACAAAGAAGAGTATGATTCTTACTTTTGTTTGTTCTGAAGCTAGTTTAAGTTATGCACCTGTTGATACTCGGTGGGTAAATTCTACTACTACTACTACTCATGTAAGTGTTACTATGCAGGGTTGCCTTTGGAGCCGACCGCCAAGTGATGCTAAAAGATATATCTTATGTGGCAGACGGTAATATAATTGCAGTCGAAGCTATAGGAACCTTTAGATTATGTTCTACGAGTGAATTTTATTTGGATTTGTTTGAGACATTTTATGTACTGTCGTTTAGGTAGAATTTAGTTTTGTTTTTGTTTGGACAAGTCAGGTTATTTTTGTTCGTTCGAAAACAATAAAGTCAATCACTTTTATAATTCGAATTATATTTTCTCTAGTCATTTGAAGGATAATGTAACACCCTACCACACAAAAGTTTATGCTTAAGTTTGTAAATCAGAGGTGGAGGAGTATTACGACCTCTAAAAGTAAAATACGTACACACACGCGTATATATATGAAGAATAGTTTAACTAGGAGCCTTGAAAAAAAGTTAAACAAAAGAAACTTGAGATTCACATCACACTCGAAACGGTTAAGAAAAACGCGTGAGTAATAAAACAGAAGAAACACAATACATATGAGATAAGAGTTTCAAAAAGAGATATATATTAACAAGCTCTAGACTCGACCTATGAAACAAAGGCCGACCTATATATATATATATATATATATATATATATATATATATATATATATATATATATATATATATATATATATATATATATATATATATATATATATATATCCCAAAATAACCTAAATATCATAAATACAGTTTTTAGTTCTCTAAAGTCGACCTCTAAGATAGACAAAATACAAATCTATACAGAACTAGAGAATAATACATATATATATACAAAAAACAAAGGATAAAGTCCAAAAATAAATCTTCTCTTTAGAAGAGCCTCCAACATGCTCAACGAGGTGTCTCACGTTCTACATCTGAAAATAACAGAATATGTATGGAATGAGAACCGGGGGTTTTAGTATGGTAAAGGTACCCATATAGATAATAAATAATGTCCCGGGAAGCTAAAGGTATTCCAAAATCTCCAATAATTCAAATCAAATCCTAGAGTTCTCACTAAGCCAGAAATAAGGTAACTATATTTAAGGGTTCTAGTCTAACTCGTTGTAATTAGTTCTCTACAAACCTCCCCAAAATCACCAAGTGGAACAACCCTCAACACTCTTCCACCATTTGAGGGATCTCTCAAAAACAAACACAGACAAGACAAACAGAGAAAACACAAATATGAGCACAGATACAACAAATAGATTAAGTAGCTGATAATTACAGTTGACCAAATAGGCAAGCCAAAATAATTGCATACTCAAACAAAACGTACAAGTGCATATGATGCATGTCTGTCATATGGCCGATAATATCATCTGTCGGTTATACAGTCAATCCCGACATGTTCGGTAGCAAACCCTGGATAGAAACACCACATCACGGAGCAAGTGGGACTAAGCTACAACTCTTGCATACTATTCGCTTAACCCAGAGCAAGTGGAACGAACCACTACTCCTACGTACTACCCAGGCGGGTGTTTACAAACTCAATCCAGAGCAAGTAGGACAAACCACAGCCCTTGCATACTACCCAAGCGTCTCAAATACTAACCCAGAGTAATGAAACGAACCACAACCCTTGCTACTATCGAAGTGTTTCAATTACGAACCCGAAACAAGTGGGATGAACCACAACTTTTGCTATTACCCAAGTATTTCAAACATTAACCTTAATTCATTATCACTCAATCAACTTCATTCGTCCTCATCTCTCAACATCATAAATGTTCTTAAGTACACACCTGATCACCATCACCATCATCTCATTCAACAATATCATAATCATCCTCAACACATAACTTGTTCAGCATTATTAGCTCATTTTTAACTAAATTCTTCACTTCACAATCTCCCTCAATCTCAATTTAACTCCCTCAATATGTTTGCACTTACTCCGAAGCCTAAAAACTAGCTATCGAACCTTAAACAAGGTTTACAGAGATTTGGAAAGGTAAAGGAATAGTTAAAAACTCAAAAATTGCACTTTTCAGCGAAAAGACAATGTCGTGTACGCATGAACTGTCTGCGTATGCGAGAATTTTGGACAGAGGAAGGGTTTTGCATATGCATGCATGTTTTCCTATACGCATGAGTGTAAAAGTGACAATGTCGCGTACACAGCCATTGTTCGCATACACGAGTGTGTGGACAGAGCCCATTACTCGCGTCACGTGACACCGTCGCGTACGCAAGTATAACAGTTTGGTCAAAAAGCTGTTAAGTTCAGAAAATCAGTTTTTCACACCAAACTTCGAACATGCATAACTTTTTTGTTAAAAATCATTTTCAGTCTGTTCTTCAAATGTTATAAACCTCACGGACTCCATTTTTATTCAAAATAAGTTTTACAAGATTTGGAATTCGGAAACCAAGTTAAAGCTCGTCAAAGTTGGTCAAAAATAGGTTTTTATCAAAACTTGCCAAAGTCCTCTAGTTTCAAAATCTCCTTTCAAACCAAACCAAATCATACCCAAAAATCAATACCAACCCCTTCTACATTATTACCAAATAGTCCTCAATAACTCTCAATCATTCAAACACCTAAATTAATCAATTTTTCATTTTATCAACTCACTCAACAATTTCCAGGCCAACATAATTCACACCAACACTCATTAATTGTCATATATTTTCATCAATATCAATAATCATCATCAAAATCATTATACACCAATTTTGTTCACATGCTCGTCAATATTTGTCCTCGCTCTATAACATCATACAAATTGATTCAACCTCCATTCAACATTCTCATATCACACACATTTACAACTCTTAATAACAATTCAATCATTCATGCAAATTCAACCTATCTTAAGGTAACTAGCCTATGTTTTCATGCAACATTATATATTAACTACAAGAAACCGAAATCATACCTTGGCCAATTTCTCCTCAAGCTTAGAATACCAAAAAAACTCCTCCTTCACAAGCTTTCAACCACCAAAGCCTCTTTTTCACAACTCCCAAGTCTCCAATTTCACCAATTTCGTTAGTCCCATCCACCAAAACTCTAATTTAAGTACTCAACTTCTCCAATTTGAATTCAATTCAAATGTATCCAATCTAATTTCATTCGATTACATCATAATCAATTCTGGGATTCACTAATTCAATAATTCACAAGGAATTGGTGGTTCCTCACCTTACCCACCGATGATTGGGGCAAAACTCAACAATAACCCAATGTTAGATTATACCTAAACCATCAAAATTGTGAAAAGCACTCAATACCTTTAACCAAAATACGAATTCAGAATGGAAGAGAAAACTGGGCACAAAATACAAAGCTTCTTACCATTTTGTTCAGATAGAATTAAAGAGGATCCCAAGTTGAACGCATGGTCATAAATGACTCGTCAATCAAAGCTCCGGATTGAAAGTTATGAGGAATTGAAATTAGAAATAAAAAGGAGTGGGTTTATGGTTCCATGGTTCACCTTCTCTTCTCAGCATGGAATTGCACAAATGAAGGGGGAAAGAGGTTGAATTCATACTTATATATGGGGTGGAGTGAACCCCACTTGGGTCTGATTCACTAGATTTAGCCGGGTTGGCTCAATTTTGAGCCAAAATTTTTAAAATCAGTGTTTTAATTCGCATTCTAAATATTTTTACTTCTTCAAATTATAAAATTTAATTTTCTAATTTCTTTGACTCATAATTAATTTATTAATTATTTTTTATTAATTTACCGGGTTTTATAGATAATCTATATAAGCTTGATTTGAATTCCTATAATAATGAAATACTGCAAACAGGTACAAAACGAAAACTAAATGAGAATTCGGCATCATTATGACACAAATGCCTAAGTCATATCTTTAAACAGATAATTCATATGCTCGTGTCGAATGGAATTTTTGGACCTCTAAATTTGGTAGACTTTGAAGTCTGCATTGAGTGCATAAAGAGAAAAAGGACAAATGAAAGGAAATTAGGTCCCCAGAGAGCCAAAGATATCTTAGAACTAATACATACCGATATATGTTGCCCAGTCCCTACTGTCTCTTTGAATAACAATGGTATTTTATTACGTTCATAGATGATTACTCTCATTATGGGTATCTATATTTAATTCATGAAAAGTCCTAAGTCTTGGATGTTTTCAAGTCTTTCAAAGCTGAAGTTGAACCTCAACTTAGGAAGAAAATTAAAGCTATCAAATCTGATCATGGTGGTAAATACTATGGAAGACATGATGGTTCAGGTGAGCAACGTCTCAGGCCTTTTGCGCTTTTCTTAGAGGAGTGTAGTATTATTCCACAATACACCATACCAGGAAAATATAATATGAATGATGTTGCAGAGCAAAGGAACCAAACTCTTAAAGATATGGTGAGAAGTATGATTAGTTATTCTTCCTTGCCTGAATCACTTTAGGGAGAAGCCTTAAAGACCGCAATGTACATCCTTAATAGGGTACCAAGCAAAGTAGTTAATGAAACTCCTTATGAAATTTGAACTGGAAAAAGGCCCAATATAAAGTATTTACACATTTGGGGATGTCCAGTTGAGGTGGGACCTTATAGGCCGCATGAGAGAAAATTAGACTCAAGAACAATTAGTTGCTATTTTGTTAGTTACGTTGAGCGTTCACGGGGTACAAGTTTTATAATTCTGCATCAAGGTCTATTTTTGAAATGGAAAATGCGAGATTTCTTGAGGATGTTGAGTTTGGGGGAAGAAAATATTAGGAATATTACTTTTGATTAGCATTCTGTAACTGATAATGATCAGGTCTTTATACCTATTATTGTTCAAGATGCAGTTATAGTACAAGAGCACTATGAGAATCCTACTGTAGATACTCCTACAGTACAGGGGAATAATGAGAATCCTCCTCAATCCCAACCCATACAGCAAGCTCAACAACTCCAAGAAGTGTCGTTAATGAGATCCAATAGAAAAAAGAGAAGTGCAATTTCGGATGAATATGTAGTCTATCTCCAAAAATATGAGGATGACATTAGTTCGACAGAAAATGACCCAATCAATTTTCTTCAAGTCATACAAAATTATAACTCTAAAAAGTGGATCGATGCCTTGAAAGAAGAGATAAAGTCTATGAAAGACAATGACGTTTGGGATCTCATAAAATTACTTGAAGGTGTGAAACTAATTAATTATAAATGGATATTTAAAACCAAAAGGTATTCTAAGGGTAATGTCGAGGGATATAAAATTCATCTAGTCGCTAAAGGCTTTACTCAAAAGTAAAGCATAGACTATAAAGAGACTTTCTCTTCAATATCATCGAAAGACTCTTTTAGAACCATAATGGCATTAGTAGCTCATTTTGATTTGGATGTAAAGACAGCGTTTCTCAATAGTGATATTGATAAAACGATGTATATGGTACAACAAAAAGAAATTGTATTAGGCGATTCAAAATCTATGGTTTGTAAGTTAAAGAAATCCATCTATGGTCTCAAACAAGCTTTCCCTCAATAGTATCACAAGTTTCATCAAGTCATTATCTCATTAGTTTTGAGGTAAATATTATAGATAAATGTGTTACCGCAAGTTCAGTGGGAATAAATACATATTTTTAGTCTTATATGTTGATGACATTCTACTTGACAATAACGATATAAGATTGTTGCATGAAACTAAGAAATTTCTATCGAACAAGTTTGAAATGAAAGATCTTGGTGATGCCTCTTTTGTATTAGGAATCGAGATACTAAGAGATCACTCTCAAGGTAATCTTGGATTATCACAAAAGAATTATATTGAAAATATTTTAAGTAGATATAGCATGAAAATTCGTAGACCAGTGGACACACCAATAGCTAAAGGAGATAAGTTTAATCTCAAGCAATACCCTAAAAATGATCTTAAGATGACAGCAATGCATGATAAACTTTATGCATCAACACTAGAAAGCTTAATGTATACTCAAGTCTACACACGTCCCAATATATCATTCATAGTGGAAATATTGGATAGATACTTGAGCAATCTTGGCATGGATCATTGGATAGTTGCTAAACACGTAATGCATTATCTGAAGAGAACAAAGGATTAAATGCTTAGTTATCGGAGATTGGAAAATTTGGAAATTATTAGGTACTCTGATTCTGATTTTGCGGGATGCCAAGATAGTAAACGACTATACGCTCTACTTTAGGATGTGTCTTCATGTTGGTTAGAGGAGCTATTGCACGAAAGTCTAACAAACAGACTCTTGTAGCTTCTTCAACAAAGGAGGCAGAGTATGTTACTTGCTTTGAGGCATCCAAACATGGCATATGGTTGCAAAATTTTGTCACTTAGCTTCGTATAGTAGATGACATTGAAAGGCTATTGAAAATATTTTGTGACAATAAGTTAGTAGTACTATACTCCAACAACAATAAGAGCTCAACGAAATCGAAGCATATAGACATCAAGTTCTTAGTTGTCAATGAAAAAGTTCAAGAAAAACATATTTCCATAAAACATATAAGAATATAGTATATATATGCTAGCAAATCCATTAACCAAGGAATTAATCCCTAAAGTCTTTCATGAGCACAATACTCGAATAGGTGTCAATATATGTGATGCCTTAGTTTAGTGGGAGTTTATTTTATACTATATGTCCTATGACAGATATTGAATTATCTTTCTGCAGAATTAAGTTGATGGTTTATTTTATGTTATATGCAACGTTTATTTTGCAATATTTATTTTGTGTTTGATTTCAATAAAGTTTTAAAGTTGGACCAGTTGGAAATAGATATGCACGAGATCACTTAGCATTTAATTTCTATATTACTCATCTAAATTTAATCTATGTTGTTAATTATATTAGTATGATTGTTAGAATTAAAATTTACGAATTGTAAACAATAAAGTATACCAATAAAGTAATCATAGGAGCTGTAAATTGAAGAAATGAAAATGAAAAATATATGAGTATGAGTATTGAGATGAAAAAGAAATACAATAATTTCCTCCTTCGAGATGAGGGTGAAACTCCAAATGAGAGCTAACCAAATTTCTCTGCCTACCACAATAGTGTAGTCCATATCCCTATATATACTATTTTTCTCATCACTAATATTTATTAATACTTATGAATTCTTAATAGCTAATTATTTTCTAATTGGTATATTATATGTTCATATCAACTATCTACCCCTCAAAACAATCTTGCCGTCAAGGTTGGTATTTTCAGGAAAAAGGCATTGAAACTTAAATTCAAATAACAACCAAATGATCTCCTAAAATTATATGGAACTTCTAGTGATATTCCATAATCCACAAAACATAATCTTCCAGGATCCCATTACTTAAAATGCATCAGTGGAAATTGTTTCATCGTAATTGAGCCTCTTATTGTCCCATCAAATAAATTCTTGCCCCTTGCCACAAGTTGATCATTGTCCACTCCAAAGTTGCCACGGCCATTGAATAAAGTTGTAGTCCTAGATTCAGATAAAGCAAGTATTGTTATAGAGGTTCCAATATATGCTCTACATAGAGAGCATCCGTGCCAATAATATAGTCAAATGGAGGACAATAGCCTTATTGTGGCTCTCATATTCTTACTGAAGTTCATGTTGTGCAATCCTAGCTCGCAACTCATCTTTTGATGCAGCATCAACAATACTAGTTGTGGAATTCTTGGAGATGGTTACTTTGCAAGCAATACCAAACTGCTCAACTGAGATGTTCTCAACAAATAGTCCCAAATTATTGACTTAGAACTCAGCACCTGCCAATATAGCAAGGTCTTGAAGTAGGGGCTTTCTATGCTCACCAAATCCAAGAGCATTGATGGTAGCAACATGAAGAATACCCTGTAACTTACTCACAACAAGGGTAGCCAAAGGCTCACCAGTGACTTCCTCAACAATTACAAGTAAAGGAGGTCTCACTTGAGCTCTTTTCTCCAATAGAGGAATTATATCTTTAATTGTCGAACTCTTCAGATTTGTAATCAAGACTCTTACATTCTCGAATCCAATAATCAACTTTTCAAGGTTTGTAACAAATTGAAAGAAGGTATGTCCTCTGTCAATCTCCATTCCTTCTTCAACTTCAACGGTAGTCTCAAATGATGATGAAAACTCATTGGATAAGACACCCTCTGGTCCCACCTTGTCAATTGCCTCAGAAATTGTTTGCCCAACCAACTCGTCATTTTCTGCAGAGATAGAAACTACCCCTGCTCGTATTCCTTTTTCCCCTTGATCCTTCATCTTGCCACCACTACTAATTAGGAGTACAATCAACATCTCCTCCCTGTTTTTGACACAATCCAATTTCACGTGCCACCCAATTTGGACGATGTCGACGCCGACTTCCTCTCTTACGGATTTAATAATTGTTGTTGACAGTGACGTTGCTTCTTTTGTATTGCACACTTGTACCCTTACCTCATCCTGATTCACCTCGGTGACATTGGCGGGGCATGCGCCTCTGCTGGCGGACCCTCCTTGGTGCAGCCAATCATGATCTTTGTAGAGATCGGGATCTTCACCTTTGCTACGGTTACCGCCCTATTCTTGGTGTCTTGGTTGCGTGGTGTTATCTTGGTAGTTGTGATCTCACAGCCTCGATTCCATGGAAACGCCGCCGCCATGAGTGCCGGTGGTTTAGCCACTATCGGAGAAGCACATCGGAACCAACCTTGGTGAAGATCTCTGTTGGAACTCAGCGCTGCCACCATGTGACTATTCATCGCTCGCAGTTCTCCTTCTCACATTGCAATAATGCCACCGCTAAGCACACCCACAGAACCACTCGCGCTGCCGTCCTCGTTGCCACGCTGGACCCAGCTGCCGCCTTCCTTCACAGTGTCATCTCCTTCCTCCTTCATGACGGCACCGACCGCAGTACCGCTATTGGTCGTGCGTCGCATGCCACTGTGACTTGTAGATGTACCGTCACCGCTGATGGCATCTTCTTCCTCAACTGGATCTATTACTTTCAGATCTGAATGCTCCAAATGCAGATCTAAGTTTTCTTTTAAATTTACTCTATTCTAGCAAATTTCTGGCAAAAGTAGGCGCATATTGGGTTGGAATTGATAGAGAAAAGTCAGATCAAAAGTATCCCAATGTGCATGTGAATTCCGGTAACTCCATAGTTGAAACCATATTGAAGATCGACACGAGAAATCACTCGAAACTTCTAACAACCTCTGAGCTTTCGGAGTGCCACGAACATCCTAGAATTGCCCACTAAAATGGACTATCTGTAACCGTTGATTCCATCGAATATAGTGAAGGTATTTTCAACGACTTGAGTTCCTTCCGCCATGGAAGACTCTCAATGAGAGCACCAATATTAAAATTAAAATTTACGAATTGTAAACAATAAACTATACCAATAAAGTAGTCATATGAGCTGCAAATTGAAGAAATGAAAATGAAAAATATATGAGTATGAGTATTGAGATGAAGAAGAAATACAGTCATTTTCTCCTTCAAGTTGAGGGTAAAACTCCAAATGAGAACTAACTAAATTTCTCTACCTATCACAATAGTGTAGTCCATATCCTTATATATACTATTTTTCTCATCACTAATATTTACTAATATTTATGAATCCCTAATAGTTAATTATTTCCTAATTCGTATATTATGTGTTTGTATCAACGGTGATTATCGTAGTTCAGTCACGACACTAATGTGATAAAAGTTGCGATAATTCTATAACTAACATACAAGACGGACCAGTTGTTAAAGTAATAAGGAAAATAGCATTCAGATACTCGCATAAAATTTATAAGATGTGATTATCTCAAGAAAGAATATATGTATAGTCCAAGTGGGAGATTGTTGAGAAATTATTTAATTTTCTAATTTGTTTGTGGGTAATACATATATTAATTATAATTACAAATTATGTTATTTCAAATTAAATGACTTATATAACAGTAATCTCATTATTATTATAAATGCTAAATTGAATAAGTCATAATTACTTTTGATTTGGAATTAAATGAGAATAAAATGAGATACTATCTTTATTTGGGCTCTATATACTATTTTTATTTGGGTTTTAGGGTTTAATGGGTGCCATACTCAAATATAAATAGTGACTTTAGGATTTTGGTTCGGCGGTTCTCAAGATACCAAAGCCGTCTCTGTCACTCTTTTTTCATTAGAAGAGTTACAATTTAGTCTTATCAGAGACACAAAAAATTTTAATTGAGAAAGATTGAGACAACTCTTCTATCACTTTTATGAATACATGTACGCTTTTGTATTGTGACATTATTTTTTATGGTTTAACATGGATGATCTGGATTATAAAACAATTTATTCTAACACAAGGAGCCACCTTTGGCTAGTAGACCTAGCTGGCATTAAGTGTGTAGGAAAAACTAAAGTTAAAGGAGAAAGGTTTAAAAAATCTCAATTCATAAATAAATCTCTATCTGCTCTCGTTGACGTTACTTTAGCTCTTGTCTCTAAATCTGCACATATTTTTTATAGGTATCGTTTTTTCTGTTGTACACATTCTCATATAATGAATTCATTATTTAACTCATTTCTATGTCATTTGAATAAGGAACTCAAAGTTGACCCATACACTTTAAAGCTCCTTAGAAGGAGATTGTAAAACATCAATGTTTGTCTAACTTAACAAATGATGGAGTTTATTTAGAAAGATGTGAATTTATATGGATTCTATATATTCAATTTGGTCAAACTATTTTTATTAGTTATGGTTACAAAAATGATTCTAATGTATATGCATCTAAAATCTATAATTTAATACCTTACATATTATTTAAATAACTTAATTCTAATATTAGGATTTAATTAATTTAGTTTCAAAAGAATTTGAAAATTAATCTCAATTTATTACTTAAGTCTATTTAATTTAGATATATAATATTTAATTATTAATTTTTAATTTTATTTTTTTATTATTTATAAGTTTATTTTATCAGTAACATATCCAAATAATATAATAAAAAATGCGATTAATATGATAATATGTCATATGATTTTAATATATTTTTTATCTATCAATAGTTAAAAATTAAATTATTTAAAATAATAATAATATTTCTTTTGTCAATAATAACAAATATGTATAAGAAAAAGAATGTTTTTAAATACGTATCTACATAATACTTTACGTATATTATTAATATATTACATAACATTAATAACTAATATTATTTAATGAAGATAGATATTAATATATTATTATGAGAAAGATAATATTTAAAATAACTCCAATAGAATTAATTGGGTATCATTTTTTTATTTTTACAGTAATTAAAATGATATAAAATTAAAATTTATATTAAATATCATTTTTGAAATGATACTAGTATCAATAAAGTGATATTATATTATTTTTAAAATAGATTAATTAAATAGTGTCACATATATTAATTTTATAATTTTATATTTTTTATTTTAGTTAAAATTTCACAATTTCATTAAAATTATTTGAAATAATTAAAAAAATTAAATTTAAATTGAAATGAAATAAGCATTGGAGTAACAAATTTTATAGAGTTTCAAATTAAATTTTATAATATATGGTCCTAAAAATACGTAGATAACACTTTATAAGATCTAAAATAAAATAAAATTAAAATTAAATATTAGAGATATTCTTATATTATTAAAATCAAAATGTGTATATTATTTTAAATCAATTAATAGTAAGAACATGTATGATTATATTATTAGGAGAAAAATAATATAAATTAAAACTAACTAAGACTATTTATACTAAATGTAAATTATACAAATTATACTATAATTGTACATAATTATTTGTTCTTAAATTAGAGAATTAAATGATTATATCATTAATTAATAATTTATTTTTTAATTTTAAAAGTATTATAGTTAAATGCATATACTCTAACTAAGAGGATTAGTATATTAAACATAATATTTAAATTAAATATTGAGAATAAAATAATTTTAAATTTTTGTATTGTTGAAAATTTCGTAGTTAGTTTATTTTTTTAGATAATTATTTTAAAATTTTGTTTTTTAATATATTGAGTATAATTTTATTTTAATATTCTTAAAAGTACTGTATTTACAGAAAGAACATAAATATTAATATATGACTATAAAAATGATAACATTTATATATTATTAAAGTTAAAATTCGCGTATTAATATTTTAAATCAATTAATGGTAGTAATATATATGATTATATTATTAGGAGAAAAATGATATTCTAATTTATTATTAATTATATTAAAAGTAAATTATACAAATTATACAATAATTATACAAACCTATTTGTTTTTAAATTAGAGAATAAACTTAGTATAATATTAATTAATAATTTATTTTCTAATTTTAAAAATATTTTAATTAAATGAATAGACTCTAATTAAAAGATAAATATGTAAATCTATTAAAAATAATTTTAAATTTAATTTTGAGAATAAAATAATAATATTTCAACTTTTTTATTGTTAAAAATTTTGTAATTAGTTTATTTAAAGTAGTTATTTCGAGATTTTATTTTTTGATATATTGAGTATAATTTTATTTTTATGTTCTTTATTATATTATTAATTAATAATTTCTTTTCTAATCTTAAAAGCATTACGCTTATAAAAGAAACGTGTATATATTACTATATGATTATGAGAAAAAATATTTATATATTATTAAAATTAAAATACGTGTAATAATACTTTAAATCAATTAATAGTAAAAATGTATTTGATTATATTATTAGAAAAATATAATAATCTAATTTATTATTAATTACACTAAATATTAATTATACTAAAATCATACATAATTATTTGTTATGGAATTATTATATTATTAATTAATTTTTTTAATCTTAAGATATTATAAATTAAATACATAGACTCACTTTAAGGAATAAATATATTAATCTGATTATTAGTTTATTTTAGATAATTATTTTAAAATTTTATTTCTTGTTGAATCGAGTATAATTATATTTTAATGTTTTTTTATTTTTCTCTATTTACACATGAATATTTTGGGAGCGTATAATTATGAAAAAAATATATTTTTAATAATATTAAATATCTTTAAAATTTATTTTATACAAAATTATAAATAAAATATCTACTCATTATGACTACGAATAATAAAAAAAATAAATTAATAATTAAATAAAACTGATATTAGTTAAATTTTTATAATCAGAATAAAATTTTTGTAACTCATATAAGATATTAAAAACATGATTAATATATTATTATTTGGTATTTATATAAATAACAAAAAATATAAAATTATTTTATATAAACTAAAATCTATTCATGATAATTTTTTTCAAAAACTATATTTCAAATATAAATATAAGAAAATAAACATTTTTCGTACGTCGGACGAATACATATATACCAGCATTATTCAAATTTCGTTGTTTTCGATCAACATATACGAAAAATAAAATAATGAAAATGTTATAATACTATTTGACATATTTCTAACTTAATAACGCACAATAACCAAACTCGTAATGAAAGTATGAAACACAATTCATGAATATCGAGAGTTAAACCCTGTTTTGGTATATGAAATTAATGAGTTGTACTGATTTGATCTATGATTTTTTAATTGTTATAATTTAATCTTTTAAATTTAAAAAAATGCATTAATATAATTTTTCGTGTATTTTTCATTGTTGGAATTCAACACTTAGTGGCATAATTCAATTTTTTTTTTACCAAAAATAGGAGACTCGAACCCGCAACCTCTTAAATGAGTATGGAGAGACTATGTCATTTGAGCTATTACTCATTGGCAAAAATTTGGAAAGATATGTGACTCGAACCCGCGCGACTTCTTAATTGAGTATGGAGAGTCTATGCCATTTGAGCTATAACTCATTGGCAGCATAACTCAAACCTTGTTACATTAGACATATTAAAAATGATATGATATACATTTTAGCGTTAAACACGTCCCTTTTAATATTGTCCAAACCCTGAAATGATATCATTTAGTGCTCTTTTAGCGTCAAAACGTGTACAATGTTGTTATAATATGTCTAACATAACAAAATTTGAGCTATCTTACTGACAAGGGGACTATATTGATACACTTTTTTTAATCTAAATGATTGAATTTTGACAATTAAAAAGTCAAAAATTAAATCAATGTAACTCATCAATTTCAGATATCAAAGTGGAGTTTAACTCGAATATCGCCAAACACAATACTTGATGAAGGATTCATGTTCAATTCATAAATAATAGTCTTAATTATAATTCGGGAGATTATCAAATTCAGCATATCAAATATATCAACTATAATAAATTTAAGAGAAAATTTCAATTCTTTTATTTGAGAGATGCTAAAAAGATATTATTTTTCTCTCTATTTATAAAATTTACATCTTTTTCTCTTATAATTTTAATTTATTTTAAATTTTTTGTATTAATTAATATTAATTTTATCTATTTTTTAAAAAAATAAATTATCTTTTATAAAAATATTTTTTAACAAAAATTTTAATTTGTTGTCATTAAATTTTATTTACCAAAATATTCTTTAATAAATTATTTTTTATTGATTAAATTATATTTTTATCAAAATATTTTTAAAAAAATTTAATAATTAAATTATTTTTTCTAAGACATCCTTTAATAATTTTTTAATTATTAAATTATGATTTTACCAAAATTTTCATTAACAATTATAGTTATATTTTATTATTAATTTTTTGATATCAATATTATATTATTTTAATATTAAATAAAAAAATCTTGGTAAGATTATTTTTTGGTACCAATATATATTAATTATTATATATATTAACAGTGGTAAGATTTTTTTTATTTAATGTTAAAATAATATATATTGATATAAAAAAATTAATAATAAAATATAAAAATAATTGTTAACAAAAATTTTAGTAAAATTATAATTTAATAATTAATTTTTTTAAAAAAATTATTTTGATAAAAATATAATTTAATCAATAAAAAATAATTTATTAAGAGATATTTTGATAAGTAAAATTTAATGACAAAAAACTAAAATTTTTATTAAAGGATATTTTTGTAAAATTTAGAAAAATAAATAAAATTAATATTAGTTAACACAAAAAATTTAAAATGGATTAAAATTTTTTTTAAAAAATTATAAGGGATATACATTTTTTTTTACCAAAGATAGGAGACTCGAACCCGTAACCTCTTAATTAAATATGTGAAGATTATGTCATTTGAGCTATAACTCATTGGCATAAAGGATATATATTTTATAAATAAGAGAATAAGAGTGTCATTTTAGTATCTAAGAAAGGAGAGTAGAATTTTTTCTAAATTTAATTAAAAGTAAATAAAAGATTAAAAAAAATTATCCTATTCAACAAATCTCAGCTTGTTCTATTCTAGTAAAAGTGTAAAACAGTAACCAAGCAATTATACGTGCACAAGAATGCTGAAGATTGCATGAGGGCGTGGCATGTTTAGCATTTTGTGATGTTAGAACTTAGAAGTGATCAAGTGTGAACATTCGAAGATGAGAGCATCTCTAATTGTCAGACCTTCCAAATTAAAAGTGGCTCCTTGCTTATCTCTATGGCCAAGATTCAAGATTGTGATGAAAAGCACACATTTCAATGACTTTAGCATACGTGGCACTATACTACTGGTCCATGTCGCCGTTTCTCACAAGTGGCTCTGGCAATTTTTTGAAGAAAATGCCACAAACAAGATAAGGAACCATGAATCCATGATGTTCTCAAATACTGCTACTTTAATCCCTTCCTCATATTCTTCCAAAACTCTTATCTATATCTTTCCACTTCCCACCATAAAATATTTTAAATGCCAATTATGTATTAATTAATAATCATTGTGGGTCCTAATTTATTACCTTCCATAAAATATTCTCTCCATCAATTTTATATATCCATTTGTTGAAGGAATTATCATTTAAGTTCCGTTTGCTTATGCATCAACGGTTTGTTGGAGTTATCTTAGTCTTAAAAATTTTTTTTTCTCATTTTCAAAATACGAAATAAAATACAGGTGCTGCTAATTTGCGAATAAGATATTGCTGATTTAGTAGTACTTTGTTATTCTAATCAAAGATAGATAAAATTTCAATTTGATAATTTTTTAATATTAAATTTTAAATATGTCAATCGAATTTACACTTTTTTTACTAAATTAGATAATTTTTTACGAATTTAATTTTATAAATAATTAATTTTATATTATCACATTAATAAAAATAATTAATTTTGACATTTATCATTTAAAAATTAACTATATTCATTAATATGATTGAATAACTATATACAATTTTTTACAAGTAATTATGCCGCAATTTTATGTCTTATATATTTGATTTTAAGTTTTTAATTTTTTTTTAAGGTAACCTTAGTTTTCGTTACCCTTAGGGCCTTAGGCCTTATCCTGACTGCTTGCTTTTATATCGATCACTAAATTACTAATGCTTTAAGTATTTTGGTTAAAATGGAAACTTTTCATAATTTGTGATGTAGGGAATTAGCCTAATTAGAGAATTCAATAAGCCTTGATTATGATACTAAATTATTTATGGATTGTTTAATCTCACGTTAGATTATTTTTTAAAAAATAACATAAATAAAAAATGGATTTTATTTTTTATTGCCAATCCACTAATAATAGAAGAAATTAAAAAAAAAATAATAGAGAAGAAAAAGGAGAGCCTTTATAAAGCGTAAAATACTGGCTTTTATTGTGTTCCCCACACGAAAACTCTCTCGACTTTGTTTTTCACAATCTCGTCTTTGTTTCTCACTCTCAACCATTCCAAGTCCATGGATCCCTACAAGGTACGCAAACTCCTAATCATAAGCTCATTCATATCGATTTCCGTTCCTCTGAAAACGATTCTCGTGAATCTGTTAAAGCTAAGCCTATTGGTTTTGACTTTTGATGCTTCTTTGAAGTTTTGTTTAATTGAGCCATTTTTTGCGGATCAATTTAATTGTGAAACGGTGTTTGGTGATTGAAATCATTGCCTTTTTTCTCCGTTTCATACAGTACCGGCCATCCAGCGCCTTCAACTCTCCGTTCTGGACCACAAACTCCGGTGCTCCCGTTTGGAACAACAACTCATCCCTAACCGTTGGAAATAGAGGTTTCTTCTTATTCTTTATCCTTTTTGGGCGATGAATAATTTTCTGTGTCTAGAGGTTATGTATATATATTGGATTTGTGATGTATATATTGTATAATTTTACATATTAACTTATTTGAATGCTTTCTTATTTGCTTAATATTGCTGAAATCCCTAGGAAATAACATACTTTTTAATGTGGTTTGATTTGATTTTCTTCCATTTATGAATAATTTTGATTTGTTAAACACTCTTATCTTTGTGATGATTATATTTTTTATTTCAAGGTTATCTGATTGTCAAGTGTAGACTGTGGAGTATTTAGTTGTAGTAGTTCCGTATCTTTTCTTATGTTTAAACAAAACACACTGTATTTTTTTCCTTTGTTTGTTTTGGAATTTTTATTTATAGTTTGGGTTTGTTAAGGAGGGTGTTTATGTATCCCATCTGTTTGTGTAAAGCTAGGATGTGAATTTAGATGAGTGTTGTTTCACTGAATTTTCTTTTTTTTTTCTTTAACCCTTTTGGCAGGTCCAATTCTCCTAGAGGATTATCATCTTGTCGAAAAGCTTGCAAACTTTGACAGGGAACGGATCCCAGAACGTGTTGTCCATGCTAGGGGAGCAAGTGCAAAGGGTTTCTTTGAGGTCACACATGACATTACTCACTTGTCATGTGCCGATTTCCTTCGCGCCCCCGGAGTTCAGACACCCATTATTGTCCGTTTCTCAACTGTTATTCACGAGCGTGGCAGCCCTGAAACCTTGAGGGATCCTCGTGGTTTCGCTGTGAAGTTTTACACCCGGGAGGTAATCATTTAGGACCATACCACACAATTTAATAAATATACCTTTCAATGTCAAATATTAAAAGATGTTTTATATGTTTAAATGTATTTATCTTTTGAAGCAATTTCATTATTCCTGTTTTTGCTCCGTGAATACAGGGTAACTTCGACCTTGTTGGAAACAACTTTCCAGTCTTCTTTGTTCGCGATGGGATGAAGTTTCCAGACATGGTCCATGCCCTTAAACCCAATCCCAAGTCCCACATCCAGGAGAATTGGAGGATTCTTGACTTCTTCTCCCACCACCCAGAAAGCCTTCACATGTTCACCTTTTTGTTTGATGATGTGGGTGTCCCACAAGATTACAGGCATATGGACGGTTCTGGTGTTAACACTTATACTCTGATCAACAAGGCTGGGAAAGTACACTATGTTAAATTTCACTGGAGGCCCACATGTGGGGTTAAGTGTCTGTTAGAGGATGATGCTGTTAAGGTCGGAGGATCCAACCACAGCCATGCTACTCAAGATCTTTATGATTCGATTGCTGCGGGCAACTATCCTGAGTGGAAACTGTACATTCAAACTATAGATCCCGACCATGAAGACAAATTTGACTTTGACCCGCTTGATGTGACTAAGACCTGGCCCGAGGACATCTTGCCCCTGCAGCCTGTTGGTCGTTTGGTCTTGAACAAGAACATAGATAATTTCTTTGCTGAGAATGAGCAACTTGCATTCTGCCCTGCAATTGTGGTACCTGGTGTTTACTATTCAGATGACAAGTTGCTTCAGACTAGGATATTCTCTTACGCTGACACACAAAGGCACAGGCTTGGACCAAACTATTTGCAGCTCCCTGTTAATGCTCCCAAGTGTGCTCACCACAACAATCACCATGAGGGTTTTATGAACTTCATGCACAGGGATGAAGAGGTGAATCTTTATCTTTGTCTGCAATTTTCTTATTCAAATTTTGGATCAGAAGCTGGTTGCCACTTTAAAGTAGTGCTTTTACCTTTTTTGTACATATATAACTCTTGTGATATTGCGAAATGCTTTTAGCTGCTTTCATTCTTTTTCTCTGTTGACTGAATGCTTGATTTCACAGATCAATTACTTCCCTTCAAGGTATGATCCTGTTCGTCATGCAGAAAAGGTCCCCATTCCTTCGGTTATTCTCAATGGAAGGCGTGAGAAGGTATGTTCTGATGGATTTCTTATTGTGAATGTGAATACTTCATATTTAAATGTCTTCCAACTTGAAATCAGTTATATTTCTTAGTTGCCAATAAAGTTAGGCCAAAGTTAATATGAAAGCTAGTTGATTTCAAAATGTCTCCTTTATTGATCAACAATGTGTAAGCAACTCTACATCTTAATGCAGACCATAATTGAGAAGGAGAACAACTTCAAGCAACCAGGAGAGAGATACCGTTCTTTTGCACCTGAGAGGTTCCTGTCATAAACCAATTATGTGATTAATACAATATATTATATTTGCTGATGTCTGTATAACTGGATTCTCTCTGCTTGTTCTGCAGGCAAGATAGATTTATCCGCCGATGGGTCGATGCTCTGTCTGACCCACGTGTCACCCATGAAATCCGCAGCATCTGGATCTCATACTGGTCTCAGGTGAGACTTGAAGTGCAAATTGATCGCTTGATGAACTTTATTTTCATGAATGCCGAATGAATCTATACTGGTTTGCTCATTCAATGTTTCTCTTTGTATCGTTACGCAGGCGGATCGTTCTCTTGGTCAGAAATTAGCATCTCATCTGAACGTGAGGCCAAGCATCTAAGGCTGTTTGGCACACCAAAGCAGAGTTTGTTTGCAAGAGTTGCAGATGTGGAAGGATTATGATAAGGATAATGCCAGTTTGGATCACTTTAAAGGGTTGATATAGCAATATATTTGTGTTGTATACCAAATACCAAATATATACCTACAAATTTGTCTATGCAACTCCTTTAAGCTGTTGTCTCAAAATAAATAATGTTTTGTTTCCGTTATTTATAACTAGGTTTTTGAGCACTCTTCTCTCTGGTGTAATTTCTTATGCATGCCGTCTTGAGAAAGTAATAGCATTCCACAGAATAATTAAGATATTGTAACTCTATCCAACCTCTAAAGCCTTTGATTATGTTTCCTAAATAATGCGGCTTATGGGATCTAATTAGTGGTCATATGTGGTGTTGGACTGTTGGTCAAGTTTTTTTTTGTCATTGGTTATTATTTCAATGCCCTAAAGACAAACTGGGCTATCTTTTACGGGCCCCTTATATTTTGTTTTCGATGTTTTTTTTCATTCAAAAATATGTTAAGTGGACTTTTTTTTTTGGACTTAGAGTTGACTTTCTTTAGAAAGTCCCAACGTGTTCCGGTCCCCAAAGAAAAACAAATGAACAATGCAGTCCTAGCATACACTACCCAAAAAAAAAAGCCCTAACATATATTGCACGAATTTGGTAATAAAAAATGTTAAAAATGTTTATAAATTTATTTATGAAGGTTAAAATGGTTGTACGGAAGAGGATAAGGGACAGTTAAATTTGGCTACCACTTGGTTCCATATTTAGCTATTTATGAATAAATGAAACTAATTTTATCTGTAGATTTCTATAAATGAAAATTTATAATTTACACAAAAATTGAAAAAGTTCAGTGGCTAGAGGGCAATTGTTATACCATACCCGATATGCTTCTTCCTTCTTCAAACCTGAAAGTTGCAAGCCTTCGTTCTTCAAACGTACGATCGTAATCACAACCCCAACTTACGCCTACACCCAACAACTCTACAAGTGTTTTGAGAATGTTGACGGGAAAAATGGTGAAATTATCATTTATCAAGCGAGAAAAAATTTTAAACGGACTCTGACAATTACCTCAAAAGACAACAAGGTTCTTAACAAAAAAAAAATACTCTTTTCTATCCCTGATCCCTGATCTTTACTTTTATGAGACTGATTAGCTCCTATATTAATATTTTCTATTGATATTATCAGAATAAGCCTACATGATATGTTAAATTGTTGATTTATCCATTAAGAACTAACTAGGATTAATAAATTCTTTTTTGTTGGGAGTCTCATTGTCTTTTAAGGATAATTATCAAGACCATTTAGTTTTTATTTTTATTTTTCTATTATCTTTTTCAGATACATTAGCTAAATTTACTATGTAAAACTAAAAAATATTAGTGATTTTTAGATTGTTTTTACTTATAAAAATTAAATAGAGAATACATTAGTGATTAACATGTCACATAAGTATGTTTTGAAAAGAGATCATTGATAGAGGGACTAACAAATCCCACAAAATTAAATATAAAGGCTGGAAAGAATATTTTTTTAGTTTGAGAGCCTTATAGTACTTCAACAAAATTATCAGGGACCGAGTTGGATATTCACTCTTTATCAAGCAGGTTTGACATTAATTGTAAAGAAATTTTGTTTAGTGAAAGATAAAATTGAATAAAAAGTAAATTTTAACTAAATTTCAAAAAGATATGTGTATTACACATGACAACTTTTTTTGGTGGATTTTTTTATTAAAACAGTAATTTTTATTCTTCACTAAAATTTCATTTTTTCTTTTGCACTATTCCTTTTTTTTTTTAGTTTTATTGCTGTATATACTAAGTAGAGTTTGAATTTCGATATTTATTTAAACGAATTAGTGAGTTAACCATTAAATTAGTGAGTTAACCACTAAACCTACCGAGTTTGAGGCTATTCTAATTGCAAACATATTGTATGTGATAAAGGAAACTTGCCTCTGAATTGGCCCAAATGCTATTTTCATTGCCAATTGGGAAAGTGGGAATAGTCCAGTCGGTACCAAGTACATGATCATGTGTTTTCTCTCCCATATGTTCCTAGTTCAATTCCCATGTAAAACACACCAAATAAATAAATAAACAAAAAGAAAAAAAAATTAAAATAGAAGAAGAACGCCACGTTGCTATGTTCATGATCTGTCCGGTATCAGCAAAATTTTGGATTGGGTATTAAACCAGACAATGCATAAATTAAAACGTTTGAATGTTAATTTAACTAGTTCAATGGGATACATGTAGACATGACGTAGTAATTATCCTTGATAACATTGCAGAGAATTCAGATCTCGTATTACTTATACATAACTTTATATTTTTAAGATTTTTTAAAAATGGGTGACTACTCGTATTCTTACATTACCTTATCATGTGTTCAAGTTAAATTTATTTGAGAGTAAGAAATTTGTTTTAGCAGAGTGCATTTTTAAGAATTTTCAACCATGTTATTATTAACGAAGGAAATTGTTAGCAGAGTTTTTGAAGTTTTTAATTTGTTTTAGCTAATAATAAAGCATGTTTAACATAACACATAACAAACAAACAAAAAAGTGGAGTTGAGGGTAGAAAGTTAAAACATACTGTGTGAGAGAAGCAACATTTCTGGGCAAAGAAGGACTATATATAATTCCATTCCACTCCTGCAAAAAATATCAGCTGTATGTATAGGAACACGTTATGTGAATATATAATTAAGCCCTAAACAAATTAATACCATTATTAGAAACCACGCAAGAGCTAACTCACACACACACACACACATATATATATATATATATAGACTTCAGATCCTCCTCGCTCATCGAGATTTCTTTCCTCCTTTTTTGTTTAATTTTCAAGCACAGACACTAATTAATACAAACATTACTGAAATATATAATATATATACTTACCATCAAAGCTCTTGATCGGTGATGATAATTAAAGCTAACATACAAGCTAAGCTTGGTCGCTTGAATGGATTGAATCACATCTTTCACGATGCCTTTGTTGTCTTGCAGCCAGCTTTGCTCATTTTCTTTATCTGTGTTTCGTTGTTTTCCATTGTTGATGTACATGTGGGAGGTGTATGCATGTTCTCAATAATGCAAGCTCTCTTCTCCCTTTTTTTTTTTTTCCCTTTTTGTTGGGCTATGCTACATGTTGTTATGGAATGATTTTTAATGCTTGTGTGTTTTGGAGAAACAGAAAATTAACATGAAACGTTATTTCCGTGTCATTTACTTGTTTAATAGGCTATGCCAGAGAATTTAATGAAAGAAAATCAATATTTTGGTTACTTATATAAAATATAAAATTATAAAAGTAAAAGTACTCTTAGCTACCGTTTGCTACCCTGTACTACCAACTTATTATTAATAATAATTAATTATTATATTTTAAACACATATATAAAAAAATACATCTAAAAAGTATATTTATAAAGATAATTTTATTAAACATAACCATAAAAAAGATATTTTTATTAGACACTTTCATTAAATACAATTATAAATAACAGTTGTAAAAAATTAGTAAAAATATTGTTGGTAATATACCGAAATTGTTTTAAAAACGGTCAAAAAATCTGTTATTTGTCGACATTAATTACGGTAGTAGTGGATGCTCTATTGATTTTGCTAATTTCTGGATTATTCAGTATAAATTTATCTACTATTACTTGATAAATTTGTTTCCGTCTAAATTAAAATCAACCACCTCAAAATGGTTATGCCTGTGACTTTGATTTTTTTTTTTTTTTTTTTTGTCAATACTGATGATATTTTTCTAGTGCTAAGAATAAAAGTTAATATATACGAATTTTATCATAGTACGCTTAATGCATTAAAGTTTTTCAATATTGAAGGCACCTTTGAGAAATAGTAAATTAAATCAACTAATCATTTTATTGGGATAAGCATTAACTGTAGTGGCTGCATGCTGACTGTAGTGAGACCCACCGAAGACTTGTATATGTGGATTGTGGCTAAACAGCGTTCAAAATCAACATAATTGATGGCAACATAACATGGCGTGTTGATGGTGAAAACTTCAAACTTTGTGAATTAAAAAAATAATTTCAAACATTGGTTTCGTAATTTAGATCTTTACAACTACTTGTTAATCTGCTATAGCCACATAACATGTCTTGATCTGAAATTTCTGTAGTAAGGGATATGAAAATATCTAGATCCCCCAATAAGGTGGGGGGAAAGTGGAAGGGACCCATTTTCATATGAATTATTAAGCTAGCTTTGAGACTTTTCTTTCTTTATGCCACACATCAAAGTGACACGCACATGCAAATGCAATGTCGCCCTCTACTCTCACAACTCAACAAAATTAGAATTAATGTGCCTCCTAATTTCTCATCTAAACCCATCTCTTTTTTCCCTCCCGAAAATACTAATTGTTATTATTATATTAATCAAAAGCAAAAAAAAAAAGAGTTTATTTAATAACTAGAGCTAGTTCGCTTAAACAAATATCAAAAATTTAATTTTTATTTTATGCATATAGTAATATTTATAGACTAACTACACATTTTTAAATAAAACTCATACTTGTGACAAGATTAATTTTTAATTTATGGGTAGATAAATATCGTTTAAAAAAACAAAAAAAAACAAAATTAACAATTATGTTAACTCCAATAGAAGAAATCAGTCATCAATCAATGAGTATATATAAAATAAGTTTGACTATTTATCTTTATTAATTTGATTATTGTTTTATTATGACATATTTAATTATTTTAATAGTTAATTTAGTTAAAAAATAATATAAACCAATATATATAAATATATACATATAGATATATAACGACCATATAATTTGATAATTAATTTTTAATATATATAAAATATTTTTGTTACGGTGGGCCATATATATAATCAATCTCTCACGTTTCATAGTCCGGTTTTAGTCATTTAGTGTTATAATATAGAAAAGAAAAATAACCAATATATCCTTATTAGTAAGCATATATATAAAAATAAATAAATAAATAAGAGTCTTTATACATATTGTATAAATATTCCATTGACTTCTTATACTTTCTGAATGAATAAATATCTAACAGTGCGAACAAGTTGGAGCCACAGGTAGCTCGTAGCTTAGCGAGGGTGAAGGGACCATTTTGACATGAATTATGATTTTGAGTGAGCCTTTTCATTATTGCTTTGCTATGCAACAAACAAGAAAAAGAACCTACGAACATTGCCAATATCATTCATTTCATTTCATTTCCTAACGTGATGAATTGATGAAGCTGCCGACACCCTTTCTTCAATTCCCTCCATCACTCATATATATATCAAGAATAAAATTTCTAAGTAATTTATAAGTGTGAAATATCATTCATTTGGCGAGTTAGTATTTGAATGTTAAGTTAGACCTATTGAATTTTAATTAAAATATGATATTAGAACATATCTAATTTAATATTGTTAGGTCATCCATTTATTTTATTCACGTTTTAGATTATCGTTTCTAAATTCTTTAAAGATAATTTATAAGTGGTGTGAAATATTCCTTCGCTCATGAGATAACTTTTAAAATTGAATTAAAATTTTCAAAGGTAAAAGACTAGAATTCGATCAATTTACCTTTAATTTTTCATTAAGTTTCATATCATTAAGTTGTTAGTCTTACACTACGTACTGTTGCATGGTGATAATGATGGATGACATGCGCACTACTTGTGGTTAATCATATATATGATCCGATCTTATCCCCTTGCGAGACAATGCAACTTTAATTTGATTTATTTCATTATTAGCGCCAGTAATCGTAGTTGTAAAGGCGTTGAAAAATAGTAATGGCTAGCTAAGAATTTTGATTAGTAGTGCAACTAATTAAACTTTTTACTAATTGGCAATCAATTGGAAACACGGGTGTTAGTTGTCGAGTCATAGTCACATATGCATAATGCATAGTTTCTTTGATAGAGATTTTTGTAGTGATATGCACCTAACAATTAATATTATGATAACATTATTTATTTTTGTATCATTGTTTCATGAAATCAAGAAAAATGTAATATGAAGACAGATATACATACATAGTTTTGTTCTTCATGGAGCTAAGCCACGCAACTACAATAATGAATCATGAATGTCAATGTTGTAAGAAAAAGTGAAGTACATATATATATATATATGATGCAGTACAAAGAGATCACACCGTATGTACCGTACAAATGTATATTATTACCAATAACTGCTAATTAACTACATCTTATATAGTTACTAGCTAGATTTGTTTGAATTTGAATTATTGAATCAATTGTTTGAGATTGATTTTAGGACGGTCCCAGCAGACATGTGGATGCAAAGGCCTATTGATTTTGGCATTATCTCACCTCACTTCACCTACTCACCCACCCCACACTCACATGTGATCACTTGCTTAAGAGAGAGGTGAGAATTAAAGAACTAAACCACATTTTGTAATCAAAATAATTGGGCTCTGTAAAATTTCTAATCATTATTACATATCGTTTCGCCTTGTCGATAGGTTCCACCACTACGTTATTATAATAAGAGATATAATTATTTATGTGTTTTTATTTATTAATTTAAATATTTTATAATATAATATTAAAATTTTTATTACTTTGACCACGACTATGTTAACCATAGTTAAAAATTGTGACTTTGTTTAAAAAGTTATAACCATAGGTCAAAGATCACAGTTTTTTTTTATTAGTTTAATTTTTTTGTAGTAGTTTGGTGCAATTATTACTATATATCCTTATGAAATTTGTTTACATTGCATAGCCTAGCTAGCTAGTGGAGGTATGTGTGTATGTATCTGAACTGGTCATACAACGAAGATTTGGAACTTTGGGTGGGTAGGGACAGTCCCTCTTTTCCTTTGAACAATAATGCATTTCTATCATTGTCTTTCCTACTTTTCCTTTTTTTGTATTCTTCTCTGTTGGTTTACTTGTACACTTCACGTTACTATTAGCGTTTTGTCAAGACACATTTCAAATATTGATGTATATATCTTATATGATATAATAATAGTTCAGAGTTGTATATACGCGACTTTCATAATTTAAAGATATCGAATTCAATTTTTCATTATAATCACTTTAAAATTATTTCTGAAATAGAGCTCCGATTAGTAATAAATCAATCTTTCAATTTGTTTGTCAGATTAAAAGAGACTGTGCAAGAAAATCTAAAATCATCCAACCCAAAATTTAATAAAAATGGTAATACATAAGTCTATCTAGATAAGTGACCATGCAGTCAAGGATTCCTGCAAAATTATTGGACCTCTCTAATTTTCTTTGAAAGGCTGAACAAACTTTTCAGTCTTATTAGGATATTTCACTATTATTTTGGAAAAAAATTTAAATATATCGGTATATCGATGTTTCAGTAATTTTTAAAATTATAAAAAATATATATAATATATATAATTAAAATAAACATTTAAAAATTACTGAAACACCGGTATATCGGTATATTTAAAAACCTTCCATTACTTTGTACAAGAAAATAACTATTGTACTGATTAATATAGATGCATGCATCATGCATGGATGTAGTCACAAATATTAAAATACCAAATTCATTCTTATCGGAGGAACATTAAAGTATTTGATAGACATGGGCTATAGTTGAAGAGTTTCTCGTGTTTTGAGTACTAGTGACAAAGTTTGGAGTTAGCTAGTCGTTCAATTCTTCAAAGTTTTAATTTGAACTAGTATAATTTCTCAACCATGGTTTATTATTACTAGCTTAGAAAGATAAACTTTATTTAAAACCAATCACGCATTATCTTAGCTTTAATAATTAATTAATTAATTTGCATAGCAGTCTTAAGAGATTAAGGGTCCGTTTAGAAAACTCTATAAGTAGTTTTTTTTAATTTTTGACTTATAAAAAGTGGTAGTATTAATGTTTGGTGTAATTTTTAAAATTAAATTGTAACTTTCTAAGAAGCTATTTTGGAGCTTATAGAGAAGTTAAAAAAAATGACTTCTCTCATAATACTTCTATTTTTCATTACATTTCTATAAAATAAGCACTTTTAGAGTTAAAAATCCAAACACAAAATAACTTATTTATAAGTTACTTTTAATAGAGTCATTTATTGTTTAAGTTATTTTATCAAAAAGAGCTTAATTAAGTTGGTTACCCAAACTGGACCTAATTGGTTTAGCAAAAAGTCTTGAGAGTCTTAATTGTAATTTTATGGTGGCGTAGGATAAGAATAAAGGAATAATGGAGGGGGTTGAAAGAGAACAGAAGCAACGCACATGATTATTGTCTCATGTATCTGACCCACTTATCCTTAATTGATTCCGTTGGATTTTGTTTTTTATTGCATCATTCTTACGACCAGAAACGCATAACCTTCAATTCAATTCAATTAGGTCGCTGCTCAAAGAATCAAGCATCAAATCTTTCACCAAAAATAACTATTATTTAAAAGAGTAATATTATATGTTTTTTTATATAAAACTATTTTTTAAGAATTTAAGCTGATAAAAAATATGTATAATTATATTTTTAATGTATTCTCTTAAATAAAAATTTTTGTTTGGAATTTTTGATTTTTTATATAATTTTTTTTATTTATCTTATATTATTATTTTTTCTTTTTGGAGAATAATAAAAATTAAATTCTAGATCTTTTGATTATAAAAATTTTAATACCATATTATAAAATTATTTTTTCAAAAAATTTAAAATGAGAAAAAAGATATATAAATAATTATATATTTAATATTTTTGTATACACTATTTTTATGTATTTTTTATTATTAATATTAAAAGTTATTGATAAAAAATTGAGAAAAATGTTAAATTTATTTTTATACTATAAAAAATATAAAAAAAGAGTGCTTTAAATATATTTTTTTTACTTAAAATTAAAGGTTAATTGTTATACATTATTATTGTATTAAAATTTTAAAAAAATAAAAGTATTTCGAATAAACTATAATTCAAATAGCATAATCTCCCCATACTCATTTAGAAATTACAAATTTGAGTTTCATTCCTAACTTAAAAAAAAGGTACTAATTTTTTTTCATTCATTACTTATATTATATATCGGAAATGGGAGTTATTTTTAGATTAAGAAAAAGAAAGATCAAAGAAAATAATGTCCATCTCACCCGAATTAGTTTATAAATAATTGAATATGTCAATTGACATATTTGTTTGCATACTTTTATATATGGAATAATTATTTGAGAAATGTTAAGAAATAGTAAATTTTGTGATTTATAGTCTTTAATTAGTTATTATTAATATTTTAAATAATGTAAAATTATATCTAATAATATAAAATTATTCATTTTTTTATTAATTAAATATTGATTAAATTTTAATAAAAATATTAATATTTTAAACTTTCCCTAATTATTTTATAGACTAAAGGCCTCAACTACTACTGCTCCAATTACTGTGTGAATTTTTCCTTAAAAATAATGGAGGGGGCAATTATATTGTAACACAGGATGAGTTAATTAATCTTAGCTTCCGCAATATTAGAATGGCTTTGCCTAGGGTGCACATGGGGCCAAGTGAAATCGGGTTCGTCGTGACCCGAATTCGACTCTAAATAATGATCGGATCTATTTATGAGACCCTTATTCGACCCTAGATCCGATGAAATCGTGTTACTTTCGGACCATACTTAAGCCGGATCTAAATCGGGTGAAACCCGGATCTTGATCAACTTTATCACGACATCACCAAAAATTAGATTCTACATCTTTTGAACCTCTAAATTTTGAAAAATAATTATTTCATAACAATACAACATTCGCATAATAATAATTTAGAATCTAATAATAATAATTTAAAGTTTCATAATAATAATTATATCAATTACACATTAAACATTCAAAGTTCAAAAGACAATTAAAACAAAGTTAACAACTAACACAAGATTAACATAATAATAATAATTTATAGTGTCATACCAACTTATAACAACAAAATATTAAATAGCAAATAACTACACAGGTCCAACGTGTCGGAATCGGGGTCGGGTGACCCGAAACTTGGCCCGAACCCGATTTAATAAATAACCGAAACTATTTATTGAAATCTCAGGTCTGACCGAATCATAACAAAACCAAATTAAATTAGTCCCAAAATCATCGAGTCCGGTCCGAATCTTCAGACGGACCGAATCTTGTGCACCCCTAGCTTTGCCTCTTCGAGAACTGAATATCTAAGGTCTAGCATATATCTATATACGGTATGTAGATAAAGGTATAAATAAATAAAAAATGAAGCATATACAACAAAATTGAATGAAAGCACGTGTTTTTGGGGACTTGACTTTATCTTGTGCATTGGTGTAGTAAGAATTAATAAATTAAAGGACCAATGGTCCATGTACTCCAACCACAATACAGCTAGTTACTTGTATGTTGCTTCATTCTCCAAAATTTTGATGAGAAACGACACAAACAAGCAAGATAAGGATTGCGATTTATGTGTGGGTCCTAATTTTATCGTCTAAAATCAAACTCTCTTATCTGTACCTTCCAATTCCGATCTACTTGAATAGTTGCAATTTTGCAAGGGTGTTTATGGTACAGAAAATTTGATCCGACTAAAATCGATCTGATTTTATTATATTAGTTTTGTATTTAAAGGATAATCGAATGTAATTGAATTTGATTAATTTCATTTTAATTGATTTAGATATTAATTTTGAGATCGCAAAATTCAAATAAATCTAATTATTTAATTAAGTTTATATTATTTTAAAAAATAAAATATAATAACATATATATAATTTTTTAATTTAAATTATAATATTTATTTAAGTATAATTTTAATGATGTATTATTTTTTTTATTATTATTACGTATTATTTACATAAAATGGTTCTCTCTTTTTTTATATATATATTTTTCATTTTTCAAAAT
This sequence comes from Arachis hypogaea, assembly GCF_003086295.3. NCBI lineage: Eukaryota > Viridiplantae > Streptophyta > Magnoliopsida > Fabales > Fabaceae > Arachis > Arachis hypogaea. The sequence goes on along the minus strand of NC_092052.1, from coordinate 103,364,967 downwards.
TTTATTTTCAATTGAAATATTCAATTATTCAAATAGATCCAATCTAGTAAAAAAAAAAAATATCCAATCTGAATTTAATCAATTTAAATTAGTTCGGGTCTACATACAAAATTTTCATATTTAAAACAACTCAAATCTATTAAAATGTAATCAGTTTATTTTTTTTTTAAATTTAAATCAATTTGATTCGTGAATACCTCTATTATTTTGGCATAGAAAAAGTCACCAAAAAAATTTTGGCAAGAAAAAATGAATATATAAGTGAAATAAATGGATCCCTTTAAACTCCAATAATTGTGCTTGTAGCATATTTCATCTTCCAACCTCTAAGTGTCTAACCAAAATACAAAAGCTAATTAAAAGTCATGCCTGGGTTAATTTATATGTTTGATACCAACATTATTGTTTTCTTTTTTTCAAATAACATTATTGGTATTTAGTTATTTAGTAGTTGAATCTAAAGCATAACCTTTTTTCAAGTGGGTGCTTCGTTTAAAAGAATTTTAGTTTATTATGGAAAATTATCTGTAAAAATATATTATTTCTATGTTTATTTAAAATTTTAAAATCTAATTCTTAAAAATAATTTATTCTCATAAAAAAAGTATTATCAAAATTTACAAAAGCTTAAAAATTATTATTTATAATAATAATTATAAAAATAGTATCAATCTTGAACAACAAATTAACAATAAATTAAAAAAGAGTTGCTGTCAGCCAATAAAATGGCTACAACATAATGAAAAAGAAAAGAAAAGAAAAAAGAATGATTAGAAAAAAATCGAGAGAAAGAGAAAAGAGTGTTGTGATGATGAATATTTTGATTGCAATTGAATAATACATCATATATAAGAACTTTACACTATACTATACAGTTTATATATTTGTTCAATAAGTGTGAAAAGAATGAAAGAGAATAACAAACTATTAACTAGTCCTAACAAACTAGCCAGTTGTACAATCTAACAAACAAAAAATATACTAACAAATCTTTTACATTTGAAAATACTATTTTCAACATCTATATTAACTAATATCCTCCCATAAGCTAGTATTACTTGACTTGTATAGATCAAGTAATCCCAGTTTGGATAGCAAGTAGGAGAAGAGTCCCTGTGCAAGAGACTTTGTAAACAAATCAGCTAGCTTCTCACTAGAGGCAATATATTGAAGATTTGAAACTCATTCTTTATATTTATTACGAGCTACATGGTAGTCAGTGACGGACCCAGAAAATTTATGGTGGGAGACAAAAATAATACACATTATTATCAAAATATATATTAATTTAAATTTAAAAATATAAAAGTGCACATTAATTATTCGAATACAAAAAAACCAAAAATTACATTAACTGCTAACTTTCTTCGCTTCAAATCTTGAAGGTACTTCTCTTCTTGTTTTCATATTTTGAAAATGTTGAATAATTGTTTCATTATCAACTTGATTGAATGTCTGTCTTTCTATATATGTAACCAAACAATCATTCAACCACTCATCTCCCATTTGATTACGAAGTCGACTCTTTATGATATTCATAGCAGAAAATGTTCTCTCAACTGATGCTGTTGTCACAGGTAGAATCAAAGCTAATTTCAACAGAAGAAATACCAATGGATAAACAATATGTTTTTTTGTCTCAACTAACTTTTGAGATAGTCTACTGATTCCATTTATATTTGAGAATTGATCATCAAGACGCATATCCAATATAAAATTCTCAAGTTGACTATCAAGTGCCAAAAGTTGAGTAGAAGAGAATTCATGTGGATAAAATTCAGCTAAACGAAGCAACTTCTCCTTATCAAATGCAAAAAATGAGTCACTTGGATTCAAACAAGCTATACAAAGAAGTAGCTCGGTATTTACCTCTGTAAAACGATTGTTAAGCTCTTGAAGTTATCTATCAATCACTTGATAAAATAATTCAACTTAAAAATGATGCAAGTTTGAGACCTTTTGGATTTTGCGCCTTGATCTTCCTTGTGTTACAAATATATCATTCATATTTAGAGCAAGAATATTGTGACTATCACAAAATAGTAAAACTTCGTTGAGCAAAGAGGACCAACCATCGTCTCTTATACTTTGCAATCGTTACTTAGACACTTTAACCAATGTCATAGCATTTATAATGTTTTGATCACTTCTTTGTAGAGCTTGAGACAACTCATTAGTAACTCCTAATATACTTTTCATCAAATGTAGATTGAATACAAATTCAAAAGATTGAATATGATTCAATAATTGGCATGCTTCAACTCTTTGTTCAAGATTATTTCCATCTTCCTCAATAACTTCAAGAACTTCTACCACGGAAGAAAAAATAGAAATCAAGCTAAGTATTGTACCATAATGTAAGCCCCATCGAGTATCACTTGTCCTTTTCAATGTTGTTTCTTGATTTAAGCCATGCCTACTAGAAACATCTCCATTTTGTAATGCAACAATTGTCTTTTGCATTTGACTTTCACGAAGCATGTCTTTACGTTTACAAGAAACTCCAACAATATTGCACAAACTAGCAAGCAAATTAAAAAGTAGTGCAATTTCAACTTGTTTCTTTGCAACAACCACAAGTGCTAATTGAAGTTGGTGAGCAAAACAATGAACATAAAAAGCACAAGCATTTTCATTTAAGATCAAACTTTTTAAGCCATTAAATTCTCCCTGCATATTAGTAGCTCCATCGTAACCTTGTCCACGTATTCTTGCTAAACTTAAATTATGCTTTATTAATAAAGATTCCAAAGCTACTTTTAACGACAACGCATTTGTGCTAGAAATATGGACAAGGCCAAGAAATCGCTCTATTACAATCCCTTCTTTGTTCACATACCGCAAACAAACAGCCATTTGCTCTTTAACAGAAATGTCTCGAGCTTCATCAACTAAAACAGCAAATAAATCATCTCCAAGATCATCAATAATAACTTTAGTAGTTTCACTTGCAGCAGCTCTAACAATATCTTTTTGAATTTTAGGTGCTACTAGCTTAAGATTTCCACGAGCATTTTTGAAAATACGATCAATCTCTGTATTATGTTGAGCAAGAAAGTCAAGAAGCTCCAAAAAATTACCTTGATTATTTGAATTGTGCGATTCATCATCACCACGAAAGGTCAATCCTTGTCGCAATAAGAACCTAATGCACTCAATTGTTGCTGTTAAGTGAGTTCGGTAATCTCTTTTAGCTTGGTCTGAATGCTTTGGAAAAACAACTTCAATATGTTGCTTTTGCTTCATGAGTGCTTCGCATTTTCTTCGAGCTTGATTATGAGCACTATCATGATTTCCAATATGTGTTTGTAATCGCTCCTTCTTTTTCCAATTTGAAAAGTCCTCTTTTACAAAAGCATCACCACTCGCACCATCAGGTTTCATAAGATAGCAACAGAGACAAAATACAGCATCTTTTGAAATACTATATTCCAACCAATTGCCAAATTCATCAAACCAATCAGCATTAAATCTACGGAGAGAAGTTCCAAAATATGTTTGTGGAAAATCATGTTCTCTTGGTTGACAAGGATCTTTTTGCAAATAAGCTCGTCTAACTTCATCTTTGTCATTTGGATCATAATTTGAAATTTTGGGTCGTTGTCCAGGATCAGCTGCTAGACTTTCCACATTGAATTCTAAGAACTTCTTTTTATTAGAAGAGACTAATGGAGTGACTTCAGATTCTAGTGGTAACTTTCTTTTGAAATATTTTTCCATTACTATTTCTAAAAATAAAAATAGATATTCTAAATTAGTAAATTGATCAATTCACTTTAAAAATTTATATGTAATCTAATTACATATAATAGAATAGAACGAAAGATAAACAAATAAATAATAAGGATCACTAAATTGAGAATAAAATAAAATATATAAATTCATGAAGAGAATAAAAAATAGATTAATACCTAAACTATAATTGTTTGAATTAAAATTTGCAATTGAAAATATCAAAAAGAGAAACAATGAAATTGAAAGATACATAGAGTCATAGAGAGCTATATAAAATAAAATAGAGAATTCAAAATTTACCTTTTGATGAAGAGAAGATGACCACTAGATAAGGAATAGAAAAAGAAGATTGAAAATATGAAACTAAGAAAAGGATTTAAGAGAATAAATAAGTGACGGCTAGGATTTAAAAACAGAAGAAGACTAAATTTAATTAGGTTAACTAATAGTCAAAATCATAAAAAGATAAAACGGGCTTAGACTTTTAATAATTGGGCTTAGTTTATTTGTAGTAGGATCATTTAAAATTTAAAGTGGGGGCATATATATATATAATATCAAATGTCACTGGGGCAAGTGCCCCCATTCATGAAGGTGGGTCCGTGCTTGATGGTAGTCAATTTCAACATACTTTATTCGTTCATGAAAAATCATATTTGAAACAATATATATAGCAGATTTATTGTCACAGAATATATCAACGGATGGGAAAAAAAAATCTTGAATTTTTTTAAAAGTTTTAGCAACCGTACAAATTCACAAGTTCCATTTGCTAAAACTCGATATTCAGCTTTAGAAGAGAATATAGAAACTTTTGATTGTTTTTGTTTTTTCAAAATATAAGAGTTTGGTAAAAAAAGAAGCAATAATCAATAATAAATTTTTTAGTATCTTTACAAGCCTCCGAATCAGAATCAGTATATCCAGAGAGAATAAAAGAATTAGAGGTAGAAAAGAAAAGACCTGATGTTGGTGACTGTTTCAAGTATCTAATCACTCTATAAGCTGCTTTGAGATGAACATCAGTAGGACAATTCATGAATTGAGTAAGACAACCTATAGAGTAGCTCAAGTCGGGTCTAGTATTGGTGAAATAAAAAAGGCGACCAACCAACTTTTTATAAAGAGCAGCATCGGGTAGAGGAGAACCACAATTTCTTGACAAAGATGTAGTATAATTCATGGGTGTAGTGGCAGGTTTGGCTCCAAGTATGCCACAATCATTGATCAAATCCAAAGCGTATTTTCTTTGATAAAGAGCAACTCCTGTTTTGCTTCTTGCTACTTCCATACCAATGAAAAATTTTAAAATACCAATATCGTTTATCTTGAATTTGTTGTCCAAGAAGCGTTTGACAGTTTCAATTTTCGAGAGATTATCACCAGCCAACACAAGATCATCCACATAGACCAAAATAGCAGTGAAGCTAACATTAGTGAACTTGGTGAATAAAGAGTCATCATTTTCATACTGAATATATCCCAATTCAATTAGAGCATTGGATAGTTTGATGTTTCATTGGCGGCTCGCCTGTTTTAAACCATAAAGAGATATTTTTAATTTACAAACTAGCTTGGAATTATCACACTTCAGTCCTTTTGATAACTTCATATAAACATTTTCATGGAGATCCCCATTAAGAAAAGCTATATTAGTATCAAGTTGACGAAGATACCAATTTTTTGATGCTGCAATTGCCAAGAGAACTTTCACTGTGCTCATTTTAACAACTGGGCTGAAAGTGTTAATATAATCAACTCCTGAAATTTGAGTGAATCCATGAGCAACTAACCGAACTTTATATCTTTCAATTGTCCTATCTGAGTTGAATTTCGTGTGAAAAATTCACTTACAGCCTACTGCATTCTTGCCAGAAGGAAGAGAAGTGACGATCTAGGTATTGTTTTGCTCAAGAGCAGCAAATTTTGCATCAATAGTTTTTTTCGAGCAATCATGTATAATAGCCTCTGAGTAGTGCTTCGGGTCAGGATTATTTATAAGTACAAAAGTGAAGGCTAGATATTTTGGAGAGAAAGATGCAAATGACAAATGGTGTGATAAAAGGTACTTAAAGCTTGAAGAAGAATGAACAGCATTGATAGGATCCTCATGTGATGTCATGCTGAAACAATGAAAGTCCTTAAGGTATGAGAGTAGTTTTCTATCCCTCTCAGACCCACTCAAGACAGGCTGAGTTAGTTCAGGTTGAATGTAATCAACATGAGGCATAAGGGTAGCAGCATTATCACTATTTTCATGAGATGCAGATGCAGATGATACAAAATTCTTACTAATGTCATTATTCAAAAATGAAAAAAGAGCTATTATTGTTAGAGACATCAGCAGTAATTCTAAGATGTGATGATGTATGAATAATATCCTCATAATGTGATGCAAAGACAATTATAAATCAGGAAAAGGATTAAAATCTATTGGACTAAAATAGTGTTGTATGTGAGAATTTGAGTGTGCATGAGTTTTGGTTGTTGTTTGAACATATTTGAAAGAAAAAATACATTCAAAAAGTTTTGTATTTTGTGAGATAAAAATTTTGTGTGTGTTAAAATCAAACAAAATATAATTTTTGGTTCATGACTTGTATTCTAAGAAAATACACTTCTGAATTCTAAAATCTAATTTTGTCCTACTAATTATAAGAAACACAAGATAATCAAAAATTTTAAGTTCATTTAAATCAAGTTTTAAATGAAATAAAATCTCATATAAAGTTGTATTATTTAAAAATATACTAGATAACCTATTAATTAAATAAATTGAGTGTTGCATAGCATAATATCAAAAATATTTGAGAATATTTAAATGAAACAATAATATTCTTACAACTGTTATAAATATATCTTTTATTTCAAAAAGTTGTAATTAAATAAATTTAAAATCTAATTAATTTATTTATGTAACTTACCCTTAAAAAGTTGATTGATAATTTTATTATCAAATATCAATTTTAATCTAAACCCTAAACAGTACCGCATAATCTTTTTCCTTTAGACAAAAATATATGGCAAACTAACATAAAGTAGCATAAAAAATCAAGTTGCGGCAATAAGCTGGAGCTAAAGCGAAAGCGACTTGGACCCATTTATGGATGAATTATTAAGCTTACTTTGAGATTTTTCGGTGCTACCCTGTTTGTTTGGATAGGGACTGAAATTTTTAAAAATGAAAAGTTTATACATGATTAAATATTCTTTGCAAAATAAATAATATAAAATAAAAATATTATAATATATGTTACACAAGCACCGTTCTTTCCTCCTAATCAATTAATGATGCATGTTTATAATCTTTACTTAAATAAGTTTTTAATTTATTTTAAGTTTTTATTATTAATTTGATCTTTTAGTTTTTATTCCATATTTAGCCTGTTACAACGATATTAAACAGAAGAACAAACTAATAACAATAATTAAAATAGAAAATTTTAAAGTTTACTAAACAAATTATAACAATAACAAATGGATACATAAAATTATTTAACTCTATAATATTTCTTTGATTTTTTTCTTTCCAGTTGATCTGTGATAATCAATGACAAAAAATAATTGAAAATAAAATTGTCTAGTCCTGCGGTATTCTTCCCACGTGAGCATAGAAAAATTTCCATAAGAGCAGCCCCACTTTTCGATTTTATTTGCTACGTCATGAATTTTCACCAATATGTTATTTCTATTTTCTAGCTACACAAACACTCAATTAACACAGGAATCAAACGTGGACCTTTAGCTTTACCTCGTCTTGTAGTCCATAGATATTTACACTACAGGTCATCTATCATCATCACTCTAATTTTTATTTTAGTTTTTTAACTTTTAATTTATTAAAAATATTGCGTCTCATTACTGTCTGTCTGACTGTCTCATCATTATCTTATAATTTCATCTAAATCTCAGCAGTCATGGCAAATTTCTTTTCTGTTACCCCTGTAAGGTGAACCTTAGCTTGTCCATATATTATTATTATTATTATTATTATTATTATTATTATTATTATTATTATTATTAGGGGTAAGTATGGTTTTACTCCCTAACGTTGAGGGCCAGAATCGAAATCCTTCCTCATCTAATTTTCGATATAAAATCGTCCTTAACGTTTTTTTTTGTATTAAAATCATCATTTTTAATAAATTTTTTTGTTTTATTCCTAAACTACCCCTACTCCTATTTTAATAATAAAAATTATAAAATTAAAAAAAAAACGAAAATGCAGTGTTGGGGAAGGGGAAGAAAACGCATTTGGGGGGGGAGGTTGGGGGAAGAAAAGGGTATACGAAGGGGGAGGGGAGGGGAGGGGAGGGGAGGGGAAGAGGGGAGGGGGGGAGGGGAGGGGAGGGGAGGGGAAGAGGGGGAGGGCGCCGGGGAGCCTCCGTCGTCGCCGCCGCCTTCTCCAGAACTCTGATGATGATGACGATGAAGGGGGAAGGGAAGCCGCCGTCCCGCCGCCGCAGTCTCGCCGTCCCGCCGCTGCAGCCGCTGCCTCTCTCCTGTCCAGATCAACCGCGACCCTCTCCCGTCCTTCTCTTTTTCCCTGTCTCGGATCTCCTCGAACCAGAGTTCACTGCCGCCGTTCATGCATGCTCCTCTGTTGATTTGAATTTCTTCGAACCAGATCTCTTCTTTGTGCTTTGAATTTCTAATTTGACTTTGTGTTTCTCTGTTGATTTGACTTTGTACTTGAATTTGTTAATTTATTACTTGAATTTCTATTTCTCTGTTTCTGTTTCTGTTTGGGGGTGGAAAAAGGGGAGACGGGGAGGGGGAGGGGACGCGTGGGGGTGGGGGTGAGGGGAGGGGACAGTGGGGTGGGGGGAGGGGAAGGGGAGGCGGAGAGGGGGAAGGGGAAAGGACGTGGGGGGAGGGGACGGTGGGGGTGGGGGGGAGGGGAGGCGAGGAGGGGGAGGGGAAGGGGAAAGGGTGGAGGGAGACGGCGGCGGCATTGGTAGTGGTGTTGGTGGTGCTGGTGGTGGTGTTGGTGATGGTGTTGGTGGAGGTTGTGGCGGTGGTGTTGGTGTTGGTGGTGGAAGAGGTAATTCTGTTGGTAGTGGTGAGGGTATTTTTGTCCAAAAAAAATTAAAAGAACGATTTTAATACGAAAAAAAACGTTAAGGACGATTCTATGTCGAAAATTAGATGAGGGACGGTTTCGATTCTGGCCCTCAACGTTAGAGACCAAAATCATACTTACCCCTTTTGGACAATCATAAAATAAAATATTTAATTTTAATAAAAGATATTGAAATTAATTATATAATATATAAAATATATATTTTGTTTTTAACGTTTGTAATTTTTTTAATAAATAAAGATATTGATATTAATTATATAACATATAAATGATGTGTAATTTTTTTTAACGTTTGTAAATTTTTTTAACAAATATTTTTAATGTTTTATTTAATTTTATTTCTAACGATTTATATTCATTCAATTTTGTTTACAACGCTTTTAATTTATATCAAATCGACTTCTAAATATTTTCTAATTTTATCTTTAATATTTTAAATAAAATTAATATTTAAGAATAATTTTAACATAAATAAAAAATATTAAAAATATTAAATAAAATTAAATATTAAAAAATTAAAAAAATAAATATTAAAAATAAAAAATATATATTTTAACCTTACAACTAATTCATTTGAGAAATTTTGGAGGAAAGGTTAAAATCAACATGAAAAGAAAATTAAAATTAGATATACAAGAGTAAATAAATCACCAGCTTTTGTGTGATCAACTAACTGCAAAAGTATACTAAATTTTGTTTATTATCTGCACTGTTCTTAATAAGTGATGTATTAAGCAAAAAATCTATTTAAATAGTATCAATTTATGAAAAATTTCCCCAATACTCGATATGTCTATCTTCTCCTAGCTATTTTAATATTAATTTACATGCCTTTGGTGTTAGATATGCTTCCCTTCGTAGCTGGAATCCAATGTAGATTTGTATGGATCTATACACAGTGTGTGTTGTCGGTTCACTTCATATATTGTTCACGTAAAAATCTATGAAATATATCTAAGTTTAAGGTTTTTCTAAAATATGACTAAATAAAAGTATATTAAAGTTACTTAATTATATTAGCTAGTCATATCTTTTTAGGGACATAATAAGATGAAGAATTATGGAAGGATATGCATGGTGATTGAATGTTAATAATTATTTCTATAAAAAAAAACAATGCTAAAAAATTAATTTTTTTTCTTCAATTAGTATTAGTTAATTTTTTAAAATTATTTTACTCATTTTAAATTGTAAATTCTACATCATAAACTCTTCATTTTATATTGCTTAAATTATAAACTTTAAATTCTAAAATTAACTAATATTAATTAACTAAAAATTAATTTTTTATACATTTTATTCTAAAAATACTTGTTTATAATTCATAAGTTGATTATAATTCCACATTTCCACTTCTGTTTGGTGATGATAATGACCATGATATAATTGGGGACGTGGTAGGACACAATTGGCTACTCATATTTATGAGGAATTTTACCGCGGTTAATTTTTATAATTAATTAATGGAAAGAGAGAGAGAGATGATATGTCACGATCATGGTTCCTGTGACTTGAGATCGAGATATTTGTAGCGATATACCTAACACTTTTATCTACTATAATTTAATTTCAATCATGTCAATAAGAGTCATTATTAATTAATAATAAAGAATATACCTGTTATTTTTTCCTTTTTATAAAAATAAGGATGAGAAAAGAAAAGCGGAAAATAAGAGAGGAGGCTTTATAAAGGTGTAATATAACTATATAAGGCTTGTGGTTTGCTCACGAAAACACAGGGTTCTTGTTGTGTGGATAGTCACACTACAGTAGAGTACGGTAGTCTTCTTTACCCTTCCAACACAATGGATCCTTACAAGGTATATGCAACACTACCATCCATGCATGCATTTCGTTCTTTAATTTCTTCACTCAAGCTAAGGAGAAACTAACTCTCTGATCTCTCAACTACTGATCGCTTTGTTTTTATTTGCACATATCTATCTGTTGTGTTCTGAGTTTGAGTTTCAATATTAATGGTGATTGGGTTGTTGTTGTTCAGTACCGGCCATCCAGCGCGTTCAACACACCCTTCTGGACCACCAACAGCGGCAACCCTGTTTGGAACAACAACTCCGTTCTTACTGTTGGAAACAGAGGTATCATCCATCTTAATTATTGTTACCCTTTTCCTTTTGAAAAAACAAATATGGGAAAGTCTCGGGCCAGTATTTTTTTAAAAAGTTTGGCCAACATTTAATCATGAAAATTGAATGATTCCATGCTATTGGATTTATAATTTCACACCATTAAAAATACTATTGATGACTAATTAATGGTTACAAAATACAAAAATTGTTGGCCCTTAACACTTTTCATAAAATAGTATACAAATAACTAATTTTAGATAACTATGTATATAAAGGTAAAAATAAATAATTAATTAATATATATCTTTTACATAATAAATTCAAAATTTATTTCTTTTTGTTTTTAATTAATTGTTCATTAATTATATAAATGACTGGAATATTTTTGGTCTTTGGTATACATATCAAGGTTAAATTAATTATTAGCATTTTAAACTTTAATTGTGTGTAACTCTCTCTTGCAAAGAGAAAAAAAAAAAAGAAAAGAGATTTAAAAAAAAGGAAGAGAGATAAAAGAAACTAAGAAAGAGTGGGTTAATCTGAAAAAAAAAGGTTAAAAAGGTTTTTGTTCAAATAAAACAATTATGCTCCATCAACGTAAAATATTAGACACTAATTAGGATTTATAATTATAAAGATACATATTTAGTGTTAAGAAATATATTATAATATTATAAAAATATTTAAGTATTTTATCATGACAGATTTAATTATTTTATTAGAAGTATTTGATTTTATTTTAAAAATATATAAAATAATATACACAAATATACATAAATACAAATTGGTTGATTTAGTAAATAATTTGTATATTAATTTAATTTGAGTATGTTAATAGTATAAAGAAGTTTAGTCTTTTAATAAAATTTAATTTATTATTTAGATAATTTTTTAAATAATAGATTTAAAAATTAATTGTTTTTTTATGATATAATGATATATAATTAAGTGTCAATTCTTTTATTATACCGTACCAAAGAAGTGTAGTTGACTAGTTGAGTTGCAAGAATAGCCGCACAAGCTCATGATGAAATATAATTTTTTGAGCAAATATTTTTCAATTTCATGAAAACAAATTGAGGTCAATATCCGTGTCGTGATACACATCTCTTTCACCATCTTAGCAAGCTTTCTTCTTTTAGAAAGAAGAGAAGTACTTTTTCTATATTGTTTTAGTTGAACAAAGACAAAAAGATGAGTGGTGGAGTTGATGGTTCATGGATTGAAAATATATACTAGAGAGAAAGAAGAAGCGACAAGAAAAATATGGTTAATTAATATAGGATTTTGTCAGTTAAATAATAATTTTTGTAAATAATGTCAACAATAAATTTTAAAATTGATTTAATAAAATAAAAAAAATATTTCATTTCAAATTATTTTATAAACCTCAACATTAGTAAATTAAACATTTAATCATTATTAACTGCACATAATATTAACTGCACATAAGTAAATCGAATAAAAAAAATAATTATTCACTTAAAATAATTAACATAATCATCTGTATACCTATTAAATTGAATAGCTTACGTATTTATTATTTATATTATTTAGTATTCTAATGGTGTACTTTTCTATTAAGTTAATAGAGTGTTTAATTAATTAATTGCATGCAGGTCCAATTCTGTTGGAGGATTATCAATTTGTGGAGAAGCTTGCAAACTTCGACAGGGAGCGGATCCCGGAGCGTGTAGTGCACGCGAGGGGAGCTAGCGCTAAGGGCTTCTTCGAAGTGACACACGACGTTTCACACCTAACATGCGCCGACTTCCTCCGCGCCCCGGGAGTGCAAACCCCCGTCATCGTCCGTTTCTCCACCGTCATCCACGAGCGCGGCAGCCCCGAGACCATCCGCGACCCCCGCGGCTTCGCCACCAAGTTCTACACCCGCGAAGGCAACTTCGATCTCGTCGGCAACAACTTCCCCGTCTTCTTCATCCGCGACGCCATGAAATTCCCTGACGTCATCCACGCCTTCAAGCCAAACCCCAAGTCCAACGTCCAAGAGAATTGGCGCATTCTCGACTTCCTCTCCCACCACCCCGAAAGCTTCAACACTTTCACGTGGTTCTATGATGACGTGGGCATCCCCATTAATTACCGTCACATGGAGGGTTTCGGTGTTCACACCTACACTCTCCTCAACAAAGCTGGCAAGGTTCTGTATGTCAAGTTTCACTGGAAGCCAACTTGTGGCGTTAAGTCCCTTCTAGAAGAAGAGGCCATTCGCATCGGAGGAACCAACCACAGCCACGCAACGCAAGATTTGTATGATTCCATCGCTGCCGGTAACTACCCCGAATGGAAGCTCTACTTTCAGACTATGGACCCTGATCACGAGGACAATTTTGACTTTGACCCTCTTGACACTACCAAGACTTGGCCGGAGGATATTCTTCCTCTTCAGCCGGTTGGTCGCTTGGTTTTGAACAAGAACATTGACAATTTCTTCGCTGAGAATGAAATGCTTGCTTTCAGTATGCATGTGGTGCCTGGTATTAGCTACTCCAATGATAAGATGCTTCAAGGTAGGATCTTCGCTTATGCTGACACTCAGAGGCATAGGCTTGGTCCTAACTATCTTCAGATTCCTGTTAATGCTCCAAAATGTGCTCATCATAACAATCACCATGATGGTTTTATGAACTTCATGCACAGGGATGAAGAGGTACACACACCTTTATTAATTGCTTTAGTTTACATGCTGTTTCGCTAACTAAATTTGTAACTAACTAGTGTTGGTTTGGTTGTTCAAATTTGACAGGTGAACTACTTCCCTTCAAGGTTTGATCCTGTTCGTCACGCAGAAAGGGTCCCCATGTCTAGTGCTCTTATTAGTGGACAACGCGAAAGGGTTAGCTAGTTCTTCAATCAGATGACAATAGTTGTTTGAATTTTAATCCTGATAACAAATTAAATTATTTTAATATATGCAGAGTGTAATTGTGAAGGAGAACAACTTTAAGGAAGGCGGAGATAGATACCGTTCTTGGGCACCTGACAGGTTCTTATTATCTTATCACAAATTATAGTATAATGTGGAACTAATAACATGCATGTTTATATGTTGTTATGTCCTAACATTGGATTATTATGATTGTGGCAGACAAGAAAGATTTATCCGCAGATGGATTGAGGCATTGTCTGACCAACGTCTGACCCATGAAATCCGCAGCATTTGGATCTCATACCTGACTCAGGCTGATCGTTCTCTTGGTCAGAAGGTAGCAAGTCGTTTGAATGTGAGGCCAAACATCTAAGGTTGCTGTGGAAGAAGAAGGGGTCAACTATGAAGAATGTAATATAGGAGTTACTTTGCATATATGCGACTCTGTTACATTACAATGGATTCATAGATCCTTTTTAATATTTATTATTATTACTGTTACTATTACTATTACTACTGCGTTGTATACCAATGTACTGCTAAATCTGTCCGCGTGTACGTGCAACTTGTTTACCTATTTGATCAAATCAATAAATGTTGTTTGAATCATTACCTATATGTATATCTTCCTCATTTATGCAAGGATTCTAGTACCAAATCCTAATCTTAGCTGGGAAATGAACGTAGAGCAGTTGTTCTTTTTTGTGTGGTCATGGTAGTGCAGTTGTTTGTGAGCAAATTATGGACGAAAATTTTATTTGGACTTGGATATAAAAATATGAATTTGAATTCTCGAAATTTTAAATTTGTATTTTAGAGGGTAAAGTATAATTTTTTAGAAAAAGTCTAGGGACCAGCAATTTTGTTAAATTCTGGCTAGCATGTAACCAGCAAAGAAAAGTGAGTCATTGGATAAAAACTCACACCAATCTTACACCATTAAAACTATCATTGATGGCTATTTGATGGCTACAAATCACAAAAGTTGCTGTCCTCCTAGCATTCCTCAATCTTTTATTCTTGAATGGTTTCTTTCTCATATTTATTATTGGTCTCATAAAATAAATGGTGAGAGATCACACTTTATTCTCTAAAGTAAATTCAAACTTTAGAAAATCTAAATCCTAAAAATATGAGGTTTCTTTTTTTCTTTTTTCTTTATTTGGACAGAATTTTTTACTTGGACTTAGATACGAAAACAGGGCAAGAGATCTCAAACTCTGCTGTGTGGTCGAACGCTGAGTCTTCGAGGATTTTATTAGAAGCCCAATAGGCACATTTTTATTAGGAAGCCCAATATATACTTTAAGATCCAAAAGAGACAGCTATAAAGTTACTATGTCCAAAAAACCATGAATGTTGGTGCAGTTCTTCACTAAAAGGGAAATTGGGCCTCTCAAAGTAAAGTCAGTGCAATACTTCACTTCTGCCTCTCACTTTCAACTAAAAGGTAAAAAAAAAAAAAAACTGTCCAAAACAAGAAAAGGTTAAAAATAAGGTCGTCCAACCAAAAATAAGGGAAAAGAAAAGAACCCGAATTAGAATGAAGGTTACATAACAAATCAGAAGGAAGATAGAGCAATTATGGAGGCAAGAAGAAAAGTTTTGGGCCAGAGATCAAGGTTGAAGTGGCTGAAATGGGGAGATAGGAATACAGCTTTCTTTCAGGCCACAACAATTCAAAGAAGAGATAGAAATAGGCTCGAGAGATTAAAGGACAACAACGGGAAGTGGGTATATGACAGTTCGGCAATAATGAAGCTGATTGAAGAACACTTTTTCAAGCTTTTCACCAAGTCAACCAGGAATGGAATTAATCAATGCATCCAAAAAGTTCCAAAAAGGGTGACGGAGGAGATGAATGAAGAACTCACAAGAGAAGTAAGAGAAGATGAAGTCAAGGAGGCAGTTTTTAGCATGGGAGGCCTCAAAGCCCCAGGATTGGATGGTCTTAATGGAAAATTCTTCCAAAATCACTGGGAGGTTGTTAAGAAAGAGATTCTTGAAGTAGTTAAGGACTTTTTTCAGAATGGAAAAATGCACAAAGAAATTAGCGAAACAACAGTCGTCCTCATTCCGAAGATAAAGAGGCCAAAAAATCTAAATCAATTGAGGCCTATCAGTTGCTGCAACTTCATATACAAAGTAATCACTAAGATTATGGTAAATAGGCTAAAAAAGATGCTGAATTCTATCATTTCCCCAATTCAAAGTGCATTTGTGAGCAACCGGCTTATTCAAGACAATATTATCATTGTACAAGAAGTGTATCACAGTCTAGATAAAAAAAGAGGCAAGGTTTCTAAAAACATGGCAATCAAACTTGATATGAACAAAGCTTATGATCGCTTGGAGTGGGACTTTATTGAATTGGTACTTAAGGCTTTTGGGTTTCATTCAAAATGGATCCAGCTAGTCATGGAATGCGTCAGCTCTACTTCCTACCGATTTAAAGTGAACGGGATCTTGTCCAATAAAATCATTCCAGGCAGAGGTTTAAGGCAGGGCGATCCATTATCGCCATATTTATTCATATTAACTGCGGAAGTTCTCACGATCCTGATGGAAGAGGCACAAGAGAAAGGAAGGGTCAAAGGTTTCAAGATTGCTCCAACTGCACCGACTCTTACACACATTCTCTTTGCAGATGATTGTATTATATTGGCAGAGGCTAATGTAGAAGAGGCATACCAAATAATCTCCATCCTCAATAAGTATACAAATGCATTAGGTCAGAGAATAAACCTCCAAAAATTAGGAATTACTTTCGGAAAACAAGTACCTTTGCAAGCTAGAGTAGATATAGAGGAGGTGATGGGAATGAGTGCATGGGATAATCCGGGAAAATACCTGAGTCTACCGGCACATTGGGGAAGGGCAAAAAGTAGTGCTTTGAGCTGGATAGAAGAGAGAGTGACAAACAAATTAGAGGGTTGGAAAGAAAATTTGTTGAACCAGGCCGGGAAAGAAATCCTCATTAAAGCGGTTGTTCAAGCCATACCGGCATATGCCATGAATGTAATCCTGTTTCCTAAAGGGTTTTGCAGCAAAATTAGTGCCAAAGTAGCAAAATTTTGGTGGGCGACAAATGAAAAGGGATCGGGCATACATTGGAGAAGATGTGAGAAAATATGTGAGAGCAAAAAAGAAGGGGGCCTTGGATTCAAGGACTTCCATCATCAAAATCTGGCTTTTTTGGCAAAACAAGCATGGAGAATATTAGAGAATCCAGAAGTAGTTTGGGTCAGAATTCTGAAGTCCATTTATTTTCCAAATAGCAACTTCTGGGAGGCAGAGTCAATGGCAGGATCATCTTGGGCATGGAACAGCATTTTACAAGGCAGAATTTTCTTAAGAAGAAGCGGGAGATGGATTGTGGGGGATGGCAAAATGATCAAGATATGGGAGGACATATGGATCAACGGTATGGGGAAAATTGGAAGGGGTCAAAATCAAGATGTAAAATTGGTAGAGGACCTGATAAAGCAGGGAGAGGGATGGGATGTGGAGAAAATCAGAAGGATCTTTTCGAGGGCAGTTTGCAATAGAATTCTCAGAACACCTATCAGTCTTAAAGGCAGGGATGACAAGCTTAGCTGGCCGCATAAACTAGATGGAAGCTACTCAGTCAAGACAGGATACCACGCAGCAAGGAAAGAAGGGCTGGAACAAAGGCAGAACACCCCAAGCACAAGCGGCGAAGACAAGGAAATATGGAGAGAAATTTGGAAGCTCCAGGTACCGCAGAAGATAAAAATTTTTATGTGGAAGGTAGCACAAGATATCCTACCAGTGGGAGCTAACCTATATAAGAGAAAACTTGCAGAAAATCCTATATGCCAAATATGCAATGAGAATATAGAAACGACAGAACATGCTCTCTTGCTCTGCCCCTGGACCAGGGCAACATGGTTTGGGGCACAATGCCAGCTCAGTCACTCAATAAACTCAATCTCTACCTTCAAAAACTGGTTCATTTTGAATGTGAGAAGAATTAGAGCAAACAATAACACAAACCAGGAGATCATGATCAGCAAACTAGCCTTCTTATGTTGGAAAATATGGAAAACTAGAAATGGTGCTTACTTTCAGAACTTAAACATCAATCCTAGTTCTACAATTTGCACAGCAAACTCACTAGAAATTGAATTCAGAGCAGCAGACAGAGAGGAACAACATGATTCTAAAAAAATCAATTCAAGGAAAGGTAGAGCAGCTACCTGGAGGCCTCCACCCGGGGATTGGATTAAGACGAATGTGGATGCATCTTTCAATCCGAATTCCGGGAAAGGAGCGACAGCAACAGTGGTTAGAGACAATAAGGGACAGCTGCTCATTGGAACGACTGAAAAAATTGTGACAAGCTCGGTCCTAGCAGCAGAGGCTACAGCAGTCAGGAACGCCATCATTTTAGCCAGGAATCTACATTTCAAAAAAGTACTGATAGAATCAAATAATTTACAGATCATTCAAGCATTAAAATCAAAGAGTATAGGAGGAGAAGCTGAACCAATTCTGAGGGACGTTGATAAACCACTATTTTATGGTTTATAATGTGTTTAATTGTGTGGTTTTATCATGATCTTTACCCACTTATTCATATGATTAGCATGCATTTATATTTCCTTTCTAAAATTATTACATGATTGAAAACTTGCTTCCTAGAGACTTTTAATTATGTATTTTAATTCTCCTTTATTCCATTCGATGCCGTGATCTGTGTGTTAAGTGTTTCAGGCTTTATATGGCATGAATGAGTTGGAGATTGGAAAGGAAGCTTGCAAAAATGGAAGAAACACAAGAAATTAAGGAGATGACCAGCGAGAAGTAACGCAGCCGCATGGCTCACGGGACCGCGCGGAAGAGAGGAAATCGCAGTGACGCGGTCGCATGGCTCACGCGACCGCGCGGATTGGAATAGCACAAGTGACGCGGAGGCGTGGACGGCGCGCCCGCGTGTCAAAGCAAAACGCCGCATGACGCGTCCGCATGAATGACGCGATCGCGTGACATGCGCAATCTGCATAATCTGCAGAATTCGCTGGGGGCGATTTTGGGCCCTGTTTTGACCCAGTTTTCGGCTCAGAAAAGCAGACTAGAGCCAGAGAACATGCAGAAACCAAAAACAACATTCATTCTACACAGTTTTTAGTTTTTAGATCTAGTTTTACTCTTCCTCTAGGTTTTCTCTCTACTCACTCATAGTTCTTAGGATTTTTATTTTCTATTGTTATTTGCATTGGGATATCGAGAAGAGTTATTACCTCATCAAGACTTCGTCATTCTAGTTCGTTTTCTTTACTTGGCTTTACTCTTCCATGTCCTTTAATTTACTCAATTTTACTATTGGATTATTTTAGAATTTATTAATACAAGAGTTACTTTTATTTTTAATTGATTCTCTTGAGTTTTATTTATCATGTCTTTCTTTAATTCCCTTTCCTATGTTATGAGTTCTACATTCACAATGAGCGAGTAGTTCCCTGACTTGATGGGTAGTTAATTGAAAGGAACCCTTGAGTTGGAATGTTCAAAGGAGAAATTGTAATTGGGTTTATTGTTGGATGGCTCTCTAGTAACTAACGCCAATCCTTCCAAGTAAGCGGATTGAGACTTGTGAGTAGAAATATCATTCCAACTTGTTTGACTTTCCCTTATTTAGTAAGGGATAACTAAACAGAACGACCTTCAATTATCAATTAATCTTGAGAGTACTGCAACAAGAATAGGGCTTCCAACTAATCTACTCCCAGTCAAGGCTTTCATTTAAATTACTTAATTTCCCCAATTTAATTTCCTGTTTATTCAACTCAAACTCTTTCTGAAAATATCTGATTAATAAAATAGCACACCTTTCTACAACTCGTTGGGAGACGACCTGGGATTCATACTCCCAGTATTTTAATTTTAATTTGTGTGACAACCCTTCTAAATTGATAAGCGGGTTTCTGGTTGGTTAAGAACTATACTTGCAACGCACAACTTATATCAATTCTTAATTAGCCAATTTCCGCCACATCGATTTTTGGCGCCGTTGCCGGGGAGTTACAATAGAGTGCTAAAGTTATTAATTGGATCTTATTTATTTACATTTTATTTTATCTTGCTACCATGAGCTGCTTGTTTCTTTCGTTAGATGACGCGTTCACTTTCTGATCCAAACTTGCTAGTATTCGATCCTGAGATTGAAAGAACTATTTCACGAATAAGGCAAGCTCGGCGTCGGTTAGTCCTCTCTGAGGGCGGATCTGAAACATCACTTGAGAAAGAAACCAACCCCCGTTCTACTGATTTAGTTGATTTACATGCAGGTAACATGGCAGCAGCTAGGAGAGTTACTATCCAGGAGGCTGGAGCCCCTGATTTTACAATGCAACCATTTCAAGCACATCACCCAGCGGTGACTACAGACTTTGAATTAAAGAACGCACTGCTCAATTTAATGCCCAAGTTTCATGGCTTGCCTGCTCAAGAGCCTATCAAGCACCTGAGAGATTTTCAAGCAGCCTATTCTACTGTTAGGCGTGATGGTGCAGATGAAACTTCAATTTTGCTGAAAGCTTTTCCGTTTTCTCTTGAGGGGAAGGCAAGAGAGTGGTACTACACTCAACCAGCAGCAACTGTATCCAACTGGGATACACTGAGAAGAGAATTCTTGGAAAAATTCTTTCCAGCTGAAGTTACTGATAAACTGAGGAAAGACATTTTCATGATTGTTCAGGATGAATCTGAGACTCTCTATGGATACTGGGGTTGCTTTAATAATCTTCTGAAAGCATGCCCCCACTATATGATTGACAAGATAGTGTTACTCGGTTACGTCACACAGGACATGAGGCCCCAAGATAATACCACATTGGAAAGTGCTAGCAATGGGTCTATGAAAAAGTACAAGACCACTGACGAGGCATGGCAATTGATCAGCGACTTAGCTGAATCTACTCGGAATCACAGGCAGAAACAAGGCCGTTCAAAAGCCGTTGCAGAAGTATCCTCTAGCAGAGAGACTGCTGCTTTGACTCAGAGTATCTGTGAAATGACCAACTTGCTGAAGCAGATGCAATTGAATCAACAACAAGTTCAGCAAGCTCAACCCTCTCCACCACAGCAAGGCCAATAGTTAGTCCCACAGAGAGTTTGTGAAATCTGTGCTGATTATAGCCACTATACTGATGAATGTCTGCAGCTCCAGCAGGAAGACAACACCGTGGCAGCCACTCATAACTTCTATGACCGCCCCAACCAAGGGTACAATCAAGGTGGCAACTACAACCATGGATGGAAGGACAATTCTAACTAGAATTGGAGGGACAAAAACAACAACAGAGGAGGCAGAGACACTCAAGGAAATCAAAGGTGGAATAATAACAACAACAGGCAGCAGAACCAGAACCAGCCTTACAGAGCACCTCACCTGAGATAGTCCCAAGGACCACAGAATACCCAACAGCAGACCTCTCAAATTACTTATCCTTCCTCATCTTCTAATGATGATTTACTACAATCCATTGATCGGAGACAACAGACCATGAAAAATAACATTAATGCCACTCTAAATGGTTTGAACGCTACTCTGCAAGCTCTTGTCTCACAGATTGGATCAATGAATAACTCCAATAACCAGCCTTTGAGCTTCAGTGGAATCCCTTCTCAACCATTACCCAATCCCAAGGGTGGCATTAATGCCATCACCCTGAGGTCCGAAACCACACTGCAGGAGAGGAATCAGGAGGAGCCAAGCCTACCAGAACACGCCTCAGCTGAAGAGGTAGTGGAAATAGAAGATGCTGAAGAGGAAGAGGACACACAGGACATAGATGAAAAAGAAGAAGTTCAACCACAGGAGGAAGCACCACAGGGCGCAGATACTGCAGAAGACACCACTCCTATCCCATTTCCACAACTTGCAAGGAAGCCCAGGAAGCAGCTGGAACCTGATCCCAAAATGGTAGAGATATTCAAAAAAGTTGAGGTAACTGTTCCTCTTTTTGATGTTATTCAACAGGTACCTAAATATGAAAGTTTCTAAAAGATTTATATATACATAAAGACAAAATTAATGAATTAGAAACTATTCCTTTAGGTAGTTCCATATCTGCTTTAATGGGTGGTTTACTTGAGAAGTGTAGTGACCCAGGTCCTTGTATGGTTAATTGTACTATTGGTGGTGTGATAATTTCTGACTGCATGTGTGATTTAGGAGCATGTGTGAGTATAATTCCTTTGTCTATATATGATATTTTGAGGCTCCCTCCCTTAAAAAGGTCGGCAGTTCGTTTTGTGTTAGCAGATAAAAGCATTATTACAGTGGTTGGAGTTGCTGAAGATGTATTAGTGAGCATTAAGGGACTCACATTCCCCACTAATTTTTATATTCTGGAGATGCCCCAAAATGACTCAGAGAAGCCATCATCAATCCTACTTGGAAGACCATTCCTGAAGACATCTAAGTTCAAATTGGATGCTTTTTTAGGAACATACTCTTTTGAAATAGATGGCCGATTAGTAAGTTTCAATCTGAATGGAGTTATGAAGCACTCTCCAGAAGATCATTATATCTTCCAGTGTGACATTATAGATAAAACTGTAGCTGAAGTTCACCAGGAGGAATTAGAGGAGAAGCACACAGGACAAGGTCCAAGTGTGGGGACATTCTCAGAGGACAATGACAGTGCTTTACCATTGTTACCAGCTCCAGACAACCCAGAGCCTGACCATGATCAGAAGTTAGACTTGAAACCCCTTCCTCCACACCTCAAATATGCTTACCTTGAGGACAAGCAACAGTGTCCAGTTATCATTGCAAGAGAACTCACTTCTCAACAAGAAGAGCAGTTGAATATTTTTAGAAGAGGGAGCAAGGCCCGTTCGTCAACCCCAGAGAAGACTGAACCCCACTATCTTAGAGGTTGTCAAAAAGGAAGTGACCATACTACTGGAGGCAGATATCATCTATCCCATCTCAGACAATGAATGGGTAAGTCCAGTACAAGTAGTGCCAAAGAAGTCTGGAGTCACTACAGTGAAAAATGAGCATGGAGAGCTCATAGCAACCAGAGTACATAACGCTTGGCGGGTCTGCATTGATTACAGACGCCTCAACCAAGCAACCCGTAAGGATCACTATCCTCTTCCATTCATTGATCAAATGCTGGATTGCCTATAAGGTAAATCACATTATTATTTTCTAGATGGTTACACAGGTTATTTCCAGATTCATATAGCTCCTGAGGATCAGGAAAAGACTACTTTTACATGTCCTTTTGGGACTTATGCTTACAAGAGGATGCTCTTTGGCTTGTGCAATGCACCAGCTACCTTCCAAAGGTGCATGATGAGTCTTTTCTCTGATCTTATTGAGCACTGTATGGAAGTTTTTATGGATGATTTTAGTGTTTATGGCGATTCCTTTAGCCTTTGCTTAGATGGATTATCTAGAGTATTAGATAGATGTGTCAGTACAAACCTTGTATTAAATTTTGAAAAATGTCACTTTATAGTTAAACAAGGGATTGTACTAAGACATGTTGTGTCTAATACTGGCATTTCTGTAGATCCAACAAAGGTGGATGTTATTTCCAATTTACCTTACCCCTCTTCTGTGAGGGAAGTCCGCTCGTTCCTTGGCCATGCAGGTTTTTATAGGAGATTCATTAAGGACTTCAGTAAGGTAGCACTTCCCTTATCCAGACTACTGTAGAAGGATATTGAGTTCGAGTTCAGTGAAGATTTCAAACAAGCGTTTGATAAGCTGAAGACCGCCCTGACTCAAGCTCCAATTGTGAGAGGACCAGACTGGAGCCAGTGAAAGAGCAAGAAGATTGATGGTTTAGAGGTTATAAAAACTCTCGTTGTGAGTATAGTTACTAAACCAAGCAATCAACCTTTCTTACAAACGTGTTGGTTGTCACAAGTAACAAACCCCTTTAAAAATTGTTAACCGAGTATTCAAACCTTGGGTCATCTTCTCAAGGAACTGCGAGGAAGTGTGTTCTTATTATTGGCTATAAAGGTTGTAATCGGGGTTTAGAAGGTGAGAAGCAAGTAATTTAAATGACGAGTGAATTAAATGGCAAGTAAAAAAAAAAATAACTGTAAAACAACTTTTGGCAAGATAAGGAAAATTAGAAGTCCAACTTAGTTACCCTTCTCAACAATAATGAAAGTTGTATCTTAATTCCACTTGGTCAACCTTTACCGGAGCAAAGGAAAGTCAAGGGACTAATTAAATTGACCTTTGAATCCTAATTATTTCCTAAGAAAAGGTTGGGATTATTTAAGTTCAACTTAATTAGCAAGATAACAATTATCAATTATGTTGAGTTTAATAACTGTTGAGTTACTGAATTCTTAACCAAAACCAAAAGGGGAAAAAGTAAATTGCTGAAATAATAAAAGTGTCCTTAGATGGGAAGCAATGGCAACTTAAATCAAGAGAACAATCATAAACTGAAAATACCTCAAATTATCATTAATTCAATTAGAAATCTGTAACATGGAATAATTCTTAGATCAATTTATAATAATAATCAATTCAAATGTTGGAATAAATAAATAGAAGTAATACTAAAAGAACATTAAACCTGGATCCAGAGTTACTCTTAAAACAAGAAGAAATCCTAAATCCTAAAAGAGAGAGAGAGAAGATCTCCCTCTCAACTAAATCTAAATCATTGAAAGGTGAAAATATATGCGAGCTCTCTTTGAATGGAAGCATTCCCACACTTTATAACCTCTGGTCTATGCTGTCTGTACTTGGATCTGGGCCAAAAAGAGCTTCAGAATTCGCTGGGGGCGTATTCTGTAATTTCTGGTGCGTGGCCTCTGTCACGCGTCCGCGTGGATCACGCGGTCACGTCATTCGGAGCTTTTCCTTGCCACGTGGTCGCGTCAGTCATGTGACCGCGTCATGTATATTCTGCTTGAGGCGCGCGGTCGCGTCAGGCATGCGGTCACGTCGCTGCTGATTCGTGCTTGGCACGCGATCGCGTCATCCATGCGATCGCGTGGATACCAGTTTCTTTAAAGCTCCGTCTTGCTTCCTCCTTCCATTCTAGTATGTTTTTTTTTCATCCTTTAAGTCATTCTGCCTTTAGGAAATCTGAAACTACTCAACACACTAATCACGGCATCAAATGGAAATAAAGGTAATTAAAATAATTAATTTTTAAAGCTTAAAAAACATGTTTTTTTCATTACATGACATAATAAGGAAGGGAAAGTAAAACTATGCAATTAATGTGAATAAGTAGGTGAAGAGTTGAATAAACCACTCTAATTAAGTACAAAAGAACTCATGAAATATGGGTTTATCAACCTCCCCACACTTAAATACTAGCATGTCCTCATGCTAAATCCAAGGTAAATAATTAAGGTTAAAGTGATGGAATGTTATGAAATGCAACCTATGCTAAATGCATCTACCTAATGAGTCATGCAATTCTAATTCATCCACTCATATATAAAGCCTACATGTAGTCAAGTTATTCTCAAGGAGAGAGATATATATATATATATATAGCTAACCCTTAAATAACAAAGCATTTTAGCAAATGAGATGGGAAAGAAAACTTTGTACAAACTTGCAAAACAATTAGTAAATTTTGAGCACAGATATATGTTGATGAGTTATTGAACCCTCACTGGATTTTGTGTTTACTCTCTAGTCACTCAGTGTTTATTGGGTTTATTCACTCTATTTTTTCTTTTTATTCTTAATTTCTACAGCTTTGTTTTTCATCTAACCAATCAACAATTATAGAATATAGTCATACCAAAAAGTCATGAGGTCTTAATTAAGGTTGTAATGGGGCCAAGGTAAAGGTAAGGATTTATGTATAGGGTTAAGTGAGCTAATAAGTGAATCCTCAATTAGACTAAGATCTCACCTAACATACACATCTAGTAAAATAAAATTTCTTTACCTAAATTCCCATAATTTCCCACTTATTGTTACATGCTCATGTTTCACTTTTTATTTTATTTTTTTCTATTCCATGTGCATTGTTTTCATTGGGGAATTTCCTTTTTGTATTCCCTTTTATTTAGATGCTGAAAAATAACCTTTTTTTTTATGCACATGATAATTAAATCACTTAGATTTTCTTATGAGCATGCTTCCCAAATTTTATTTTATTCCTTTTTACTTTTTCTACCCTTTTGTTTCTATCATCCATGTTCCCAAAAGGTTTCCCACATTTAACTCTATTTATAATTTTCTATCTTAAGCTAACTAAGGATTCACTTGGAATTTTCCTTGTTTTTCTGCTTAAGGCTAGTAATTTGGCTAAATAGAATAAAGGGGTTTTAAAAAGGCTCAAGAGGGTTAACAAGGGTGATGTAAAAGGTAGGCTGATTTGGGGTGAGTGAGCTAAAATCAAATGATGGCCTCAATCATTCTCTTGGTATGTATCTATTCTATATTCTATAATTGGACATATAAATTAAAGCAAAGTAAAGAACATCAGAATAAAAAGAAATGTGACACACAGAAATGAAATTATGGTTTGAATGCAACCATACAATTTAAGCTCAAGACTCACAGGCTGTGTGTTCTCTAACTCAAGCATCATATATCATTCATATATTATATGCAGGTTTAGTTAAAAATTCCCATTATTCTCTTGAAAAAATTATTTAGGGTAGCTTTTAAAGTTTTAATGTTCCTCCTTGATGAAATGTTGTCAACTAACATGTAATGCTATATATACAAGGTGTGGGTTGTTTTGATTCTGTTAAAGTTTCTAGTTTACTTCCTTTTTATATTTTTCTATTTAAACTATACTATCTTATGCTAAAAAGGGTAAACTATACTAATTAATCCACTAATAAATCAGAATTGCAAACTAAACTAAATAACTAAAATAAACTAAATGGCTAAAGTATGAACTAAAGATGCAAAATGCAGCACATAGAGTAAAATACACAAGTAGCAATGTATAAGTACTCAGAAAATAACAATAAAAGGAAAAGACAAAAATACAGAAAAATATCCAAAATAAAAGAAAAAGTATGTAGTGGTTCACCAAAATAAACGCCAGAGATGGCGACCTTCCCACACTTAAAATGAAGCATCGTCCTCGATGCTCAATCAAGCCTGGTGTGAAGGAGTGTCATCAATGGTAGGGATGGTACCTGAGGTCTCTGTGGCGGTGGTGGGCTGGGGGTCTGGCTGCTGTGGAGGTGGGACAGACTGGAGCAGGATCTCCGGATCTGCAGCCTCTATCTGGGGCATAACCTCCTGATGTGGGGTAGCCTGCTCTGTGGCTGCCTGCTGATGAGTCTCCGCCTGGGAATGAGGCTCCTCCTCGTGCTCATCCTCCTCCTCGTGCTCATCCTCTGATGGCTTTGAAGGGGTGTCAGGCTCGGAGAGGATGTCGGCGCCCTGTCTGATCATCAGCTTCAGATGGGAATAGCGTCGCCTACTGCGGCGCTCTAATCTCTCATACCGGCGCCTGTTACGGCGCTCCATCTGATCAAGCTGGCGGAATAGATGGTGCACGAGGCGATAGACCGGCTCAGAGGCGGGTGGAGGTGCAGTGGTGGTAGCAGGGGCAGCTGGGGCAGCTGTGGATGAAGAGGGTCCAGCAGACGGAGGGGCTGTCTCATCAGTAGCAGTGACAGGTGGTGGTCTGTAGCCCAAAGCAAGGAAGTTCCTACTGTGCGGGATGATCTTCCTGCAGTCTGCTACTGATGGTCTCTCATCGGCATCCTCCCAAGGCACATCAGCCTGACGGCCTAGCCGTGTAACCAGGTAAGGAAAGGGGAGGGTGCCTCGTACGTGGGCCCTGGCCATATAATGCCGGATAAAACGAGGTAAGTATATGTCCTTACCCTCCAGCACACACCAAAGGAGGGTGATCATGGTAGCCGGGATCTCCGTCTCGTGAGTACTCGGCATCACAAAATTACTCAAGATCTGATGCCATAGCCAAGCCTCATCATTTAAGTACACTCTCTTGATCCCTCTAGGCATAGTGGTGTTCTGACCCATCTCCCAAGGAACAGCAGGGTCGAGAGCTATCCGTGCCTTTACGGCATCCCAGTCAAACTGCATCTGGCCCATGTCCTCCTCAGCCTGTGCAAAACCATCTGGCTGATCGGACTTGGCTGGGAGCTGGAGAATGGTCTCTATGGCCTCCTCAGTGATCAGAATTTGCTTTCCCCTCAGGTTCACTGCATCTAGGGTAGTAAGGTAGTAGTTGCAATAGAATTCCCGGACCCAAGATGCATTGATCTCTGTCAGTGGTCTCTCCAGAAAGTACCAGCCCCTTTGCTTGATTTGCTCAGTAGTGTACTGCTGGAGGGCTTCTGGAATCTTCAAGGTACGTTCCAGGTATAGATTTCTGGAGTTTGCGAAAGTCGGGTACTTCAGTTCACAGTACCGGTTTGCAAATTTTATAGGATCATTTGCAGGAAGTAGCTGGTTAGCTTTCTCCTGTGGTGTGAAGTTCTTCTCCCGCCATGAGGTATCGTGCATTAGAGAAATGATGGACTGGGAGGAATCTCCTCTCTTGCGCTTGCCAGTGGCCTTGCCTTTGCCTTTCCTGTGTGAGGCAGACATCCTGAAAAACAGAAAATCAGGAATGGATAAAAAAAAATAGGAAAGCAAATAGGCAATTTAAATAAAGGAAACTCAAAGCGGAAAGGGATGAATAGAATAAGGAAAATGAGTATATGAAATGAGATTGAATTTATGTTAAATGGAAAAAAATAAGCAATATGCCATGGTTAGAAAGTTAGAGGAAAGGGAAAATAATCAGAAAAGTGACCAAAAGGGTTGGTATGGTTAGGATTTGAAAAAGAAATTAGTAATTTAAAATCAGTGAGTTAGGAAGGTAAGTGGCATAGAAAAATTCCATGTAACAAGGATTCACAGGTAAGAATAGAAGTACTCATAATTGAACAAGCAGTTTATGAACTAGGAAATCAAAAAGGATGAGAAAGTCTGCCATAGCATGCATGTAAAGGTTTGGGTAAAACAAAGTAAAACAGATTTCAGAAATGCAAAACCAAAACATGAACGAAAATAATTTAAAAAAAATTTGGGTAGCATTCCGGCTAAAATTGGATTGTCCCGAAAAATAAACAGCAATTTAATCAGTTCATATGAATTAAAAAAAAATCAAGCCGCATGTACATAGATATAAAATAAACATAAAAACTCAATGTAAACAGCAGCAACGTACAAGAAAGCAGCATATGAATCATGATTATAGCAGCAATAGATTTGCACATAGGGTAAAACAGAAGTAAGAACAGTGCAAGTAAACAGACCTAGATCCACTAACCACAGCCTATGCTACTTAACAACCTAAAAATCCACTACAACATGCAAGTCTAACTATCCTAATTATGAACATAAACGGAATAAAAAATATAGAAAAGTGACGAACAGATAAAAAAATGGTTGCGTGTTGCGGAACCTGGTAAGCGGAAGGGGTGGAACAGGGAAGAAGGTGGCTGCGGCGGCGTCCGGCGCGGTGGTGGTGCACGGCGACGCGGTGGTGGCGGCGGAGGGGGTTGGTGTCGGAGAAAGGGTTTAGGTGGTGGGTGGTGGTTGGAGGGAGAGGATAGGGGTGGGAGGTTGTGGTTGGGGTTGCTGGCTGAAAGGGTGGGGCACGGTGGATGGCCGGCGGTGGTGGGCGGTGGTGGCGACGAGCAGCGGTGGAAAGGGAAGGAGAGAGGAAGAAGGAAGGAGAGGGGAGGGGATGGGGTGGTACGACGGTGGTGGCGGGTCAGCGGCGGCGTCTGGGTGATGGTGCGGTGGCGGCTGGAAGGTGGTGGGTGGTGGTTGGAGGGAGAGGAGGCAGAGAAGGGGAAAAGGGTTGGGGGTGAGGGCTGCACGACTGATAGGGTTCGCGGGCTGGGGGGGGTTATATTTTCGAATCCACGAGGCCGCGTGGGGCACGCGGTCGCGTGGTTGGGACGAGAATGGGAGTGACGCGATCGCATGGATCGCGCGATCGCGTCGCTGGAAGTCGTGCTAAACGCACGACTCCAGCGCCGTTTTAGCGCAACTCTCTGTCTCCTTTTGGGGCGATGTGCAATCCACGCGACGCGATCGCGTCGCTCACGCGGTCGCGTGGGATTGGTATTGGGTAAGTGACGCGATCGCATGGGGCATGCGATCGCGTGGGCCAATTTGTGCGAAACGCACAAGGGCCGCACGATTCTAGCCCAACTTTCTGTTCGTTGGATCCTTACACCAATATATATATCACGCGGCCGCGTGGGTCACGCGGTCGCATGAGTGGTGTTTTTCGCGATATGACGCGATCGCATGGGGCATGCGGTCGCGTCGTGCAACCACTTTTTTTTTTTTATGTGTGAAAAGTGCAGAATGCAATGACTATCATGGATGCTTATGCATGATTCCAGGTTTAATAAATTAAAATGAAAAAGGAAAAATTGAAAGCAATTAACAAGAAATAAATTGAAAAAGAAGCGACCATACCATGGTGGGTTGTCTCCCACCTAGCACTTTTAGTTAAAGTCCTTAAGTTGGACATTGGAAAAGTATCCTGTTATGGTGGCTTGTGTTTAAATTCGTCTAAAAATCTCCACCAGTGCTTGGAATGCCAATAGCCTCCGGGGTCCCAAACTAAGCATGTAAAGCTTCTGCGCAGCTTTAAACAGATATCCAGCCTCCCGGGATGACGAATGTCAGAACATAATCCATGATCCCAAGCTGTGTTTTTAGATCCGCCTCCGTTTTGATTTGTAAGTTTCCATTCGGGCAGGTTAAAGAGTAGAATCTCACCGTGGCGACCAAACATCCTCCGTGATCCATGCAATTGAGCACGATACCAATCCGTGTACTTCGAGGTGAAGCGTGGAACCTTATTGAACCTGGTGCACCAGCTCTGAATACGAGCCATTTCCCTCTTACTCTTAAAGCCGCAGAGAGCTCTAAGCTGGCCATCTGTTTCAAGCAAACCATATTCAAGTGAATAAGTAAAATTATAAGTTAAGGATTGTTCTGATGAGCGGATATTTTATACGCTTTTTGGGGTTAATTTCACATAGATTTTAGTATATTTTAGTTAGTTTTTAGTTTATTCTCATTAGTTTCTAGACAAAATTTATATTTCTGGACTTTACTATGAGTTTGTGTGTTTTTCTGTAATTTCAGGTATTTTCTGGCTGAAATTGAGGGAGCCGAGCAAAAATCTGATTCAGGCTGAAAAAGGACTGCTGATGCTGTTGGATTCTGACCTCTCTGCACTCAAAATGGAATTTCTGGAGCTACAGAACTTCAACTGGCGCGCTTCCAATTTCGTTGGAAAGTAGACATCCAGGGCTTTCCAGCAATATATAATAGTCTATACTTTTCTCAAGGATAAACGATGTAAACTGGCGTTCAACGCCAGTTCCATGCTGCTGTCTGGCGTCCAGCGCCAGAAACAAGTTACAAAGTGGAGTTCAACGCCAGAAACAGGTTACAACCTGGCGTTGAATGCCCAAAACAGCCCAGGCATGTGAGAAGCTTCAGTCTCAGCCCCAGCACACACCAAGTGGGCTCCAGAAGTGGATTTCTGCACTATCTGTCATAGTCTACTCATTTTCTGTAAACCTAGGTTACCAATTTAGTATTTAAAACAACTTTTAGAGATTTATTTGGTATCTCATGACATTTTAGATCTGAACTTTGTACCTTTTGACGGCATGAGTCTCTAAACTCCATTGTTGGGGGTGAGGAGCTCTGCTGTGCCTCGATGAATTAATGCAAGTATCTCTATTTTCCATTCAAACATGCGTGTTCCTATCTAAGATATCCATTCGCGCCTAATTATGGAGAAGGTGATGATCCGTGACATTCATCACCTTCCTCAATCCATGAACGTGTGTCTGACAATCACCTCCGTTCTACATCAGATTGAATGAATATCTCTTAGATTCCTTAATCAGAATCTCCGTGGTATAAGCTAGAATCCATTGGCAACATCCTTGAGAATCCGGAAAGTCTAAACCTTGTCTGTGGTATTCCTAGTAGGATTCTGGGATTGGATGACTGTGACGAGCTTCAAACTCGCGAGTGCTGGGTGTAGTGACAGACGCAAAAGGATAGCGAATCCTATTCCGGTATGATTGAGAACCTACAGATGATTAGTCGTGCGGTGACAACGCACCTGGACCATTTTCACTGAAAGGAAGGATGGTAGCCATTGACAACAGTGATCCTCCAACACACAGCTTGCCATAGGAGGGACGTGCGTGCGTGAAGAAGAAGATAGGGAGAAAGCAGAGATTCAAAGGACAAAGCATCTCCAATACTCCAACATATTCTCCAATACTGCACAACAAGTATTTAATTCGCACTCCTTTATTTTCCACTATTTAAACTGATAAACATAATTGGCTTTCTGACTAAGATTTACAAGATAACCATAGATTGCTTCAAACCAACAATCTCCGTGGGATTCGACC
Source organism: Arachis hypogaea (assembly GCF_003086295.3). NCBI lineage: Eukaryota > Viridiplantae > Streptophyta > Magnoliopsida > Fabales > Fabaceae > Arachis > Arachis hypogaea. The sequence continues at coordinate 103,332,740 of NC_092052.1, read as the reverse complement.
CTTACTCATGTAAGGTATTACTTGGACGACCCAGTGCAGTTGCTGGTCATGTGTGCAAAATTGTAAGAGAGTAACAATTTTGTGCACTAAGTTTTTGGCGCCATTGCCGGGGATTGTTTGAGTTTGAACAACTGACGGTGAATTTTGTTGCTTAGATTAGGAAATTTTTGTCTTTTGGGTCAGAGTCTTTTATTTTCTTTTCAAAAAAAAAATATACTTCTTCAAAACAAGTGTTACATTTATTGCCCAATTGGCTAGAGTGTTGGTTTATGTTCTTGATGATTGGGCACCAGTTTTATTAAAAATCTTTTTCAAAAAATAATTTTTCTATTAAATTCTGTGCCAAACTTTAAGTTTGGTGTTTTCTTGTTAATTTTTCTGTGTTTTTCGAAAATTTTAGTTTGGTTTTCTAAAAAATTTTAAGTTTGGTGTTCTTCCTTCATGTTCTTGTGTTCTTATGAGTCTTCAAAGTGTTCTTGAGTTTTCCTTGTGTCTTGATCTTAAAATTTTTAAGTTTGGTGTTCCTTGGTGTTTTCCCCCCAAAATTTTCGAAAACTAGGAGCATTAGATCTAAAAAAATTTTAAATCTTGTGCTATTTTATTGTTTTTCTCTTTCCTCACTAAATTAAAAAATATCTTTTCTCTCTATTTCTAAAACAAATTTTCGAAAATTATTTTCTAAAAATTCAGATTTTTTTTCAAAATTTAAAATCTTTTCCAAATCATATCTTTTTCAAAACTTCCTAACCACTTTCTCTCTCCTCAATTTTTTCGAAAATATTCACCTATTTTTTTACTTTATTTTAATTTATTTATTTTCTAAATAAGTAAATAAATAAATAAATAAATAAAAATAAATTTTTTATTTGACATCATCTCCCTTTCTCCATCATGGATCTAAGTGGAAATGAACAGTCCAGGAGGACTCTGGGGTCATATGCTAACCCCTTTACTGCTTCATATGGGAGTAGTATCTGCATACCCTCCATTGGAGTCAGTAGCTTTGAGTTGAATCCTCAGCTCATTATCATGGTGCAGCAAAGCTGCCAGTATTCCGGTCTTCCACAGGAAGAACCTACAGAGTTTCTGGCACAATTTTTACAAATTGCTGACACAGTACATGATAAGGAAATAGATCAGGATGTCTACAGACTATTATTGTTTCCGTTTGCTGTAAAAGATCAAGCTAAGAGGTGGTTAAATAACCAACTTAAGGCCAGCATAAGGACATGGAAACAGCTGACAGAAAAATTCCTGAATCAATACGTTCTCCCAAAACGGATGACACAGCTAAGGCTGGACATCCAAGGCTTCAAACAAGGAGATAATGAATCTCTTTATGATGTCTGGGAGAGATACAGAGAGATGCTACGAAAATGCCCCTCTGAAATGTTTTCAGAGTGGGTTCAGTTAGACATCTTCTATTATGGGCTTGCAGAAGGAGCTCAAATGTCTCTAGATTACTTAGCTGGTGGATCTATCCACATGAGAAAGACAATTGAAGAGGCTCAAGAGCTCATTGATACAGTTGCCAGGAATCAGCATCTGTACCTAAGCAGTGACCCCTCTGAAAGAAGAGGTTCAAACAGTAACTGCTGAACTCAGCCCTGTAAAACAAGCTGATGAATTCAATCAGCAATTGGACTTTCTAACAAAGCAGTTAGCCAAATTCAAGGATAAACTACAAGAGACAAGGATGGCTAATATAAACATGAAAGTACAATTAAAGCAAACAAAGCAGCAGCTGTCAAAACAAATAACAGAAGAATACCAAGCAGTTCAATTAAGAAGTGGGAAAGCACTAAATTCCCCACTTCAAGGCAGCAGGAAACCAAGAAATGAGCAAACCACCCAAAATCCATCTGAGGACAGTAAGAGCCCAAGGAAAAATAATTCTGGCACTAAAACGCCAGAAGTTGGGTGGAAGGCTGGCGCTGAACGCCCAGACCATGCTCAAGACTGGCGTTCAACGCCAGAAACAAGCAAGGATCTGGCGTTGAACGCCCAAAAGAGGCACAGTTCTGGCGTTCAAACGCCAGGAATAGATGAGGAGCTGGCGTCTAACGTCACTCCAGCTTCTAACTCTGGCACTCCATTGCCAGTGAGGGATCAGACACACACAAGTGCTGATGACAACCCCTCTAAAAAGGCTTCTTCAACCACTTCTGTAGGCAATAAACCTACAGCAACTAAGGTTGAGGAATATAAAGCCAAGATACCTTATCCTCAAAAACTCCGAAAAGAGGAGCAGGATAAGCAATTTGCTCGCTTTGCAGATTATCTCAGGACTCTTGAAATAAAGATTCCATTTGCAGAGGCACTTGAGCAAATACCTTCTTATGCCAAGTTCATGAAAGAGATCTTGAGTCATAAGAAGGATTGGAGAGAAACTGAAAGAGTTCTCCTCACTGAAGAATGCAGTGCAGTCATTCTAAAAAGCTTTCCTGAAAAGCTTAAAGACCCTAGGAGTTTTCTGATACCATGCACATTAGAAGGTAATTGCACCAAGACAGCTTTATGTGATCTTGGGGCAAGCATCAACCTAATACCTGCATCCACTATCAGAAAGCTTGGTTTAACTGAAGAAGTGTAACCAACCCGGATATGTCTCCAACTTGCTGATGGCTCCATTAAATACCCATCAGGCGTGATTGAAGACATGATCGTCAGAGTTGGGCCATTCACCTTTCCCACTGACTTTGTAGTGCTGGAAATGGAGGAGCACAAGAGTGCTACTCTCATTTTAGGAAGACCCTTCCTAGCAACTGGACGAACCCTCATTGATGTCCAACAGGGGGAAATAACCCTGAGAGTTAATGATGATGAGTTTAAGTTGAATGCTGTCAAAGCCATGCAGCATCCAGACACACCAAAAGACTGCATGAAAGTTGATCTTATCGACTCTTTGGTAGAAGAGATCAACATGGCTGAGAGTCTCGAATTAGAGTTGGAAGACATCTTTAAAGATGCTCAGCCTGATTTGGAGGATTCAGAGGAGATTAAAGAGCCTCTGAAATTTTCTCTGGAAGAGGAAAAACCTCCTAAACCCGAGCTCAAACCATTACCACCATCCCTAAAATATGAATTTCTGGGAGAAGGTGATACTTTTTCAGTGATCATAAGCTCTGCTTTAAACCCACAGGAAGAGGAAGCACTTATTCAAGTGCTAAGGACACACAAGACAACTCTTGGGTGGTCCATAGGTGACCTTAAGGGCATAAGCCCAGCTAGATGCATGCACAAAATCTTATTGGAGGATAATGCTAAACCAGTGGTTCAACCACAGAGGCGGCTAAATCCAGCCATGAAGGAAGTGGTGCAGAAAGAGGTCACCAAATTACTAGAGGCTGGGATTATTTATCCTATTTCTGATAGCCCCTGGGTGAGCCCTGTCCAAGTCGTCCCAAAAAAGGGAGGCATGACAGTGATTCATAATGAAAAAAATGAACTGGTTCCTACAAGAACAGTTACAGGGTGGTGCATGTGTATTGACTACAGAAGGCTCAATACAGCCACCAGAAAGGATCATTTTCCTTTACCATTCATAGACCAGATGCTAGAAAGACTGGCAGGTCATGATTATTACTGCTTTCTGGATGGCTACTCAGGCTATAACCAGATTGCAGTAGATCCCCAGGATCAAGAGAAAACAGCATTCACATGTCCATCTGGAGTGTTTTCTTATAGAAGGATGCCATTTGGGCTGTGTAATACGCCTGCAACCTTCCAGAGATGCATGCTCTCTATTTTCTCTGATATGGTGGAAAAATTTCTGGAAGTCTTCATGGATGACTTCTCAGTATATGGAGACTCATTTGGCTCCTGTCTTGATCACCTGAAACTTGTTTTGAAGAGATGCCAAGAGACCAACCTAGTTTTAAACTGGGAAAAATGTCACTTCATGGTGACTGAAGGGATTGTCCTTGGGCATAAAATCTCAAACAAGGGGATAGAGGTGGAACAAGCAAAAATAGAGGTAATTGAAAAATTACCACCACCTGCCAATGTTAAGGCAATCAGAAGCTTTTTGGGACATGCAGGACTCTATAGGAGGTTTATAAATGATATTTCAAAAATTGCAAAACCTCTAAGCAATCTGCTAGCTGCTGACACGCTATTTGTGTTTGACACAGAGTGTCTGCAGGCGTTTGAAACGCTGAAAGCTAAGCTGGTCACAGCACCAATTATTTCTGCACCAGACTGGACATTACCATTTGAGCTAATGTGTGATGCCAGTGATCACGCCATTGATGCAGTATTGGGACAGAGGCATGACAAGCTTCTGCACGTCATTTATTATGCTAGTCACGTTTTAAATGATGCCCAGAAAAATTACACAACCACAGAAAAAGAATTACTTGCAGTGGTTTATGCCATTGACAAGTTCAGATCATACTTAGTAGGATCAAAAGTGATTGTGTATACTGACCATGCTGCTCTTAAATATCTACTCACAAAGCAAGATTCAAAACCCAGGCTCATCAGATGGGTGTTGCTTCTGCAAGAGTTTGATATAGAAATAAGAGACAGAAAAGGGACAGAGAACCAAGTGGCTGATCATCTGTCCCGGATAGAGCCAGTAGAAGGGACGTCCCTCCCCTTTCTTGAGATCTCTGAGACTTTTCCGGATGAGCATTTATTTGCCATTCAGGAAATACCATGGTTTGCCGATATTGCAAACTATAAAGCTGCAAGGTTCATACCCAAAGAGTACAACAGGCAACAAAAGAAAAAATTAATCACTGATGCAAAGTACTACTTGTGGGATGAACCCTATCTCTTTAAAAGATGTGCAGACGGAATAATCCGTAGGTGTGTTCCTAGAGAAGAAGCACAAAAGATCCTATGACATTGCCATGGATCTCAATATGGAGGCCATTTCGGAGGTGAGTGAACAGCCACCAAGGTCCTCCAATGTGGCTTCTATTGGCCCACACTCTATAAAGATTCCCGAGAATTTGTACGTAACTGTGACAGTTGCCAAAGAGCTGGTAATCTGCCTTATGGTTACGCCATGCCTCAACAAGGAATTTTGGAGATTGAGTTGTTTGACGTATGGGGAATTGACTTCATGGGACCTTTCCCACCATCATTCTCAAACACTTATATTCTGGTGGCAGTTGACTATGTATCAAAATGGGTTGAGGCCATTGCCACACACACCAATGATACTAAAACAGTGCTGAAGTTCCTCCAGAAAAATATCTTCAGCAGGTTTGGGGTCCCTAGAGTACTAATCAGTGATGGGGGCACTCACTTCTGCAACAAACAGCTTTACTCTGCCATGGTCCGGTATGGGATTCGCCACAAGGTGGCGACTCCATATCATCCACAGACTAATGGACAAGCTGAAGTATCTAACAGAGAGCTAAAAAGAATCCTAGAATGGACTGTAAATACCCGTAGAAAGGATTGGGCAAGAAGCTTGGATGATGCTCTGTGGGCATACAGAACAGCATTCAAGACTCCTATAGGGACCTCTCCATACCAACTGGTCTATGGTAAGGCATGTCACCTGCCCGTGGAACTGGAACATAAAGCCTACTGGGCAACCAGATTCCTGAACTTTGATGCCAAATTAGCTGGAGAAAAAAGATTGCTCCAACTAAATGAGCTAGAGGAATTCAGATTCACTGCTTTCGAAAATGCAAAGCTTTATAAAGAAAAATAAAACAAGTGGCATGACAGAAAGCTGTCATCTAGAATCTTTGAACCATGACAAAAGGTTCTGTTGTTCAACTCTAGGCTCAGGCTATTCCCCGGAAAATTGAAGTCCCGGTGGAGGGGACCATATGTGATTACAAGTGTATCACCATATGGTTATGTGGAGCTTCAAGATATTGATTCTGATAAGAAGTTCATTGTCAATGGACAGAGAATCAAGCACTATCTTGAAGGCAATGTTGAGCAAGAGTGCTCAAGGCTGAAGCTAGACTAAAAGCTCAGCAAGGTCCAGCTAAAGACAATAAAGAAGCGCTTGCTGGGAGGCAACCCAGCCATGGGGCATCAATCCTCTAAGCATTTTGCCCTATTTTTATTTTTATTTGTTTATATAAAGTTCATTGATAACAAGGTAAAGAATCAGTTGCATAAGTTCACAGGGTTACAGAAGGATTTTGCACACAAAACAGAGAAAAAGAGCTCACTGGCAAGAAAACGCCAGTAAAAGTCTGTTTTGGGCGTTCAACGCCCAACAGAAGCATCCACTGGGCGTTGAACGCCAGTGAGGATAGCCATCTGGGCGTTAAACGCCAGAAAGAAGCTCTTTCTGGGCGTTTAACGCCAGATTTACAGCATTCTGGGCGTTCAGAAAAACACCCAATAACAAAGGACTTCCTGGCGTTCAACGCCAGAAAGAAGCAGCAGCTGGGCGTTGAACGCCCAGGAGAGGCAGCATTTGGGCATTGAACGCCCAAAACATGCAGCGTTTGGGCGTTCAAACGCCAGGATGGTGGGGAGGAGGTAAATTCATTTTTTCTTCATATTTTTCATTTTAATCTTAATTTTCATGCTTCAATTCATGATTTCTTGCATAAACATGTTAAGAACCCTGATTTCTAAAATCCCTAATTTCTAAAAACCCTACCTTAAAAATATCAAATGTATCTTAATCCATAAGCACAAACCCTCTTTTTCAAATTCAATCCAACTCTTTTTCAAATTTTCAAAACAAATCTATTTTTTTTAACTAATATCTTTTTCAAATCTCCACATTATCTTTTTCAAAATCTAGATTTATCTTTTTCAAAAAATTTTCATATCTTTTCAATTTTAAACTATATCCTCTCTTATCATATCTTCTATCTTATCTTTTCCAAATCAATCTTTTTATCATATCTTTTCAAAATTTTCGAACCCACCCCTCCCTTTATATATGGGTTCGGCCTCCACCCTCCTCCATCAACAATTGCACCTAGCTCTCCTTCTATCCCTCTCCTTTCTTTTCTTTTGCTTGAGGACAAGCAAACCTCTAAGTTTGGTGTGTTTATCCGTGATCACTAAGAGCATGGCTCTTAAGGGAAAACAACCCACTTCAAGAGGAAAGAAAGAGAGCGTTCCAAAACCACTTTGGAATCAAGGGAAGTTCTTATCTAAAGAACATTCAGACCATTATTATAAAATAATGGGTCTAAGATCAGTGATCCCGAAAGTTAGATTCGATCTGAAAGAAGACGAATATCCAGAGATCCAGGAGCAAATTCGAATCAGGAATTGGGAGGTCCTAGCTAATCCTGAAACGAAAGTGGGAAGGAATATGGTCCAGGAGTTCTATGCTAATATGTGGCATACAGACAGGCAAAGACTATCTGGATCTGATATCTATGACTATCGAACCGTGGTCAGAGGAAAGATTATTCATACCCACCCTGACAAGATCAGAGAGATCTTAAAGCTACCTCAGCTGAAAGATGATCCAGACTCCTTCAATAGGAGAATGATGAGAACAAACAAGAGCCTGGATAAGATTCTAGAAGACATATGCATCCCTGGAGCCAGGTGGACCACCAGCACGAAGGGTGTTCCTAATCAACTCAAAAGAGAAGATCTCAAACCAGTGGCCAGAGGCTGGCTGGACTTCATTGGGCATTCTCTGCTGCCCACTAGCAACCGTTCTGAAGTCAATGTTAAAGAGCAGTGATGATCCATTGCATCATGATGGGAAAAGAAGTGGAAGTTCATCAACTGATTTCAACTGAATTCTACAAAATTGCTAACAAAAATTCTAAAGAAGCCAGGTTGGCTTACCCAAGCTTGATTTCTCTGCTCTGCAAGGACGCTGGAGTAAGAATGGGAATAACTGAGTATATCTCAATTGAGAAACCAATCACCAAAGCATCAATAGAAAAACAACAAGCACAGGATGACCCCATCAAGAAGAAAACACAGGAATTTCTCCCAGAAATCCCTCAATCTGAATATTGGGAGTATCTTGAAACATCAGTTACCAAGATGCAAGAAGCTATGGAACAAATAATAAAGGAACAGAAGGAACAAAGTCAAATTCTTTGCTACTTGATTAAAGAACAGGAAGAGCAAGGGCGTGACTTGAGGGAATTAAAGCGCCAGAAGTTATCTCTTGAAGGACCAAGCACCCCACAGATTCGAGGAACATCCACTTCCCAGAACAAAGGTTGTTAAATTCCAATTTCTGCTTTAACTCTGTGATAGTTGTCGTTATAGGAGTTTACCTTAGGAGTCATATAATAGTAATTATTGTCTATTTTGATTTTATCTCCAATTAAGTTATAGTCTATTTTTATCATCATCAGCAAACATGAATAAAATAGCAGATCTTTTGAATAAGAGGCAATAAAATTCGAGTTCTAATAAGAAAAAAAATTCTAATTAGTAACATGTGGTGGCAATATTTTCTGTCTTCTGAATGAATACTTGAACAGTGCATATATCTTTTGAATTTGTTGTTTAAGACTGTTAAATATGTTGGCTCTTGAAAGAATGATGAACATGAGACATGTTATTGATAATCTGAAAAATCATAAAAATGTTTCTTGAAGCAAAAAAAAGCAGCAAAGAACAAAGCTTGCAGAAAAAAAAATATAGAAAGAAAAAGAAAAGCAAACAAAAAAAGCCAAAAGCTCTTAAAACCAAAAGGCAAGGGTAAATAAAAAGGATCCCAAGGCTTTAAGCATCAGTGGATAGGAGGGCCTAAAGGAATAAAATCCTGGCCTAAGCGGCTAAACCAGGCTATCCCTAGCCATGTGCTTGTGGCGTGAAGGTGTCAAGTGAAAACTTGAGACTGAGCGGTTAAAGTCAAGGTCCAAAGCAAAAAGAAGAGTGTGCTTAAGAACTCTGGACACCTCTAATTGGGACTTTAGCAAAGCTGAGTCACAATCTAAAAGGGTTCACCCAATTATGTGTCTGTGGCATTTATGTATCCGGTGGTAATACTGGAAAACAAAGTGCTTAGGGCCACGGCCAAGACTCATAAAGTAGCTGTGTTCAAGAATCATCATACTGAAATAGGAGAATCAATAACACTATCTGAATTCTAAGTTCCTATAGATGCCAACCACTCTGATCTTCAATGGATAAAGTGAGATGCCAAAACTGTTCGGAAGCAAAAAGCTACTAGTCCCGCTCATCTAATTAGAATCCGAGCTTCACTCAAAAAATCTGAGATATTATTGCTTTTTGACTTATTAGTCTTCTATTTTATTTGTCTAGTTGCTTGAGAACAAGCAACAGTTCAAGTTTGGTGTTGTGATGAGCGGATATTTTATACACTTTTTGGGGTTAATTTCACATAGATTTTAGTATATTTTAGTTAGTTTTTAGTTTATTCTCATTAGTTTCTAGGCAAAATTTATATTTCTGGACTTTACTATGAGTTTGTGTATTTTTCTGTAATTTCAGGTATTTTCTGGCTGAAATTGAGGGAGCTGAGCAAAAATCTGATTCAGGCTTAAAAAGGATTGCTGATGCTGTTGGATTCTGACCTCTCTGCACTCAAAATGAAATTTCTGGAGCTACAGGAGTCCAAATGGCACGCTTCTAATTGCGTTGGAAAGTAGACATCCAGGGCTTTCCAGAAATATATAATAGTCCATATTTTGCTCAAGGATAGATGACATAAACTGGCATTCAACGCCAGTTCCATGCTGCTGTCTGGCGTCCAGCGCCAGAAACAAGTTACAAAGTGGAGTTCAACGCCAGAAACAGGTTACAACCTGGCGTTGAATGCCCAAAACAGCCCAGGCATGTGAGAAGCTTCAGTCTCAGCCCCAGCACACACCAAGTGGGCCTCAGAAGTGGATTTCTGCACTATCTGTCATAGTCTACTCATTTTCTGTAAACCTAGGTTACCAGTTTAGTATTTAAAACAACTTTTAGAGATTTATTTGGTATCTCATGACATTTTAGATCTGAACTTTGTACCTTTTGACGGCATGAGTCTCTAAACTCCATTGTTGGGGGTGAGGAGCTCTGCTGTGCCTCGATGAATTAATGCAAGTATCTCTGTTTTCCATTCAAACATGCGTGTTCCTATCTAAGATATCCATTCGCGCCTAATTATGGAGAAGGTGATGATCCGTGACATTCATCACCTTCCTCAATCCATGAACGTGTGTCTGACAATCACCTCCGTTCTACATCAGATTGAATGAATATCTCTTAGATTCCTTAATCAGAATCTCCGTGGTATAAGCTAGAATCCATTGGCAGCATCCTTGAGAATCCGAAAAGTCTAAACCTTGTCTGTAGTATTCCTAGTAGGATTCTGGGATTGGATGACTGTGACGAGCTTCAAACTCGCGAGTGCTGGGCGTAGTGACAGACGCAAAAGGATAGCAAATCCTATTCCGGTATGATCGAGAACCTACAGATGATTAGCCATGCGGTGACAACGCACCTGGACCATTTTCACTGAAAGGAAGGATGGTAGCCATTGACAACGGTGATCCTCCAACACACAGCTTGCCATAGGAGGGACGTGCGTGCGTGAAGAAGAAGATAGGGAGAAAGCAGAGATTCAAAGGACAAAGCATCTCCAATACTCCAACATATTCTCCAATACTGCACAACAAGTATTTAATTCGCACTCCTTTATTTTCCACTATTTAAACTGATAAACATAATTGGCTTTCTGACTAAGATTTACAAGATAACCATAGATTGCTTCAAACCAACAATCTCCGTGGGATTCGACCCTTACTCACGTAAGGTATTACTTGAACGACCCAGTGCACTTGCTGGTCATGTATGCAAAATTGTAAGAGAGTAACAATTTTGTGCACCATGTACCCACTTGAAGCTTGTATTGGGTGGCAATGGCCTTGGGATAGGTGTTTTTGGTGGTTCTGCAAGTTCCGTTTCCTTGTGCTCTTCTGTGAATTCTTCCACTTCCTTGCAAAGATCTTCGATTGTATCTGTATTCTGGTCAAAGTCTTCTGCGTCTTCCTCATCACTTGAGTCATAGATTGGAGGTTGAGAGAAATCTACCTCCGCATCATCTTCATATTCACTTGGGGAAGATTCTTCGATCTCAGAGAATTCACTCGCAGATGCAAGTTCATCACTAGGAGCACTAGACTTGTGACTATCATCATCAAGGAAATTTGCTTCTTGGATTATTCCGTCTGATTCTTCGTAAATGACTTGCCTTGGAGATTGTACGGTATCCTCCTTAGCATCAACTGTAGTGTCTTGGACGGAGTTTTCCTCAATTCTGTATTCCCAAGGAAGTTCAGCATCGCCTAGATCTTCAACCAGCTCTTCTTTTTGAACAATGACAGCTTCTTCCACTTGTTCTAGTACGAATTCATTTTCTGTCTTGTCCACTGGAGTCTCTAGTATTTCTTTCATGCTACGCTCTTCATTGGGCTGTCCACATGGAGCTGTGGTTGATCCTTGTATATTTGAGCGCCTAGTGACCCATTGAATTAGTGCTTGCTCCAGTTGTTGAATAGTTGTTTGAAATTTAATCATTGTTTCTTTCAGGTGATCCTTTGCTTCGCGGTTTGCCAGACTTGGACATGATACAAAGGAAAGTGGTGATGATTGGGAATGATTGGATTGGTATTGGGGTAAGGAAGGATCATATGATGGCGAATGGTGAAGAGAAGCTTGTGAGTGTGGTGGTTCGAGGTTATGTTGAAAGGATGGTTCATATGCACGGGGTGGGGCCTGTTGATAGTTACAAGGTTGTCCACCATGTCTTACAGCTGGGTATGCACGGTAGAATGGTCTTTGTCCAGGATATCTCGGAGGGTGTTGCTGCCTAAAGGGTTGATTAGATCCTCTTGGCTCCACCCATCCTTGATTGGTCTGACCTTGATGCATATTCCTGCTGTAACTTCTATTTCCTTCAACAAAGTTAGAGCCAAACTCAAAGCGAGAGGGGTGAGAGTTCATAGTAGCAAATAAAGAGAAAAAAAGGAAAAACAACAATAAATAAACAAGCAAAAGAAAAATATTTACAATAACCAATAATAAGACACACGTTAGCAGTTCCCCGGCAACGGCGCCATTTTGAAAGAGCAAGAAGATTGATGGTTTAGAGGTTATAAAAACTCTCGTTGTGAGTATAGTTACTAAACCAAGCAATCAACCTTTCTTACAAACGTGTTGGTTGTCACAAGTAACAAACCCCTTTAAAAATTGTTAAGCGAGTATTCAAACCTCGGGTCGTCTTCTCAAGGAACTGCGAGGAAGTGTGTTCTTATTATTGGCTATAAAGGTTGTAATCGGGGTTTAGAAGGTGAGAAGCAAGTAATTTAAATGACGAGTGAATTAAATGGCAATTAAAAATAAATAATAACTGTAAAACAACTTTTGGCAAGATAAGGGAAATTAGAAGTCCAACTTAGTTACCCTTCTCAACAATAATGAAAGTTGTATCTTAATTCCACTTGGTCAACCTTTACCGGAGCAAAGGAAAGTCAAGGGACTAATTAAATTGACCTTTGAATCCTAATTATTTCCTAAGAAAAGGTTGGGATTATTTAAGTTCAACTTAATTAGCAAGATAACGATTATCAATTATGTTGAGTTTAATAACTGTTGAGTTACTGAATTCTTAACCAAAACCAAAAGGGGAAAAAGTAAATTGCTGAAATAATAAAAGTGTCCTTAGATGGGAAGCAATGACAACTTAAATCAAGAGAACAATCATCAATTGAAAATACCTCAAATTATCATTAATTCAATTAGAAATATGTAACATGGAATAATTCTTAGATCAATTTATAATAATAATCAATTCAAATGTTGGAATAAATAAATAGAAGTAATACTAAAAGAACATTAAACCTGGATCCAGAGTTACTCTTAAAATAAGAAGAAATCTTAAATCCTAAAAGAGAGAGAGAGAAGATCTCCCTCTCAACTAAATATAAATCATTGAAAGGTGAAAATATATGCGAGCTCTCTTTGAATGGAAGCATTCCCATGCTTTATAACCTCTGGTCTATGCTGTCTGTACTTGGATATGGGCCAAAAAAAGCTTCAGAATTTGCTGGGGGCGTATTCTGTAATTTCTGGTGCGTGGCCTCTGTCACGCGTCCGCGTGGGTCACGCGGTCGCGTCATTCGGAGCTTTTCCTTGCCACGCGGTCACGTCAGTCATGCGACCGCGTCATGTGTATTCTGCTTGAGGCACACGGTCGCGTCAGGCATGCGGCCGCATCGCTGCTGATTCATGCTTGGCACGCGATCGCGTCATCCATGCGATCGCGTGGATACCAGTTTCTTTAAAGCTCCGTCTTGCTTCCTCCTTCCATTCTAGTATGTTTTCTTTTTCATCCTTTAAGTCATTCTGCCTTTAGGAAATCTGAAACTACTCAACACACTAATCACGGCATCGAATGGAAATAAAGGTAATTAAAATAATTAATTTTTAAAGCTTAGAAAACATGTTTTTTTCATTATATGACATAATAAGGAAGGAAAAGTAAAACTATGCAATTAATGTGAATAAGTAGGTGAAGAGTTGAATAAACCACTCTAATTAGGCACAAAAGAACTCATGAAATATGGGTTTATCAGCCAGCCATTCGAAATAATGTGCGACGCTTCCAACCATGCAGTAGGAGCAGCATTGGCTCAGCGTGAAGGTAAGGATCCTTTTGTTATTGCTTATGCGTCTAAAACTCTAGATGCAGCACAGTCCAATTACACTATTACTGAGAAAGAGCTTCTTGCTATTATTTTTGCTCTGGATAAATTTTGAGCCTATTTACTTGGTACGAAGGTAGTAGTGTACTCAGACCACGCAGCTCTAAAGTATCGATTAGCTAAAAAGGAGTCCAAACCAAGACTTATACGTTGGATACTATTATTACAAGAATTTGATTTAGAAATTAAGGATAGGAGTGGTAACCAGAATTTAGTGGCAGACCACTTGAGTTGCCTTGAGCACATTTCAGATGACCCCACTCCTATAGCTGATAATTTCCCATTTGATAACCTGCAAGCAGTATCTGAGGTAGTCCCTTGGTATGCACCTGTAGCTAATTATCTAGTTAGCCGCACCTTTCCTCCAAACTTTTCTAAGCATCAAAGAGACAAGCTGAAAAGCGAGTCTAAATGTTATATATGGGATGACCCATATTTATAGAGATGTGGCGCTGACCAGGTAATTAGACGGTGTGTGCCTCAATCAGAATTCCAGTCCATCTTAGAGGCCTGTCACTCATCTGAGAGCGGAGGACATTTTGGCCCTCAAAGAACAACTAGAAAAATCTTAGACTGTGGATTCTGGTGGCCTACACTTTTTAGAGACGCTGCTGAATTTTGTAGATCTTGTTTTCCATGCCAAAAATTTGGTAATATATCCAAGAGGGATGAAATGCCTCAACAAATTATGCTTTTCTGTGAAATTTTTGATGTTTGGGGCATTGACTTCATGGGTCCATTTCCAAATTTTAATGGTTATTTTTATATATTGTTAGCTGTAGATTACGTTTCCAAATGGGTGGAAGCAATTTCTACCCGCACTGATGATGCTAACACTGTTGTTTCCTTTGTGAGAAACCACATTATTTGTCGCTTTGGATCTCCACGAGCAATCGTGAGCGATCAAGGTACCCATTTTTGTAATAGGAGACTAACAGGATTAATGAAGAAGCATGGAATAATTCATAAGGTTGCAACAGCCTACCATCCTCAGACTAATGGGTAAGCCGAGGTGTCAAACAGAGAGATAAAGCGTATCTTGCAGAAGATAGTCAAACCTCATAGAAGAGATTGGAGCACCAGGCTACAAGATGCACTTTGGGCATACAGAACCGCATACAAGACACCCATTGGGATGAGTCCTTTCCGCTTAGTCTATGAAAAAGCTTGTCATCTCCCTGTTGAAGTCGAGCACAAAGCCTTTTGGGCAGTAAAGGAGTGCAACATGGGAATTGAGGAAGCCGTAGCTGAAAGAAAATTGCAATTGCAAGAATTGGAAAGCCTTTGCCTAGAAGCTTATGAGAACTCCAGACTATACAAGAAGATGAAGGCTGTACATGATCAGCACATTAAGAGAAAAGAGTTCCAACCTGGGGACTTAGTCCTCCTTTACAAATCTCGACTGAGACTCATGCCAGGCAAGTTGAGATCAAGATGGGATGGTCCATACAGAGTAGAGAAGGCCGAACAGTACGGAGTTTATCACCTAAGCCATCCTTCAAGCTCTGAACTTATCAAAGTTAATGGACATCGTTTAAAGCTGTACCATAGAGAGAGGATGCAGAAAAACAAGGAGCTCGAGATCTTCCTCTTGGAAGATCCTCACATAGCCGAAGATTGAGCTAATGGAGCGTCCAACTTACGGACGTTAAAGCAAAGTGCTAGGTGGGAGACAACCCACCATGGTATGATCGTTCTTTTCTTTATTTTTAGCTTTTTCTATTTAATAACTCTTCTCTTTATTAGTACATTTCGTGCATCTGTATTTACATACTTTTATTTTTAATTGATAAAAAAAGGGTTACGCGATGCGACCGCATCATTGACGCGTCCGCGTTCCAAGGAGATGGGAGAAAATAAAAACAAACAGAGAGTCACGCAGGAGCGTGGCTGGAGGCGTGTCAACAAATTGCCCCACGCGACCGCGTCGCCGACGCGTCCGCGTCACATGGGAACATTGGCCTCCCACACGACCGCGTGACCCACGCGGCCGCGTGCCTAGAATTCGACGTCAAAAGGACGCACGATCGAAGGTTGTGCTAGAGTGGTGCTGGATTGGTGCTGAAAGCATAATCCTTCCCACGCAGCCGCATGACCGACGCGACCGCATCATATCCTTCTAATATCCACTCACGCGATCGCGTGCCCTACGCGATCGCGTCACCCAATATTTGGCAATTAATGATTTTGAACAGAGAGTTGTGCGAGCGCAAGGCTGCCCTCGCACCAGTGGCATAAAACGGGTCACGTGACCGCGTGACCGACGCGGCCGCGTCAATCAGTATCAGCGCAAGTCGCGCGACCGCGTGCCCCACGCGACCGCGTCGATTGCGCCGCACAGCTTCCCTGATTTGCCACTTATCTTATCTTTTTCTCCTCAAATCCTATTTTCTCTTTTCCCTCCTTATTTCTTCTCCCTCCCTTCTCCCTTCTTCCTTCTTTCTCCTTTTTACACCCTCACTCTCTCTCTCTCTCCCCCATTAACAAGGTTTTCTTTTCCTTCTTCTCTCCTTACTTTTCTATTTTTCTTCTTATTTTTATATGTTATCTTATTTTCTTTTCTTTCTCCCTTCATTATTCATATTTTCTTCCTTTTTACTTGGTGTTAGAAATTTATTTGAGTCATTATTTCTCATTATATGCTTGTGGATTGTTCTACATTTGTTTGGCAATTATATATTACTTTTCAAAGGGTTGCTTGCATGTTCAAATTAACACTTTCCATACATTATTTCACCATGCACGCTATGTGTTTGTGAAAAAGCCCATATGGCATTTTACACTTTTCTACGTTATTCTACTCTACTATTAAATGCCCGTTTTTCACAAAATCCCTTTTTTATTTTATTCGTTATAAATAATTGTCAATACAAACGTGATGATTTGTTACGAGTGATGCTTGATCTATGCTACTCATGCCTTTGCCAGCATGCCAATAAACACCTTGCATTCACTTGTCATCATATGCACTAACTATTTTCCATTGATGACTTTTCACATGTAGTCATGACCATGTGATAACATCATTTACCTTTTACTATGCATTCATAACTACCCTTTTTCCGTTCTCTTCCTTGCTCTATCTCTTTGAATTTAATTTACTTTCTCCTCCCTTTTTTAGAATGGCCACCAAGAAAGGAAAATAGAAAGCTACTCCCAAATCCACAGCAAGAAGAGGAACAAAAAGAGCATTAGTGGCAGAACCCTCCTCAACTGCGGTTAAACCCTCAACAAAGAGACTTAAGAGGATTATAAAGGTTGATGATAAAGAAAAAGCCTTCCCAACAAAGGACACTGCACGGTTTTTCAATCGCTACTGTGAGCAGATGTTCCCCATCCTGGCAGAAAGGAGCTACAACAACGAATACCTTCTTCTCCTCCCAAACCATATTGCTACCTTTGTTGAGCCGCAAATTGCACAAAGACAATGGAGTTTCCTACAGAGACAGCCGAGGCAGGTCAATCTTTCTTGGGTAGTCGAGTTCTACTCCAACTTCCACCTATCAACCCTGCAGTCTGTCTTTGTCCGTCAGAAGCAGGTCCCCATTACAGAAGAGGCCATTCAAAAAGCTCTAGGTCTTCCCCCTATTCCAGAAGGTTTGGACGCCTTTCAAGAAGCCGCACTCAAGTGCCAGATGTACTAATTTGACTGGGACGCCGTTCTCAGAGTTATCGCACTACCTGGCAGCCGATGGATCTACAGATACCATCGTACCCGCCCTAAGGGAATTTCGGCTTCAGCACTTACCTTGGAGGCTCGCGTATGGGCACAGATCATGTCCCATTACGTCTTTCCGAGAACTCATGAGTCCTCCTTCACTGCGGACATGGCCGTTCTACTATGGTGCATCCTTACAGACCAGCCTCTGAACCTACCAAGACACATCCGGAATGCCATGGGACACGTACAAATCGCGGGCAACTTACATATTCCCGCCTTGGTCTCAGATCTCGTCTCCGCAGCCAGAGTCTCCTTCAGAGCTGGGGACACCAAAGCCATACTTCCACAGAATGATCAATATGTCCCTAATGGAAAATATATCAGACCTTCAGCAGCCACTACAGGCCAGCCTATTAAACCGGCTACAGATATTCCTCCTTCAACACCACAAGCACCTACCACAGACCAACTGCTCCATCAAATACTCGAAAGGTTGGATCGGCAGGAACACAAAGCTAAGATGAGAGAGCGCCGTAACAAGCGCCGATTCATATACCTCAAGGAGCTGATCATGGGAAAATTCAAGGACTCAGACACCCCGGACTCCACTTCCTTTACCAGCACAGGGAGCCATGATGGTCCCGACTGTGGAGATACTGCTACCAGCCCACCTCTGTTCCTGACAGATGGCACCGAGGACGGTGCAAAGCCTTAAGTGTGGGGAGGTCGGTCAGTACCTGACTTCTGGAGGTAATTTCTCTTCCCTAAACACCAATAAATTAGGATATTTAGTTAGTTTTTCTTTTATAGAATAGGATAAATTTCATAGTAATAGATTAGTTGCATGCATGTTCTACTTGATTGAAAAGACAATAAGTTTCTTCTAAGACTCTATTTTTGGAACAAAATTTCACTAATTTTAATTAAATTTTTATGTTAAATTTGCTTGAAGTTGTATTTGGAACATGATTTTTGAGCTAAAGAACACACAACCTGTGAGATTTGAGCCTTTATGCATGGTTACATTATTTAACCATAATTATTTTATTCTTGTGTGTTTACTTCTCTATGATTGTAATCTATATTTTGTTTCATCCTATATGTCTAATATTTATTATATTTATATGTTTGCATATGATTGAGGCCATTAATTGTTTAGCTCACTTATCCAAATTAAGCCTACCCTTTCAATCACCTTTGTTAGCCACTTTGAGCCTTTAAATCCCATTTGTTCTATATTCTACCACATTACTAGCCTTAAGCGGAAAAATAATTATATATCCCAAACTGAATCTTTGGTTAGCTTAAGATAGAATTGTGTGTGCTAATTAAGTATGGGAAATTGTGGGAACAAAAGATAATAAGGGAATGTGTCATGATAATAGAATGGGAATTTGGATACCTACTCATGTGAAACTATAAGAATTAAAAAAATATATGTGCATCGATAAGCTATGTTTATTTTTATGCTTATATTAAAAAAAAATAAAAAATATTCAATAAATAAATAAGGAGACAAAATTATCCCAACGTTAAGTTAAGAATTCAAAGGTCAATGCATGTATGATAAAATTAAAATAAAAGTTGATACATGAGTATGGAATGTGAAAGAGAAATTCTGGGTAGCTAGGTATGAATTCTAAAGTTATATAGAATATATACATAGGTTATGTTAAAGCTTGGGTTAATTAAAGATTCAGTTTATAAGTTTACTTAGCCATATATGTATCCTTACCATCACCTTGGCCCCATTACAACCTTGAAAAGACTTCATGATGTCTGCATTGGTATATTAAATGTTGTTGATTGATTAGGAGAAGAACAAAAAAAAATTAGAAAGCATGATTAGAGAAGGATAGAGTGATTGCCCTTTACACTGGAGAGATTAGAGCGTACATACATCATCAGTGAGGGTTCAATGCTTAAAATTCTATATTCCCTGCTTTCATGAGCTGCCTTCTTGCATTTTTATCTGTTCTTACTGCATGAGAATTGAATTAGTGGAATTTGATTTATAATTGTTTTGAAGAGCTTATTTATTATTGATCAAGTGGATAAAAATCATATAGTTGCATTCATATATATAGGTTGCATTGCATTGCATGAGTTTTACATGTTCCTACTCATTTATTTTATCTCCTTCAACTAAGCATGAGGACATGCTAATTTTTAAGTGTGGGGAGGTTGATAAACCACTATTTTATGGTTTATAATGTGTTTAATTGTGTGATTTTATCATGATCTTTACCCACTTATTCATATGATTAGCATGCATTTATATTTCCTTCCTAAAATTATTACATGATTGAAAACTTGCTTCCTAGAGACTTTTAATTATGTATTTTAATTCTCCTTTATTCCATTTGATGCCGTGATCTGTGTGTTAAGTGTTTCAGGCTTTATAGGACATGAATGAGTTGGAGATTGGAAAGGAAGCTTGCAAAAAATAGAAGGAACACAAGAAATTAAGGAGATGACCAGCGAGAAGTGATGCGGCCGCATGGCTCACGCGACCGCGCGTAAGAGAGGAAATCGCAGTGACGCGGTCGCATGGCTTACGCGACCGCGCGGATTGGAATAGCACAAGTGACGCAGAGGCGTGGACGATGCGCCCGCGTGGCAAAGCAAAACGCCGCATGACGCGTCCGTATGAATGACGCGATCGCGTGACATGCGCGATCTGCATAATCTGCAGAATTCGCTGGGGGCGATTTTGGGCCCTGTTTTGACCCAGTTTTCGGCCCAGAAAAGCAGACTAGAGCCAGAGAACATGCAGAAACCAAAAACAACATTCATTCTACACAGTTTTTAGTTTTTAGATCTAGTTTTACTCCTCCTCTAGGTTTTCTCTCTACACACTCATAGTTCTTATTCTAGGGTCAATGGCGCGGGACCACAACAACCGTAGGAGTCACCGACGGTGGCTTCAGATTACAAGCAAAGGAGGACATTATAGACTTTCATCTGAAGCCGTTGATAGCACCAAGCCAAGCCATATCTCATCGATTGGGGGAAGTGAACTTCCCTTTCTCGGACCCAAGAAAATTCTCTCAGGTCAGTGTAGTTGATCTCTTTCCAAACTGTGTTTCGTAGTACCAACATCCAAGGATTAGGAGTAGAAACAACAATCTTGGTTGAAGTTTCAATTGGAAGTGTTAGCGACGAAGGTTCCGGTACAGTTAAATCAGTTCCAATTTCAGCATCTTTGGTGGGAGCCTATTCCGTCGACATGGCATCAAGCACCAACAATATGGCCATCAAGATAAGAAAGATTGTCATAGGCTGTTGAAGCACGTATAGGGTTGTAATTTTTGGGAAAAATCCAAGGATTGGGAGGGAGAGAGAGTACGCTGTACTGTTTTGAACTTTTTGGGTGGGTTTTTTCCGGGTTGGGTCTGTTTCAGGCCTTACCCATGACCAAAAAAAAAAAAGAATGAAGGTTACATAATAGATTTTAGAGAAAAAAGATTAATAGGTCTCTAATTTTTTAATTCGAAAACACATAAATTTTTAATTAATTAAAAATATAAAATTGTCCATGATTTTTTAAAATATGAGATATTTAAGTCCTTCCATTCAAAATATATAAGGTCAAATCAGTCATCCACATGGACTTAGATGTCTCGCATTTTAGAAAGTGAGAATTGTTTTTGTATTTTTAATTAATCGAAAATTTATTTATCTGCAAAATAAAAAGTCAAAATCTATTTGTCGTTTACTCTAGATTTTAAGATCTAACGGCCGTTAATTAGTTGAACCCATAGTTCTGAAAACTCAACCAAACCGATCGGTTCAACTGAGTTAACTAGGAACCGATCTTTCAGCCAGTTTGATTAAGATATAAAATCATCCTACAAAAAACCGATCAGAAAATCAGCCGAATCGACAATTTATCGATGAACCATTAGAACTGACAGAATTTTTTTATGGTTTTCGGTTCGGTGCATCACTTAAAAATGATGCCGTTTTGCTCTTGTTTAAAACAAAAAATCAGAAGAAAGAAGCCCCCCCTTTCTTTCACTCTCTGAAACTGTGACTGAAACCTAACCCTAGGCCTAGCTATCTACCATCACCGACTAAATCTCCATAATGGTCCCCAGATTCATTTCGTGTACCAATTTAGCCCTTGAGATTTTAATTGTACTATTTATGTCCTCCAAATTGCGCTCCGGGCTACATAACAGTCCTTTACTGGAATTTCGGCGTGACTCAGCGACGACCTTACTTATGTGGCACAGCTATTGCCAGGTAGGACTTCATTGTGGACGAATGACGTGGATAGTATTTTGAAATTCCCCAATTTAGTCCTTGTCCTCTTTCTAAACCCTAAAATTTCGTCTACCTCCCCTCAATCTGGTTCTATACATCAACGTCTCCTTCTTCATCTCTTGTCTACACCAATAGCTGTCCCCCATGAGAGGAACTGGGAGCCACATTGCAGGAAGCTCAAATTGGTCATCATCGACAGAGAACTGGACAAGAAGCACAACGCGAAGCAGGCATGGGCGGGTTCTGGACTGGTGCGGCTGTGGTTGTCGGCCGGTGCTTAGGTGGTCAGCGACGGAGACACACCTTAACAAGCCCTTCTTTGGTTGGCCCAACTATAATGTGAGTGAATATAACTGATTTGTAATCCAATGCTTTTTTTTTGCTGTGACATTAATTTGTGGAGGGTTGTTTGCAGACAAGTAGAAAAAAATGGTGTGGCTTATTCGTCTGGGCAGATTATGTACAAGGGGAGCTGCCTGAAAATGCTGTTCCAGGAGATGATGATGGTGAAAGAAAAATGTACTTTGCATGGTGGGTGGGCAAGATGGAACATGGCAATGTAACAAAGTACCTAATTTAATGAATGAAAATTTTTTGGGGTAACATCACAAGGTTTTTGTTATTGATCTTAGTTTTCTATAATGTAATAATGTAATATCCTGTTAAATGAACAAACAGTACATGTTAATAATTTATAGAAAGGTTGATTCAAACCATCCATAGTATTACTTAATTTAAACCAAAATATGACAAAGCATTCATAGTTTTTACAGATTGCAGCAATAAGTATTTGAACATAGCAAGTAATATGACATACTTGACTAAACTTAACAAAATGAACTATTTTTTAGAGTGAGCACAGTCACATTTTTTTTTACAAAAGACGAACACTTCGCAAGTGTAATGTCCTAGTGTTAAGTTTCACTTCTTCTGTGGATGCTTAAATCCAGGAGTCGGTACAAACTTCAGAATATTTGTGAATCATGAGGCAGTGGCTGAACTTGCACCCTTCATTGGCTCCAGTTCTATAATGGGGGTTGGCAGTGGTGATCTTCTTCGAGCATGTAATTTTGTAGGTCATGTGGCTAGTTCAGCATTTAGTTCAGTGAACTACACAAAACACAAACAACGGTTGAAAACCCAAATTCATCATCCACTAAACCTTTGGCAGAGTTATTAGTGAAGAATTAATAAAAAAGTATATTAAAGAATTAATGTTAAACCTTTTGAGAATCTTTTGGTTCAAAACAATTTGGCTATGACAGATCAATCTCTGAAGCTTGACCAATAAGAGCAGAATTGGTTGCAGCTGGAATATTGTTTGTAATAGTAGCAGTATCAGTAGCTGTACCAGTTGTAGTGGCAGTTGCAGTGGCCTAGGCAGTAGTAGTGGCAACAGGTGTGGACGAAGTAGCGGTTGTAGTGGCTTGGGCAGTAGCGTTCTTAGGGTCTTTAGCAGCCTCCGCAGTTGCAGCAGCATCAGCTGTAGCTTGAGCAGCATCAGCTGCCCTCTTCTTTTCACACTCTCTCTTGGTATGACCTTTTTGCAAACAGTACTTGCAGGTGAATTGTCGAAGTTGTCTTTTCAAGGTTGCACCTGTCTTAGCTTTCTTGCTAGAACTTGTGCCTTCATTAGAGTTCTTCATCCTCTTTGTTTGAAGGTTCCCTGGCTTCTTCTTGATTGGTGGTGCCAATGGCCTACTGACTTTGTTCCCAGAAGGCTTGGCCAGGTAGAAGATTAATGTGGTACTTGTATGTTTACTTGTATGTTCCCACTTGCCCTCCTCCGTCGCCGTCACTTGACTTCCTTCTTTACTTCCGGTCTTCAATTTAATTTTGCTTGTTTTGTACTTTTATTTGGTTTTTTGTTTTCTGATTTTGTGTTTGTTAATTTCTGCTTAGCTACTGTGAATTTCTGAGTTTGTAAGCCTCCATCCTATGCTGCTTCTTTAGTTTCATTTTTGGGAGTTAATTGTTGTTTTTCTGGATTTAATTATGTTGATTGTTGATGGTTGTTTTTCGAGGTTAATTATTTTTTCTGAGTTAATTTTATTCATTGTTCATTGTTGTTAACAGGGCTGGATTGTTGTTATTTTGTTCTGACTTCTGGGTTAATTATTATTGATTATTGAATTTTCTGAAATGTTGTTGCTGATTATGAGAAATGAATGATATTGTTGCTAATTTTCTGACGATCTTGTTTAATTTTGAGTTGCTGAGTTAAGTTTAATTATGAGTTGCTGGGTTTAAATTTGAGTTGCTGAGTTAATAATAATGATTGTTAGTGTTTGCTTAGTGAGTTGCTGATTTTCTGAAATGTTGCTGACTATGGAAAATGAATGATGTTGTTGCTGATTTTCTGAAGGTCTTGTTTAATTCTGAGTTGCTGATTTAAGTTTAATTGTGAGTTGTTAGGTTTAAGTTTGAGTTGCTAAGTTAATAATAATAATTTTGTTAATGTTTGCTTAGCGAGTTGCTGCTTTTCTGAAATGTTGCTAATTATGAAAAATGAATAATGTTGTTAATTTTCTGATGGCCTTGTTTAATTCTATGTTGCTGAGTTGGGTTTAATTGTGAGTTGTTGGATTTAAGTTTGAGTTGTTAAGTTAAAATAATGATTTTGTTAATGTTTGTTTACTCGGAGTTGCTGATTTTTTGAAATGTTGTTACTGATTATGGAAAATATTATGTTGTTGCTGATTTTCTGATGGTCTTATTTAATCCTGAGTTGCTGAAATAAGTTTAATTATGAGTTGTTGAGTTTATGTTTGAGTTGTTATGTTAATAATAATGATTTTATTAATGTCTGCTTATTCTAAGTTGTTGATTTTTTTTGAAATATTGTTGCTTATTATGGAAAATGAATAATGTTGTTGATTTTTTTATGGTTACATTTTTTTGGTTGTTGATTTTTTAATGGTTAAATTTTTTTGGCTGTATGTTGAACATTATGTTTGTTATTTATTGTGTGATTTGATCCGCATTAGTTATAAATTTTTGAAGTTGTTAATAAATTTTTATTAATAAATTATTGATAATTTATTGGATAAAATTGTAAAATTTTAAATTTTATTAGATTAAAAATTATTGAATTTAAATAGTTGGAATTATATGTTGAATGTTTAATAATTTTTTTAATATTTAATTAAATCAGTTAATCAAACTATTAAACCAATAAAGTCACCAAAAAAAAACTATTAAACCAATAAATCAATCATCTTATGGGTTCATTGATCCATGTGGTTCTTGCAACCTTGGTTGAACCTATTTCTCACATTTTGACTCTAATTTTATGCATTTTATCTTCTGCTCATAATGCTCTGCTACCGAACAAAGAATTGGTATCAAAAGTGAAGTTATGAAACCGCTCGTCCTGTTGCTAGACGATGAGTTACTCTGACGCTGGTGTCTCTGATGTCATCCTGACATTGTTGACTGCGCTGCTTTGGTCCCTGACGCCGAGACGCCCCTCCTGCTACGACTAGCCCGATTCCCTGATATGGTCCTGAAACATTAAAGTTGAACTCCAATCTGACAATGCTATCTGATCGAGAGAGATGAGAGAACGCTGCTGCTGCAATTGTTGCGAGATGGAGAGCGCGAGGAAGGGAGAGGTGTCAATGACTACAATTTACAGGATCAATTGGTAGCTATGAAATCCGTCCCAAAATTGAACCTGATTTGCAGCTTCACCTTCTGTCATTTCCAGTCATGCTATGGACGGGTGTTGGGGGAGCTTGTGCGATCACAAAAATTTTGTGTGGTCTAACGCTATGAGTCTAAAGCCCAATATCTGTATTTTTAGTCAGTAAACCCAAATAAGTACTTTAGAATACGAAAAAGGGAGAGCTATATAATTCGGATGTTACTATGACCCTGTTTTTGGTCCACTGGGCCTGTTCGCCATGCGCAATTCTTCTCAGCTGCCTCTCACGCTCCACTAAACAGGTCAAAGAGGCACGCAACGCTATAGTTGAAGTGGGAAAATTCCTTGCCCTGCAATAGATGCATCTGTGTTAGAAAATTGACTAAGACCAATAGTGGATGAGAATTTAATGCTGTGTTTAGAAGGAAGATTGAGATTGAGAAATAGAGACGGAAAATAGAGATTGAAATAAGTGCCAATAATCAACGGTTGTCAAATCTCAGTCTAGATCAAACCGTCATTTTAAATGTACATCAATGTTAGTGCAAAAGGGTGAAACGGATTTTTGGCCTTGATTGAGTATATAGCTATACACAAATAAAAGTGGAGGACCATCTAGAATCTGGACTGCTTGAATTTCACGTCTACCAATATGATAGGCATAAAATTTAAATAATTTATTTGAGGTTCTTCCAAAATACAAATTATGACACATATACTGTGTAATTGTGATACCTTAATAATGAGGCTGTCCGTACAATAAGAGTGTTGCATTGGTAATTAATCTGATGGCTATGGTGGCCATCACTACCAACTAGCAGGGCAGAAACTTAGGTCCCTTCCCAGACGTACGAATGCATTTGATCTGAGTCATTAAAAACTAAAGGTTAGAAAATACGGACCATATGTAACAGTTACACAGTTAATTTGGACTTAAATTAGATGCCATCAGCCCACCACCAAACAATAGAAATTAAAGGAGGAAAATAAAGACAACAGATATGTATATCGACAAAAAATGACCAATTTGGCGTTACCTACCAAGTTGCTATGGTCCCATTCCATCATATCGTTGCTCTTTTCACAAACACTACTTGTTCAAAGAAACTATGAGTAATTTGATCACTTTTTGGTCATGCATTCTCTTTCTCTTTTATTTTATATTTTTTTCCTGCGTGCGTGGTATATGCAACTTGCTACACACCACATAATTTGCCCTGAAGTTTTCTTAGTATTATTCATTAGATTGTGATCTGCCGTAAAGAACAAGTTCTATATATCGTTAGTTTTGTCTTTACTATTAATACATAATCTAAGTAGTACTAACATGCATAAATTTTAGTAATAAAATTAGGTATACGCCATTAAGTTTTAGACTGTGCCATCCAATCATATATATAGCTGTTAATATGCGATATTGAGTCAAATATTTTTGTTAAAATATCCTTACTAGCTACTAAAAAGAAAACCATCGTAAGTTGTAACACTCAAGCATAATTATATTAGGTCACTACTAAAATTAGTTATTAGTATAAAATATACATTAATTAAATATTAAATATATATTAAAAATAAATTAAATTATTATATATATATATATATATATATATATATATATATATATATATAAATATACAATAATAATTGATTTTAATAATTAATTTTAGTATACAAATATTATTTTTGTCAAAATACACAATAGCGCAACAGTTAAAGTTTTTGAAACTATAATAGCGAAGATATATATACATAATATAATACATAATTTAACGTAGCAGAATTGAACTCGTTTAACCATACTTAATTATAAAAATGACTTATTTTTCTGGACATTATTCATTTGCGTGTATCTTGCATGTTGTTTCTGACTAACGTATATCAATACCAATACTATTATGCATGGAAATTAAAGTTCCAGTTAAGGTTAAACAAGTAACTTAATATATATATATATATACTGAAATTAGTTATTAATATAAAATCACTGATTTTGATATATACATATACCCATATATATGTATAGCTGCTGCACATACATACGCAACCAAACTAGACCAGACTAAAAAATTTTGATATAGAAGCAAGATAAGTGATATATTTTAATATGGTAATTTTTGGTATTTTTTAAAATTGTGGAAGTACATCCGATTTGTGTTTAAAAAGTTGAAAAAAATTCAGAGTACACAAATCGGAGGATCCGATTTATGTTAAAAAATTGAAAAAATTCAGAGTACACAATTCGGACCATGTGAGTTCTTTGGTCATGAAATTTTGCTTCACAAATCGCATGGTCCGATTTGCAGCTGATGTAATTTGAAATCTGAAACGTGGAAACATTTTGAGGGACACAACTCGCAGGATCCGTCCGAGTTCTGCTTTCTCTGATCTCACAACGAGATGAAACACTCCTTCTTCCTGTACAGAAATCCAACACTTCCTTTACTTCCATATTCAAATTAAAAAGCGACTAGACCATACGGAACATGTAATAATTTAAAATATTGGTGCACATATAAATATAGATTATTATTATTATTTGGACGTCAGCTTTAATTTCCAGCAGAGAGAAAGAGACATTGCCTCTTTTTTCTTTTTGCTTAAAAAGAGAAAACAAATAACATAAAAACTTGAGGAATGACCGAATGACGATTCGAGTTGCCGTATGAGAGCGAATATAATTGTCGTTATCAAAACGTATGTGTGTGGTGGAAGATGAATCTCCCTCGTTAATGGCCTCATCACACTCTGCATCTCTCTGGCATCAAACGCACTTAAAATTAATCAAAACTAGTTCGGTGGGGTTGGATTCTTATTCTCACTTTATTATTATTGTTATTTATTTTATCTATTCACTTTAAACAAATGGGTTTGGGAATCTCGCGGCGTGTTTACCATTTGGAACCAACCTTACTCACTACTGCCATTTTTAATGTAAAACAAAAAAAAAGCCAATTTGTAAACAAATAATTGTTAGTCACAAGCTTCATAAAACCACATATTTTTAATGTTATTAGATAGGCCTTTTTCTTATTTTTACAAGAAAAATAATAATCCAATTTTAAATTTTTTAATTATAACAATTCTGATCATAATAATCATTGGATCGGTGCTAATTCCGTCGTCAGTGGGATGGACCCTCAATGGTTGCGAAGTTTGAAATTGACTCCCACATTTTAAAGACAAAAATGTGGAGGATTAGGTTTTTTGAGCTCGACAATGCTTTGAGGTCTTTGATATTCCGCGAGATTAGAGGATTCACGTTCTCTCCTTCCATCTCGTTGGAGCCGCCTACGCTTAGTATAAGTGGGACGTTAACAACAATATAGAGTATTTAAGAGAATAATTAGAATCAAATTAGATCAATTAGTATCATTTGTATTTAAATAGCGTATCTATTTATTAATTGTAGGATTCTATGCTTTTATTACTTTGATTCTACTAGTAGCTATATATACCTCTTGTATATTGTACTTTTTCTCAACCATACACTATTTCAGATTACTCTCTTGTTTCTAACATGGTATCAAGAGTTTAGGTTATTTGTTTTTTCTAGAAACAATTAGTTTCTAGTTCCTTTCTTGCTTCACCGGCAGTACTTTGTCCTTAGTTTTCGACTTCTTCCCAACGCCTTGGTTCGTCACTGCCGCCACCTTCGCTTTCTCCTTGTTGCAAGCTTTCCAACGCTGCCGAACTCGCCGCCTACCGCGGCCGGACGCACCATCACGTGCCACCAGAAGGCCGCTCACCGTTTCAAGTTCCTCTCTCCCCAGACACCATCCAGAACCGTTGAATCCACGCCCAGGATCAACGGTACCAGACAGTGTCACGTGTCGTCGCCAGCACTCACGCTTATCTGCTCCAGCCCGGCACGGCTCGCGCTCTCCAACCTGGCCCGCGCTTTTTGACTCGCTTGCCAGCTCCGTCTTTGTGTCAGCTGACGCGTCTCCTTCCTCCTGTCACGTGTTGCCACGTGTCTTACTCTGCTGACGTGGCAACTGACGTGGCATTTGATGTGGCAGCCAGTGGGACCCTCCCTAAGATTTTTTGGTGAACTCTTTTCAATTTTGCCCTCCTTTTTCTCATTTTCGGCTCCAAATTTGTAGTTTTTCTCTCATCTCCTTGATCTTTGTATCTGCTATTATGGAAAAATCAGATGTTTATGCTGCCACAGACAGAAAAGGTAAATTCTGTCGCAATTGTTACTGTTTTGGGCACCTATTCTCAGATTGCCTTCTGTTGAATGTTGCAAATGCCAACAGAAAGGTCACATTAGCTACAATTGTCTACAACTGTTCTGTCGTTATTGCAAGCTCTCGGGACATTTGATTACTACATGTCTTACTCGTCTACTACGTCCTAATCACCATAAATATCCTTCTCATCCCAAGCATGGGTCTGCTTCTGCTGTTGCTACTACTGAATCTCCCACCTCTGCTCCTCTCAATCTACCTCCGTATCTCTATCTGATATTGCGTCTCTTTTTAAGCATCTTCTTTCCCTTTCTGGTAATACTCTTGCTGCTTTTTCGACTCCTCCAAGTAATTCTAAATGGTATTTTGATTCTGTTGTTTTAATCACATGTCTCCTTTGCGTCATCTTTTTTCGTCTTTGGCTACCACTACAGATGCACCTTCTGTCAATACTGCTAATGGTTCCCTCTTGCACGCAACACACAATGGTTCTATTTCCCAGCCAACTCTTCATCTTCCTGATACTTATTATTTCCCAAATTAAACTTTAATTTTATTTCTATTGGTCAACTTGTTGATCTCGGTTTTGATGTCACTTTTTTCATTTCTAGTTGTCGTGTACAGGATCGTCGGACGGGACAAATCATCGGGACTAGATGTAAGGTCGGAAGGTTGTTTGAACTCGAGAATCTTCATATTTCTCCTGTGCCAAATCTATGTGCTGCTTCTTCTCCTTATACCCTTCACTTATGGCATAAACATCTTGCCCACACCTCCTTGGGAAAGATGCGTCCTCTTGTGTCTCAGGGTATTTTGGGTCAGGTTAATCATGAGTCTTTTGATTACATTTCTTGTCAAACTGCTAAACAACCCGCTTTATCTTTTCACAATAATTCCTCTCTTACTTAATCTCCTTTTGATCTTATCCACTATGATGTTTGGGGTCCCGCTCCCACCGCTTCTATGGGAGGAGCTCGATACTTAGTCATTTTCATTGATGATTATTCACACTGTACTTGGGTTTATTTGATGACTAATCGCCATGAATTACCTCAGATTTATATTAACTTTTCCACATGATTAAAACTCACTTTTCTAAGGTCATTAAGGTTTTTCGCCGCGATAATGCTATGGAATACCATGATTCCAAACTCTTAACCTTTCTTGTAAAACAGGGTACTATGTCTGAGTTTTCTTGCCCTGGTACATCTCAACAAAATGGCCGAGTTGAACGCAAACACTGTCACATTCTTGACTCTGTTCATGCAATGCTTCTTTCTTCTTCATGTCCTGAGCGTACTTGGGGTGAAGCTGTTCTTTCTGCTGTTCATGTTATCAATAGACTCCGTTCTTCTGTTCTGGGTAACGTTACTCCCTTTGAACATCTTTATCATACCTCCCCAGATTATAGTTCTCTTCGAGTTTTCAGTTGTGTCTGTTTTGTTCTTCTTCAGCCTCATGAACATAGTAAACTTGAACCTCGGGCTCGTATGTGTTGTTTTCTTGGTTATGGCACTGAACACAACGGTTATCATTGTTGGAATACTCTCTCTAAACGTATTCGTATGTCTCGTCATGTTGTTTTCTAGGAGCATCACATGTTTTCTCGGTTCTCCTCCTTTGAGTCCATCCCTCCTACCCAATCACCTTTTTTCACTGACCCCAATGTTGATCTTTTTCCTAGTGATGATTCTACAGGTTCTATCTCGAGTCACACTCCACAGCCTCTTGTTCTTCTGCCTTCTCCATCTCTCGATGATTCCAGATCGGACGATGATCCTGCTCCTATCGTCATGCCTCATCCTTCCACTCGTTCTTCTAGGATAAGAAATCCACCTCCTCATCTTCTTGATTATCATTATTTTTCTACTATTTTTTATCAACATGAACCTAAGTCATTCAGAGAAGCCTCCACAAATCCAAATTGGCAACAAGTAATGCGGGAAGAATACAGGCATTTGAAAAAGTACAAACTTGGAATTTGGTTGATCCTCCTTCTAATCAGGAAGTTGTGGGAAGCAGATGGGTATACAAGATCAAGACTTGCTTTGATGGTTCTATTGACCATTATAAGGCACGATTGGTTGCTCAGGGTGGTACGCAAGATTATGGTATTGACTATGAAGAGACTTTTTCTCCTGTTGCTCGTCTTACATCTGTTCGAGCTCTTGCCATTGCCGTGGTAAAAAAATGGTCTCTCAGTCAGATGGACGTGAAGAATGCATTTCTTAATGGAGATTTGAAAAAGAAGGTCTATATGAAACCCCCTCCGGGTTATCCTTGTCCTTCTAGCAAAGTTTGTCTCCTTTGCAAGGTACTCTATGGACTTAAGCAAGCTCTTCGTGAATGGTTTGACAAGTTCAGCACTACCATATGCAATCTTGGTTTCACTTGCAGTCCTCATGAGAATGCTCTCTTCATTTGTAAAAGTGAACGTGGAGTTGTTCTTCTACTTCTATATGTTGATGACATGATCATTACTGGAGATGATGTTGATGGTATCTCTGATCTCAAGGCATCCCTTCAGCGTACTTTTGAGATGAAAGATCTTGTTTCTCTTAGCTATTTTCTTGGTCTAGAAGTCATATCTATCGATGATGGAATCTATCTCTCTCAAGCTAAATATGCTTCAGATCTTCTTGCTCGAGCTGGAATTACAGATAGTCGCACTGAGTCTACTCCTCTTGAGCCTAATGTTCGATTTACTCCTATGGATGACACTATTTTGGATAATCCTACTCTTTATCACAGCTAATTGGAGGACTCGTCTACTTAACTGTCACCCGACCAAACATCACTTATCTAGTTCATGTTCTTAGCCAGTTCTTGTCAGCTCCTCGTACTACTCACCATAAGGCAGTTCTTCGCATTCTTCGCTACATCAAAGGCACCCTATTCCATGGCCTTTATTTTTCTGCCCATTCATCTTTATCCCTTCAAGCGTACTCAGATGCTGATTAGGATAGTGATCCCACTGATCATCGTTCCACTACTGGTTATTGTTTGTTTCTTGGTGACTCTCTCATTTCCTGGCGAGCTAAGAAGCAAACATTCACTGCTCGATCAAGCACAGAAGTTGAATACCGTACTCTCGCTGACACCACTGCTGAAGTTATCTCGATTCGTTGGCTTCTCGAAGACTTGGGTGCTCCTCAGTCATCCCTAACTAAAGTTTTTTGTGACAACCGCAGTGCTATTCAGATTGTCCATAATGATGTGTTTCATGAACACACCAAACACATTGAGAATGATTGTCACTTTGTTCGGCAACATATCCTTATTGATGCTGTTCATCTCATCGCTATCAGAACACTGGATCAGACTGCTGATATCTTCACGAAAGCTCATTATCCAACTTGTTTCTGGACTCTGTTATCCAAACTCAAGATGGTATCCTTAGCTCCCACTTGAGTTTGAGGGGGGATGTTAAGAGAATAATTAAAATCAAATTAGATCAATTAGTATAATTTGTATTTAAATAGCATATTTGTATATTAATTATAGAATTCTATGCTTTTATTACTTTGATTCTACTAGCAGTTATATATACCCCTTGTACATTGTACTTTTCTCAACTTGAATAATACACTATTTCAGATTACTCTCTTGTTTCTAACTTGGGAAGGCTTTCCAAATACTCTGTGTGTTTGTTTTGACAAAAAATGTGTTCTACGATCCTTGAATGATGATTAAGAAGTTGAAACAATTTGGCATGATGGAGGAGTACCACGGTACCAGAGTGCCTTTCAGGAGTTGACAAACTGCATCTCTGGTCTAAGCGAAGAATGGATTATGTCTTTGTTTATGGTTGGGCTTCAAGAATTCTTGAAGTGTGAATTGCTTTTGGCCTAACCCAAATCCTATGTGCAAGCTGTATCTATGGCAAAACTCTATGGGTAAAAAAAATGCAACCATTTCAGCCTAACAATGCAAAATTCTCTACCCGCAAACCTTATGCCCACCAACTGGATTCGCTCCAAATAGAACCCTAAATCTGCCATTGAAGACCCCAGCAGCCAACCCATCGACACGCACACTACCCATCCCCACCAAACACAATGCCACAACCAGCCAATCCTCTCCCTCAACGCAGTTCAAGAAACTCACCAGTGTAGACATCCGAGAAAAGCGTGAAAAGAGGTTATGCTACTATTGTGACGAGAAGTATGTCCTTGGTCACTAATGTAAGGCCACTTACTAGCTCTTGGTGGGCAAAGAGGAGCTGCATGAGTTGTTAGGTTGGGAGGAGACGAAGAAAGATGGCGGGGATGATTTGGAGGGGGACAAGGAGGATGCATGATGCACCACTATTTCGTGGTACATTTTGTACTTAATTGAGTGGATTTTATCCACTAAACTCACACTTATTCATATAATTCGCATGTTTTACATTTTCCTTCCTAATTCTATACTATGATTGAAAACATGCTTCTCTGGTCTTAAACTCGCTAATTTTAATTCCCTCTTATTACCATTCGATGCCACGATATGTTTGCTGAGTGTTTTTAGGGTTTATAGGGTAGGAATGACTTAGAGAATGGAAAGGAAGCATGCAAAAGTGGAAGAAATACAAGAAATTGAAGGAATTGCTAAGCTGTCAAGCCTGACCTCTTCATACTAAATCGATCATAACATGAGCTATAGAGGTCAGAATGAGGCAGTTCCAGTTGCGTTGGAAAGCTAACATCCGGAGCTTCAAAATGATATGTAATTTTTCATAGTTTCCATGCAGTTAGGCGACGCGCACGCGTGCATGACGCCTATGCGTGACCTTGCGAAAGTTCAGCGACGCGTACACGTGTCGTATGCATACGCGTGACAGAGCCACATGCTGTACATATCAGAAAATGTTGGGGGCAATTTCTGAGCTCCTTTTGGCCTAGTTCCAAGCCCAAAAATAGAGATTAGAGGCTGTAGAGTGAAGGAATCATTCATACAACTTTCATTCACATAATTTTAGATTTTAGATGTAGTTTTTTAGAGAGAGAGGCTCTCTCCTCTCTCTAGGTTTTAGGATTCTTAGGTTTAGCTATTTTCAATTTTAGATTTCTACTTTGCTTTAATTTAGTTTTCTTTTACTCTTAATTGTTCTAGTCCTTTAGTTTATCTATCTTCTCTTGATGATTTATTTATTTATCCACTTTAGTTTATGAATTCTCATGTTAGATTTGATTTTCTATTTAATGCAATTTGAGGTATTTCATATTTATTGCTTCTTCTATTATTTTTGAGTCATTGATGTTTGCAATTGGTTGTTTGGATTTAAGATTTCTTGCTAGTTTTCTATGTCTTTATGTTGTGCCTACCGAGTATTTTATAAAATGCTTGGTTGGATTTTAGAGTAAGTTTTTCTCCTCTTGGCTTTGGTAGAGTAATTGGAGACTCTTGAGTTATCAAACTCCTTTGTTGATTGATAATTGAGAAGTTGCTAGTTGATTTGGATCCCTCTAAAGCTAGTCTTTCCTTAGGAGTTGACTAGGACTTGAGGAATCAAATTGATTCATCCAGTTGACTTTCCTCTATAGTTAGAGGTTAACTAAGTGGGAGCAATGGACAATTGATGTCACAATTGATAAGGATAGCTAGGATAGGACTTCTAATTCTCATACCTTGCCAAGAGCTTTCTTAGCTATTAGTTTACTTTCTTACAATTTACTTTTCTTGTTCCTTATTCAAAACCCCAAAAAGATACTTTTCCATAACCAATAATAACTACACTTCCCTGCAATTCCTTTGAGAGACGACCCGAGGTTTAAATACTTCGGTTATTATTTTTATTGGGGTTTCTTACTTGTGACAAACAATTTTTTGCATGAAAGGATTCTTTGTTGGTTTAGATACTATACTTGCAACGAGGATTTATTGTGAAATTCTAAACCGTCAAAAATCCGTTCATCAAAATGGCGCCGTTGCCGGGGAATTGCAAATGTGTGCCTTATTATTGGTTATTGTGAATATTGTGAAAAAGTTTGCTTTTTCATTTCTTTGTTAGTGTTTCTAGTTTTAGGAGGTTATTTTCATTAATTCTTATTAGTTTTTATTTTTTATTTGCTACTATAAATTTCCATCCCTTTGGCTATGAGTTTGGTTCAAATTATGTTGTAGGGAATGGAAGCTATAATGAGAACATGCATCAATGTTGGGACAATCAGAGATGGGAGGAGCCACAAGGATTTGATCAACCCTCTTGGCAACAACCTCCTCCAACTTACTATGAGCAAGAGCCATTCCAAGGTGCATATCAATCCAATAACTATGGTGGACCCCCTTTTAGTTACCAACAAGCCCCACCATATGCCTATGAACCCCCTCCTCAACATAGCTTTGAACCACCAAACTTACAAGCCCCCTTCCACGATTCACTTCCATATGACCCTAACCCTTATCCACCACACCAACCACCATACGAACCATATGAACCATACCAAGAACCACCACCTCAATATTTAGTATCTCTATATCCTTACCAAGAAGAACCACCCTCCCATTATGATCCCTTTCTCCCAACAAATGAACCCTCCTATCCACCCCAAGCTCCCATAGATGATACCTTTAGTGTTATTCATCGAGGGCAATAGGAGCTTCAAACCACACTCATCTCTACTTTCACCGGTCTCACTTCTACTCTCCAAGCTCTTAAATTCTGTATGGATCTATCCTTTACCCCCAATACTCAGCCCTCAAGCTCTGGTGCACTTACTTTTCACCCATATCCATCAATCCAAGAGCAACATGATCCTAATTACGCTATTGACATAGAACAAGAGAGAAGGGATCATCTTAGGGACGTCATGGATCGGGTTCACGCATACATACTTCAAGAGAAGCAAGAGGAGGCTGAAATGTAGAGGTAGGAGAGACCCTTGAAGAAAGTTATCAAGAGGTGGAAGTCATCAAGGAGGAGCTGGATTTTGTACTAGAGCAAGTGGAGAATGCCAAAATTATTGAAGAAGAGGAAGTGATTGAGGACTTAGGAGATGCAGAACCTCCATGGAAAACTTAAGTCATAGAGCCTCCTTCCAAGACGTGTGAATTTGATGTTGAGGAGGGTGTACAACATCCAAGGCATATTATGGTTGAAAACTTGGAGGAGGTTGATCAAGAGATGGACTCAAGAATTAATAAATTTCTATCCACAATTGAATCCTCTCCCATTGAACTTGAAGACGAGGTTAATGTTGAACAAGCGTGTCAAGAGGTGGAGATCATCAAAGAGGAGCACAAGGGAGTGGACCTTGCTTTGTCAAAGTGTGGGGAGGTCCCCCTTCCTAAGTCACCATCATCCTTTATACCATTCAAGTGGGTAAATCTCTTATCTCTAGGCTTTCTAATTCCACTTGAATATAGGTTGCTTGAAACGGATGGTCAACTTAGAGCTCTTTGCGGATTGAAGAGTAAGGGAGAATTGTGTAGTGGTTGGAAACGTCACTCTAGGTTCATGATGGTTGCACGCTCAAGGTTTGATAACAATGGTTGCTATAGAACCAAAGTGAATGGGTCTAGGACGATGTTTGGGTGCTTACATGAGAATTTCAAGGCTAAACCACCCGGATGGAATCATGATGAGCCGCTTATAGACGGGTGTAGAATCAAAATTTGGGATCCGGGCATACAAAAGGATGCTCAAAGCTTGTGAAGAACTCCCTCAAGGCTTGGAAAATTTATTCAAAAATGTCGGAGTTTATTGGAAGACCAAGCGTTCGTGGAAGTTTCAAGATGAGTTCAAGCACAAGCCACCACAACAAGGAGCTCACCAAATGTCCAACTTAAGGACTTTAACTAAAAGTGCTAGGTGGGAGACAACCTACCATGGTATGATCGTTACTTTTTTATTATTAGTTTTATTTTATTTTTTTCAGTGTTCATTTATAAAATTATGAATAATCACCTGCATTCTACATAAAAAAAATGCATTCGACGCGCACGCGTCATATGTGAATGCGCAACACCTTTGAATTGACAAGAGAGTTGCGATGGTGACGCCCGGGTGGGGTGCGTGGTGCACAAGCCACCCCACGCGTACGCGTGCCTCACGCGTTGCAAATTTTTCAACCCACACGTAAGCGTCAGCGACGCGTACGCGTGGGCATGAAAATCAGCGTTAATAGCGAATTGAACAGAGAGTTGGGCTGCCACTGTGCTGGAGTTGCACGCGCAGAAATGCGTACGCGTGACCGACGCTCACGCGTCAGTGTGCATTTTTGGCCACCCACGTGTACGCGTGGGCGACGCTTACGCGTCGCATGGCCGTTTCCGTTTTCACGCACACGTGTGATGCATGCGCGTGCGTTGCTGATAAACCACTATTTTATGGTTTATCTTGTGTTTAATTGAGTTGTTTTTATCAAGTCTTCACCCACTTATTCATATGATTTTCATGATTTTATAATCCCTTCCTAGTATTATTTTATGATTGAAAACTTGCTTCCTATAGATCTTTAATTAGTATATTTTAATTCTCCTTTATACCATTCGATGCCGTGATCCGTGTGTTAAGTGTTTCAGGCTTTATAGGGCAGGAATGGCTTAGAAAATGGAGAGAAAGCTTGCAAAAATGAAAGGAACACAAGAAACTAAGGAGATGACCAGCAAGCACCGACGCGCATGCATGGCTCACGTGAGCGCGCGGAATGGAGAAAATTGCAGCGACGCATACGCGTGCCTGACGCATACGCGTGGATTGGAGTCTGCACAAAAGACGCGCATGCGTGGACGATGTGTACGCGTGACAAGGAAATTTGCCAAATGACGCGCACGCGTGACTAACGCGTACGCATGACCTGCGCGATCTGCAGAATTAACAGAAAACGCTGGGGGCGATTTCGGGCCGCGTTTTGACCCAATTTTTGGCCCAGAAACATAGAATAAAGCCAGGAAACATGTAGAGACTCAGGGGACATACGGAGACACATTCACATATTCTCATTAGGATAGTTTTAGGTTTTTAGATATGAATTTAGAGAGAGAATTACTCATCCTCTAGTTTTTCTTTACATTCCTAGTTTATTGCTTTTGCTTTTGGATATTGAAGAGTCATCACCTCCGTTGAAGATACTATTCTAGTTTGTTTCCTTACTTGCTCTTTTATTTATTCCATATTCTTAATTCTTGTTTAAAGTGGTAATTGGATTATTTTCATGGATTGTTAATGCAAAGGATTACTTTTATCTTTAATTAATTTTCAAAGCTTTATTTCATTTAATTTATCATGTCTTCTTCTTATATTTCTATGAACGTTATATTCATGTCAATGGAGTAGATTCCCTACTTGACATGGGGGTTGATTAAAAGGAGACACTTGAGTTGGAAGGCTTGAGTGATGGTTAAATTGGAAGTTTTTGGCCAGTTTTATATTTACTAATGCTAGACCTTCCCAAGGGAGAGGACTAGGATTTGCGAATAAGAGTTAGCTCAATCACTTGAATTTCCTTTATTTAGTAAGGGTTAACTAAGTGAAAACAACAACCTTTTTGATACTACACTTAAGAGACCCCAACAAGGATAGAACTTCCGATTAATCATTCCCCCAGTCAAGGCTTTTTATTTTGAATAATATAAATTCTTTTTAATTTTCACTGCACTTAATCGCAATTGTTTATTTTCTGTTAGTCAACTCTCAAAATTCTCGGAAAACTCCTGATTAATAAATTAGCACCCTTTCTAGCAACTCGTTGGGAGACGACCTGGGACTCATACTCCCAGTATTTTTATTCTAAACTTTTGTGACAACTTTTCTAAATTGATGAGGCAAATTTTTGCTGGTTAAGAGCTATACTCGCAACGCTATTCTATTATATTATAATCTCTTAATTGGTCTAACTTCTGCCACCCGTCAATCGCACCCTGTTTTTCATTTCTTTCTTCTTTCTCCTCTCCTTTCTCCTTCTTTCCTCCTCTTTTCTTGCTTTCTTCTTCTTCTTCATTTCTTTAACTTCTCATCCTTATTCTCTTTCATTCTATTTTCCTTATTGTATTTGCATACTTCCACTCATTGTATTTTAATTTTGTGCATGTTTTTATTTTTTTTTCTAAATTTGATACTTTTTCTTCGGTGTTGAATTTTCTTGCTCAACTGTTGAATATCTCTTGCATTATTCTGGTGCTTCATGACTTATTTTATTCTGATTGGGTATTATTATTCATAAGTCAATGCTAATCTTTTATGATACTTGCATTCCATTTGCATTGATATGCACTTATACTATCTTGCATTACCCACACTCTCTCCCCCATTGTTGTAATTCTTGCACTATTGATATGCCATTTGCTTCTACTATTTTCTCACTCACATGTTGTAGCTACCATGTGGCTGAGACCCTCATTATTTGGCATTAACCCACTCATATTTTATTTGTTTTCTTATCTTTATTTCTGGGTTACTTTTCTTCCTTTTCCTCTTCTTTCAGGATGGCCACCGAAGAAGGGAAAGGGAAAGCTTCTCAATGGGGCAACCGACGAGTCAATCTGCATAATTTTTGGAGAAAAGCATCACTTGTAGCCACCCGTCCACTTGCACATCTTAGCATGCACTGAGGACGGTGCAATCTTTAAGTGTGGGGAGGTCGATACCAACTTCCGTGGGTTAGTTATTTCCTATTTCAACACCAATGTTTAATTTTCCTTGTTAAATTAGTTGTTGCATTTGCATGTTTGATTGCATGTTTGTTTGATTTTGTGCATGTTCTTCTACCACTACTTGGTTGGAGTGATAAGTTCTTTTTCAAGACACTATTCTATAGTATTCCACTAATTCAAATTAAAATTTTTTGTTAAACTTGTTTGAAGATTACAATTTGGAACATGTTTTATAGCTAAGAACACACAACCTGTGAGATTTTGAGCTTAATTATATGGTTACATTATTTAACCATAATATTTTATTCTTGTGTGTTTTCTTCTCTATGATTGCAATCTATGGTTTGTTCCATCCTATATGTCCATTGTTTAGTGTATATTCATGCATACATATGATTGAGGCTATCATTTGTTATTAGCTCACTTATCCCAAATAGCCTA
Organism: Arachis hypogaea; assembly: GCF_003086295.3. Taxonomy (NCBI): domain Eukaryota; kingdom Viridiplantae; phylum Streptophyta; class Magnoliopsida; order Fabales; family Fabaceae; genus Arachis; species Arachis hypogaea. Next base: position 103,292,324 of record NC_092052.1, on the reverse strand, counting down.
CCATTTCAATTACCCTTGTTTGCCACTTTGAGCCTTTTAATCCCCATTTGTTCTTTATGTCACCACATCACTAGCCTTAAGTGGAAAAATAATTAATTACCCAATTTGAATCTTTGGTTAGCTTAAGATAGTGTGTGTCAACTAAGTGTGGGGAAATGTGGAAACTTGGGTTGATGAGAATGTGTTGTGCTTTTACTGACAAATATTGGAAATTTGAGTGCTTGCTCATGTGAAATCAGAAAACCATATGCATTGATATATTATGTTTTTATTTCTGAAAAAAAAAGAAAAAAAAAGAAAAAAAGAAAAGAAAAGAAATAAATGAATACGGGATAAAATCACCCCAATGCTAACTTCAATAAAAAGATCAATGCACATGTGATGGAATTAAAAATTGATGCATGAGTATGTGAAATATACAAAAGTGAGATTCTGGGTAGCTAGGCATGATTTTAGAATTACATAGAGTGTGTGTGCGTTAGGAGAGAGCTTAGGTTAGTCAAAGATTCAAAGTATAACTCACTTGGCCATACATGTATCCTCACCCTTACCTTAGCCCCATTACAACCTTATAAAGCCCTCATGATATTTGCATTTGTATGTTAAATATTTGTTGATTGGTTAGATGAAGAACAAAGTTTTAGAAAGCACGACTAGAGGAAATTAGAGTGAATTAACCCTAGACACTTGAGCGATTAGAGTGCATATACACTTTCAGTGAGGGTTCAATACTTGATTCTGTGTTCCTGATGAGCGGATAATTTATACCCTTTTTGGCATTATTTTTACATAGTTTGTAGTATGTTTTAGTTACTTTTTATTATATTTTTATTAGTTTTTATTCAAAAATCATATTTCTGGACTTTACTATGAGTTTGTGTGTTTTTCTGTGATTTCAGGTATTTTCTGGCTGAAATTGAGGGACCTGAGCAAAAATCTGATTCAGAGGTTGAAAAAGGACTGCAGATGCTGTTGGATTCTGACCTCCCTACACTCGAAGTGGATTTTTTGGAGCTATAGAAGCCCAATTGGCGCGCTCTTAATTGCGTTGAAAAGTAGACATCCTGGCTTTCCAGAAATATATAATAGTCTATACTTTTTCCGAGATTTGATGGCCCAAACTGGCGTTCAAAGTCAGCCCAAGGAATTCTGGTGTAAAACGCCCAAACTAGCACCAGAATTGGAGTTAAACGCCCAAACTGGCACCAAAGCTGGCGTTTAACTCCAGGAACAGCCTAAGCACAAAAAAGCTTCAATGCTCAGCCCAAGCAAACACCAAGTGGGCCCCGAAAGTGGATTTCTGCACTATCTGCACTTAGATTTTATTTATCTTTTAATTATCAAAACCTTATAACCATTTGAATCTTCCTGACTGAGATTTACAAGGATGACCATAGCTTGCTTCAAGCCGACAATCTCCGTCGGATCGACCCTTACTCACGTAAGGTTTATTACTTGGACGACCCAGTGCACTTGCTGGTTAGTTGTGCGGAGTTGTGAAGAATAATTGAGATTACAATCTTGTGTACTAAGATGTTGGCGCAGTTGAGATCACAATTTCGTGCACCAAGTTTTTGGCGCCGTTGCCGGGGGTTGTTTGAGTTTGGACAACTGACGGTTCATCTTGTTGCTCAGATTAGGTAATTTAATTTTATTTTTAAGCCTTTTATTTTCGAAAAAATAAAACCAAAAAAATAAAAAAAATTAATAATAATAAAAATATATGTTCTTCAGAATTTTTAAGAATGAATTGTAGAGTTTCATGAGATATGTTGAATCCTGGCTGGCTGTTAAGCCATGTCTAATCTTTTGGACCGAGGTTTCACTTATCCTTAGAAGAGCTTCTTTGTCTTTCTCATCAATTTAGCTATTGTATGTAATGTCCTGCTGAACCTTGGCTAGCCATGTCTAATCTTATATTAGACTGAAGCTTTAGACTAACATTGCATAATTCCTGGAATTCCTATTAAAAATTTTGAATTTATTTATTTTTATTTTTCCAAATTAATTTTTGAAAAATACCAAAAAATTTCATAAAATCATAAAAACCAAAAATTGTGTGTTTCTTGTTTGAGTCTAGTGTCAAATTTTAAGTTTGGTGTCAATTGCATTTTTTTCATTTTCGAAAATTCATGCATGGTGTTCTTCATTGATCTTCAAGTTGTTCTTGATGATTCTCTTTGTTTGATCTTTGATTTTTCGTATTTTGTGTTTTTTCTTATTTTTCATATGCATTTTTGAATTATTAGTGTTTAAGGTTTAAAAATTTTTAAGTTTGGTGTCTTGCATATTTTTCATTTCTTAAAAATTTTCAAAAATATGTTCTTGATGTTCATCATGATCTTCAAAGTGTTCTTAGTGTTCATCTTGACATTCAAAGTGTTCTTGCATGCATTATTAGTTTTGATCTTAAATTCTTGTGTTTTGTGTCATTTTTATGTTTTTCTCTTTCCTCATTAAAAATTCAAAAATAAAAAAATATCTTTCCCTTATTTCACTCATAAATTTCGAAAATTTGAAGTGATTTAGTCATAAAATTTTAAAATTTAGTTATTTCTTATTAGTTAAGTCAAAATTTCAAATTAAAAATTCTATCTTTTTCAAATCTTTTCCAAAAATCAAATCTTTTTCATTTTTCCAATATTTTCGAAAATTCTAAAATTTTGATTTTCAAAATCTTTTTCTTATTTTTTATTTCATATTTTCAAAATTAATGCTAACATTTAATGTTTAGATTCAAAAAATTTTTTAAGTTGTTACTTGCCTATTAAGAATGATCAATCTTTAAATTCTAAAATCATATCTTTTAGTTTCTTGTTAGTTAAGTAATCAACTTTAATTTTCAAAATCAAATCTTTTTAATTTCCAATTCAAATCTTTTTCAAAATGATTTTGACGAACTGAATATTGATGGTTTAAAATTTACAATAAGTTCTCGTTGCAAGTATAGTTTCTAAACCAAGCAATCAACCTTTCATACAAACGTTTTGGTTGTCACAAGTAACAAACCCCTAAATAAATTGATAACCGAAGTATTTAAACATCGAGTCGTCTTCTCAAGAAATTGCAGGGAGGTGTTCTTATTATTGGTTATGAGTTCTGTAAATTGGGGGTTTTTAAAATAAGGAGCAGGTAATTTAAATGACAAGTAAAATAAATAAATAACTATAAATAAACTCTTGGCAAGGTATAAGAACTGGAAGTCATATCCTAGTTATCTTTATCAATTGTGATGAGAATTGGATTTTTTTCCCACCTTATTAACCTCTAACTATGAAGGTAAGTTAAGTGGATGAATTAATTTTTAAATCCTCAAGTCCTAGTCTTTCCTTGGGAAAGGCTAGAGTTATTGGAACTCGAATTAATTCTTGAAGAATTTCAATTTTCAGTCAACACCTCGAGTTTGATAACTCAAGCGTCACCAATTACTTAACCAGAGCCAAAAGGAAGAAAATATCTAAATTAAATTGAAAGCATCCATATAAATAAAGCAAAGCAAAATTAAATCTGAAAATACCTCAAATTGCATTAATAAAAGAAATCAAATCTAACATAGATATTCATAAATTAATTGGGAAAATAAATAAAAGAAAAATTGAACCTAAAAAAAAGAAACAATCTTGAAAGCAAGAGAAATCCTAATTCTAAATTCTAAGAGAGAGGAGAGAACCTCTCTCTCTAAAACTACATCTAAACCTAAAATTGTGAATTATAAGCTGATGATTGTGAATGGATACATTCTCCTACTTTATAGCCTCTAATATGTATTTTCTGGGTCGAGAACTGGGTCAGAAACAACCCAGAATTCGCTAGTTTCGAATTCAAACACGCTGGTTTTTTCGCCACTACGACGCGTCCGTGTAGATCACACGTTCGCGTCACTTATCGTTAGGGAAACTATGGCAAATTATATATCAAATCAAAGTCCCAGACGTTAGCTTTCCAACGCAACTGAAACCACATAATTTGGATGTCTGTAGCTAAAGTTATAGCCGTTTGAGTGTGAAGAGGTCAGGCTGACAGTTTTGCAGTTCCTTCAACTTCTTGTATTCCTTCCATTTTTGCATGCTTTCTTTCCATCCTCTAAGCCATTCCTGCCCTATAAACTCTGAAATCACTTAACACACATATCAATGCATCTAATGATAATAAGAGAGGATTAATATTAGCAATTTAAAGGCCCAGAAAACATGTTTTCAATCATAGCACAAATTTAGGAAGGAAAACGTAAAACATGCGATTAGTATGAATAAGTGGGTAAAGAGTTGATAAAAACTACTCAATTGAGCACAAGATAAAATATAAAATAGTGGTTTATCAACCTCTCCACACTTAAATATTAGCATGTCCTCATGCTAAGTTCAAGAGAAGCTATAAAAGTGAAGAGGAATGATAGAGTGTATGAAATGTAACCTATCTATATGAATGCAACTACATGCTAAGATGTTTCTATCTACTTGGTTAAAAGTAAATAAGCTCTTCAAGACAAACATAAATCAGATTTCTCTAATTCAAATCATACAATAAAAAGCAAGTAAACTTGTAAGAAGATAGCTCATGAAAGCAGGAAACATAGAATCAAGCATTGAACCCTTACTGGTGGTGTATATCATTCTAACTCTCAAGTGTCTAGGGTCAATCACTCTACTCTTCCCTAGTCATGCTTTCTAAACTTTGTTCTTCATCTAACCAATCAACAAATATTTAGTATACCAATGCAAACATCATGAGGTCTTTTCAGGGTTGTAATGGGGCTAAGGTAAAGGTGAGGATATATGTATGGCCAAGTGAGCTTTATAAAGTGAATCCTTGATTAGTCTAAGATTTCACCTAACATATACATACTTTATACAATTTTAAAATACTTTACCTAGCTACCCAAATTTTTTCTACTTTTGTATTACATACTCAAGTATCAGACTTATTTTTGAATTTTGTCCCATGTGCATTGATTCTTTTTATTTTGCATTTGGGATAATATTATTTTTCTTCTCTTTTTTTTTTATCCCCTTATTTAATTACTTAATATATATATTTTTTTTCAATGCACATGGTAATTTAATTATTTTGATTTCACATGAGCATGCTTCCCAAATTTTCAAATAACTCATTCAATTTAATTCCCTACTTTTTCATATCATCCCATGTTCCCATAAAATTCTCCACACTTAAATTATACACAATATCTATCTTAAGCAAACCAAGGATTCAACTTGGGATTTTTATTTTGTTTTTCTGCTTAAGGCTAGTAATGTGGTTATGAAATAGAAGGGGGTTAAAAAGTTCAAAGTAGCTAACAAGGGTGATGTAAAAGGTAGGCTTATTTGGGATAAGTGAGCTAATAACAAATAATGGCCTCAATCATATGCAAGCATGTAAATACACTAAATAATGGACATATAGAATGGAACAAAGCAAAGATTGCAATTATAGAGAAGAAAACACACAAGAATAAAAATTTATGGTTAAATAATGTAACCATATAAATAAGCTCAAAATCTCACAGGTTGTGTGTTCTTTGGCTCAAAAACCATGTTCCAAATACAACTTTTGATAAGTTTAACACAAAAATTTTGATTTTAAATTAGTGAAAATTATTTCAAAAATAGGGTCTTTAAAAAGAAACTTATTATTTCTCAACCAAGCAATAGCTAAATGCATAAAATCAAACAAACATGCAAATGCAATAATGAACAAACAAAGAAAATAAAACAATGGTGTTGAGATAGAAGAGTAACTAACCCATGGAGGTCGATATCAACCTCCCCACACTTAAAGATTGCACCGTCCTCGGTGCATGCTAAGATGTGCAAGTGGATGCGGGTTGTGGTTCCTCAGCTGGGGCTCTTTTTGTTCCTTTCCTTGCCGGTGGTTTGGGAGTAGTTTTCTCTTTACCCTTCTTGGTGGCCATCCTGAAAAGGGAAAAAGAAAGTAACTTTTAAAGCTAAGGGTTAGAGCAAGGAAGAGAGCAGGAAAGGTGGTAATCAATGCACAATAAAGAAGAATGACGTTAACACATGGTCATGACTACATGTGAAAAGTTCATCAATGGAAATATAGCAAGTGCATATGATGACAATTAAATGCAAGGTGTTTATTGGCATGCTGGCAAAGGCATGAGTAGCATAGATCAAGCATTCAATGTCCAAGTTAGATTACCAAGTCTTTCAAACTAACATGTTTGTAATAACAATTATATTTGAGTAATAAAATAAAAAGGGTTTTGTGAAAAGCAAGCATTTAGAATAGTAAATAGAAAAAAATCGAAAAATAGTGCACAATGTCATACGGGCTTTTTCACAAACACATAGTAAGCATGGTAAATAAGCTATTGAAAGTATTAAATTGAATATGCAAGCAACCTTTTAAAAAAATAATATATAATTGCAAATAATTCCTTTAATAATCCACAAAAATATAGAAAATAATGACCCAAATAAATTTCTAACACCAATGAAAATAATGCAAATGAATGAAAGTATGCAATTAAATTAAGTAAAATAAAATTAAAGATAAGAAGAATGAGAAGGGAACGAAGGGAAGAAGAAGTAAGTAAGAAGGAGGGAGGAAAAATTAGGATTGGGGAAGAAAAGATAAGATTTTTGGTGCTGATTTGGATAAGTTGTGCGGCGTAGGCGACGCAGACACGTGAGTGACGCGCTCGCGTGGACAGCGCTTCTATGAAGTGACACGGACGCGTGGGTCACGCGTTTGCGTGGGTCACGCGTTTGCGTGGGTCACGCGTTCACGTGGAGTGATTTGTGCCATTAGCGCGAGTGCAGCCTCACGTTCGCGCAACTCTCTGTTCGAAACTCTTTTCGCCAAATTTTTGGGTGACGCAGTCGCGTGGTTGACGCGATCGCATGGATGCCCATTTTTGGAAAACGACGCGAACGCGTGGGGCATGCGTTCGTGTGAGTGGGCTTGTGCTTTCAGCATGGGTCCAGCCTCATTCCAGCCCAACTTACTGCCATACACCCCTTTTTACGTCGATTTTTAGAGCACGCGTTCGCGTGGGTGACGCAGACGCGTGGGTGGCATTTTTCCCATATGACGCGGACGCGTCAGCGACGCGGTCGCGTGGATCAATTTGTGCCAAAGGCACGCCTCCAGCCACGCTCTCGCGTGACTCTCTGTTCAATCTTCTTTTCTTCCCAATACACTAGTGACACGGACGCGTCAGCGACGCTGCCGCGTCGCATGCGTGGTTTTTTTTTTATGCAAAATACAGAATGCAGTGTGCAGATGCTGATGCAGATGTTATGAATAATTTCCAGGTTCAATAAGATGGAATAAAATAAAACTTAAAAACAAAATGAAATAAAATTAAAATTGAAAAAAGGAATGATTATACCATGGTGGGTTGTCTCCCACCTAGCACTTTTAGTTAAAGTCCTTAAGTTGGACATTTGATGAGCTTCCTGTTATGGTGGCTTGTGCTTGAATTCATACAGAAATCTCCACCAATGTTTGGAATGCCAACAGCCTCCGGGATCCCAAACTAGGCGCAGAAAGCCTTCAAGTAAGTTAAAGCAAGTGACAAGGCCCCAAGAGTGTTGATTGCCAGAATGAATTTCGGGGTCCCAAATCTTGCTTTTGCACCCGTCTTCTTGTTGATCATTATGATTCCATCCGGGTAGCAAGCAATATGAATTCTCACTAAAGCGGCCAAACAACTTCCTAGACCCATTCAGTTGAGCTTTACACCAACCCTTGCATTTAAACTTTGAGCACACAACCATGTTGAACCTTGCTTGACAACTCCAACCACTAACCATCTTCCTCTTACGCTTAATGTCACAAAGAGCTCTAAGTTGACCATCCGTCTCTAGTAGCCCATATTCAAGTGGAATTAGAAAGCTAAGGGATATGAATTTTATCCATTTGAATGTTGTGAAGGATGATGGCAACTTAGGGGGAGGTTTTTCTAACGAATTTGCATGCTCCACTCCCTTGCGCTCTTCTTTGACAACTTCCACCTCTTTGCAAGTTTCCTCAATATCAACCTCTTCCTCTTGGTAGGTTTCTTCCAATTCAATCTCCTCTTCACTGCTTTCCACGGGTATGGGAGGTTGTGCTTCTTCTTCTTGAATCTCAATCTCTTGATCGACCTCTTCCAAGTCCTTAACCATGACATGCCTTGGAGGTTGTACACCCTCCTCAACATCAAATGCAACCGTCTTGGAAGGAAGCTCTATGTCTTGACTTTCTCATGGAGGTTCTGCATCTCCTAAGTCTTCGACCACTTCTTCCTCTGCAACTATTATGGCTTCCTCCACTTGTTCCAATACAAAGCTATGTTCCTCATTGTCTACCGAAGTTTCTAGTGTCTCCTTCATACTTCGCTCTTCTTTTGGTTCTCCACATGTAGCCATGGGAGTTCTTTGAGTGCTCAGATGTTGGGAAGCTATTCGATTTATTAACTCGCCTAAGGCGGCAGCAAAATTTAGCACACTCTTATTCATCCTTTCTTGCCCTTGAAGAATAGCACTAAGGGCGTTGTTATCCAATGGAGGTTGGGGTGGAAAGGAGGGTTCATAATAGAAAGGTGGTTCTTCTTGATAAGGATATGGAGATGGTGAATATTGAGGTGGTGGTTCTGGATGTGGTTCATATGGTGGTTGGTGTGGTGGATAAGGATTAGGGCCATATGGAGGTGAATGGTTGTAGGTGGTTTGTGAGTATGGTGGTTCAAAGCTATGTCAAGGAGGCGGTTCATAAGCATATGGTGGGGCTTGTTGGTAACTGCAAGGGGGTGGTTGTTGCCATGAGGGTTGATCAAATCCTTGTGGCTCCTCCCATCTTTGATTGTTCTAACCTTGATGCCTGTTCTCATTGTAATTTCCTTTTCCTGCAACATAATTGTAACCAGACTCATAGCCAAAGGGGTGAGAGTTCATAGTAGCAAATAAAAATTAAAAACGAAAATAAAAAAAATTTTAAATTAAAAGGTTATTTAAATTTTGAATTTGAAAATTAAATTTTGAAATTTGAATTTTAAATTTTGGAATTTTGAAATTTTGAAATTTTGAATATTAAATTTTGAAATTTGATTTTTTTTTTAAATAAGATAAGATAAGATTTTGAAAAAGATATGAATTTTGAAAAAAAAGATTTGAATTTTGAAATTTTAAATTTTGAAATTTTGAATTTAATGAGGAAGGAGAAAAATAATAAAATGACACCAAACTTAAAATTTTTGGATCAAAACGAAGAAAAAAAATTAAGAACAACTTGAAGGTCAAGATGAATACGAAGAACAACTTGAAGATCAAGATGAACACCAATAACAAATTTTTGAAAAAAAATTTTAATAACTAAGTAAAAACCAATAACTTATTAATTTACGAAAGAGCAAAAAAAAAAACAAAAATAAAAACAAATAAACAGGTAAAAAGCAAATATTTACAATAACCAATAATAAGGCACACGTTTGCAATTCCCCGGCAATGGTGCCATTTTGACGAACTGAAGATTGATGGTTTAGAATTTACAATAAGTTCTCGTTGCAAGTACAGTTTCTAAATCAAGCAATCAACCTTTTGTACAAACGTTTTGGTTGTCACAAGTAACAAACCCCTAAATAAATTGATAACCGAAGTATTTAAACCTCGGGTCGTCTTCTCAAGGAATTGCAGGGAGGTATTCTTATTATTGGTTATGAGTTTTGTAAATTGGGGGTTTTTAAAATAAGGAGCAGGTAATTTAAATGACAAGTAAAATAAATAAATAACTATAAAATAAACTCTTGGCAAGGTATAAGAACTGGAAGTCATATCCTAGTTATCCTTATCAATTGTGATGAGAATTGGATTTTTTCCCCACCTTATTAACCTCTAACTATGAAGGTAAGTTAAGTGGATGAATTAATTTTTGAATCCTCAAGTCCTAGTCTTTCCTTGGGAAAGGCTAGAGTTATTGGAACTCAAATTAATTCTTGAAAAATTCTAATTTTCAGTCAACATCTCGAGTTTGATAACTCAAGCGTCACCAATTACTTAACCAGAGCCAAAAAGAAGAAAATATCTAAATTAAATTGAAAGCATCCATATAAATAAAGCAAAGAAAAATTAAATTTGAAAATACCTCAAATTGCATTAATAAAAGAAATCAAATCTAATATGGATATTCATAAATTAATTGGGAAAATAAATAAAAGGAAAATTAAACCTGATAAAAAGAAACAATCCTGAAAGCAAGAGAAATCCTAATTCTAAATCCTAAGAGAGAGGAGAGAACCTCTCTCTCTAAAACTACATCTAAACCTAAAATTGTGAATTATGAGCTGATGATTGTGAATGGATGCATTCTCCCACTTTATAGCCTCTAATCTGTGTTTTCTGGGCCGAGAACTGGGTCAGAAACAACCCAGAATTCGCTGGTTTCGAATTCAAACACGCTGGTTTTTTGCCACTGTGATGCGTCCGCGTAGATCACACGTTCGCGTCACTTATCGTCAAGGAAACTATGGCAAATTATATATCAAATCGAAGCCTCGAATGTTAGCTTTCCAACTCAGCTAGAACTGCATCATTTGGACCTCTGTAGCTAAAGTTATAGCCGTTTGAGTGTGAAGAGGTCAGGCTGACAGCTTTGCAGTTCCTTCAACTTCTTGTATTCCTTCCATTTTTGCATGCTTCCTTTCCATCCTCTAAGCCATTCCTGCCCTATAAACTCTGAAATCACTTAACACACATATCAAGGCATCTAATGGTAATAAGAGAGGATTAATATTAGCAATTTAAAGGCCCAGGAAACATGTTTTCAATCATAGCACAAAATTAGGAAGGAAAACATAAAACATGCGATTAGTATAAATAAGTGGGTAAAGAGTTGATAAAAACCACTCAATTGAGTACAAGATAAACCATAAAATAGTGGTTTATCAGATTTTCAATCATAACTTTTTCTATTTCAATCATATCTTTTTCAAAACTTAATTTCAAAATCTTTTCTAACTTCTTATTTTTTCAAAATTGATTTTCAAATCTCTTTCAATTAACTACTTGACTTTTTGTTTGATTTTAAAAGTTTTCTATTTCAATCATATCTTTTCTCTAAAATTTGAAAACTAAATAAATTAATTACTATTTCTTATCTTTTTCAATTTTTATTTCGTTTCTTCTCTTAATCTTCAAATACTAACCAATAATTAAAATAAAAATAAAAATTTTTTCCTTTTATTTTAATTTAAATTTCGAATTCTCCCTCTCTCTCATCTCTTTCTATTTATTTATTTAATCACTAACACTTCTCTTCTTCTTAAAATTTGAACCCTCTCTCCCCCTCTGTGTTCGAATTTCTCTCTTTTCATTCTTCTATTCTGCTCTTCTTCTACTCACATAAGGAATCTCTATACTGTGACATAGAGGATTCTTCTTCTTTCTCTGTTCTCTTTTTTTTCATATGAGCAGGAACAAGGATAAGAACATTATTGTTGAAGCTGATCCTGAACCTGAAAGGACTCTAAAGAGGAAGCTAAGAGAAGCTAAAGCACAACACTCTGGAGAGGACCTGACAGAATTTTTTGAAAAAGAAGAAGACATGGCCGAACCCAACAACAATGGTGGAGATACAAGGAAGATGCTTGGTGACTTTATTGCATCCTCTTCTGACTTCTGAGGAAGAAGCATCTCAATTCCTACAATTGGAGCAAACAACTTTGAGCTTAAGCCTCAATTAGTTTCTATGATGCAGCAGAATTGCAAGTTTCATGGACTTCCATTGGAAGATTCTCATCAGTTCTTAGCTGAATTCTTGTAAATCTGTGACACTGTTAAGACCAATGGGGTCAATCCTGAGGTCTACAGACTTATCCTTTTTCCCTTTGTTGTAAGAGACAGAGCTAGGACATGGTTGGACTCATAACCTAAAGATAGCCTGAACTCTTGGGAAAAGTTGGTCAATGCTTTCTTGGCTAAATTCTTTCCACCTCAAAAGTTGAGCAAGCTTAGAGTGGAAGTCCAAACCTTCAGACAAAAGGAAGGTGAATCCCTCTATGAAGCTTGGGAAAGATACAAGCAATTGATCAGAAGGTGTCCTTCTGACATGTTTTCAGAATGGAGCATCATATGTATATTCTATGATGGTCTGTCTGAATTGTCCAAGATGTCATTGGATCACTCTGCTGGTGGATCTCTTCATCTGAAGAAGACGCCTGCAGAAGCCTAGGAACTCATTGAAATGGTTGCAAATAACCAGTTCATGTACACTTCTGAAAGGAATCCTGTGAATAATGGGACAACTTAGAAGAAAGGAGTTCCTGAGATTGATACTCTAAATGCCATATTGGCTCAGAACAAAATATTGACTCAGCAAGTCAATATGATTTCTTAGAGTCTGACTGAAATGCAAGCTGCATCAGGCAGTACTAAAGAAGCCTCCCCTGAAGGAGAAGCTTATGATCCTGAAAATCCTGGAATGGAAGAGGTGAATTACATGGGAGAATCCTATGGAAACACATATAATCTTTCATGGAGGAATCATCTTAATCTCTCATGAAAGGATCAACAGAAGCCTAATCAAGGCTTCAATAATAATAATAATGGTGAAAAAATAGGTTTGGCAATAGCAAACCTTTTCCATCATCTTTTCAGCAACAGACAGAGAATTCTAAGCAGAGCCACTCTGATTTAGCAACTGTAGTCTCTGATCTATCTAAGACCACTTTTAGTGTCATGACTGAAGCAAGGTTCTCCATTAAAAATTTGGAGGCACAAGTGGGTTAGCTGAATAAAAGAGTTACTGAACTCTCTCCTAGTACTCTCCCAAGCAATACAGAAGAGAATCCAAAAAGAGAATGCAAGGTCATCAACATACGCCACATGAACGAACTTATAGAGGAGGGAGAGGCAGTGAATTCCATTGAGAAAGACCTCAATGGACATCCACTGGCCTCCAAGGAATTCCCTAATAAGGATCCAAAGGAATCTGAGGCTTATATAGAGACCATAGAGATTCCACTAAACTTACTGTTGCCATCCATGAGCTCTGATGAGTATTCTTCCTCTGAAGAGGATGAAGATATTGCTAAAGAGCAAGTTGCTCAACATCTAGGAGCAATCATGAAGCTGAATGCCGAGTTATTTGGTAATGAGACTTGGGAGGATGAACCTCCATTGTTCATCACGGAACTGAATGATCTGGTTCAACTGAAATTACCTCAGAAGAAACAGGATCCTGGAAAGTTCTTAATACCTTGTACCATAGGCACCATAACCTTTGAGAAGGCTCTGTGTGACTTTGGGTCAAGTATAAACCTCATGCCACTCTCTGTAATGGAGAAATTAGGGATCTTTGAGGTACAAGCTGCAAGAATCTCACTAGAGATGGCAGACAATTCAAGGAAACAGGCTTATGGACTTGTAGAGGATGTCTTAGTGAAGGTTGAAGGCTTTTACATCCCTGCAGACTTCATAATCCTAAACACTAGGAAGGAAAAGGATGAATCCATCATCCTTGGAAGACCCTTCCTAACCACAGCAAGAGCTGTGATTGACGTGGACAGAAGAGAGCTAGTCCTTCAAGTGAATGAGGACTACCTTGTGTTTAAGGCTCAAGGATCTTTCTCTGTAACCATCGAGAGGAAACATGAAAAGCTTCTCTCAATATAGAGTCAAATAGATCCCCCACACTCAACTTCTAAGTTTGGTGTTGGGAGGCCAACATCAAGCTCTAAGTCTCTGTGAAGCTCTCTAAGAGCTCACTGTCAAGCTATTGACATTAAAGAAGCACTTGTTGGGAGGCAACCCAATTATATTTAATTATATTTATTTATTTTTCATTGTTATTTTATGTTTTCTTTAGGTTGATGATCATGTGAAGTCACAAAAACAACTAAAAAATAAAAAATAGAATGAAAAATAACATTAAAAATAGCACACCCTGGAGGACAGGCTTACTAGCGTTTAAACACCAGTAAGGATAGCAAAATGGGCGTTTAACTCCCAGCCTGGCAGCATTCTGGGCGTTAAACGCCAAAATGGGCAGCACTCTGGGCGTTTAACGCCAGAAAGGGCTATCTGGCACAGGCTGGCGCCAAACGCCAGAAATGGGCATCTGGCTGGCGTTTAACGCCAGAAATGGGCAGCAGACTGGCGTTTAACGCCAGGAAAGGTAGCAAGACTGGCATTTAACACCAGAAAAGGTAGTAGAGCTGGCGTTAAATGCCATATTTGGCACAGAATGGGCGTTTGAATGCCAGATTGGTGCAGGGACTCAAATTCCTTGACACCTCAGGATCTGTGGACCCCACAAGATCCCCACCTACCCCACTTCTTCTTCTCTCCTCTTCACACCTTTCCATAACACTCTTCTCCAAACACCATTGACCAATCCCATCAAAAAATCTTCCCCAAATACCCTCCACCTATCAAATCTTACCCTCTACCCCATATTTCCTTCACCACTCACATCCATCCATCATTAAACCCCACCTACCTCACCATTCAAATTCAAACCATTTCCCTCCCAAACCCACCCACACAAGGCCGAATACCCTCTCTCCCTTACCCTATAAATACCCTTCCTTACCACCTTCATTTTCACACAACATACACACTTCTCTCCCTTTTGGCCGAAATACATACCTCCCTCCATCTCCTCCATTTCTTCTTCTTCCACTTCTTTCTTTCTTCTTTTGCTCGAGGACGAGCAAACATTCTAAGTTTGGTGTGGGAAAAGCTAAAGCTTTTTGTTTTCTATAACCACTAATGGCACCTAAGGCCGGAGAAACCTCTAGAAAGAGGAAAGGGAAGACAATTGCTTCCACCTCCGAGTCATGGGAGATGGAGAGATTCATCTCAAAGGTCCATCAAGACCACTTCTATGAAATTGTGGCAAAAAAAAAGGTGATCCCCGAGGTCCCCTTCAAGCTCAAAAAGAGTGAGTATCCGGAGATTCGACATGAAGTTCGAAGAAGAGGTTGGGAAATCCTCACCAACCCCATTCAACAAGTCGGGATCTTAATGGTTCAAGAGTTCTATGCCAATGCATGGATCACTAAGAACCATGACCAAAGTGTGAACCTGAACCCAAAGAATTGGCTCACAATGGTTCAGGAGAACTACTTGGATTTTAGTCCAAAAAATGTGAGGTTAGCATTCAACTTGCCAATTTTGCAAGGAGATCCTCACCCTTTCACTAGAAGGGTCAACTTTGAGCAAAGGTTGGACCAAGTCCTCTTGGACATTTGTGTGGAAGGCGCTCAATGGAAGAGAGATACAAGAGGCAATCCGGTTCAACGAAGAAGGCTTGACCTCAAGCCCGTGGCTAGAGGATGGTTGGAGTTCATCCAATGCTCAATCATTTCTACTAGCAACCGGTCTGAAGATACTATAGACCGGGCTATCATGATCCATAGCATCATGATTGGAGAGAAAGTAGAAGTTCATGAGATCATATCCCTAGAACTCTACAAGGTGGCAGACAAGTCTTCTACTTTGACAAGGTTAGCCTTCCCTCATCTCATTTGTCACCTCTGCAATTCAGCTGGAATTGTCATAGAGGAAGACACCCTCATTGAAGAGGACAAGCCCATCACTAAGAAAAGGATGGAGCAAACAAGAGAGCCCACTCATGGACCTCAACAAGAACATGAGAAAGTTCCTCATCTAGAAATCCCTGAGATACCTCAAGGGATGTACTTTCCTCCATAAAACTATTGGGAGCAAATCAACACCTCCCTAGGAGAATTAAGTTCCAACATGGGACAACTAAGGGTGGAGCACCAAGAGCATTCCATCCTCCTCCATGAAATTAGAGAAGAATAAAGAGCCATGAGGGAGGAGCAACAAAGGCAAGGAAGAAACATTGAGGAGCTCAAGCACTCCATAAGATCTTCAAGAGGAAGAACTAGCCGCCATCACTAAGGTGGACCCGTTCTTTAATTTTTTTGTTCTTTATTTTTCTATTTTTTGTTCCCTATGCTTTATGTTTTATTTATGTTTGTGTCTTTATTACATGATCATTAGTGTCTAATATCTATGTCTTAAAGCTATGAATATCCTATGAATCCATCACCTTTCTTAAATAAAAAAATATTTTAAATGCAAAAGAACAAAAAGTGCATGGTTTCGACTTCTATCTTGAAATTAGTTTAATTATTTTGATGTGGTGGCAATACCTTTTGTTTTCTGAATGAATGCTTGAACAGTGCATATTTTTGAATTTGTTGTTTATGAATGTTAAAATTGTTGGCTCTTGAAAGAATAATGAAAAAGGAGAAATGTTATTGATAATCTGAAAAATCATAAAATTGATTCTTGAAGCAAGAAAAAGCAGTGAATAAACAAAGCTTGCGGAAAAAAAAAAGAGAAAAAAAAGTGGCGAAAAAAATAAAGAAAAAAAAAGAAAGAAAGAAAAAGAAAAAACAAGCAGAAAAAGTCAATAGCCCTTTAAACCAAAAGGCAAGGGTAAAAAGGATCCAAGGCTTTGAGCATTAATGGATAGGAGGGCCCAAAGGAATAAAATCCTGGCCTAAGCGGCTAAACCAAGCTGTCCCTAACCATGTGCTTGTGGCGTGAAGGTGTCAAGTGAAAGCTTGAGACTCAGCAGTTAAAGTCGTGGTCTAAAGCAAAAAGAGTGTGCTTAAGAGCTCTGGACACCTCTAATTGGGGACTCTAGCAAAGCTGAGTCACAATCTGAAAAGGTTCACCCAGTTATGTGTCTGTGGCATTTATGTATCCGGTGGTAATACTGGAAAACAAAATGCTTAGGGTCACGGCCAAGACTCATAAAGTAACTGTATTCAAGAATCAACATACTAAACTAGGAGAATCAATAACACTATCTGAATTTTGAGTTCCTATAGATGCCAATCATTTTGAACATCAAAGGATAAAGTGAGATGCCAAAACTGTTCAGAAGCAAAAAGGCTACAAGTCCCGCTCATCTAATTGAAGCTAATCTTCACTGATAAGTTTGGAATTCATTGTATATTTTCTTCTTTTTACCCTATTTTATTTTTAGTTGCTTGGAGACAAGCAACAATTTAAGTTTGGTGTTGTGATGATCGGATAATTTATACCCTTTTTGGCATTATTTTTACATAGTTTTTAGTATGTTTTAGTTACTTTTTTTATTATATTTTTATTAGTTTTTATTCAAAAATCACATTTTTGGACTTTACTATGAGTTTGTGTGTTTTTCTATGATTTCAGGTATTTTCTGGCTGAAATTGAGGGACATGAGCAAAAATCTGATTCAGAGGCTGAAAAAGGACTGCAGATGCTATTGGATTCTGACCTCCCTACACTCAAAGTAGATTTTTTGGAGCTATAGAAGCCCAATTGGTGCGCTCTCAATTTTGTTGGAAAGTAGACATCCTGAGCTTTCCAGCAATATATAATAGTCCATAATTTGCCTGAGATTTGGTGGCCCAAACTGGCGTTCAATGTCAGCCCAAGGAATTCTGGCGTAAAACGCCCAAACTGGCACCAGAATTGGAGTTAAACGCCCAAACTGGCACCAAAGCTGGCATTTAAATCCAGGAATAGCCTAAAAAAAACTTCAATGCTCAGCCTAAGCACAAACCAAGTGGGCCCCGGCAGTGGATTTCTACACTATCTGCACTTAGTTACTCATTTTCTGTAACCCTAGGCTACTAGTTTAGTATAAAAACTACTTTTAGAGATTTATTTTATATCTTTTGATCTTATGTTCCTATTTTGATTATTGTACACGTTTGGGGGCTGGCCTCACGGCCATGCCTAGACCTTTCACTTATGTATTTTCAACGGTGGAGTTTCTACACCCCATAGATTAAGGTGTGGAGCTCTGCTGTTCTTCAGGAATTAATGCAATTACTGCTGTTTTTCTATCCAATTCACGCCTACTTCTTCTCCAAGATATACTCTCATACTTAATTCAGTTAAGTCAGAATGAAGGGGTGACCCGTGACAATCACCCAATCTTCGTTACTCACTTAGCCAAGGTCGCGTGCCTGACAACCACAAAGCGATCTACATGATGTTCAACGTAGTCATTGGACGACAGCTAGAGTATATTCTCTTGGGTTTCTAATCTAAGATTAGAACCTTCGTAGTATAGGCTAAAATAAAGGCAGCATTCTTGGGATCCGAAAAGTCTAAACCTTGTCTGTGGTATTCCAAGTAGGATCCAGGATCCGGAAAGTCTAAACCTTGTCTGTGGTATTCCGAGTAGGATCTGGGAAGGGATGACTGTGATGAGTTTCAAACCTGCAAATGTGGGGCACAAGTGACAGTGTGCAAAAGGACAATGGTCCTATTCCGATGCTAGTGGGAACTGACAGATGATTAGCCCTGCAGTGACAGCGCAGATGGATTTGTTTTCATCCGAGAGGATCATACAGCTTGCCATGGAAGGAGGTAACACATGGTTGGAAGAAGGCAACAGGAAAGCAGATGTTCTGAAGCAACAAAGCATCTCCAGATGCTTATCTGAAATTATTACCTATGAATTACATAAGTATTTCTATCCTATTTTATATTTTATTTATCTTTTTATTATCAAAACCTTATAACCTTTTGAATCCGCCTGACTGAGATTTACAAGGATGACCATAGCTTGCTTCAAGCCGACAATCTCCGTTGGATCGACCCTTACTCACGTAAGGTTTATTACTTGGATGACCCAGTGCATTTGCTGGTTAGTTGTGCGGAGTTGTGAAGAATAATCGAGATTACAATCATGCGTACTAAGATGTTGGCGCAGTTGAGATCACAATTTTGTGCACCAGTTCCCGGCTTTCATAAGCTATCTTCTTACAAGTTTACTTGTCTCTTACTGTGTGATTTGAATTAGTGGAATCTGATTTATGTTTGTCTTAGAGAATTTGTTTACTTTTAACTAAGTAGGTAGAAGTATTTTTGCATTTAGTTGCATTCATATAGATAGGTTGCATTTCATGAGTTTTACCATTTCTCTTCACTCCTTTTTAACTTCTCTTGAGCTTAACATAAGGACATGCTAATATTTAAGTGTGGAGAGATTTGATGAACCACTATTTCGTGGTACATTTTGTACTTAATTGAGTGAATTTTATCCACTAAACTCACACTTATTTATATAATTCGCATGTTTTACATTTTCCTTCCTAATTCTGTACTATGATTGAAAACATGCTTCTCTGGTCTTAAAGTCGCTAATTTTAATTTTCTTTTATTAACATTCGATGCCGTGATATGTTTGCTGAGTGTTTTCAGGGTTTATAGGGCAGGAATGGATTAGAGGATGGAAATGAAGCATGCAAAAGTGGAAGGAATACAAGAAATTGAAGGAATTGCTAAGCTATCAAGCCTGACCTCTTCATACTAAATTGATTATAACTTGAGCTACAGAGGTCCGAATGAGGTAGTTTTAGTTGCGTTGGAAAGCTAACATCCGGAGCTTCAAAATAATATGCAATTTGCCATAGTTGCCATGCAGTTAGGCAACGCGCACACGTGCATGACGCGTACGCGTGACCTTGCGAAAGTTCAGCGACGCGTACGCGTGACGTACGCGTACGCGTGACGTATGCGTATGTGTGACAGAGCCACGTGCTGTACATATCAGAAAATGTTGAGGGCAATTTGTGGGCTCTTTTTGACCCAGTTCCAAGCCCGAAAACAGAGATTAGAGGCTGCAGAGTGAAGGAATCATTCATACAACTTTCATTCACATAATTTTAGGTTTTAGATGTAGCTTTCTAGGGAGAGATATCTTCTCTTGATGATTTGTTTATTTATCCACTTTAGTTTATGAATTCTCATGTTAGATTTGATTTTCTATTTAATGCAATTTGAGGTATTTCATATTTATTGCTTCTTCTATTATTTTTAAGTCATTGATGTTTGCAATTGGTTGTTTGGATTTAATATTCCTTGCTAGTTTTATATGTTCTTATGTTGTGCCTGCCAAGTATTTTATAAAATGCTTGGTTGGATTTTAGAGTAGGTTTTTTTCCTCTTGGCTTTGGTAGAGTAATTAGAGACTCTTGAGTTATCAAACTCCTTTGTTGATTGATAATTGAGAAGTTGCTAGTTGATTTAGATCCCTCTAAAGCTAGTTTTTTCTTAGGAGTTGACTAGGACTTGAGGAATCAAATTGATTCATCCACTTGACTTTCCTCCATAGTTAGAGGTTAACTAAGTGGGAGCAATGGACAATTGATGTCACAATTGATAAGGATATCTAGGATAGGACTTCTAATTATCATACCTTGCCAAGAGCTTTCTTAGCTATTGGTTTACTTTCTTGCAATTTACTTTTCTTGTTCCTTATTCAAAACCCCAAAAAGATACTTTTCCATAACCAATAATAACTACACTTCCCTGCAATTCCTTTGAGAGACGACCTGAGGTTTAAATACTTCGGTTATTATTTTTATTGGGGTTTGTTACTTGTGACAAATAATTTTTTGCATGAAAGGATTCTTTGTTGGTTTAGATACTATACTTGCAACGAGAATTTATTGTGAAATTCTAAACCGTCAAAAATCTGTTCATCAATGCACAAGGGGAGACACCACCTCGTATCAGCCTCAACGCTTTGGAAAGGGAATTCAATCCAGAAATGCTCCGCATTTAGGGCACCTATGTAAAATGCCCTTTGATGATTCTGATAAACAGTGGCAACACCCATAACTTTGTGAAGTGGTCCCTAGTCTCGATATTGCAGCTTCCTCTTACCTCGACGCCAACCTTGCATGCATGGTAGGTAATGTTGACACTATCATGTGTGAGACCAAGTGTTAAGACCTTGCTTTGATGGTTCAAGGATATGTACTTACAATGGATGCCTACCTGTTGGATTTATAGGGGGATGATACATCGTGCTTAGGGTTCATTGGTTCAATTAAGATAAACTATCTAGAAGTATTAATAAAGTTTAAGGTGGAAGGTAAGTGGGCAATCTTCAGAGGTGAAAGATTATTACGAGAGGTTGGCTTGCACTACAAAGAGCTAGTCAAATTGAGCGATGGCAAGGATGTGGCATCTCTGTTTTAATTAGATGTGGTATGTATGGAGCATGGTTCAGACACAGATATGAAGAATACAGTGATTGAGCAACTCCTCTATGACTTTGGGGATGTTTCTATGGAATCCAAGCAAATGCCACCCAATAGAGTCGTGGACCATCCCCTCCACCTTACCTCAAGTGCAGCTCTAGTGAATGTGCGACCATACAAATATCCATACTTCCAAAACGAAGAGATGGAGTGACTAATGGCTGAAATGCAGCAAGTCGGTATCATCAAGGAGAGCTATAGTGCTTTTTCCAACCCTGTCATGTAAGTGAAGAAGAAGGATAGGACTTGACACTTCTGTGTTGACTACCATGCTTTAAATTCCGTTATAACGAAGGACAAATTTCCAATGCCACAATTGATGAGATACTGGATAAACTTTATTATGCCACGTACTTTTTCAAAATCTAACTACATAGTGGGTATCACCAGATTTGAATGCAGGAGGAGGACATTGACAAAATAGTATTTCAGACTCATTAGGACATTACAAGTTAGTTGTGATGCCATTCAGTCTCACGAACGCACCCTCTACCTTTTAAGCTACTATGAATCGTATATTCCAACCTTACTTGCACAAATTTATTGCTGTCTTCTTTGATGATATATTGGTCTATAGTAGGTCTCAAGAGGAGCATTTGCAACATTTAGCAATGGCTTTAGGGATATTAAGGAAACATCAGTTTTGTACAAAGCTATTCAAATGCTTGTTTATGCAACCACAGGTAGAGTATCTTGGCCATGTATATCTGGGAATGGGGTGAGCATGGATCCCCAAGATCGAAGCAATCATAGTGTGGCCAATTTTTAAAGACACTCAAGAAACTTCGTAGGTTTCTGAGACTTACCGGATACTATAGAAAGTTTGTGGCCAATTATGTCCAGCTAGCTTACCCCTTAACTGAGCTCCTTAAGAAGAATGGGTTCTTTTGGTTGGTTGAAGCAAAAGCAAACTTCTTTCTTCTCCAGAGTATTATAATTAAAATCCTTGTGCTTGTCTTGTTTGATTTCACTAAACCATTTGTGGTGGGGACTGATGCCTCGAACACGGGGGTGGGTGCTATATTAATGTAGGGCAGCCACCCGGTGGTGTATTTCAGCAAGAACCTGGGTTTGCATTTGTCTCAAGCCTTAGCAATGTGCAAGAATTGTACGCCATCATGAATACAGTTGCTAAATGGTGGCATTATCTCCTTGGACAAAAGTTCTTGATCAAGACCAATCATCAAGGGATCTAGAAGCTCATATTGCAAGTGATGCTCACACCAGAGCAACAATATTACCTCTCCAAACTCCTGAGGTATGATTTTGACATCGACTACCAACCATGAAAGCTAAATAAAGATGCCAATGCTTTGTCAAGGCATGAGGAAGAAGAGATAGCCCCCAATTTACAGGTTTTCATAGCTGTTCAGTTTGCCATTATTCCCACTTTATTGCAGGTGAACATGGAAGCATTTGAGATATTAGAATTTAAAGAGAAAGTTGAGAAGGGGGATCTTGGGCAGAGTATTTATTTTGGATGGGCTGCTAGTGTATCGTGGTCGCATTTAGGTTCCTAACTTTGAAAACATCTGGGACACCCTTGATAAACCACTATTTTATGGTTTATATTGTGTTTAATTGTGTGGTTTTATCAAATCTTTACCCACTTATTCATATGATTAGCATGCATTTATAATTCCTTCCTAAAATTACTTCATGGTTGAAAACTTGCTTCCTAGAGACTTTTAATTATGTATTTTAATTCCCCTTTATTCCATTCGATGCCGTGATCTGTGTGTTAAGTGTTTCAGGCTTTATAGGGCATGAATGACTTGGAGATTGGAAAGGAGGCTTGCAAAAATGGAAGGAACACAAGAAATTGAGGAGATGACCAGCGAGAAGTGACGCAGACGCATGGCTCACGCGACCGCGCGGATTGGAAACTGCACAAGTGACGCAAAGGCGTGGACGATGCGAACGCGTGGCAAGGCAAAATGCTGGATGACGCGAACGCGTGGATGACACGATCGTGTAACGTGTGCGATATGCAGAATTCGCTGGGGGCGATTTTGGGCCCTGTTTTGACCCAATTTTCGGCCCAGAAAAGCAGATTAGAGCCAGGGAACATGCAGAAACCAGAGAACAACATTCATTCCGCATAATTTTAGTTTTTAGATCTGATTTTACTCCTGCTCTAGGTTTTCTCTCCACACATTCATAGTTCTTAGGAATTTGTTTTTATTGTTTTTTGGATTGCGATATTGAGAAGAGTTATTACCTCCGCCAAGACTTCATTATTCTAGTTTGTTTTCCTTACTTGTCTCTTACTCTTCCATGTCCTCAATTTATTCAGAATTACTATTGGATTATTTTTAATTGATCTTTTGATTATTATTTATCATGTCTTTCTTTTTTTTCCTTTCTTATGTTGTGAAGTTTACATTCATAATGAGCGAATAGTTCCATAACTTGATTGGAAGTTGATTGAAAGGAGAACCTTGAGTTGGAATACTCAAGAGAAAAATTGTAATTGGGTTTACTGTTGGATTTCCCTCTAGTCACTGACAAGAATCCCTTCCAAGGGAGAGGATTGGAACTTGTGAATAGAAATAGATTTCCAACTTGCTTGACTTTCCTCTACCTACTTAGGGATGACTAAGCAGAATAACCTTCAATCATCAATTAATCTTGAGAGTACTCCAACAAGAATAGGGCTTCCAACTAATCTACTCCCGGTCAAGGTTTTTATTTAAATTACATAAATTCTCTAATTTAATTTCTTGTTTATCAACTCAACCATTTTTAGAAAACATCTAATTAATAAAATAGCACATCTTTCTGCAACTCGTTGGGAGTCGACCTGGGATTCATACTCCCAGTATTTTAATTCTAATTTTGTGACAACCCTTCTAAATTGATAAACGGATCTTCGGTTGGTTAAGAACTGTACTTGCAACGTATCTCTTATAATAATTTCTTAACTTGCCAATTTCCGCCACGTCAATTTTTGGCGCCGTTGCCGGAGAGTTGCAATAGAGTGCTAAAGTTATTGATTGGAATTTGTTTACTTGCATTTTATTTTATTTTGCTACTATGAGCTGCATGTTTCTTTCGTTAAATGATGCGTTCACTTCCTGATCCAAGCTTGCCATTATTTGATCCTAAGATTGAAAGAACTATCTCACGTATAAGGCAAGCTCGGCGTCAATTAGTCCTCTCTGAGGGCGGATCTGAAACGTCACTTGAGGAAGAAACAAGCTCCCTTTCTGCTGATTCGGTTGATTTAGGTGCAGGTGACATGGCAGCACCTAGGAGAGTTACTATCTAGGAGGCTGGAGCCCCTGATTTCACAATGCAACCGTTTCAAGCGCATCACCCAGCAGTGGCTACAGATTTTGAAATAAAGACTGCACTGCTCAACTTGATGCCTATGTTTCATGGCTTACCTGCTCAAGAGCCTATCAAGCACCTCAGGGATTTCCAAGTAGCCTGTTCTACTGTCAGGCGAGATGGTGCAGATGAAACTTCTATTCTATTGAAAGTCTTCCTATTCTCTCTTGAGGAAAAGGCAAAAGAGTGGTACTACACTCAACCCGCAGCAACTGTTTCTGACTGGGATACGCTCAGAAGAGAATTTTTGGAAAAATTCTTTCCAGCTGAAGTTACTGACAAACTGAGGAAAGACATTTCCATGATTGTTCAGGACGAATCCGAGACTCTTTACGAATACTGGGAGTGCTTCAACAACCTTCTGGAAGCATGCCCCCACCATATGATTGACAAGATAGTGTTGCTCGGCTATGTAACACAGGGCATGAGGCCCCAAGATAAGACCACATTGGAAAGTGCTAGCAATGAGTCTATGAAAAAGTACAAGACCACTGGTGAGGCATGGCAACTGATCAGTGACTTAGCTGAATCTACTAGGAATCATCGACAGAAACAAGGCCGGTCAAAAGCTATTGCGGAGGTATCTTCTAGCAAGGAGACTACTGCTCTGACAAAGTATATGTGAAATGACCAACTTACTGAAGCAGATACAGTTGAGTCAACAACAAGCGCAGCAAAGCCAACAGCTAGTCCCACAGAGAGTGTGTGGGATATGTGCTAATTATAGCCATTATACTGATAAATGTCCACAGCTTCAGCAGGAAGACAACACTGTGGTAGCCACTCATAACTTCTATGACCGCCCCAACCAAGGGTACAATCAAGGTGGCAGTTACAACCATGGATGGCAGGACAATTCTAACCAAGGTTGGAGAGATAATTCTAACCAGAATTAGAGGGACAACAATAACAGATGAGGCAGAGACAATCAAGGATATCAGAGGTGGAATAATAACAACAACAGGCAGCAGAACCATAACCATCCTTACAGAGCACCTCACCTGAGGCAGCTCTAAGGACCACAGCACAACCAATAACACGTTCCGCAAATCACCCAATATAATTCCTCTCCGAGTGACGAGGCACTTCAATCCATTGCGCAAGGCCAAAGGAACGTGGAGAGTTCAGTTAATGGCCTAGCATCTGCTATACACGCTCTCATTTCTCAGCTGGCACCACCTAATACTTCAAACACTTAACAGGCAAGCTCCAGTGGAATTCCTTCTCAACCCTTACCCAATCCAAAGGGTGGCATCAATGCCATCACCTTAAGGTCCGGAACCACACTGCAAGAGAGGAATTAGGAGGAGCCAATTCTATCAGAACACGCCTCAGCTGAAGAGGTGGTAGAAATAGAGGATGCTGAAGAGGAAGAGGACATACGAGACATGGTTGAAGAAGTAGAAGCTCAACCACAGAAGAAAGCACCAAAGGAGGCAGACCCTGCAGTAAACACCCTCCCTATTCCATTTCCACAAATTGCAAGGAAGCCCAGGAAGCAGATGGAACTTGACCCCAAAATGGTAGAGATATTCAAAAAGGTTAAGGTAACTATTCCCCTTTTTAATGTTATTCAGCAGGTACCTAAATACGCAAAGTTTCTAAAAGATTTATGTATACATAAAGAAAAAATTAATGAATTAGAAACTATTCATTTAGGTAGTTCTATATATGCTTTAATGGGAGGTATACCTGAAAAGTGTAGTGATCCAGGTCCATGTATGGTTAATTGTACTATTGGTGGTGTGATATTTTCTGACTGCATGTGTGATCTAGGAGCATGTGTTAGTATAATGCCTTTGTCTATATATGATACCCTGAGGCTCCCTCCCTTAAAAAGGTCGACAGCTCGTTTTGTGTTAGCAGATAAAAGCATTATTACAGTGGTTGGAGTTGCTGAAGATGTATTAATAAGCATTAAGGGACTCACATTTCCCATTGATTTCTATATTCTGAAAATGCCCCCTAATGACTCAGGAAGGCCATCATCAATCCTGCTTGGAAGACCATTTCTGAAGACTTCAAAGTTCAAGCTGGATGCATTTTCCGGAGCTTATTCCTTTGAAATAGATGGCAGAATAGTGAAATTTAGTTTAAATGGAGCTATGAGGCACCCTCTGGATGACCTATCTATCTCCCAGTGTGACATCATAGATGAAACCGTGGCAAAAATTCACCAGGAGGAATTAGAAGAGAAATACACAGGGCAAGGTCCAAGTGTGGGGACACTTTTGCAGGACAATGAAGGCACTTTGCCATTATCACCAGCCCAAGATAATCCAGAGCTTGATCATGAGCAGAAATTAGAATTAAAGCCCCTCCCTCCACACCTCAAGTATGCTTACCTTGAGGACAAGCAGAAGTTTCTAGTTATCATTGCAAGGGAACTCACTTCCCAATAAGAAGAACAACTACTCAATGTGCTGAGGAAACACAAGAAAGCAATTGGATGGAGCCTGGCGGATATAGTAGGCATCAGCCCTCAAGTTTGTGAGCACAGAATATTCCTAGAAGAGGGAGAAAAGCCCGTCCGTCAACCTCAGAGAAGACTGAATCCTACAATCTTAGAAGTTGTCAAGAAAGAAGTGATCAGGCTACTTGAAACAGATATCATTTACCCCATCTCAGATAGTGAATGGGTCAGCCCAGTACAAGTGGTGCCCAAGAAGTCTGGAATCACAACAATAAGAAATGAGCATGGAGAGCTTCTGACAACTAGAGTGCAGAATTCATGGAGAGTTTGCATTGACTATAGGCGTCTCAACCAAGCCACTCGCAAGGATCATTACCCCTTGCCATTCATTGATCAGATGCTTGATCGCCTGTCAGGTAAATCCCATTATTGTTTTTTAGATGGTCATACAAGCTATTTTCAAATCCATATAGCTCCTGAAGATCAGGAAAAGACTACTTTTACATGTCCTTTTGGCACTTATGCTTATAAGAGAATGCCTTTTGGCTTGTGCAATGCACCAGCTACTTTCCAAAGGTGCATGATGAGTCTTTTCTCTTACCTCATTGAGGACTGTATGGAGGTTTTTATGGATGATTTTTAGCATTTATGGTGATTCTTTTAGCCTTTTCTTGGATAGTTTATCTAGAGTATTAGATAGATGTGTCCGTACAAACCTTGTATTGAATTTTGAAAAATGTCACTTTATGGTTAGACAAGGGATCGTACTAGGACATGTTGTGTCTAATACTGGCATTTCTGTAGATCCAGCAAAGGTGGATGTTATTTCTAGTTTGCCTTACCCCTCCTCTATGAGGGAAGTCCATTCGTTCCTTGGCCATGCAGGTTTTTACCGGAAATTCATTAAGGACTTTAGTAAGGTAGCACTTCCCTTATCCAGATTACTGCAGAAAGATATTGAGTTTGAGTTCAGTGAGGATTGCAAACAAGCGTTTGATAAGCTGAAGACTGCCCTGACTCAAGCTCCAATTGTGAGAGGACCAGACTGGAGCCAGCCATTTGAAATCATGTGCGATGTTTCCAACCATGCAGTAGGAGCAGCGCTGGCTCAGTGTGAAGGTAAGGACCCCTTTGTAATTGCTTATGCGTCTAAGAGTTTAGACGCCGCTCAGTCTAATTACACTACTACTGAGAAAGAGCTTCTTGCTATTGTTTTCGCTTTGGATAAATTCCGAGCCTATTTACTTGGTACGAAAGTAGTAGTGTACTCAGACCACGCAGCTCTAAAGTATTTATTAGCTAAAAAGGAATCCAAACCAAGGCTTATACGTTGGATACTGCTTCTACAAGAATTTGATTTAGAAATTAGGGATAGGAGTGGTAACCAGAATTTAGTGGCGGACCACTTGAGTCGCCTTGAGCACATTAAAGATGTCTCCACTCCTATAGCTGATAATTTCCTATTTGATAACCTGCAAGCAGTATCTGAGGTAGTCCCTTGGTATGCACCTGTAGCTAATTATCTAGTTAGCCGCACCTTTCCTCCAAACTTTACTAAGCATCAAAGAGACAAGCTGAAAAGCGAGTCCAAATATTATATATGGGATGACCCATATTTATGGAGATGTGCCGCTGACCAGGTAATTAGACGGTGTGTGCCTCAATCAGAATTGCGGTCCATTTTAGAAGCCTGTCACTCATCTGAGAGTGGAGGACATTTTGGTAGGGGTGGGCAAAAAAATCCAAAATTTGGATTTTAAACCAAATCCAAACCAAACCATTAAAAAAAACCAATTTTAAATAAAAAAAATCCAAACTAAACCAAATTTATTTTATAATTTGGTTTTAAATCCAATCCATTTAAATGGTTTTAAATCTGGATCCAGATCCAGATCTAGATTAAAATCCAAATCTCAAAAACACCCTAATTCTTCATTTTTGATTTGGTGAACCAGTTTTAACTCGCACGAATCCTTTTCTCCTTTGCCCACAGCCGGCACCGCCGCACCGGAGCAGGCAACTGGCACTGCAGTTTCGTAGCTGCCACCACCACCACAAGCGCGTCGCGCCACTGCTCTGTTCCGCCATCCGCGGTTCCGCCGTCCGCCTTTTTTCGCCGTGACCCAGCTCTGTTCTTCTCCGTTCTCTGGGTACCCTCAAGGTTAGATAGGTTTACCATTAAGTAATTAATTTGGTAGATTGAAATATTGTGAAGCAACAGAGAAGATCCACAGAGTGAATCTATCATCTGAGAAAAGGAATTGAGTGGTAGATAGGGATTTACTATATTTGTGATTATATAGTTGAAATTGCCAAAGGTGCTTCCATGTTCTTTTCTTTTCTGTTCCATTCCATCAATTTGAAAAACTGAACAAGGTTTGATTGCTTATGCTGTTATGCATATCAAGTGTTTGTGTTAATGCCACTTTTCTATGGTTTTCTTTATTATTTTTTTATTTTCCCATTTTTATAGGATTATGATGATTTATCTTTTTATATTTCTAATAGCCCCATTTTAGTGCTTGGGGAAAACATATGAAGCTTTACTATGAAATAGTAGACATTCGGTTGTATGCATGCTTTCTGTAAAAATTAGCTTTTCTAGTGCACAAACGATTTAGTGATCTGTAACTAATTATTCATATTGCATTTGCAGCTAACATTGTACTAGGATCTGGATCACTTATCGGGCGTATTCTATCTTTACCTTCTACTGCTCTAAATGTGCCAAACAATAGGATGCATCCTCTTTCTCTTAGCTTTCTGCAGGTATGTGTAGTGTTATTGTATTTTGAATTATCAAGTACTTATCGTTTTGTAAATCAAGTGATCAAGACCTTGATCCTTTGGCAAATAGATTCAAATGCTTTTGCTTTTGAATATTCTCTCTAAACCCCACATATTTTGGAATCCTAGGTGAAAATTCAATTGATAAGCTATGAATTTAACAGACTTTTTTTTATCATGCCTTTTCAATCAATGCCCACCAACCCCAACTTAGCCGACTGTTGTCATTTGAGAACTAAAGGGTGCACATCAATTAGGAGGTTCAGAAAGTGAAGAAGCTTCAGGATAATTAAGATAGCACAATTTTGTCATTGCATATTTAGCCGACTCAATCTAATATGAAAAGATTTTCATTGTATATGCTTGTATGGTCTCATCACCAGAGTTAGTTTGATATTGCGACTCAGTGTCTTGAATGTCTGAGGTATTGTTTGTAAAGACGTAGGCAGGCAGTGGATGTTTATTTAGAACTGATTATGTGTATTTTGTTGAAATATTAATGTAAATTTATCACATGATAAAAGCAAGCCTTAATAAATATATTCAAACTTATAATTCATCAGTATTTTGATTCCTTCACTGTCTTATTTTTGGAGTGTGCCTATCTTTTATATTAGTATATGTTGAAGAATGACATCTTATTGCATTTTGTAGAATTTTATCTATTGTTTTTAGTTTATATATTATTTGTTATGTAACCTGTTGCTTATTGTTCTTTGTTATTTATTCCTTTTGTAGGAAGAAAGACTAAGAAATTTGAGGCACTGGCTTGAAGTGCCCTTTGATGGTTCCAAAACAGAGCACCAAGTATGTGGTTAATGCAAGTTTTGTAATTTTCAAATCAATATTCTGAAATTCGCTACTATACCCTGCATTCTATCATATCCAATTTTTTCTCTTGTTCTGATCCAATTTTCACTTTTATGCTACTGCTCAAGTTTGCTTTGCATGGCTTACTTAATAAACAGTCTTAATGTTGTTGATCTGCAATGTGGTGACAATAACTACTTGACGTGCAAATTCATGTTAATAAGGAAATGTTTAGGGAGAAATAGAAATATTTTAAATTGAGTTGCCTTATTGGATTAACCAATAGGTTGCAAAGAAAATTACTATCCGTTTCTTTGTTGCATGTCTATATTAGTACATTGATACCTAGTGCACATTATTTTTAAAAGTGGATTTTTTTTAAAATATCTGGTTTGAAAATTAGATTTTTAAAAACTAGTTTTAAAATTGGATTTTTGTTTAAAGAAACTGATTTTAAAACTGGATTTTCAAAAATTGGTTTTAAAACTGAATTTTTGGTTAAAAAATCTAGTTTTAAAACTGGATTTTATAAAAAAAACCTGATTTTAGATTTGGATTTTAAAAAAAAACTGGATTTAAAATAATTGGATTTAAAATCGGTTTTATATGTAAAACTGGATTTAAAATCGGTTTTATACGTAAAACTGGATTTAAAACCGGTTTGTAAGTAAAACCGGATTTAAATTCTAAAACCGGTTTAAAATCGGTTTTTATTTTTTAAACATGTTTAGAACCGGTTTCTCTCTTCAATCCAGTTTTGGTTTGGTTTTATGAACCATAAAACTGGTTCTGAAATGGATCCAGTTTGGATTTATAAAAATCCAAACCATGCCCACCCCTACATTTTGGCCCTCAAAGAACAGCTAGAAAAATCTTAGACTGTGGATTCTGGTGGCGTACTCTTTTTAGAGACACTGCTGAATTTTGTAAATCTTGTTTCTCATGCCAAAAATTTGGTAATATATCCAAGAGGGATGAGATGCCTCAACAGATTATGCTTTTCTGTAAAATTTTTGATGTTTGGGGCATTGACTTCATGGATCCATTTCCAAATTCTAATGGTTATTTTTATATACTGTTAGCTATAGATTACGTTTCTAAATGGGTGGAAGCAATTCCTACCTGCACTGATGATGTTAACACTTTTGTTTCCTTTGTTAGAAACCACATTATTTGTCGCATTGGATCACCACGAGCAATCGTGAGCGATCAAGGCACCCATTTCTGTAACAGGATTACTGAAGAAGCATGGGATAATTCATAAAGTAGCAACAGCCTATCACCCTCAGACTAATGGGCAAGCTGAGGTGTCTAACAGAGAGATAAAATGTATATTGCAGAAGATAGTCAAACCTCATAGAAGAGACTGGAGCACCAGGCTACAAGATGCACTTTGGGCGTACAGAATAGCATACAAGACACCCATTGGGATGAGTCCCTTCCGCTTAGTTTATGGAAAAGCCTGTTATCTCCCAGTTGAAGTGGAGCACAAAGACTTTTGGGCAGTGAAGGAGTGCAATATGGAATTTGAGAAGGCCGGAACTGAAAGGAAGTTGCAATTGCAAGAATTGGAAAGCCTTCGCCTAGAAGCTTATGAGAACTCAAGGCTGTACAAGGAAAAGATGAAGGCTGTACATGATAAGCACATCAAGAGGAGAGAGTTCCAACCTGGGGACTTAGTCCTCCTTTACAAATCTAGACTAAGGCTCATGCCAGGCAAATTGAGATCAAGTTGGGAAGGTCCATATAGAGTAGAGAAGGCTGAGCCGTACGGAGTTTTTCACCTAAGTCACCCTTCAAGCTCTGAATTCATCAAAGTTAATGGACATCGTTTAAAGCTATAACATGGTGAGAAGATGAAGAAAAATAAGGAGCTCGAGATTTTCCTCTTGGAAGATCCACCCATAGCAGAAGACTGAGATAGTGGAGCGTCCAACTTACGGACGTTAAAGCAAAGTGCTAGGTGGGAGACAACCCACCATGGTATGATCGTTCCTTTTTTTTTATTTCTTAGTTTTCTTTAGCAATAACTCTTCTTAGTACCAGTGCCTATAGTTTGCATCTATATTTACATATTGCATATCATAATATATATATATATATATATATATATATATATATATATATATATATATATATATATATATATATATATATATATTGCACGCGACGCGACAGTGTCGCCGACGCGTCTGCATCGTATGTGCATAAGGAAGAAAAAGCAATCGAACAGAGAGTCACGCGAGAGCGTGGCTGGAGGCGTGCCTTTGGCACAATTCGACCCACGCGTCTGCGTCATGTGGGAGAATTGCCTTCCACGCGTCCGCGTCACCCACGCAGACGCGTGACCTGAAAATCGACGTCAAAAAGGGTGCATGGCCGAAAGTTGTGCTAGAGTGGTACTGGAATGGTGCCGGACGCACCAGCCTTACGACGCGACCGCGTGCCCCACGCGTCCGCGTCACCCTCCAATCTTGGCCATCCACGTGATCGCGTCCACCACGCGACCGCGTAACCCAATATTTTGGCAAAAAGAGTTTCGAACAGAGAGTTGTGCAGGCGCGAGGCTGCCCTCGCGCCACTCGCACGGTTGTTGTCACGCGTCCGCGTGACCGACGCGACCGCGTCGATTCATTTAAGTGCCACTCGCACGAATGCGTACCCTACGCGTCCGCGTCGCTTGCGCCACACAGCTTAACCTAATTTGCCAAAATATCTTATCTTTCTCTTCCCTAGATCCTACTTTTTCTTTTCCCTCCTTATTTCTTCTTTCTTCCTTCTTCCTTCTTTCTAACTCTCTACTTTTTCTCTCTCTTACCACCATTAACAAGGTTTTTCTTTTCTTCCTTCCTCCCTCCTTACTTTTCTATTCTTCTTCTTTTTATGTTATCTTTTTTTTTCTTTTTCCTTGCATTATCCATGTTTTCTTTTTCTTTATTTTTCTTTTAATTGGTGTTGGAAATTTATTTGGGTCACTATTCTTTCCTATGATTTGCTTGTGAATTATTCAGGAATTGTTTGACAATTATATATTAATTTTTAAAATGGTTGCTTGCATGTTCATTTTAATACTTTCAATAGCTTATTTACCATGCATGCTATGTGTTTGTGAAAGCGCCCGTATGGCATTGTGAACTATTTTTAGATTTCTTTTATTCTACTACTCTAAATGCTTGCTTTTCACAAAACCTCTTTTTATATTTTATTAATTTAATATAATTGTTGTTACAAACAGGTTTTTAGTTTGAAAGGCTTGGTAATCTCACTGGGACATTAAATGCCTGATCTATGCTACTCATGCCTTTGCCTGCATGCCAATAAACACCTTGCATTTAATTGTCATCATATGCACTTGCTATATTTCCATTTATGATTTTTCACATGTAGTCATGACCATGTGTTAACTTCATTTATCTTTTAATGTGCATTGATTACCACCTTACCCGTTCTCTTCCTTGCTCTATCCCTTGACATTTTAACATACTTTTTCTTTTCTCTCTTTTAGGATGGCCACCAAGAAAGGCAAGGAGAAAGCTACTCCCAAACCACCAGCAAGACGAGGAACAAAGAGAGCATTAGTGGCAGAGCCATCTTCAACTGCAGTAAAACCCTTAACAAAGAGAATTAAGAGGATTATAAAGGTTGATGAAAAAGAGAAAGCTTTCCCAGCAAAGGACACTGTGCGATTTACCAATCGCTACTGCGAGCAGATGTTCCCCATCCTGGCAGAAAGGAGTTACAACAATGAATACCTTCTTGTCCTCCCGCCCAACATTGCTCCCTTTGTTGAGCCGCAAATTGAACGAAGACAATGGGATTCCTACAGAGATAGCCACGGCAGGTTAATCTTTCTTGGGTAGTAGAGTTCTACTCCAATTTCCGCCTGCTAACCCTGCAGTCTGTCTATGTCTGTCAGAAGCAAGTCCCCATTACAGAAGAGGCCATTCAACGAGCTCTAGGTCTTCCCCCTGCTCTAGAAGGACTGGACGCCTTTCAAGAAGCCTCACTCAAGCGCCAGACATACCAATTTGACTGGGACGCTGTTCTCAGAGTTATCACACTACCTGGCAGCAGATGGATTTATGGATACCATCGTTCCTGTCCTAAGGGAATATTGGCTTCCGCACTTACATTGGAGGCTCGCGTATGGGCACAGGTTATGCCCCATTACGTATTTTCGAGCACTCATGAGTCCTCCTTCACTGCAGACATGGCCGTTCTACTATGGTGCATCCTTACAGACCAGCCTTTGAACCTACCAAGACATATCCGGAATGCCATGGGACATGTACAAATTGCGGGCAACTTACCTTTTCCCGCCATGGTCTCAGATCTTGTCTCAGCAGCCGGAGTCTCCTACAGAGCTGGTGACACCAAAGCCATGCGCACATGAGATGATCAGTACGTCCCTAACGGGAAATATATCAGACCTTCAGCAGCCACTACAAGCCAGCCTACTGAACCGGCTGAAGACATTCTTCCTTCAACACACAAGCACCTACAACAAACCAACTGCTCCTTCAGATACTTGAAAGGTTGGCTCGGCAGGAACACAAAGCAAAGCTAAGAGAGTGCCGTAACAAGCGCCGATTCACATGCCTCAAGGAGCTACTTAAGGGAAAATACCGAGACTCAGACACCCCCGACTCCACTTCCTTTACCAGCACAGGGAGCCATGACGGTCCCGACTGTGGAGATACTGCTACCAGCCTACCCTTGTTCCTGACAGATAGCACCGAGGACGGTTCAAAGCCTTAAGTGTGGGGAGGTCGGTCAGTACCTGACTTCCGGAGGTAATTTCTCTTCCCTAACACCAATAAAATAGGATATTTAGTTAGTTTTTCTTTGTAGAATAGGATAAATTGCATAGTAATAAGTTAGTTGCATGCATGTTCTACTTGATTGAAAAGATAATAAGTTTCTTCTAAAACTCTATTTTTATAACAAAATTTCACTAATTTTAATCAAAACTTTTATGTTAAATTTGCTTGAAGTTATATTTGGAACATGGTTTTTGAGCTAAAGAACACACAACCTGTGAGACTTTGAGCTTAAATACATGGTTACATTATTTAACCATAATTATTTTATTTTTGTGTGTTTACTTCTCTATGATTGTAATCTATATTTTGTTTCATCCTATATGTCCAATGTTTAATATATTTATATACTTGCATATGATTGAGGCCATTATTTGTTTAGCTCACTTATCCAAATTAAGCCTAACCCTTAAGTTACCTTTGTTAGCCACTTTAAACTTTTAAATCCCATTTGTTCTTTATTTTACCACATTACTAACCTTAAGTGGAAAAACAATTATATATCCCAATTGAATCTTTGGTTGGCTTAAGATAGAATTGTGTGTGTTAATTAAGTATGGAAAATTGTGGGAACAAAAGATAATGAGGGAATGTGTCATGATGATATAATGGGAATTTGGGTACCTACTCATGTGAAACTATAAGAATTAAAAATCTATGTGCATTGATAAGCCATTTTTATTTTTATATTTATGTTAAAAAAATCCAAAAATAGTCATTAAATAAATAAAGGGACAAAATTACCCCAATGCTAAGTTAAAATTCAAGGATCAATGCACATGTGATAAAATTAAAATAAAAGTTGACACATGAGTAAGGAATGTGAAAAGAAAATTTTGGGTAGCTAAGTGTGAAATTTAAGCTATAAAGAATATATATATGTGTTAGGTAAAAGCTTGGGT
This sequence comes from Arachis hypogaea, assembly GCF_003086295.3. Classification (NCBI taxonomy): domain Eukaryota; kingdom Viridiplantae; phylum Streptophyta; class Magnoliopsida; order Fabales; family Fabaceae; genus Arachis; species Arachis hypogaea. The sequence continues at coordinate 103,256,228 of NC_092052.1, read as the reverse complement.
TAATTAAAGATTCAATTTATAAGCTTACTTAGCCATATATGTACCCTTACCCATACCTTGGCCCCATTACAACCTTGAAAAGACCTCATGATGTTTGCATTGGTATATTAATTGTTGTTGATTGGTTAGGTGAAGAACAAAAATTAGAAAGCATGATTAGAGAAGGATAGAGTGATTATCCTATACACTAGAGAGATTAGAGTGTACATACATCATCAGTGAGGGTTCAATGCTTAAGTTCTATGTTCCCTACTTTCATGAGCTACCTTCTTGTATTTTTATCTGTTCTTACTGTATAAGAATTGAATTAGTGGAATTTGATCTGTGATTATCTTGAAGAGCTTATTTTCCTTTGACCAAGTGGACAAGAATCATATAGTTGCATTCACATATATAGGTTGCATTGCATTGCATGAGTTTTACATGTTCCTACTCATTTATCTTATCTCCTTCAACTAAGCATGAGGACATGCTAATGACTAAGTGTGGGGAGGTTGATAAACCACTATTTTATGGTTTATATTGTGTTTAATTGTGCGGTTTTATCAAATCTTTACCCACTTATTCATATGATTAGCATGCATTTATAATTCCTTCCTGAAATTACTTCATGGTTGAAAACTTGCTTCCTAGAGACTTTTAATTATGTATTTTAATTCCCCTTTATTCCATTCGATGCCGTGATCTGTGTGTTAAGTGTTTCAGGCTTTATAGGGCATGAATGACTTGGAGATTGGAAAGGAGGCTTGCAAAAAATGGAAGGAACATAAGAAATTGAGGAGATGACCAGCGAGAAGTGACGCGGACGCATGGCTCACGCGACCGCGCAGATTGGAAACTGCAAAAGTGATGCGAAGGCGTGGACGACGCGAATGCGTGGCAAGGCAAAATGCTGGATGACATGAACGCGTGGATGACGCGATCGCGTGACGTACGCGATCTGCATAATCTGCAGAATTCGCATGGGGCGATTTTGGGCCCTGTTTTGACCCAATTTTTGGCCCAGAAAAGCATATTAGAGCCAAGGAACATGCAGAGACCGACAACAACATTCATTCCGCATAATTTTAGTTTTTAGATATGATTTTACTCCTCTTCTAGGTTTTCTCTCTACACATTCATAATTCTTAGGAATTCGTTTTTATTTATTTTTGGATTGGGATATTGAGAAGAGTTATTACCTCCGCCAAGACTTCATTATTCTAGTTTGTTTTCCTTACTTGTCTCTTACTCTTCCATGTCCTCAATTTATTCAGAATTACTATTGGATTATTTTTAGAATTTATTAATACAAGAACTATTTTTATTTTTAATTAATCTTTTGATTATTAATTATTATGTATTTATTTATTTCCCTTTCTTATGTTGTGAAGTTTACATTCATAATGAGCGAGTAGTTCCATAACTTGATTGGGAGTTGATTGAAAGGAGAACCTTGAGTTGGAACACTCAAGAGAAAAATTGTAATTGAGTTTACTGTTGGATTGCCCTCTAGTCACTGACACTAATCCCTTCCAAGGGAGAGGATTGGAACTTGTGAATAGAAATAGCTTTCCAACTTGCTTAACTTTCCTCTACCTAGTAAGGGATGATTAAGCAGAATAATCTTCAATCATCAATTAAACTTGAGAGTACTCCAACAAGAATAGGGCTTCCAACTAATCTACTCCAAGTCAAGGTTTTTATTTAAATTACATAAATTCTCTAATTTAATTTCTTGTTTATCAACTCAACCATTTTTAGAAAACATCTGATTAGTAAAATAGCACATCTTTCTGCAACTCGTTGGGAGATGACCTGGAATTCATACTCCCAGTATTTTAATTCTAATTTTGTGACACCCCTTCTAAATTGATAAACGGATCTTCGGTTGGTTAAGAACTGTACTTGCAACGTATCTCTTATAATAATTTCTTAACGGTGCAAAGCCTTAAGTGTGGGGAGGTCGGTCAGTACCTAACTTCTGGAGGTAATTTCTCTTCCCTAACACCAATAAAATAGGATATTTAGTTAGTTTTTCTTTGTAGAATAGGATAAATTGCATAGTAATAAGTTAGTTGCATGCATGTTCTACTTGATTGAAAAGATAATAAGTTTCTTCTAAAACTCTATTTTTAGAACAAAATTTCACTAATTTTAATAAAAACTTTTATGTGAAATTTGCTTGAAGTTATATTTGGAACATGGTTTTTGAGCTAAAGAACACACAACCTATGAGACTTTGAGCTTAAATACATGGTTACATTATTTAACCATAATTATTTTATTCTTGTGTGTTTACTTCTCTATGATTGTAATCTATATTTTGTTTCATCCTATATGTCTAATGTTTAATATATTTATATGCTTGCATATGATTGAGGCCATTATTTGTTTAGCTCACTTATCCAAATTAAGCCTACCCCTTAAGTTACCTTTGTTAGCCACTTTGAGCTTTTAAATCCCATTTGTTCTTTATTTTACCACATTACTAGCCTTAAGCGGAAAAATAATTATATATCCCAATTGAATCTTTGGTTAGCTTAAGATAGAATTGTGTGTGTTAATTAAGTATGGAAAATTGTGGGAACAAAAGATAATGAGGGAATGTGTCATGATGATATAATGGGAATTTGGGTACCTACTCATGTGAAACTATAAGAATTAAAAATCTATGTGCATTGATAAGCCATGTTTATTTTTATGTTTATGTTAAAAAAATCCAAAAATAGTCATTAAATAAATAAGGGGACAAAATTACCCCAATGCTAAGTTAAAATTCAAGAATCAATGCACATGTGATAAAATTAAAATAAAAGTTGACACATGAGTAAAGAATGTGAAAAGAAAATTTTGGGTAGCTAAGTGTGAAATTTAAGCTATAAAGAATATATATATGTGTTAGGTGAAAGCTGGAGTTAATTAAAGATTCGATTTATAAGTTTACTCAGATATATATGTACCCTTACCCATACCTTGGCCCCATTACAACCTTGAAAAGATCTCATGATGTTTGCATTGGTATATTAATTGTTGTTGATTGGTTAGGTGAAGAACAAAAATTAGAAAGCATGATTAGAGAAGGATAGAGTGATTATCCTATACACTAGAGAGATTAGAGTGTACATACATCATCAGTGAGGGTTCAATGCTTAAGTTCTATGTTCCCTGCTTTCATGAGCTACCTTCTTGCTTTTTTTTTATCTGTTTTACTGTATAAGAATTGAATTAGTGGAATTTGATCTGTGATTGTCTTGAAGAGCTTATTTACCTTTGACCAAGTGGACAAGAATCATATAGTTGTATTCACATATATAGGTTGCATTGCATTGCATGAGTTTTACATGTTCTTACTCATTTATCTTATCTCCTTCAACTAAGCATGAGGACATGCTAATGACTAAGTGTGGAGAGGTTGATAAACCACTATTTTATGGTTTATATTGTGGTTAATTGTGCGATTTTATCAAATCTTTACCCACTTATTCATATGATTAGCATGCATTTATAATTCCTTCCTAAAATTACTTCATGGTTGAAAACTTGCTTCCTAGAGACTTTTAATTATGTATTTTAATTCCCCTTTATTCCATTCGATGCCGTGATCTGTGTGTTAAGTGTTTCAGGCTTTATAGGGCATGAATGACTTGGAGATTGGAAAGGAGGCTTGCAAAAATGGAAGGAACACAAGAAATTGAGGAGATGACCAGCGAGAAGTGACGCGGACGCATGGCTCACGCGACCGCGCGGATTGGAAACTGCACAAGTGACGCAAAGGCGTGGACGATGCGAACGCGTGGCAAGGCAAAACGCTGGATGACGCGAACGCGTGGATGACGCGATCGTGTGATGTGTGTGATCTGCAGAATTCGCTGGGGGCGATTTTGGGCCCTGTTTTGACCCAATTTTCGGCCCAGAAAAGCAGATTAGAGCCAGGAAACATGTAGAGACCAGAGAACAACATTCATTCCGCATAATTTTAGTTTTTAGATCTGATTTTACTTCTCCTCTAGGTTTTTTCTCCACACATTCATAGTTCTTAGGAATTTGTTTTTATTGTTTTTTGGATTGGGATATTGAGAAGAGTTATTACCTCCGCCAAGACTTCATTATTCTAATTTGTTTTCTTTACTTGTCTCTTACTCTTCCATGTCCTCAATTTATTCAGAATTACTATTGGATTATTTTTAGAATTTATTAATACAAGAACTATTTTTATTTTTAATTGATCTTTTGATTATTAGTTATCATGTCTTTCTTTATTTTCCTTTCTTATGTTGTGAAGTTTACATTCATAATGAGCGAGTAGTTCCATAACTTGATTGGGAGTTGATTGAAAGGAGAACCTTGAGTTGGAACGCTCAAGAGAAAAATTGTAATTGGGTTTACTGTTGGATTTTCCTCTAGTCACTGACACTAATCCCTTCCAAGGGAGAGGATTGGAACTTGTGAATAGAAATAGCTTTCCAACTTGCTTGACTTTCCTCTACCTAGTAAGGGATGACTAAGCAGAATAACCTTCAATCATCAATTAATCTTGAGAGTACTCCAACAAGAATAGGGCTTCCAACTAATCTACTCCCGGTCAAGATTTTTATTTAAATTACATAAATTCTCTAATTTAATTTCTTGTTTATCAACTCAACCATTTTTAGAAAACATCTGATTAATAAAATAGCACATCTTTCTGCAACTCGTTGGGAGACGACTTGGGATTCATACTCCCAGTATTTTAATTCTAATTTTGTGACAACCCTTCTAAATTGATAAACGGATCTTCGGTTGGTTAAGAACTGTACTTGCAACGTATCTCTTATAATAATTTCTTAACTAGCCAATTTTTGCTACGTCAACCCTACTCCATCAGTTTCATTCCACCTCCGCTAGTGGTCATGAAGGCATTCTTAAGACATATAAGGCACTTGGTGAGCTATTTTTCTGGCAGGGATGCACCAGAGTATAATCCATTTTGTGAATCACCAAGTGACCTCAAGTGGCCTTAAGCCTGGGTTCACAGCGAAAACGGGTAGCTCAGATTTTTTTTATCCTCCATTATGCGCCTCCATGGTTTTCTCGCCGCCATTGTGTTCGATCACAATCTCCTTTTCCATAGCCCTTTTTCAAAGCAGTTATTTCAATATTGTGGCACCAAACTCTTCTACAGTACCGCGTACCACCCACAAACTGACAGCCAAATAGAGGCGGTTAATCGCACACTTGAGCAGTACTTAAGAGTCCTCACCCATGCTCAACTGAATAGGTTGTCTTCCTACCTTTCATTAGGCCGAATTCTGCTACAACAACTCTTTCCATTCCACCATTAATATGACACTGCATGAGGCATTGTATGGTTACCTTGCTCACTCCACTCCTAGATACATGGCTCACAACATCAAGATGTGAATTCGCTCCTTCGAGCATGAGAGGTCCTTAATGCTGAGGTCACTTTTTAGCTGAAGACAGCGCAAACTCGAATGAAGTGTCATGCTAATACGCACCATCGAGAGAAGTCATATATCATAGGGGATTGTGTAACACCCTAACTTTTAATACCTCATGATCGTACTAAAAGTCCTGGCGTTACCTACCTCTACTCCTTTAATTCATACTATATTTATTTAATATTGAGTCTTTGTAAAAATAAACCAAACTTTTAATTATAAAAACAAAAGTCTTTACTTTAAATCACTTAATCACACAATTATATTCACATAATAATAAATACACAGACTTATTCAAATTTCCTCAAATATAAGTCTTGCCCCTCCAAAATCTCAATATGATACCCAACGAGGAGTAAAATATCAACGAAACTAACAAAGAGAAAAATACAATATATATATATATATATAAAGCTTTGTAGATCGATCGTGGCTTCGCGCTAAAGCTTCCTGAACCTGTCACTGAAAAAGAAAATCTGTAGGGGGTTAGAACATCATCCTCGCAGGTTCTCAATAGGGACGGAAATACCATTAAAGTAAAGTGATACTTGCAAATAAATTTAATTTCATTATAAATCAGTTTATCGTTGAAATACCCTTTTGAAAAAGCTTTGTGGAAAAACTTATTTTGAAAAATCGTAAAGAAACTTCTTTAGTTTAGAAATTAATAAGGTGAATAGTTTAAAGAAATGAAAAGGACCAAGGACGTGCCTAAGGGCTTCCTACCCAACTTACATCACTCACTCCTAACCAACCAATACAAAAATTAGAGTAATAAAGCAACACCTAGTCCACCTACTTCAACCTCCATCACCACATATCAGAAACAACCCTCATCGTCACCACCACCAGCATGAGGGATCTCTCAGTTGTCAAACATAGAAAAAACAATGCAAAGCATACACAAATAGAGAGTATAGATAGAGCAATTAGATCAAATAGCAGATAGATGCAATTACTCAATTAGGAAAACTAAGAACAAGATTCACACCCAAACGATACACATAAATTCAAATGATGCATACCTGCCCTATAGTTAATGAGCTTATCTGTCGATTATACAACCAAACCTGACATGTCTGGTAGCTAAACCTAGACAGTCCCTGGGTGCACGCATCCCCAACCTCAAAATTCATATTCATATATCAAATACATTGGGGGAACATCCGAAAAAGTATAAGTGTCCGGCCACATCTTGCGACGGAAGGTCAACAAAATCTCAAATCGCAAGTGGAGCCGACCCACTGCATCTACCTAGGGAAATTCATGACTCCAATAATTTCTCATATCACATGTCATTCTCGACTGGGAGCAAGTGAGGGCTAACCACTGCATGTGCCCTAGGAGACTCAAACCAAACCTGGAGCAAGTGGTTCAATGCCACTGCATTTATCTTGGGAGGTATATATATCAATATATCAATTTCATTATCACTTTTCATTATCTATCTCATTATCAATCTGCTTCTCTCATTATCATAGTTAATTACCATTCATCATCCCAATCATCCTCATCATACATTACTGCACATTTTATTCATTTCCCTCTAATTTACTAACTCAACTCTTTAGGTTTCGTTCTTAACTCTCCTATCCTTAATTGCACAGGCTCTAGACTTATATAAGGGTTTATAAAGGTTTAGAAGGCTTGAAGAATGGTTGAAAACTTAAAAATTCACTTTTCAGAAAAATATGGTGGTCGCGTATGCATGCACATGCTCGCGTACACATGAGTGTAAATTTGACAAAATCGCATACGCGGACCACTTTCCCGTATGCAGAAGATTTGGGCAGTGAGACTTGCTCGTGTACGCAGGACTTGTGTTGCATACGCATGAGCGTAAACGTGACAAAGTCGTGTACGCATGAGCGTAAATGTGACAAAGTCGCGTACGTAGCCCATGTTTGTGTATGCATGAGTGTTGGCAGTGGCCAACTCCCGCGTACGCATGACGAGTTCCGCGTACGCACGGCATATCAGAAAGTGAAAAAGCTGATATGCTGTAAAAACCAGTTTTTCAGCCCACATTTCAAACCTTCATAACTTTTTCCACAAAATTCATTTCTCAACCATTCTTGAACTGTGGGAAAGATCGACAAATAAAATTTCATAAAAACCTAGGTTTTTAAAATTTCCAACTCCGAAGACCGAGTTAGAGCCTGTCGAAGTTGGCCAAAAAATTAGTCTTAACCAAAAATAGAATTTGCCAATCTTTCCAAAGATTCACAAGCCTTATCAGTTTCTATTCAATATACTGATTCCCAATTCTTTCAAATTCACTCATTTATAATCAACCAGCTTGAAATCATCCAATTCACATGTCAACTCCTCAATTGAAACCAATTGTCACTAATCATCTCTTAATCTCAAGCATAACCTTCGAACAACTTACCGAACTTACCTCGAATCAAGCACCACTCGATTTCCATCATATTCCTTAAAGTAACTCTGTTTCTCTCAACTCTTATGTTTCATTTCATTCAAAGCCTCAAACTCACTCCCTATCCCTAAAATCTTGAATTTATAATTAATTTACTTTTCAAAATCTTTAGCTAGTTAATCAAATCTCTTTTCGTTGTTATTAAAAATCAAATAAGTTAAAATCATAAATAAACCAAATCATAAAAGTCTGATTCTCTTTAAAATCCTTAAAAATATTCAAGTATTATCTCTTTTGATAATTAATTCAAATCAAACTCATTTTCAAAATCTTAACCAAAATTTTTGCAAATTCTTAAAAAAATTTCGGCAGCACCTCCCCTAAAAACCAGACTTTGCCACCCATCACGGGTTCCCTTTTTTCAACCTCAACACAATAAAACCAGCCTTTCAATTTAACATTTCCAAGTCCGTCATTCAAAAACCAATCATCATTTTTAATCTTACATCCCAAAATCAACGTATTTTATCAATTTTACCAGAAATTCAGAAATCAACCAATCACCAACAAATATAACCTTTCAATCACAGCAGAAAATTATTTACATCACAGACATTTATCCATTTGCATTAATCTACTAAACTTGTTAGGTATTCAAAGCCCAAAATATTTCTTATTAAAACAATCCCCTATCTGAAGGAATCAAGCCTGCAGCGGTTTTAACGCGAAAAATTCCTTTTTCCCTCGGCCCGCAACAGCAGCGGCTGCATCCACAACTCCGCTTACTTCCGCAACAACAGAAACAACTTTAATTGCAACATGAAACCTCACTAACTCAATCCTAAATCATCAACATCACGAAATTCTTAATAACATGAAACAGAATACTAACGACAAGGGTTTCGAAACAAAAATACTTACTGCAATAAAAGAATGAAGCAGCAGTGACATTTGAACCGATCTGGCAGTAGCTCCAACAACTATCCCAAGCGACAGTGCTGACCAGAACCTCGGTGGTGGCAATTGTAACAACCATGCAATGACGATAATTTTTCTAGAATTCAAAAGAACGGAAACCAAACACAAAACCTTTACCGGTAGTAGATCTCGGCGATGGCAGCGCCATTTCCTGGCAACAGAGGCTTCCCGACGCCTCACTAGCAGGGGCGATGGAGTGCGCGACGGCGGCGGTTGGGCACGACAATAATGGTGATGCGACGGCTTCGCTTCCTTCCTCACATCGCGTCATCTTGGTCTCTTTCTTTCTCTCAGCGTCGCGTTCCCTTTCTCTTGTTCTACTTTTCACGGCTCACGGTTCTTCCTTCCGCGACTCTGGTTCGCAGATCTCCCTCTCCTTCGATGACAATACGATGGCGCGATGGCAGTGATGTCTGCCGACGCCGTCCTCTTTCTTCTACTCTCCTTTTCTTCTGTTTCTCCCTCTCTCTCACTATGTGGTGTGTGTTTGTGTTGAGTGTGTGAGAGTGCCATGGGTGAGGGGTGGGGGTGAGGGAGTTGTATTGACGACTAGGGTTTATTTTGGGTGAAGTGGAAAAATGTGTTTGTGTTTGAGGGTTTAGATGAAAATTAGGATTTTGTTTAGTTAGGGTTAGGGTTTGATTTGAGGATTTTGGGTTAATTGGAACTTGGTAAATTTTAATCAAATTAGAGTATAGAGTAATAATTAAAAATCTAATTTAATCCTTTAAAATTACTTTAAAAATATTATTTAATTAATAATTTGCTAATTGGCTTTCAATCAAGTATTCTAATTTAAAATTAGAGATAATATAATTAATTTCCTTCATTCTTAAAACTTAAAGTATTAAATTTTAAAATCTTAATTATTTAAATCAAATCATATAAAATTCTTATTCTTTTGCAACTGCTAACTTTTATAATTTAAATATAGAAAATTATTTAATAATTCTAAAATTAAGTAAAATTTTTAGTTTAATTATCAAAACCCTATTTAATTACTTTTAATAAAATAATTTTTGAAAATAAAGTCTTTAATGAATAAATAAATAAAAATTAAAGTAATATACAAGATATTACATAGTTTTAATACTTTACTTTTGAATACTTTAGAAAAGTAAGAAGTCTAGGTATATATATAAATTTTCAAATACCGGATAAGCCATAAGACTTAGATATAAGAAATGAGTGTGGTGTAAAGCAGAAGTTACAAGATATGCTCAAAACAAATAGGTTACATGGTGTCTAACACTTTACCAAAACTTGAGGAAGCACAATAAGGTGCAAAATTTCAAGATAAGTATTTGCAAAAATGATGTGGCCAACAGACAATGCTCTTGTTCCCAAAACTAATCAATCACTAGGCGCTTTCTAACTCGCTTATAATTCCTCAAGAACATTCTTACTCCATAATCTCATGATTTCTATTCTATTGCACACATTTGATACATCCATGGTAATAACTAGTTTCCACATCAAGCCTTAAGGTTTCAACTTCTCATGCTCTAACATGGCTCACCATCATAACTCCCAACTGTACTTTATCGAACGACTCATCTGAAAGTTCTCAACCTCATCAATCACGTCTCAAACCCACTACCGGTCACAAACCTAATATCAACAAAAATATTTCGCGTAAAACAAAGCTCCAAACATTCTATGGCATCGCACACTTTACAAGCTTCACCTTCCACATCCACCAACCGTGTCCTAAGAACTAACGTATCATTTGCTATATCCAAATGTCGCACATGACATTAAAATAAATCTCGAGTTCACTTAGAAGGACACAAGATTTTAGAAAAGAATGACAAGCGACAAAGATAATACTCATGAGGATTTGAAAAATGAATGAAATTGCAGGTAAACAAGGATACACGAGCAATGAAGAGTGCCGAGAAGGAATCAATTGGCAACTTCAAGGATAACTCTTGAATCAAAGAAATTCGATAGGATCAATAAGAATAAAAACTATGCATTTGTTTGAAACAGATTCAAGCTGGGTTAAAAAAGTACGAACTTTTATAGAAAAAGAATTATTAAAGCCAATAGTGACTCATCACAGCGGAATAACTTCAGAATACCACAAGGGTTTCATAACTCGTGGAGGAATATGAGATCAACAACTGTGTTGCAAGAGTCTTAACATAGTCGAAAGTGTAAGCAGATCAAGACATACGTAAGGTACAGATTGTGAAGCAAAGAAATTTAAATTACATCTCAAGAAAAAGAAAAGGATAAACAACATGTCAAATTGCATAGCACGATTAGAACGCATAAGCCAATACTGCCTAATTAAAAGGAGCACTTAATATTTTCAAATATTCAAGGATCGGTGTCACACCAAAACAATTTCAATGTCATATCAAATAGTAGTTTACAAGTAAGAGATAGACGTATTGAGAGTTTAAAGAAATTTAATGGAGACAATGAGAAGAAAACTGTGCATTTATTAGAATTGAATTCAAGCTGAATTAAAGTACAAGATTCACAGGAAGAGAGTGACCAAAGTCAATGACGTCATTTACAAAATTCAAGAGAATGTTTAGGAGTGCAATTGAATGAAATATCTGCAAAGAATAGATAAACTTAAGAAGGAGATCATCTTACCTTGTAAAAAAAGAAGATATGAAATAAACATTTAAAGGAATTAACAAAAGCATAGATGTTTGCACTACCTCAAAATATATTCAGGTTGAAATAAGTTACGTGAGGTTTGTAAAATGAAGGTTATTTAGGATAGAAACAAAATCTTCCTTCAAGAATCTCAGAGTATGCTTAGGTATGTAACCAGACAAAGATATGCATAAAATTATAATATGGTCAGAATTAAAATCAAGTTGTGTTACATCAAAACTATTTCTATGGTAGAGATAGAATACATGAAATTTGAAAGATGGAATTTTACTTGGCTAAGGACTGGTGTACAAAATCGTGATCATTCCATTCCTTGGTAACGGCGCTAAAAACTTAATACGCACGTTCATGATCTTATATCTGTTTCACAACTTCATACAACTAACCAGCAAGTGCACTGGGTCGTCCAAGTAATAAACCTTACGTGAGTAAGGGTCGATCCCACGGAGATTGTCGGCTTAAAGCAAGCTATGGTCACCTTGTAAATCTCAGTCAGGCGGATCAAATTGTATTAAGAAATTATAGTGGATGAAAATAAATAAAATATAAAATAGGATAGTGGTACTTATGTAATTCATTGGTGAGAATTTTAGATAAGCGTATAGAGATGCTTTCGTTCCTCTGATCTCTGCTTTCCTGCTGTCTTCATCCAATCAATCCTATTCCTTTCCATGGCAAGCTTTATGTAGGGCATCACCATTGTCAATGGCTACATCCCATCCTCTCTGTGAAAAAGGTCCAAATGCTCTGTCACGGCACGGCTAATCATCTGTCGGTTCTCGATCATACTGGAATAGGATCCATTGATCCTTTTGCATCTGTTACTATGCCCAGCACTCGCGAGTTTGAAGCTCGTCACAGCCATCCCTTTCCAGATCCTACTCGGAATACCACAGACAAGGTTTAGACTTTCCGGATCTCAGGAATGGCCATCCATGGGTTCTAACTTATACCATGAAGACACTAATAACTCGGACTCGGTCCCCTGTATTAGATATCCAAGAGATATCCATTCAATCTAAGGTAGAACAGAAGTGGTTGTCAGGCACGCGTTCATAAGTTGAGAATGATGATGACTGTCACGATCATCACATCTATCATGTTGAAGTGCGAATGAATATCTTAGAAGCGGAATAAGTTGAATTGAATAGAAAAACAGTAGTACTTTGCATTAATCTTTGAGGAACAGCAGAGCTCCACACCTTAATCTATGGTGTGTAGAAACTCTACCGTTGAAAATACATAAGTGAAAGGTCCAGGCATGGCCGAATGGCCAGCCCCCATGATCTAAGAACTAAACATCCCAAGATGTAAATACAATAGTAAAAAGTCCTATTTATACTAAACTAGTTACTAGGGTTTACAGAAATAAGTAAATAACGTAGAAATCCACTTCCGGGGCCCACTTGGTATGTGCTTGGGCTGAGCTTGAAATTTACATCTGGAGAGGTCATTCTTGGAGTTGAACGCCAGTTTGTAATGTGTTTCTGGCGTTGAACTCCATTTTGCAACTTGTTTCTGGCGCTGAACGCCAGACTGCAGCATGGAACTGGCGTTCAACACCAGTTTGCGTCATCTAAACTCGGGAAAAGTATGGACTATTATATATTTATGGAAAGCCCTGGATGTCTACTTTCCAACGCAATTGGAAGCGCGCCATTTGGAGTTTTGCAGCTCTAGAAAATCTACTTTTAGTGCAGGGAGGTTAGAATCCAACAGCATCTGCAGTCCTTCTTCAACCTCTGAATCTGATTTTTGCTCAGGTCCCTCAATTTCAGCCAGAAAATACCTGAAATCACAGAAAAATACACAAACTCATAGTAAAGTCTAGAAATGGGATTTTTAATTAAAAGCTAATAAAAAATACTAAAAACTAACTAAATTATACTGAAAACTATGTAAAAACAATGCCAAAAAGCGTATAAATTATCCGCTCATCAAGGACCAAAAGTAATTTCTCAAAAATCGCAGAAGGTACTTAGATATTTAGTCAATTAGAGGTATGTAGTGAAATTGTTATAAGGTTGAAAAGAATTCAAATTTTTGTTCAAGAAGGAGAATTTGAGGTAAAGTCTCAAAATACATACAACAACAACAACAACAAAGTCTTGTCCCACTAAGTGGGGACGCCATTGTGCTCTGTCATGTGTCATGTCTACAAAGAGACCATTTACATGTAGATCTCGTTTGACCACCTCATGGATGGTCTTCTTAGGTCTTCCTCTGCCTTTCGCCCCTTGTCTATCTTCCATCTCATCTACCCTCCTGACTGGATATTCTATCGGTCTTCTTCTCACATGTCCAAACCACCTAAGACGTGATTCAACCATCTTTTCCACAATGGGTGCTACTCCAACTCTCTCCCTTATATCTTCATTCCTTATTTTATCCAATCGCGTATGACCACTCATCCATCTCAACATCTTCATCTCTGCCACACTCAACTTATGTTCGTGCTCCCCTTTAGCCGCCCAACACTCCGTACCATAAAGTATAGCCGGTCTTATAGCGGTGCAATAGAATTTACCTTTAAGTTTGAAGGGCACTTTTTTGTCACATTAAAACCAGATGCACTCCGCCATTTTGACCACCCTGCTTGGATCCTATGATTTACATCCTATTCAATCTCTCCATTATCCTGTATGATGCACCCAAGATACCTAAAATTTTTAACTTTTCGTAGGGTGTTTTCTCCAATTTTCACCTCTATATTAGGGTTTTCCCTTCTCGGACTGAACTTACATTCCATATATTCCATCTTGCTATGGCTTATGCGCAGACCATACACTTCTAAAGCTTCTCTCTATAACTCCAACTTCTTTTTTAGGTCTTCCCTTGACTCTCCCATAAGGATGATATCATCAGCAAAAAGCATGCACCATGGCACAGGCTCTTGGATGTGCTCTGTGAGTACTTCCAAGGCTAATGTGAAAAGGTATGGACTTAAGGATGATCCCTGGTGTAATCCTATACCAATAGGAAATTCCTCTGTCATACTACCTTGAGTCTTCACACTAGTTGTGGCCCCATCATACATGTCTTTAATTGCACGAATATATGCGATCCTTACCCTCCTCTTTTCTAAAACCTTCCATAAGACCTCCCTTGGTACCCTATCATACGCTTTTTCCAAATCAATAAACACCATATGTAGATCCCTTTTATTACTACGATACCTCTCCATCATCCTTCTTAAAAGGTATACCGCTTCAGTGGTAGATCTTCCTGGCATGAATCCAAATTGGTTCTCTGTTACTTGTGTCTTTTTTCTCAACCTCCGTTCTATCACCCTTTTCCATAACTTCATGGTATGACTCATAAGCTTGATCCCTCTATAGTTTCCACAAAATACATAAGCTTTCAAAATTTCATATGAATAAGGACATGCTAAATTCAAAACATCCTCATCATATTCAAAGAATGACTATGGATACAATCAAGCAAGAGAAGATTAACTTGAAATTTTTTCAAAAAGAATCCAAATTTCAAATTAGATTTCAAGACGTAGTGAAGCAAGCAATTTCAAGATGAAGAGAAGAAAATAAAAACAAATGATACATTAAATAACGTGGCACAAGTCATAGCGCATCCGTTGACATCAACCAATTAGAAAGGAATACAAAGCTCACAAGTGAGGGTAGCTAAAGTCAATAGTTAATATTTCCAGAGATCTGTGAATCATTTATTGTACCAGAATAAATTCAAGATCAAGTCAAGGAATATAGAATTCATAAAGATTGCTATTAATAGTAATAAGAGTAAATGTCTCAAAAGTTTCAACCAATAACTGGATACAGAACCAAGCAAAGACAATGTATGAATGGTAAGATAAGGTTAGCAGTTAAATCAATCACATTTCATGAAGGAAATAAAGAACAAGGAATTCCAATATAATTGATAGAGAAAGAGCTAACACCAAGCACGAATAAGGATCATATGCCGAAGCGGAACTAACTTCAAAAATTAATTTCTAACGCTCCCGAAACCTGTAAATCGTGAATATCTTATCCCATTTTTTGCTTATTTTCTAGTTAAATTTAGTTGGAATTTAGTAAGTTTAATTATATTTTAGTGTTAAAATCCTCTTTGGATGCTACTTTGAGTTTTTCTAGTGTTTTTATTATTTCAGGTGAAATTTGGATCAATTTGGCAGAGTTTGAGCGAAAAAGGAGAAGAATTGAGGTTGTCCCTTTAGGCATTAAACACCAAGCTGGCGTTTAGCACCAGCAACTCAGAATGGATTAATGCGTTTCTGCCACTTTGGGCACTAGCAATCTAGATCACAATCACACTCTTAGAGCATCTTTAGTTGGATTTAACTTTTAGATATTATCTTATCTTTTATTTTTGTAATTTTTATTTACAAACAAAATCTTTTATGTTTAGAATTTATTTTTTTATTTTAATTTTAAATCATATTAGGTGAGATATAAAAGGGAAAAGATTCACCCTTTAAGGGGATCTTCTCACTTTCGCACATTTCGCTTTTCAGAACCCTTGTTTTTTCTGTAAGCCACGAGCCACTAAACCTCCTTAGTTAAGGTTAGGAGCTTTTTTTATTTCTATAGATTAAGACTATTGCTTTTCTATTTTAATTAATGTATTGATTCAGTTTCAAGGATTGCTTTCGTTCTTCATTTTATGAATCTGGGTAGAATGATAGTATAACCTTTTTTCTACATGTGTTCTGGTGATTCTCGACAGAGTTATCTCCCTTAAATAACAGCTTGAAAGCAAATTCCTCCTAAATTACTAATTACCTGAACTAATCAGGATACGTGACATATAATCATCTTAGTTTTGGGTAATTAGGGTTTTTGTGGCCATAAACTAGAATTGTTCTTAATCCTCTAATATACATTAGGTGACCAAGACATCGGTAATTGATTTGGGTTAGAGGAGACTAAATCACTAAGACATTTGGCTTTAGTCAACTACAGTTTGCTATGAAACGAATCTTGCAGGATTAAAATAGTTAGTAAGAAAACTTAATCCGGAAGAATATACAACTCTGAAGCCTTAACTGCTTTCCATCATATATTTCACACCACTTTTATTGTTTGCTTTCAAATTCTCTGAATTTACTGTTTAATGTATTTTACAACTCCCAAAACACAACTTTCTACTTGCTTGGCTAAGTGAGTCATTCAACCATCGTTGATCAGTCCATCAATCCTTGTGGGATTGACCCTCACTCACCTGAGGTATTACTTGGTACGACTCGGTGCACTTGCCGGTTAGTTTGTGGGTATTCAAAATTCTGCATCAAATTTTTGGCACCATTGCCAGGGATTAACTGTGATTGACAACTACCAGTTGTCTGATTGCTTAGATTAGGTGTTTTTAGTTTTTGATTTTTTTTATTTTTATTTTTTGCCTTCTTAATTTCTAAAATTTGAGGGTTTTTTAGTTAAAAAATTTTCCTTAATTTCAAAAAATTAAGTTTGGTGTTTTCAATTTTTAGTCTTATTTGTCTTTGTTCTTTAATTTTTGAATTCTTGGCTTTACTTTGTTTAAGATTTTTTTCTCATTAATTTTTGAAATTAAGTTTGGTATCCCTTTTTAGTGATTTTATTTTATTTTTCCTAATTAATTTTCTTTTCTTTATTTTCAAAATTAGTGGCTTAATTTTCTTTATTAATTTTCAAATTTCTATTATTATGTTTTTAGTTTATTCTATTTTATTTCTTTTACACAGGATACCTCACTGGGAATTCTCTGCACTCTGACGTAGAGATTCCCATATTTTCTTTATTTTCTATTTGTTTATGAGCAGAAACAAGGACAAAGAACCCCTTCTTGATTTTGATCCTGAACTTGAGAGGACCTTGAGGCAGCGTTTGCAACAAGCTAGAGTTTATAAAGACAGAGAGAATCTCAGAGATACTTTTGAGAAGGAAGTTGAAGAGGCTACTATGGATCCCAACAACATAGTTAATGCTAATGTTGAGAATCGAATGGTAATGAGCAGCCCAGAAGGATGCTTGGCTCATACACTGCTCCCACTCTTAATTTCTATGAGAACAGTATTGTTGTGCCTCCTATAGGTGCAAACAATTTTGAGTTGAAGCCTCAATTGATCACTTTGGTGCAGCAGGACTGTCAGTTTCATGGACTCTCGCAGGAAGACCCAAACTTGTTCATCTCTAATATTTTGATGACTAATGGAGTGAATCCAGATGTCTATAAGCTTATGCTCTTCCCATTTGCTATGAGAGACAAGACAAAGCAGTGGCTTCACACTCAGCCTAAGAAAAGCTTGGACACTTGAGAAAAGGTGGTCAACAGTTTTTTGACCAAGTTCTTTCCTCCTCAGAAACTAACTAAGTTAAGGACAGATGTTCAGACTTTCAGGTAGAGAGATGGCGAGTCCCTCTATGAAGCCTGGGAGAGATATGATGACAAGTCATCTTAGCCTAGTTTCACTAGCCTTTTTCTTTTATTTTCAATTGAATTATGCACTTTCTTGAGCCATAAGCAAGCCAATTGGGTAGATTTTCATGCTTCCTTTGATTTAATCGACCATAGATGAATTAATGCAATTTCATGAGGTTTTATGCTATAATTGTCACATATTATGAAAGAATGAATATCTCATGATTTTGAGCATAGCTTTGATGTGTTTGGTTTATTAATGATAGGTGAAGAAAGTTTGGAGAAAGGTTGAAGCAAGAAGGAATGGCTAGGAGGAAGAGAGGACAAAAAGTTTGAGCAAAAGTTTGCCTCAAACTTTAGCTCAAACTTTTGGAATAAGTAAAAATGAACCAGGAAGCAAAAAGCTGGACCAAAAGTTTGCCTCAAACTTTTGTGCAAACTTTTGGGCAAAAAGCTTGAGCAAAAGTTTGCCTCAAACTTTAGCTCAAACTTTTGGGACAAAAGCATGAGCCAACGTTTGCCTCAAACTTTTTGGCAAACGTTGGCATCACAAATCAACACCCTGGAGAGCAAAAGTTTGCGCCAACGTTTGCCTCAAACTTTTTGGCAAACGTTGGCGCCATGAACAACACACCCTGGAGAGCAAAAGTTTGCGCCAACGTTTGCCTCAAACTTTTTGGCAAACGTTGGCGCCATGAGTGTGCAAGGGGAGGCCAACGTTTGAATAAAAGTTTGACCCTAAACTTTAGCTCAAACGTTGGTATCAGCAAAATAGGGTGGCTGATGTGAAAAGTTGGAGTAAAAGTTTGCCTCAAACTTTTACTCAAACTTTTACTCAAGCTTTCATGATTCCAAACCCGGTTCAATTCAGTTCTTCTCCAAACTCCAAGAGCAATCAACCAAGGCCTCTATCAACCCAATTCCATCAAGAGCAAAGGCCCAATTGAAGGCTTGAAGACCATTTGAAGAAAGTGTATAAATATCATAGGATTTAAGTTTTTAGGGGAGCTTTCCTTTTCGGTTTTGATTAGTGCACTTAGTAGAGAGCTCATTTTACATTTCTTGGCATTGTTGTTTTAATTCAAGAGAATTTGGGAGGAGAATTGATCTCTCTTCCTCCTTGTTCTTGCCCAGCACTCTTTACTTTCCTTGTCTTGGATCTTGGGTTGGAGAATTGAAGGAAATCTGTTTCAATCTCATCCTGAGATCTCTCTGCTTCATTTTACTGCATAATTGAATTTCCATTTTGGTTAATTGCTTCTGTCTTCTACTTTCTCTGCAATTTACATTTCCTTTGCAATTGTTCTTGTTGGATCTAGGAAGGCATTGAGATCTAGACTTAGTTTTCTAGTCTCTTGAGTCCTGAGATCTAAATTCTCATCTTACTTTCTCTGTTTAACGCTTTTCATGCTCATTTACAATTCTGTTTTTAGATCCGGTTCAATTCAAGTTATCTTCTATTCCTCTGCTTGTTGAATTTTACTTTCCCTTGTTTAATTTCTGCAAATCCAATTCCCAATTCCCTTTACAATTCAAGCCATTTACATTTCTTGCACTTTAAGATTCTGCAATTTACATTTCTTGCGTTCTAAGTTTCTGCCATTTAATTTCTTGTTCTTTAAGATTCAGCACTTTAAATTTCAGTTCTCTTTAAATTCAATGCAATTTACCCATTCCCTTTACTTTCCATGCAATCTAAATTCTGCAAATCACAAATCACTCAACCAAATCTTGATTCGCTTGACTAAATCAACCACTAAACTAAAATTGCTCAATCTTTCAATCCCTATGGGATCGACCTCACTCCCGTGAGTTATTATTACTTGATGCGACCCGGTGCACTTGCCGGTGAGTTTTGTGTCAGATCGTTTTCTGCTACATCAAGTTTTTGGCGCCTTTGCCGGGGATTGATTAGATTGACAATGATTAAGTAAAGTGGAGATCTAGATCAAGCACTTTTACTTTTCTGTTCTTTAATTTTCAATTAACCCACTAACTGTTTGAATTTTTGCCTGAGATAACTGAAACTTCACTTTAGCAACAAAGTGAAGTTTTCCTGGAAATTTCTGGCTCTATGCAATGCTCTTGTTTACCCAAGAGAAGCAACTTCTGCCACTAATCTCCCAAGTCCATCAACTGTTTGATACTTTGTGCCAGCTAACCTTCTGAATCACATTCTGAGCTTGAAAATATTCAATCATCACTTGAATTGTTTGTGACTGTGCAGATCATGGAGGGGAACTCAACAAATTCTAGCAATCATGAGAGCAATATCCTCACCTTGGATGATAATGTAACCCATAGTCCGAAGCAACTATCCATAGCCATGAATGATGTTGCCCAATGGTTTGAAGCTTTTCCACAAGGAAGCATTATCGGATGGGAAGAACTGATGAGTGAACTCCTAGTCAAGTTGAACCCATCACAGAGAGTTGTTAAGCCAGAGGCAGAAGTGCATCCATTCACACAAGAGAAAGAAATTGAAGGTGCTCGTGCAGTCATAAGCCAAAACAAGCAGATGCATCAGCAGAATCTACAACAACTAGACATGATGGCCAGAAAAATCACTGAGTTGAGACATGCTGTAGTACATACATACAACCTGACTCAAAGCTCATATGGGTGTAATCAAGCTGAACACAGTTTTGGGGTCATTAACCATGAGCAACAAAGTTATGAGCAACTACAATCTCCAAGCAATCACTCTAGCGTGCTCCAACACAGGCCTCAGAATGATGTGTACAATCCACCTTGGAGAACTCATTCTAATGGGAGGGGGGTTGAGAACCAAAACCAAAGACCAAGGGACTTCAACTGCAATAATCCCAGCTTCAAAAATCAACATAAAACACACCCCCACAACAACAATCACACACACTTCCAACCCCGTCCTACCTCACCATTCGCCCAGAATGACCTTCATCGACCACCACAATTGACACAGCCACAACCACTTCCAACCTTTCAAAGAATCTATATTCTAGAAATGCTGATGGAGAGGTTCATGAAAATTCAAGAAATGATGGCAATAGAGCAGGAAGAAATAAAGAAACATCAAGAGATGATAAGCAAGAATCAAGAGGCCTCACTCAGAAGACTTGAAAGGCAGATGGAACAGCTGGTTCAAAATCTTGCTGAATTGGGTGAGAAGAAGGGGACTCTGAACCCAAAGAACCATGAAAAGGATACTGGGTTGAAAGAGAAGGGAGTCATGGAGGAAAGTAAGAAGGCTATGGAAAGAGAAATAGAGGGAAGGAAGCCCATAGCAAGAGGAGGAAACCTAAGGCAACAGAAGCCTCAACTTCCATGAGCAAAGAATGAAGGATGTCAAGCTAGTGACAATAAAAGAGCGCTTGTTGGGAGGCAACCCAACCGGAGGTAACCATCTTTTCATATCTATTTTAATAAAAAGGCTAATTAGTTTTATCTATATTGCTAGAAGCTAAGTTTGGTGTTACACACTAAAATAATATAAAGGAGAATGAAGGATTCTAAGTTTGGTGTTTCACCAAAATCCCATTATAAAACACATTCTCACTTTCTGCATAATGTTGGCTTCAAGCATATTGGATGAACTAGTTAGCTATTTTGCTGTTTCCTAGTTTTCAGTTCCATGGCTTTTGAAAAAAAAAAAGAGAAAAAAATTATCACACATGGTTAATTTGATGCATGAAAACCATTGGCAAGGTACTAAGTTTGGTGTTCCCACACCAAAGTAAGTTCAAAGGCCTACAAATAAATCATGCAGACTAACCATTGTCTCTAAGTGCTTGGGGAACAAGCAACTTTCAATATCACTGTAGGGTACCATACAAACTTTTGGAAAGATTTAGCATCATCTATCAAAAGGAAGAGAGAGGAATGTAAAGATCGGCAATGATGATGAGGAAGAGGAAAGCAAGCGATCTCCAAAAGGTTGTATTGTTCAGTGATTATTTTGTATCAGATGCTACTAAATTGAAAGTTACATAATACCCCTGCCTGCCTGCATAGCATAGTTTTTCTGTAATTCAATAAGCAAGATGCTTGATCATTTACAACACTAGACTCTCCAAAACTTGTTTGCACTCAATATTTCAAAAAAATGCATCACATGAAAGTTCTTTGAAAAGAAGGATTGAGGAATCAAACAATTTTGAGGCAAGCAAAAGATTAGGAGAAGTGGTGGTTCTAGTTGTATGATTATGTATTGAGGTTGCATGCTTGTGAAAACTTGCATGGGAGCTCATAGGCAGGACATGAAGTTCAAAGAAGTATTGTGGAGATTCTCAAAAATCTATTGATCCAAGAAGCAGCAAACAAAACAAAAGAAAATAAAGAAAATACAAAAGCAAAAAGAACATGGCCCAAGGCTCTGAGCATCAATTACTAGGCAGAAAAAGAAAGAAGAAACAAAACTCAAAGAGTTGTTAGCCTAGTAAATGCTTGTGGTTGAGTTGTGTCAAAGAAAGAGGCTTGAGCAAGTAAATCCTTAGGGGTGCTTCAACACCTAATACCTTAAAACCAACTGGTTTAGGAGTATTGATTGAAAGCTTATCTAAAGAGCCGCTTTGAGACATGACACTTAGAGTCAAGGCCAAAGCAAAGAAACTATAAGCTTCTTCAAGGTGATTACATATAAAGAGATCTCTATGATATCATTTGGATGAAAATCCTAAGACCTAAGACTCCCAATATGTGAGGACTAGTGAGCACTGAAGCCCTTGCATGAGCATATGATTTAGAGTTCATCCCACTGTTACTTAATCACTTCACTCACAGGACTTTACAAGTTGTTCTTCAATCCGTCTTAATTGAAAGAACCTCTGAGCATAATTCATTTCTTGCTTGGGGGCAAGCAAGCTTTAAGTTTGGTGTTGTGATGACAAGTCATCTTAGCCTAGTTTCACTAGCCTTTTTCTTTTATTTTCAATTGAATTATGCACTTTCTTGAGCCATAAGCAAGCCAATTGGGTAGATTTTCATGCTTCCTTTGATTTAATCAACCATAGATAAATTAATGCAATTTCATGAGGTTTTATGCTATAATTGTCACATATTATGAAAGAATGAATATCTCATGATTTTGAGCATAGCTTTGATGTGTTTGGTTTATTAATGATAGGTGAAGAAAGCTTGGAGAAAGGTTGAAGCAAGAAGGAATGGCTAGGAGGAAGAGAGGACAAAAAGTTTGAGCAAAAGTTTGCCTCAAACTTTAGCTCAAACTTTTGGAATAAGTAAAAATGAACCAGGGAGCAAAAAGCTGGACCAAAAGTTTGCCTCAAACTTTTGTGCAAACTTTTGGGCAAAAAGCTTGAGCCAACGTTTGCCTCAAACTTTTTGGCAAACGTTGGCATCACAAATCAACACCCTGGAGAGCAAAAGTTTGCACCAACGTTTGCCTCAAACGTTTTGGCAAAGGTTGGCGCCATGAACAAGACACCTTGGAGAGCAAAAGTTTGCGCCAACGTTTGCCTCAAACTTTTTGGCAAACGTTGGCGCCATGAGTGTGCAAGGGAAGGCCAACGTTTGAGCAAAAGTTTGACCCCAAACTTTAGCTCAAACGTTGGTATCAGCAAAATAGGGTGGCTGATGTGAAAAGTTGGAGTAAAAGTTTGCCTCAAACTTTTACTCAAACTTTTACTCAAGCTTTCATGATTCCAAACCCAGTTCAATTCGGTTCTTCTCCAAACTCCAAGAGCAATCAACCAAGGCCTCTATCAACCCAATTCCATCAAGAGCAAAGGCCCAATTGAAGGCTTGAAGACCATTTGAAGAAAGTGTATAAATAGCATAGGATTTAAGTTTTTAGGGGAGCTTTCCTTTTCGGTTTTGATTAGTGCACTTAGTAGAGAGCTCATTTTACATTTCTTGGCATTGTTGTTTTAATTCAAGAGAATTTGGGAGGAGAATTGATCTCTCTTCCTCCTTGTTCTTGCCCAGAACTCTTTACTTTCCTTGTCTTGGATCTTGGGTTGGAGAATTGAAGGAAATCTGTTTCAATCTCATCCTGAGATCTCTCTGCTTCATTTTACTGCATAATTGAATTTCCATTTTAGTTAATTGCTTCTGTCTTCTACTTTCTCTGCAATTTACATTTCCTTTGCAATTGTTCTTGTTGGATCTAGGAAGGCATTGAGATCTAGACTTAGTTTTCTAGTCTCTTGAGTCCTGAGATCTAAATTCTCATCTTACTTTCTCTGTTTAACGCTTTTCATGCTCATTTACAATTCTGTTTTTAGATCCGGTTCAATTCTAGTTATCTTCTATTCCTCTGCTTGTTGAATTTTACTTTCCCTTGTTTAATTTCTACAAATCCAATTCCCAATTCCCTTTACAATTCAAGCCATTTACATTTCTTGCACTTTAAGATTCTGCAATTTACATTTCTTGCGTTCTAAGTTTCTGCCATTTAATTTCTTGTTCTTTAAGATTCAGCACTTTAAATTTCAGTTCTCTTTAAATTCAATGCAATTTACCCATTCCCTTTACTTTCCATGCAATCTAAATTCTGCAAATCACAAATCACTCAACCAAATCTTGATTCGCTTGACTAAATCAACCACTAAACTAAAATTGCTCAATCCTTCAATCCCTATGGGATCGACCTCACTCCCGTGAGTTATTATTACTTGATGCGACCCGGTGCACTTGCCGGTGAGTTTTGTGTCGGATCGTTTTCCGCTACATCAAGATACAAGTCAATGATCAGGAGGTTCCCTCCTGACATGTTCTCAGACTGGATTAGGCTGCAAATCTTCTATGATGGCTTCTCTGAAATAGCCAAAATATTTCTGGACAATTCTGCAGGTGACTCTCTACATATGAAAAATACTCCTGAAGAGGCTAATGAGCTGATTGAGATGGTTGCTAACAACCAATATCCGTACACCTCTGAGAGGAATCCTGTGAAGAAAGAAATCATGGAGCTAGATACTTTGGATGCCATTTTTTCCTAGAATAAGGCCATGTCTCAACAAATCAACATGATTATCCAGCACTTGAGTGGGATGCAAGTCTCAGTTGTTAATACTCAAGATACATCTTATGACATGAGTAGTTATTTTAACCAAGCGGAGATTTATGGCTATGCTCAATCCACTCCTGAACAGGTTAACTATGTGGGAAATTCCTCCAGAAATCCCAATAATGATCCTTATTCTAACACATTTAATTAGGGATTGAGGAATCATCCAAATTTTGGATGGAGAGAGAAACCCCAGAAGACTCAGCCGAATTTCAACAACTTTCAAGGTGGTTTTAATCAGAACAAGTTCAACAACCGTCAGTTTCGATCCTCTCAGCAGCAACAAGCGACTGCCCACCTCCCAAGGCACCCCTGACTTGGCCTTTATAGTTGCCGAACTCTCCAAGACCACTCATAGTTTCATACAGGATACCAGAGCTTCAATTAGGAACTTGGAAGCATAAGTGGGTCAATTGAGTAAGTGAATACCTAAGTGGCTTCCTAACACTCTTCCGGGTGACACAGAGGTAAATCCAAGAGAATAATACAAGGCCATCAAAGTTACTAATGAATTCGTGCCAAAGGAGAAAGCATGTGTTGTTGAAATTGAAGAGAAGGCTGAGAGCACCATAGTACATGCTTTATCCAAAGCATCCGAGCACACACCGAAGTCACCATGATCTCAGAAGCCCCAAAAGGAGACCAAGGACGGGCAATTCTCGCTGTTCTTGGAAAACTTCAAAAAGGTGCAAATTAATATTCCTTTTGCTGAGGTACTGGAGCATATACCTCTCTATGTTGACTTCATGAAGGGCTTACTCTCTGAAAAGAAGACCCTAAAGGGAGATGAAACAATGGTCCTGACTGAGGAATGTAGTACATTAATTTAGAGCAAGTTGCCAAGGAAGATGCTGGATCCAGGAAGCTTTCATATTCCATGCACTATTGGGAGCATCAACTTTGACAAAGCCTTATGTGATCTTGGTGCGGGCATCAATCTAATGCCCTTGTCTGTGATGAAGAAGCTTGGAGTTCAAGAAGCACAACCAACAAGGATAACACTTCAAATGGCAGAAAAGTCTCTAAAATAGGCACATGGAATAGTAGAGAATGTCTTAGTCAAAGTTGAAGAACTTTTTCTCCTTGTAGATTTAGTGATTCTTGACATGGGAGAAGATGCAAATGATTCTTTGATCCTTGAAAGACCATTTCTGGCCACTGGGAGAGCTTTAATTGATGTGAAAAAATGTGAGCTGGTTTTGAGGATGCGGGAGGATTACTTGGTATTCAAGGTTTTTAAACCTTTACACCACTCTGGTGAAGGATGCGCTTGCATGAAGGATGAGATCACTAACCCAAGTCTCTAAGGGTGCCTGACTGAAGTATAGCAAAGTCCAAAGCTCAAACCTCCTTTGGTCGGAACTAATAAAATTCTCCCTGACATCAAACCTATGTTTGGTGTTGGGTATGTATCATCTACCAAGGAGCAAGTTCCCAAGAAGAATTACCTAGAGGTTGGAGGAACAAGAAGAATTCTACTGACGACTTCTCACCCGGAATGAAGGTAGTAATCACTAAGAGTCCAATTCTGCCTCATACAGTGAACAGGATCCTGTCTCTTGAGCACATTGAATTAATCCATGATAGCACAGGAAAAAGATTCACATTGAGGGGTAAAGAGCTAAGCCCCTGATAAATCCATATTTTATGATGTATTTTTTGCTCAATTTAAGTGACTTATTCAATCCCTCATCCACTTATTCATGTAAATTGCATGATTTTACTTTTCCTTCTTTATTATGTGATATATGTGAAAAACCTGTTTTCTATGCTTTAAAAGTATTAATTTTAATTACCCTTTATTACCATTCGATGCTGTGATTTGTGTGTTAAGTATTTTCAGATCTCCTAAGGCAGGAATGGCTTAGAGGACAGAAAGGAAACATACAAAATGGAAGGAAAGCACAAAAATGGAGTCTTGAAGAAAAAGGCAGCAACGCGAACGCATGGACGACGCAGCCACGTGCCTAGCGCGGAAAGGCAGCGACACGAACGCGTGACTGACGCGGATGCGTGCCTTGAGCAGAACGCAAATGACGCGTACGCTTGACCGACGCGACTGCGTGGAAGAGCAGAGCTCCAGATGATGCGACCGCGTGACCTACAAAGACGCATGACAGACGCCACGTGCAGAATCTGCAGAAAATGCCCCCAGTGATTTCTGGACCCTTTTTCGGCCCAATTCTGAATCCAGAAACACAGAATATAAGCCAGAAAATGGAGGAATCAAAGGAGATATCATACATTCATAATTTTAGGATTAGATGTAGTTTTTAGAGAGAGAAGTTATCTCCTCTCTCTTAGGTTTTAGGATTAGGATTCCTCTTAAAGGATTTAGGATTTCAACTTCCTCTCAGGTTCAATATTCCTTTTATATTTTTATTTATTCTAACGCTTTTATTCGTATCTGACTTATGTTACCAATTTGGCTCATGAGCTCTTTATGTTTAGATTGATTTTCTTTTATTAATACAATTGAGGTATTTCAGATTTATCTTTAGCTTTTTTATATTCTTGGCTTTAATTGATTAATTGGAGACTCTTGAGTTATCAAACTCATCGTGATTGATAATTGTTATTTTTGCTAATTGAATTGAATTCCACTAACTCTAGTCCTTTCTTAGAAATTTACTAGGACTTGAGGATCAAACTAATTAGTCCACTTGACTTTCCTTTTCTTTAGTAAAGGTTAACTAAGTGCGATTAGAACTCAATTCTCATCACCATCGATAAGGATAGCTAGGATAGGACTTCCAAATTTTCGTACCTTGCCAAGAGTTTTATTAGATATTAATTTATTAATTCCTGCAATTTATTTTCCGTGTTCAAATCTTTTAAAACCCAAAATTCTACCTTTTCCATAGCTAATAATAAATCATACTTCCCTGCAATTCCTTGAGAAGACGACCCGAGATTTGAATACTTCGGTTTATAAATTTTATTGGGTTTGTTACTTGTGACAACTAAAATGTTTGTAAGAAAGGAATTCTTGTCGGTCTAGAAGCTAT
Source organism: Arachis hypogaea (assembly GCF_003086295.3). Lineage (NCBI taxonomy): Eukaryota > Viridiplantae > Streptophyta > Magnoliopsida > Fabales > Fabaceae > Arachis > Arachis hypogaea. The sequence continues at coordinate 103,228,424 of NC_092052.1, read as the reverse complement.
ACTTACAACACGAATTTATTTGAAAAAATTCTAGATCGCGTGAGAGTTTCGTTCTTCAAAATGGCACCGTTGCCGAGGAATTGCAAACGTGTGCCTTATTATTGGTTATTGTAAACATTTCTCTTTTGCTTGTTTATTTGTTTCTGTTTTCATTTTTAATTCTTATTAGCTACCATGAATTCTCACCTCTCTCGCTTTGAGTTTGGTTCTAATATTGTTGAAAGGAATGAAAGCTATAGCAGGAACATGCATAAAGGTCAGAGCAATCAAGGATGGATGGAGCCATGAGGACTTGATCAACCCTTTAGGCAACAACACCCTCCACGGTATCACAGACGATGACCATTATACAATGCATGCCAAGGCAATAGATACGGTGGATCCCTTTGTAATTACCAAGTTCCACCCTGTGCTTATGAATCACCCTCTCAACATAGCTTTGAACCACCACACTCACAAGTTCCTTTTCACCATTCACCACCATATGACCCTTATCCACCACAATTCCAATCTAATTACTCCCAAGAACCACCACCGCAACATTTACCATCCCCATATCCTTATCAAGAAGAACCACCTCTGTATTATGAGCCCTCTCTCCCAACCAATAAACCCTCATATCCACCCCAATCTCCAATGGATGACAAACTTCGTGTTCTTCTTCAAGGGCAAGCGAAGATGCAAAGGGACGTGCTGGAACTCACTACTGCCTTAACCGAGGTGATAAATAAATTAGCTTCCCAACATCTGAGCACTCAGAGTACTCCCATGACTACATGTGGAGAATCAAAAGAAGAGCGTAGCATGAAGGAGGCACTAGAAACTTTGGTGGACAATGAGGAGTATGGCTTTGTATTGGAACAAGTGGAGGAAGCCATAATAGTTGTAGAGGAAGAAGTGGTTGAAGATTTAGGAGATGCTGAACCTCCATGGTAATCGAGAACTGTAAAGGATTCCGCCGAGAAGTTCGAATTTGATGCCAAGGAGGATATTGCACAACCTCCAAAGCATATACCTTGTGAAAAATTGGACGGAACAAACCAAGAAATTGATTCCTTAGGCAGTGATGATCATGAATCAACCTCTCCTAGTCATGAACTTGCATCTGTAACTGAACTCCATGAGCCTGAAGAACCTTATCCAAGTGAATACGAAGATGATGTCGAAGTAGATTTCTCTCAATCTCCAACTTATGACTTGAGTGCCGAGGAAGACATAGAAGGCTTTGATCAAGACGCAGTTGCAGTTGAAGAATTTTGCAAAGAAGTGGAGGAATTCACAGAAGAATACAAGGGAGTAAAGCTTACAGAACCACTGGAAACACCTATCCCAAGGCCATTACCACCTAATACAAGCTTCAAGTGGGTACAATCCTTAATCTTTGTCTTTACTTTTCCACTAGAATATGGTTTGCTTGAAACAGATGGCCAGCTTAGAGCTCTCTGCAGCTTTAAGAGTAAGAGGAAAATGGCTCGTACTCAGAGCTGGTGTGCAAGATTCAATAGGGTTCCACGCTTCAATTCGAAGTGCACGGATTGGTATCAAGTTCAATTGAATGGGTCTCAAAAGGCGTTTGGTCATCTTGGTGAGAATACAATTTCTAAACCGCCCGGATGGAAGAATATAGATCAAGACAAAGGCAGATTTAAAAGCAAAGTTTGGGATCCTGGAATCTATTCTGATTTTCGTCACCCCGGGAGCCTGAGAATCTGTTTGAAGCTGCTCAAAAGCTTTACATGCCTAGTTTGGGACCCCGGAGGCTGTTGGCATTCCAAACATTGGTGGAGATTTCTGGATGAATTTAAGCACAAGCCACCATAACAAGAAGCTCATCAAATGTCCAACTTAAGGACTTTAACTAAAAGTACTAGGTGGGAGACAACCCACCATGGTATGATCGTTCCTGTTTTAATTTTATTTCGTTTTGTTTGTTTTTATATTGTTTTATTCTCATTGAACCTGGATATTATTCGTAGCATTTACATTAGCATTGCATACTGCATAATTGCATAATTGCATAAAAAAAAGAGATCACCCCACGTGAGCGCGCAGGCCACGCGTGGGCGTGAGATGGAAATCGGCGTAAAGATCCAACGCCCAGAAAGCTGGGATGGAATCGTGCGGCTGGTGTGCATTTAGCACAAAACAGCCCACGTGTTCACGTCCCTGACGCGAACGCGTCACTTGCAAAACACTCATCCCACGCGAAAGTGTGAGCGACGCGTCCGCGTCGCGTGGATGTTATGGCCCCCTAAATGGAGACAGAGAGTTGCGCTGAAACGACGCTGGAAGTGTGCGTCTAGCACAATTTTCAGCGACACGGTCGCGTGCCTCACGCGTCCGCATCACCCATCTTTTACCCAACCCCCACGATTGCGTCAATCACGCGACCGCGTCGAACCTATTTCACCCTAGTCATGCGATCGCGTGCTCTACGCGTTCGCATGGATTCAAAAATACTAACCCCCTTCACGCGAAACCCTATCCGTTGCGCCCCCAAACCACCCCCCTTCTTCTTCTCTTCTCTGCAAACCCCTCCCTCCTCTGCCACCCAACCACCACCACTCCGACCACCGCACCGCCAAGCCACCACCGCACCCCACCACCGAAACCCACCCTCTCTCCTTATCTTCTTTCTCTTTTTCCTCCACCACTCTCTTCCACCCTTCTCACCCACCGCCGCCCTCTTCCACCACTGCCCCCCCACCGCGGCCATCCTCAGACCGCCGTCTCCCACCACCACAGCCCCCACGACCCTCGCCCCCTCCTTCATTCCTCTCCCACCTCCTCCAACCCAAACCCCAACCTTCACCCCGCCCTTGCTCCACCACCGCGCTGCCATGCTCTCTCCCAGCGCCGCTGCGTCTCCACCACCATCTCTCTACCCTCACCTCTGTTTATACACATACCAGGTTCCGCTGAACACCGATTTCTCTATCTTCCGTAGTTAGTTGCATATTTTCAGATTCTGTTCAATTTTGGATAATTAGAGATGCATGTTTGTAGTGGATTCTAGGTGGTTAGGTAGCTAGGATGTGGTTAGTAGATTTAGGCCTGATAATTGCGCCGTTCTTGTTACTTGTTTTCCCTATTCTACAATTTTGATCTGGCTATGATGTTAATACTGTTCATATGCTATTCCTTAATGTTTCATGCTGCTATTAGCCTGTTCTTTACTGTTCCTACTATTTATGACTCTTTGCAGCATTTCTTTTTATCTCATATGAACTGTTTTTCTTGCTGTTTATCACTCGGGAACATCCAATTTTAGCCGGAATGCTGCCCAATTTTTTGCAAATTGTTTTCATGTATTGAGTTTGGAAACTTATTATTTTGCCTTACTTGGCTACAACTGATGAGCGGATAATTTATACGCTTTTTGGCATTGTTTTTAGTATGTTTTTAGTAGGATCTAGTTACTTTTAGGGATGTTTTCATTAGTTTTTATGTTAAATTCACATTTCTGGACTTTACTATGAGTTTGTGTGTTTTTCTGTGATTTCAGGTATTTTCTGGCTGAAATTGAGGGACTTGAGCAAAAATCAGATTCAGAGGTTGAAGAAGGACTGCTGATGCTGTTGGATTTTGACCTCCCTGCACTCAAAATGGATTTTCTGGAGCTACAGAACTCAAAATGGTGCGCTTCCAATTGCGTTAGAAAGTAGACATCCAGGAATTTCCAGCAATGTATAATAGTCCATACGTTTCTAAAGTTTAGATGACGCAAATTGGCATTCAACGCCAGCTCTCTGCCCAATTCTGGCGTCCAGCGCCAGAAACAAGTTGCAAAGTGGAGTTCAACGCCCAAACTGGCACCAAAACTGGCGTTCAACTCCAGGAATGACCTCTACACGTGTAACACTCAAGCTCAGCCCAAGCACACACCAAGTGGGCCCCGGAAGTGGATTTATGCATCAATTACTTACTTCTGTAAACCCTAGTAGCTAGTTTATTATAAATAGGACTTTTTACTATTGTACTAGACATCTTTGAATCTTTGGAATCATCTTTGGATGCCTGGTTCTTAGATCAGAGGGGCTGGCCATTCGGCCATGCCTGGACCTTTCACTTATGTATTTTCAACGGTAGAGTTTCTGCACTCCATAGATTAAGGTGTGGAGCTCTGCTGTTCCTCAAAGATTAATGCAAAGTACTACTGTTTTCTATTCAATTCATCTTATTTCGCTTCTAAGATATTCATTCGCACTTCAACCTGAATGTGATGAACGTGACAATATCATCATTCCCTATGAACGCGTGCCTGACAACCACTTCCGTTCTACATTAGATTGAATGAGTATCTCTTAGATCTCTTAATCAGAATCTTCGTGGTGTAAGCTAGAATGATGGCGGCATTCAAGAGAATCCGGAAAGTCTAAACCTTGTCTGTGGTATTCCGAGTAGGATTCAATGATTGAATGACTGTGACGAGCTTCAAACTCACGAGTACTGGGCGTAGTGACAGACGCAAAAGGAGGGTGAATCCTATTCCAGCATGATCGGGAACCTCAGATGATTAGCCGTGCCGTGACAGGGCATCTTGGACCATTTTCACAAGAGGAGGGGATGTAGCCACTGACAACGGTGATGCCCTTGCATAAAGCCAGCCATGGAAAGGAGTAAGACTGATTGGATGAAGACAGCAGGAAAGCAGAGGTTCAGAGGAACGAAAGCATCTCTATGCGCTTATCTGAAATTCTCACCAATGATTTACATAAGTATTTCTATCCCTATTTTATTAATTATTTTCGAAAACCACATTACTATTTTATATCCGCCTGACTGAGATTTACAAGGTGACTATAGCTTGCTTCATACCAACAATCTCCGTGGGATTCGACCCTTACTCACGTAAGGTATTACTTGGACGACCCAGTGCACTTGCTGGTTAGTTGTGCGAAGTTGTGAACCATGGTATTGGCATCATGTTTTAGGCGCCATTGCCAGGGAAAGAAAGAGCAATGAATTTTACATAATCAAAGTGTAATCACAATTTCGTCCACCAAGTTTTTGGCGCCGTTGTCGGGGATTGTTCGAGTTTGGACAACTGACGGTTCATCTTGTTGCTCAGATTAGGTAATTTTCTTTTTGTTTTATTTTCAAAAATTTTTCAAAAATCTTTCAAAAATTTCTCATAAGTTTTCGAAAAAAAAATATATTTTAAAATAAAATGTTTTCAAAAAAATTATTTTTCTTCAGAATTTTTAAGAATGAATTCTAGTGTTTCATAAAAGCATGTTGAAGCCTGGTTGGCTGTAAAGCCACGACTGTAGGGCATGTTAGGCGTGTCATGTCTGAGTACATGCTAAAGCTTGGCTGGCTATTAAGCCATGCCTTACCCTTTGATTGGAGCTTTAGACTAAAGAGCATAAGATTCCTGGAATTCATATTAAAAATTTTGGAATCCTTATTTTTCTTTTTCAAAATGATTTTCGAAAAAATTAAAAGAAAATACAAAAAAATTCATAAAATCAAAAAAATCAAAAATATTTTTGTGTTTCTTGTTTGAGTCTTGAGTCATGTTATAAGTTTGGTGTCAATTGCATGTGCATCTTGCATTTTTCGAAAATAATCATGCATTCATAGTGTTCTTCATGATCTTCAAGTTGTTCTTGGTAAGTCTTCTTGTTTGATCTTTGCATTTGCATGTTTTGTGTCTTTTCTTGTTTTTCATATGCATTCTTGAATTCTTAGTGTCTAAGCATTAAAGAATTCTAAGTTTGGTGTCTTGCATGTTTTCTTTGCATTAAAAATTTTTCAAAAATATGTTCTTGATGTTCATCATAATCTTCATAGTGTTCTTGGTGTTCATCTTGACATTCATAGCATTCTTGCATGCATCACATGTTTTGATCCATAACTTTCATGCATTGCATCATTTTTCTTGTTTTTCTCTCTCTCATCATAAAAATTCAAAAATAAAAAAATATCTTTCCCTTTTTCTCTCTTAAAATTTCGAAAATTAGATTTGAATCATTTGACTTTTTCAAAAAATTTTAAAATCTAGTTGTTTTTATGAGTCAAATCAAATTTTCAATTTAAAAATCTTATCTTTTTCAAAATCTTTTTCAAAAATCAAATCTTTTTCATTTTTTTTAGTTATTTTCGAAATTATAAAAATATTTTTCAAAAATATTTTTTCTTAATTTTATCTCATAATTTTCGAAAATAACATCATCAATTAATGTTTTGATTCAAAAATTTCAATTTTGTTACTTGCTTGTTAAGAAAGATTCAAACTTTGAGTTCTAGAATCATATCTTGTGATTTCTTGTGAATCAAGTCATTAATTATGATTTTAAAAATCAAATCTTTTTCAAAACTAATTTCAATCATATCTTTTCAAAAATATCTTCTTATCTTATCTTTTTCAAAAAAATTTGATTCTCAAAATATCTTTTCTAACTTCCTAACTTTTTATCTTTTCAAAATTGATTTTCAAATTTATTTCAACTAACTAACTAACTTTTTGTTTGTTTCCTACCTTTTTCAAAACTACCTAACTAACTCTCTCTCTCTAATTTTCGAAAAAATCTTCCCTCTTTTTCAAAATTTCTTTTTAATTAGACTAATTATTTTATTTTTATTTTGAATTTTCGAAAAAAAAACTACTAACCTTTTTCAAAAACTATTTTCGAAAATCACTAACTCTTTTTCAAAAATTATTTTCGAAAATTCTCTCCTCCTCTCATCCCCTTCTATTTATTTATTCATCTACTAACACTTCTCTTCATCTCACATCTCTGCTCCTATCATCACCTTTGTGTTTGGATTCTTCATTCTTCTTCACCCCTATTCCTTTTCTTCTTCTACTAACAATAAGGAACCTCTTTACTGTGACATAGAGGATTCCTCTTCTTCTTTTTTTCTCTTCTCTTTCTTATGAACAGGGACAAAGAAAAAGGCATTCTTGTTGAAGCTGATCCAGAACCTGAAAGGACTCTGAAGAGGAAACTAAGAGAAGCTAAATTACAACAATCCAGAGACAACCTTATTGAAAATTTCGAACAAGTAAAGGAGATGGCAGCCGAACCCAACAACAATAATGCAAGGAGAATGCTTGGTGACTTTACTGCACCTAATTCCAATTTACATTTGGAGCAAACAATTTTGAGCTGAAACCTCAGCTAGTTTCTCTGATGCAGCAGAACTGCAAGTTTCATGGACTTCCATCTGAAGATCCTTTTCAGTTCTTAACTGAATTCTTGCAGATCTGTGATACTGTTAAGACTAATGGAGTAGATCTTGAAGTCTACAGGCTCATGCTTTTCCCTTTTGCTGTAAGAGACAGAGCTAGAGTGTGGTTGGACTCTCAACCCAAAGACAGCCTGAACTCTTGGGATAAGCTGGTCACGGCTTTCTTAGCCAAGTTCTTTCCTCCTCAAAAGCTGAGTAAGCTTAGAGTGGATGTTCAGACCTTCAGACAGAAGGAAGGTGAATCCCTCTATGAAGCTTGGGAAAGATACAAACAATTGACCAAAAAGTGTCCTTCTGACATGCTTTCAGAATGGACCATCCTGGACATATTCTATGATGGTTTATCTGAGCTATCAAAGATGTCATTGGATACTTCTGCAGGTGGATCCATTCACCTAAAGAAAATGCCTGCAGAAGCTCAAGAACTCATTGACATGGTTGCTAATAACCAGTTCATGTACACTTCTGAGAGGAATCCTGTGAGTAATGGGACGCCTATGAGGAAGGGAGTTCTTGAAGTTGATACTCTGAATGCCATATTGGCTCAGAACAAAATATTGACTCAGCAAGTCAATATGATTTCTCAGAGTCTGAATGGAATGCAAGCTGCATCCAACAGTACTCAAGAGGCTTCTTATGCAGAAGAAGCTTATGATCCTGAAAACCCTGCAATAGCAGAGGTGAATTACTTAGGTGAACCTTATGGAAACACCTATAACCCATCATAGAGAAATCATCCAAATCTCTCATGGAAGGATCAAAGGCCTCAACAAGGCTTTAATAATGGTGGAAGAAACAGGTTTAGCAATAGCAAGCCTTTTCCATCATCCACTCAGCAACAGACAGAGAATTCTGAGCAGAATTCATCTAGCTTAGCAAATTTAGTCTCTGATCTATCTAAGGCCACTGTGAGTTTCATGAATGAAACAAGGTCTTCCATTAGAAATTTGGAAGCACAAGTGGGCCAGCTGAGTAAAAGGATCACTGAAATCCCTCCTAGTACTCTCCCAAGCAATACAGAAGAAAATCCAAAAGGAGAGTGCAAGGCCATTGACATAAGCACCATGGCCGAACCTGTAAGGGAAGGAGAGGACGTGAATCCCAAGGAGGAAGACCTCCTGGGACGTCCAGTGATCAATAAGGAGCTTCCCTCTGAGGAACCTAAGGAATCTGAGACTCATCTAGAGACATAGAGATTCCATTGAACCTCCTTATGCAATTCATGAGCTCTGATGAGTATTCCTCTTCTGAAGAGAATGAGGATGTTACTGAAGAGCAAGCTGCCAAGTTCCTTGGTGCAATCATGAAGCTAAATGCCAAATTATTTGGCATTGATACTTGGGAAGATGAACCTCCCTTGTTCACCAATGAACTAAGTGATCTGGATCAACTGACATTGCTTCAGAAGAGACAGGATCCTGGAAAGTTCATAATACCTTGTACTATAGGCACCATGATCTTTAAGGCTCTGTGTGACCTTGGTTCAGGGATAAACCTCATGCCTCTCTCTGTAATAGAGAAACTGGGAATCTATGGGGTACAAGCTGCTAAAATCTCATTAGAGATGGCAGACAATTCAAGAAAACAGGCTTATGGACAAGTAGAGGACGTGTTAGTAAAGGTTGAAGGCCTTTACATCCCTGCTAATTTTATAGTCCTGGATACTGGAAAGGAAGAGGATGAATCCATCATCCTAGGAAGACCTTTCCCTAGCCACAGCAAGAGATGTGATTGATGTGGACAGAGGAGAATTGATCATTCAATTAAATGAGGACAACCTTGTGTTTACAACTCAAGGATCTCTCTCTGCATCCATGGAGAGGAAGCAGAAAAAGCTTCTCTCAAAGCAGAGTCAAACAAAGCCCCCACAGTCAAACTCTAAGTTTGGTGTTGGGAGGCCACAACCAAACTCTAAGTTTGGTGTCAAACCCCCATATCCAAACTCTAAGTTTGGTGTTGGGAGGTCTCAACAAAGCTCTGCACATCTGTGAGGCTCCATGAGAGCCCACTGTCAAGCTATTGACATTAAAGAAGCGCTTGTTGGGAGGCAACCCAATGTTTATTTATCTAATTTTAATTTTGTTTTTCATGTTTTCTTAGGTTCATGATCATGTGGAGTCACAAAATAAATATAAAAATTGAAAACGGAATCAAAAACAGCAGAAGAAAAATCACACCCTGGAGGAAGACCTTACTGGCGTTTAAACGCCAGTAAGAAGCATATTTTGGGCGTTCAACGCCAGAACAGAGCATGGTTCTGGCGCTGAACGCCAGCAATGGGCAGCATCTGGGCGTTTGAACGCCAGAATTGCACCCTGGAGGAGAGCTGGCGCTGAACGCCCAAAACAAGCATGGTTCTGGCGTTCAACGCCAGAAATAGGCTACAAATGGGCGTTCAACGCCCAGAACAAGCACCAATCTGGTGCTGAACACCCAGAGTTGTGTGCAAGGGCATTTTACATGCCTAATTTGGTGCAAGGTTGTAAATCCTTGAACACCTCAGGATCTGTGGACCCCACAGGATCCCCACCTACCTCCACTCACTTCTTCTCACCCCTCTTTCACACAATCCCATAAACACTCTTCCCCAAAACCCTTTACCAATCACCTCAATCTCTCTTCCCCATCACCTCTTCCCCACTCACATCGATCTCTCTTCCCCATAAACCTACCTCATAAACTCCACCTACCTTGAAAATTCAAAATCAATTTCCCACCCAAACCCACCCTAAATGGCCGAACCTTTACCCCCCTCCATCCCTATATATAACCCTCCATTCTTCCTCATTTTCACACAACACAACCCTCTCTTCTCTTCTTGGCCGAAACACAACCCCCTCTCCCTCTCCTCCATTTCTTCTTCTTCTTCATCTATTCTTTCTTCTCTTGCTCGAGGGCGAGCAAACTTCTAAGTTTGGTGTGGTAAAAGCATAAGATTTTTGTTTTTCCATTACCATTGATGGCACCTAAGACCGAAGAATCCTCTAGAAAAGGAAAAAGGAAGATAAAAGCTTCCACCTCCGAGTCATGGGAGATGAAAATGTTCATCTCCAAAGCCCATCAAGACCACTTCTATGATGTTGTGGCCAAGAAGAAGGTGATCCCCGAGGTCCCTTTCAAACTCAAAAGAAATGAGTATCCGGAGATCCGACATGAAATTCAAAGAAGAGGTTGGGAAGTTCTAACAAACCCTATCCAACAAGTCAGCATCCTAATGGTTCAAGAGTTCTATGCTAATGCATGGATCACTAGGAACCATGATCAAAGTAAGAACCCGAACCCAAAGAATTATCTCACCATGGTTCGGGGGAAATACTTAGATTTTAGTCCGGAAAATGTGAGGTTGGCGTTCAACTTGCCAAACATGGAAGAGAACGCACGCCCCTACACAAGGAGAGTCAACTTTGATCAAAGGTTGGACCAAGTCCTCATGGACATATGTGTAGAAGGAGCTCAATGGAAGATTGACTCCAAAGGCAAGCCGGTTCAACTAAGAAGATTGGACCTCAAGCCTGTGGCTAGAGGATGGTTGGAATTCATCCAATGTCCCATCATCCCCACTAGCAATCGATCTGAAGTTACTGTGGATCGGGCCATCATGATTCATAGCATCATGATTGGAGAGGAAATAGAAGTTCATGAAGTCATCTCTAATGAACTCTACAAAATAGCCGAAAAGTCATCCCCCATGGCAAGGCTAGCTTTTCCTCATCTTATTTGCCATCTATGTTACTCAGCTGGAGCTTTCATAGAAGGAGACATTCCTATTAAGGAAGAGAAGCCCATCACTAAGAAAAAGATGGAGCAAGCAAGAGAGCCCATTCATGGAGCTCAAGAGGCGTATGAAGCTCATCACCATGAGATCCCGGAGATGCCTCAAATGCATTTTCCTCCACAAAACTATTGGGAGCAAATCAACACCTCCCTAGGAGAATTGAGTTCCAATATGGGACAACTAAGGGTGGAACATCAAGAGCACTCCATCATCCTTCATGAAATAAGAGAAGATCAAAAAGCAATGAAGGAGGAGCAACAAAGACAAGGAAGAGACATAGAAGAGCTCAAGGACATCATTGGTTCCTCAAGAAGGAAACGTCACCATCACTAAGGTGGACTCATTCCTTGTTCTTACTTTCTCTGTTTTTCGTTTTCTATGTTAAGTGCTTATCCATGTTTGTGTCTTCATCACATGATCATTAGTAGTTAGTAACTATGTCTTAAAGTTATGAAGGCCCTATGAATCCATCACCTCTCTTAAATAAAAACTGTTTTAATTCAAAAGAACAAGAAGTACATGAGTTTCGAATTATCCTTGAACTTAGTTTAATTATATTGATGTGGTGACAATGCTTCTTTTTTTCTGAATGAATGCTTGAACAGTGCATATATCTTTTGAAGTTGTTGTTTAAGAATGTTAAATATGTTGGCTCTTGAAAGAATGATGACAAGGAGACATGTTATTTGATAATCTGAAAAATTATAAAAATGATTCTTGAAGCAAGAAAAAGCAGCAAAGAACAAAGCTTGCAGAAAAAAAAGGGGGGGGGCGAAAAAAAAATAGAAAGAAAGAGACAAAGCAAGCAGAAAAAGCCAAAAGCTCTTAAAACCAAGAGGCAAGAGCAAAAAGCCAATAACCCTTAAAACCAAAAGGCAAGGGCAAATAAAGAGGATCCCAAGGCTTTGAGCATTAGTGGATAGGAGGGCCTACAGGAATAAAATCCTGGTCTAAGCGGCTAAACCAAGTTGTCCCTAACCATGTGCTTGTGGCGTGTAGGTGTCAAGTGAAAACTTGAGACTGAGCGGTTAAAGTCAAGGTCCAAAGCAAAAAAAAAGAGTGTGCTTAAGAACCCTGGACACCTCTAAATGGGGACTTTAGCAAAGCTGAGTCACAATCTGAGAAGGTTCACCCAATTACGTGTCTGTGGCATTTATGTATCTAGTGGTAATACTGGAAAACAAAGTGCTTAGGGCCACGGCCAAGACTCATAAAGAAGCTGTGTTCAAGAATCATCATACTGAACTAGGAGAGTCAATAACACTATCTGAACTCTGAGTTCCTATAGAAGCCAATCATTCTGAACTTCAATGGATAGAGTGAGATGCCAAAACTATTCAAGAGGCAAAAAGCTATAAGTCCCGCTCATCTGATTGAAGCTATGTTTCATTGATAGTTTGGAATTTATAGTATATTCTCTTCTTTTTTATCCTATTTGATTTTCAGTTGCTTGGGGACAAGCAACAATTTAAGTTTGGTGTTGTGATGAGCGGATAATTTATATGCTTTTTGGCATTGTTTGTAGTATGTTTTTAGTAGGATCTAGTTACTTTTAGGGATGTTTTCATTAGTTTTTATGTTAAATTCACATTTTTGGACTTTACTATGAGTTTGTGTGTTTTTCTATGATTTCAGGTATTTTCTGGCTGAAATTGAGGGACTTGAGCAAAAATCAGATTCAAAGGTTGAAGAAGGACTGCTGATGATGTTGGATTCTGACCTCCCTGCACTCAAAATGGATTTTCTGGAGCTACAGAACTCAAAATGGTGCGCTTCCAATTGCGTTGGAAAGTAGACATCCAGGGATTTCCAGAAATGTATAATAGTCCATACGTTTCTAAAGTTTAGATGACGCAAACTGGCGTTCAACGCCAGCTCTCTGCCAAATTCTGGCGTCCAGCGCCAGAAACAAGTTGCAAAGTGGAGTTCAACGCCCAAACTGGCACCAAAACTGGCGTTCAACTCCAGGAATGACCTCTACACGTGTAACACTCAAGCTCAGCCCAAGCACACACCAAGTGGGCCCCGGAAGTGGATTTATGCATCAATTACTTACTTTTGTAAACCCTAGTAGCTAGTTTATTATAAATAGGACTTTTTACTATTGTACTAGACATCTTTGAATCTTTGGAATCATCTTTGGACGCCTGGTTCTTAGATCAGAGGGGCTGGCCATTCGGCCATGCCTGGACCTTTCACTTATGTATTGTCAACGGTAGAGTTTCTGCACTCCATAGATTAAGGTGTGGAGCTCTGCTGTTCCTCAAAGATTAATGCAAAGTACTACTGTTTTCTATTCAATTCATCTTATTTCGCTTCTAAGATATTCATTCGCACTTCAACCTGAATGTGATGAACGTGACAATCATCATCATTCCCTATGAACGCGTGCCTAACAACCACTTCCGTTCTACATTAGATTGAATGAGTATCTCTTAGATCTCTTAATCGGAATCTTCGTGGTGTAAGCTAGAATGATGGCGGCATTCAAGAGAATCCGGAAAGTCTAAACCTTGTCTGTGGTATTCCGAGTAGGATTCAATGATTGAATGACTGTGACGAGCTTCAAACTCGCGAGTGCTGGGCGTAGTGACAGACGCAAAAGGAGGGTGAATCCTATTCCAGCATGATCGGGAACCTCAGATGATTAGCCGTGCCGTGACAGGGCATCTTAGACCATTTTCACAAGAGGAGGGGATGTAGCCACTAACAACGGTGATGCCCTTGCATAAAGCCAGCCATGGAAAGGAGTAAGACTGATTGGATGAAGACAGCAGGAAAGCAGAGGTTCAGAGGAACGAAAGCATCTCTATGCGCTTATCTGAAATTCTCACCAATGATTTACATAAGTATTTCTATCCCTATTTTATTAATTATTTTCGAAAACCCCATTACTATTTTCTATCCGCATGACTGAGATTTACAAGGTGACCATAGCTTGCTTCATACCAACAATCTCCGTGGGATTCGACCCTTACTCACATAAGGTATTACTTGGACGACCCAGTGCACTTGCTGGTTAGTTGTGCGAAGTTGTGAACCATGGTATTGGCATCATGTTTTTGGCGCCATTGCCAGGGAAAGAAAGAGCAATGAATTTTACATAATCAAAGTGTAATCACAATTTCGTCCACCAACAACCAAACCAATTCATGACTGCCCGGGCTAGCATTCTTATTCCTTTTGATCCCCTAGTTAATAACTTGCACTATTGATGATTTCATGTTAGTTTTGCACCTTTTCTATCCTTCTGAATTATCATCAATACACTGAAATTTTTGCTCGAATATGAGTTGATTATTCTTTAAATTTGTGAATTTATTGTTATCTAGGAAACATTTATCATGCCACTCACTTTAACTTTCTTTTACTAACTCACGGTTTTCACTTTCTACCTTCCTTTTCACCTATTGACCACTTTTGACTTTCTAACTTCTTTTTTTTTTGCTTTAAACCTGACTACTTCAACTTTCTAACTCAGGGCATGATCATTGTTTTTCTTATTTAACTTGAATTCCGCTTATCATATATTTTGGATTGCATTTTTTCTTTTCAGACTTTTTCACTCGTATACAATCCAAATTGCACATATTTTTCCACTCATTTCTTGCTTCTCTTACTATTTTGCCATTATGTGCTTATATTGCTATTATCCTATTTGCCTACTTGTTTTCTTGCTTTTGCTCTTCAATTATATCCTGAAATTTCTGCGTTTCAGGATGTCTGACCCTCAGCGCAAAGGAAAGGGCAAAGCAACCACTAGCAAAAGGAAAAGAGGTGAATCCTCTATGACCATCCTGGATATTTTGCATGATGACTCCTGGCGGGAAAAGCACTTTACCCCGTAGGAGAAGGCTGACCAGCTCCTCACTGCCACAGATCTAGTTAAATTTGCAAACAGATACTGTGAGCTAAAGTATCCAATGTTTGCCACTTCCAGGAACCTGTACCTGGAAAAAACTCTAAAAATTCCAGAAGAACTACAATAGTACACCTCCAAACAGATAAACAGAGAGGCTGGTTCTTTTAGGAAAGAAACTTGACAGAGGTCAATGCTTCCTGGGTCAGAGAATTTTACTGTAACTATTTCAAGACTTTCCTGGATGCAGTGCAACTCAGAGGGAAACAGATTTTGGTCACTGAGAAAGCTATTGAGGACATCCTCCACCTTCAGCCTAAGTCAGATCAGCCTGACGGTTACCAAAAAGGCTGAAGAGGATATGTGATTTATGAGATTTGACTGGGATGCTGTCAAGAAGAGAATAGCCCTTGATCCTACTGTCCCATGGGTCATGGGGAAGAACACAGTGATACCTAAGGGAATCAAGCTGATTTACCTGAATGATGAGGCTCGGCTCTGGCACCAAATTCTGAGCAACTATATGATGCCGAGCACTCATGAGACAGAGCTGCCCGCTGCTATGATCACCCTCATCTGGTGCGTGATGGAGGGTAAGGACCTGTATCTGCCACGTTTCATCCGGTACTATATAGCCAGGGTCCATGTCAAAGGCACTCTCCCTTTCCCTTATCTGATCACCCAGCTAGGCCGTCGAGCTGACGTTCCTTGGGAGCTGGCTGATGCGAAGCCGACTGCTGAAGACTGCAAGAAGATCATTTCTCACAGCAAGAAGTTTCAGGCTTTAGGCTACAGACCCCCATTCCTCACCGCTTCTGGTGAGGCAGCCACATCTTCAGCTGCCCCTTCTGCCTCCCCTGCTGCACCAGCCTCATCCACTGCACATCCACCTGCTCCTGAGCCCATTTATCATTTGGTGCATCGACTCTTCGCCCGCCTAGATCGTATGGAGCGTCGCAATAAGTGGTGCTATGAGCACCTTAAGTTGATGATCTGATCCGGCAGCGACATCCCCTCCGAGCCTGACACCCCTTCTGATACATCTAAGGTGGAGGCGGATGATCATGAGGAGGAGACACATGCCCAGGCTGAGCAGGCAGGACCAGAGCAGGCTACGCCACAGCATGAGGAGCCACACCAGATCCAGGCCGCAGACCCGAAGATTCCTCTACAGTCAGCGCCTCCACTGCAGTAGACCGATCCTCCTACACTTATCCAGCCTGCAGATATTTAGCCTACCACAGAGACACCAGCAGCACATCCTTCCGGTGATGACGCTTCTTCACACCCAGTTTGAGTGAGGATCGAGGACGATGCTATATTTTAAGTGTGGGGAGGTCGCCATCCCTGGCTTATCTTTTTGGTGAACCACTACAGACTCTTCTATCTTATTTTGTTTATTTTTCTGTATTTTTATTTTTATTTTTATTTTTCAGTACTTGCACATTGTTCTTTTGCTGTATTTTTACTTTATTTCCGCATTTTGCACTTTAGTTTATATCTTAAACATTTAGTTTAGTTTGCAATTCTAAACTGATTAGGTATAGAATACGTGGATTAATTAGTATAGTTTACCCTTTTAGCATATAATAGTTTGGTTTAATTGAAAATAAAAGGAGTAAACTAGGAACTTTAGTAAATTAAAGCAATCTACACACCTTGTATATATAGCATTACATGTTAGTTACTTAACAACATTTCTTCAAGGAGGAACACAAAGATTTTAAAATCCACCCTAATATTTACATGGAGAATAATAGGAACTCTTGGTTTCCACTTGCATGACATGTATAGCTGATATATGATTTTTGAGCTGGAGAACACAGCCTGTGAGTTTTGAGCTTAATTGTATGGTTATATTCAAACCATAAATTTCATTCCTGTGTGTTTTGCCCTTCTTTTTCATTCTGGTGTTCTTTACTTTGTTTTAATCTATATGTCCAATATAGAATATGGATACATACCAAGAGATAATTGAGGCCATCATTTGAATTTTTTCTCACTTATCCCAATTTAGCCTACCTTTTACATCACCCTTGTTAGCCCCCTTGAGCTTTTTAATCCCCTCTTGTTCTATAACCACATTACTAGCCTTAAGTAGAAAAATAAAATAAAAATCCCAAGTTGAATCCTTGGTTAGCTTAAGATAGATATTGTGTACAATTTAAGTGTGGGGAATTTTATAGGAACATGGGATGATAGAAACAAAGTAGGGGTTTAAAATGAATAAGTTATTTTAGAAATTTGGGAAGCATGCTCATGTGAAATCAAAATAACTAAATTACCATATGCATAGATTAAAAAATTTTTTATATTTTCAGTACTCAAATAAGGGGATACAAAAATTCCCCAATCGCAAAATAAAAAAGGAATCAATGTACACGGGACAAAATTTCAAAATTAAATTTAATGTTTGAGCTTGTAATACAAAGTGAAAAAATTTGGGTACAGAGGTTAAGGAACTTTAACTTATATAAAGTATGTATGTTACGTGAGATCTTAGACTAATCAAGGATTCACTTTGTTAGCTCACTTAGCCTTATACATATACCCTTACCTTCACCTTGGCCCCATTACAACCTTGAAAAAGACCTCATGATTTTTTTATGTCTGTATTCCATAGTTGTTGATTGGTTAGATGAAGAACAAAGTTTTAGAAAGCAAGGATAGAAAAAGAGTAGAGTGATTAACCCAATAAACACTGAATGACTAGAGAGTAAATACAAAATCCAGTGAGGGTTCAATAGTTCATCACCATATATCTCTGCTTAATTGTTAATTGTCTTGCAAGTTTGTGAAATACTTTTACCTATCTCAATTGTAAAAGTGCTTTAACATTATCTAGGGTTTGGCTATGCATATATGGTTCCTTGAGGATATGAATTAATTTAATTACATGTAAGCTTTATATACAAGTGAATAATAACTAGAATTGCATGACTCATTTAGGTAGTTGCATTTAGAATAGAATGCATTACATGAGATTCCACCATTCTAACTTTACCCTTTTTCTTGGATTTAGCATGAGGACATGCTATTGTTTAAGTGCGGAAAGGTTGATAAACCCATATTTTATGATGTATTTTGTGCTCAATTTAAGTGACTTATTCAATCTCTCACCCACTTATTCATGTAAATTGCATGGTTTTACTTTCACTTCCTTATTATGTGATATATGTGAAAAACATGTTTCTTATGCTTTAAAAGTATTAATTTTAATTACTCTTTATTACCATTCGATGCCGTGATTTGTGTGTTAAGTATTTTCAGATCTCCTAAGGCATGAATGGCTTAGAGGACAGAAAGAAAACATACAAAAATGGAAGGAAAGCACAAAAATAGAGTCTTGAAGAAAAAGGCAGCGACGCGAATGTGTGACTGACGCGGACGCGTGCCTTGAGCAGAACGCAAATGACACGTACGCATGACCGACGCGACCGCGTGGAAGAGCAGAGCTCCAGATGACGCGACCGCATGACCTACGTGGACGCGTGACAGACGCCACGTGCAGAATCTACAGAAAACGCCCCCAGCGATTTCTGGACCCTTTTTTGGCCCAATTCCGAATCCAAAAACACAGAATATAAGCCAGAGAATGGAGGAATCAAAGGAGATATCATACATTCATAATTTTAGGATTAGATGTAGTTTTTAGAGAGAGAGGTTGTCTCCTCTCTCTTAGGTTTTAGGATTAAGATTCCTCTTAAAGAATTTAGGATTTCAACTTCCTCTCAGGTTCAATATTCCTTTTATATTTTTATTTATTCTAACGCTTTTATTTGTATCTGACTTATGTTACCAATTTGTCTCATGAACTCTTTATGTTTAGATTGATTTTCTTTTATTAATACAATTGAGGTATTTCAGATTTATCTTTAGCTTTTTTATATTCTTGGCTTTAATTGATTAATTGGAGACTCTTGAGTTATCAAACTCATCGTGATTGATAATTGTTATTTTTGCTAATTAAATTGAATTCCACTAACTCTAGTCCTTTCTTAGGAATTGACTAAGACTTGAGGATCAAACGTCCACTTGACTTTCCTTTGCTTTAGTAAAGGTTAACTAAGTGGGATTAGAACTCAATTCTCACCACCATCGATAAGGATAACTAGGATATGACTTCCAAATTTTCATACATTGCCAAGACTTTTATTAGATATTAATTTATTAATTCCTACAATTTATTTTCCGTGTTCAAATCTTTTAAAACCCAAAATTCTAACTTTTCCATAGCTAATAATAAATCATACTTCCCTGCAATTCCTTGAGAAGACGACCCGAGATTTGAATACTTCGGTTTATAAATTTTATTGGGTTTGTTACTTGTGACAACCAAAACGTTTGTAAGAAAGGAATTCTTGTCAGTCTAGAAGCTATACTTACAACGCGAATTTATTTGCGAAAATTATAGATCCTGCGAGAGTTTCATTCTTCAGCCCCTATGATCACCCCTCCCAAGTGGAGCTGACCGTCAAGCTAGTGACAGTAAAGAAGCACTTGTTGGGAGGCAACCCAACCATAAGTATCCTTTAGTTTTTTTTTTTCAGTTTGATTTTCATGCATTTTTGTTTTTTTTTTTTTATAGTTTTCCTTGGTTTAATTCTAATTGTGATCATGCAAAGTGCTTAGAACAGGGACAGGAGGACTTAGGAGAAAGAGCAGAACACCTTGAAGAGCATTCAATTCGAAGTGTTTTGGTGGTAAACGCTAGGTGGGCGTTTAACGCCAGACAAGGCAGCAAGGGTGCTAGCGTTAAATGCTAGGAAGGCGTTTAACGCCCAGGATGGACGAGCAGAAGCTGGTGTTAAATTCCAGGTGGACGTTTAACGCCCACAAAGGGCTAAGTTTTCAATGCCAACCATGCCTTGTAGGGAGCTAAACGCTAGCTGGGCGTTTAGCGCCAGGTGACTCGTCTCCCCCCCCCCCCAAAAAAAAGGGTGCCAACTCTGGCGTTAAACACCGAGGCTGTCGTTTAGCGCCAGGAATGCCAGATTTCAATTTGGAAGCGGGGCCTTCACTATAACCAACGGTTATCCCACTCCCCCATCCCTGTGACCATTCAACTTAACAACCTCTCTCTCCCTTCTATCCATTCACATTCATCCTCCACTTTCCCATACATCTATCAATCTTTCCATCACCCAATAAACCCCCATCAATCCCATCAATCTCTCTTCTGTATTAACCATATTTAATTACATTTACCCCCACCCAAACCACCATGATCGAACCCCTTACCCCCTCCTCTATAAATACCCACTCCTTTTTCACTTCTCACCATACTCCCAGCTACTTTCCTACTTCACTTACTTACATTCCTTTCCACTTTCTTTCTTTTGTAACTGTGAATCCCCCTTATACCACTCTCCATTTTTTTACTTTGCTTTCACCACCTTTCACCCATTACCTGAACCCCTCCCTCTCTATCTCCATCATCTCTATCTCCTTCCCTACATTATTTCTATTTCTTCTTTCTTTGCTTGGGGACGAGTAAACCTTTAAGTTTGGTGTGCGACGTTCCGCTTTTTCTTTATTTTCATCATCCATATGGCACCAAAAACTAGAAATCCTCTTCAAGGAAGAGAAAAGAGAAAGCCCCTACATCCGGTCCTTATGACTTCACCCGGTTCTTCTCTAAGACCCATGAGGATCACTTTCACGAAGTCATGAACAAAAAGAAAGTGATCCTCAAAGTTTACTTTGATCTTCAGCCGGAGGAGTACCCGGAGATCTGGGAACATATTCTAAGTTGGGTTTGAAAAGTTCTGGCCAACCCATTACTGTTGTAGGAGTGCTGATGGTCAGGGAGTTTTACGCCAATGCTTGGGTGCAAGGTTCTGAAAACCAAACCGGTTATCAAACCGCTTTAGTTACTGGTTTACTAGTTCATAGGTTCAACCGGTTCGACCGTAGTTGAATTGAAAAAACCGTTTTATAATAAAATAATAAATAAAATATAAATAAACACATTAAAAATAATTATAATTTAATATAAACTTTAAAATATCGTCTAAATTTAAAAGAGAAAGCTCTAAGATGGTTTCAGTTAAGGAAGGTGCTCAATCCATTTGCCAATTTGGAAACATTCAAAATTGCGTTCTATCATTGCTACCAACCGGATATGCATCCAAGCTTGCCAGAAATTTGTTGGAATGAAGTTGCAGAATGGAAAATTGAGTGGGAAGAGATTAAAGCTAGACTAAGGCAACAACAGCAACCACCACAAATCAATCAAGAAGCAACCAAATTTCAGCTATCAACAAAACAAGACTCACAGCAGCATCAACAGAAATTCAAGAAAAAAGAGAGGCAAAAATCGATGCAAATTCAGATTCAACAAGCAATTTAGCAACAAATCAACAACAGATCACAAATTCAATTTCACAAGATTAGTTCACAAATCAATTGAGTCCAGAATATGAAATCGACGAAGATGAGGAATCAGATTTCAATTTTGAATTTCAACCACAACAGCAATAAGAAGAATCAAACAAAAATTGCAGATCAAGCACGAATTCAAAATTCAAATCCAGAAATTCAATAAAAAATAACTCTAAATCTAGAGAATCAAGTACGCTTAGAGACAATTGCAAAGAAAGTAGAATCATAAATCAAGTACGCTTAGAAATTATGATAGTACTAAATTGTACCTTCTGATTTGGAAACTAATAAAAAAAACAAAACAAAAAATTTAAAGCAAAAAAAAATAGAATTAACAACCTAACCAAATAATCAAGAACAACCCAACCAAAGAACAAATCAAAATCAACAATAGGGAAAACGACGGAAGAATAAAAATAAATCAGAATCAAACCAACAATCAGAATAAAAAAGTTCAGAATAAAAAAATAAAAATCAAAATCAAACAGAGGCTCCGTTACAGATGCGGGAGGAAGTGAAGTTTGTGACTGACTTTCGTTAGATGCGGGAGGAAGAGAAGGTTCATTCGAAGCAGAATTATTTTCAGCAATATCATTCCTAGGTAGTTCTTGGTTGATACTTTCATCCTTACCTAAACATTACCAGCAATCCAAACCAATAATCTCAACTCTCAAGTTCACAACAAACAACATTCAAAATTATTAAAAATTATTCACAATTACTCAACAAACAACAAAATCCAGTTCAGTAAACAAAGCAAAATTAGTTCAGTAATTAGTAAACAACAGTTATTAACCAAAGTTTATAGTTCAGTTTAGCAGGATCAGTTGAATCAGTTCACACTTCACAGTTTCACACTACACAGTTCAAAGAAAAATAAAATAGGGTGACAGGGTTCACAGTTTTAGAGTTCATCATGTCACACTGCAGTGACTTCAGTTCACACTTCACAGAGCTTCACAAAATCAGACAACTACTCAATCAAACTCATCAGAGAGACAGAGACATGCTAAACTGAAAAATGAAATTAAAAAAATTACCTGGAACTCTGGATGCTCGAAGGCGCCTTCAACAGAACATGCAATAGGGAGAGTGGGAGACAGCAACACCGAATGACCAAGCAATGGTGGAGCACCTTCGAAGGAACGACGACTGCTGCATGACGGAGGTGGCTTGGTGAACGAACGACAGCTGCTGCGCGATTAGGTGGCTGTTCGAATGAACGACGGCGGCGGCACGACGCGGTGGCTGGACTGAGGTGAGGGACGACCGGATGACGAGCTCGATGAGATGTCGTGTGAGAGTCAGAGAGGCGTTCCCAGTTCTCACTCTCAGTTCTCAGTTTCTGAAGCTCAAAGAGAAGGAGGATACACTCAGGAATCAAGATCGAATTAGGGATTTAGGGCTCCAGAGGCTGAAACAGCAACGTTTTACTGCCCAGCCAAAAAACCAGCCGGGTCACGGTTCGGTTCGACCAACCGGTTACCGGCCGATTCACCATTTCAATTCCGGTTTTCAAATTCTGCGGTTTTGCTGTTTAACCGAATTGTTTTCCTGTGCGGTTCATGGTTCAACCGATTTGACCAGCCAGTCCGAACCAATTTTCAGAACCTTGTGGTTATGGGATTTTATCTTTTTGGATTTTGAAATAAGGAACAAGTAATGTAAATAACAAGGAAATAAAATAATAATTAAGAAAAGTCTTAGCAAGGATTGATAATTGGAATTCCTATCCCCATTATCATAGTCACTTGTGATGGTAATTGTCTTTTGCTATCACTTAGTTAACCTCTAACAATTGAAGGTAAGTCAAGTGAGAAAATCAACATGAACCCTCAAGTCCTAGTCAACTCCTAAGGAAAGACTAGAGTTAGTGGAATTCAAATCAACTAGCAACTTTCAATTGTCAATCAACAAGAGACTTTGACAATTCAAAAGTCTCTAATTACTCAATCTTAGCTAAGAACATAAAAAGCTAGTTTAAAATCCAACCAAGCATTTCATCAAACACTTGGAAGGTACAACATAAAAACATAGAAAAATAATAGAGAATGTAAATTCTAAACCAACAATTGCAAGCATCAATGATAACAAATAAAGGAAGGAGCAATAAACATGAAATACCTCAAATTGCATTAAAAGGGAAATCAAACCTAACATGAGAATTCATAAACTAAAATAGCAACATAAAGAGATCAATAAGAGAATTAGATAAACTAAAGTACTAGAACAAATAAAAGTAGAAGAGAAACTAAATTAAACTAAGATAGAAATATGAAATTGAGAAGAATTAAAACTAAGAAACCTAAA
Organism: Arachis hypogaea; assembly: GCF_003086295.3. Taxonomy (NCBI): domain Eukaryota; kingdom Viridiplantae; phylum Streptophyta; class Magnoliopsida; order Fabales; family Fabaceae; genus Arachis; species Arachis hypogaea. The sequence goes on along the minus strand of NC_092052.1, from coordinate 103,204,899 downwards.
ACTTAGAGAGAGTAGAGAGCCTCTCTCTCTAGAAAACTACATATAAAACCTAAAATTATGTGAATGAAAGTTGTCTCCTTGATTCCCTTACTCTGCAGCTTCTATTATGTGTTTTTGGGCTTGGAACTGGGCTAAAAAGAGCCCAGAAATCGCCCCAGCCTTTCTGCAGATTGCAGCACGTGACGCTTTGTCACGCCTACGCGTCGATGGTCTTCTGTGCGTGTCACGCGTGCGCGTCAGTCATGCACACGCGTCGCTCTGCAATTTCGCCTATCATGCATACGCGTAGTTGCTGTGAAAAGCTTCAAGTCACGCGCACGCATGAGCTATGCGTGCGCGTCGATCTTCGCTGGTCATCTCCTTTGTTTCTTGTGTTCCTTCCATTTTTGCAAGCTTCCTCTCCATCCTCTCTACCATTCTTGTCCTATACATCCTGAAAACACTTAACGCACGGATCACGGCATCGAATGGTATAAAGGGGAATTAAAAATACACAAATTAAAGGCTTATGAAGCAAGTTTTCAATCATAGAACAAAATTGTGAAGGATTTGTAAAACCATGAAAATTGTATGAATAAGTGTGCGAAGAATTGATAAAAACCACTCAATTTAGCACAAGATAAACCATAAAATAATGGTTTATCAATCTCCCCACACTTAAACATTAGCATGTCCTCATGCTAAGCTCAAGGAGACCAAAAGAATGAATAGGGGGAAGCAAGACTCATGTAATGTAACCTATGTACGTGAATGCAACTATATGCTAAGATGTTTCTATCTACTTGGTTAAAAGTAAACAAGTTCTCCAAGACAAACATAAATCAGATTCCACGAATTTAAATCACACATTAAAAGACAAGTAAACTTGTAAGAAGACAGCCCATGAAAGTAGGGAACATAGAATCAAGCATTGAACCCTCACTGGTAGTGTATATGCACTCTAATTGCTCAAGTGTCTAGGGTTAATCTGCTCTCCTCTTCTCTAGTCATGATTTCAAAAATTTTGTTCTTTATCTAACCAATCAACAAATATTTAGTGTACAAATGCAAACATCATGAGGTCTTTTCAAGGTTGTAATGGGGCTAAGGTAAGGGTGAGGATATATGTATGGCCAAGTGAGTTATAATATGAATCTTTGACTAACCTAAGTTCTCACTTAACACACACACGCTCTATATAATTCTAAAATCATGCCTAGTTACCCAAAAATCCCACTTTTGTATCACATACTCATGTATCAATTTTTAATTCCATCACATATGCATTGATCTTTTATTGAACTTAGCATTGGGATAATTTTGTCCCCTATTTATAAGTATTTTTGGTTGTTTTTTATTTTTATTTTTATTATTTTTTTATATATATATAAATGAAAGCATAATATATCAATGCATATGGTTTTTCAATTTTCACATGAGCAAGCACCCAAATTCCTAATATTTTTGTCAATAAAACATAACACATTCTCATTAACACAAGTTCCCATAATTCTCCACACTTAGTTGACACACAATCTCTATCTTAAGCTAACTGATGAGCGGATAATTTATACGCTTTTTGACATAGTTTTTAGTATGTTTTTAGTAGAATCTAGTTACTTTTAGGGATGTTTTTAATAAATTTTATGTTAAATTCACATTTCTGGACTTTACTATGAGTTTGTGTGTTTTTTTGTGATTTCAGGTATTTTCTGGCTGAAATTGAGGGACTTGAGCAGAAATCAGATTCAGAGGTTGAAGAAGGACTGCTGATGCTGTTGGATTCTGACCTCCCTTCACTCAAAGTGGATTTTCTGGAGCTACAGAACTCGAAATGGCGTGCTTTCAATTGCGTTGGAAAGTACACATCCAGGGCTTTCCAGAAATATATAATAGTCCATACTTTGGCCAAGAATAGATGACGTAAACTGGCGTTCAACGCCAGCTTTCTACCCAAATCTGGCATCCAGCGCTAGAAAAGGAGCCAAAACCAGAGTTGAACGCCCAAACTGGCACAAAAGCTGGCGTTCAACTCCAAGAAGGACCTCTACACGTGCAACACTCAGGCACAGCCCAAACACACATCAAGTGGGCCCAGGAAGTGGATTTATACATCAATTACTTACTCATGTAAACCCTAGTAGCTAGTTTATTATAAATAGGACCTTTTACTATTGTATGAGGCATCTTTGGACGCCTGGTTCTTAGATCAGAGGGGCTGGCCATCTCGGCCATGCCTGGACCTTCACTTATGTATTTTCATACGGTAGAGTTTCTACACTCCATAGATTAAGGTGTGGAGCTCTGCTGTTCCTCAAAGATTAATGCAAAGTACTACTGTTTTCTATTCAATTCATCTTATTTCTCTTCTAAGATATCCATTCGCACCCAAGAACGTGATGAAGGTGATGATTATGTGTGACGCTCATCACCATTCTCCCCCATGAACACGTGCCTGACAAACACTTCCGTTCTACTTGAAATAAGCTAGAATGAATATCTCTTAGAGCTCCTAACCAGAATCTTCGTGGCGTAAGCTAGAATGATGGCGGCATTCAAGAGAATCCGGAAAGTCTAAACCTTGTCTGTGGTATTCTGAGTAGGATTCAATGATTGAATAACTGTGACGAGCTTCAAACTCGCGATTGCTGGGCGTTAGTGACAGACGCAAAAGGAGGGTGAATTCTATTCCAGCATGATCGAGAACCGACAGATGATTAGCCGTGCTGTGACAAAGCATGTGAGCATATTTTTCACTGAGAGGAGGGGATGTAGCCACTGACAACGGTGATGCCCTTGCATAAAGCCAGCCATGGAAAGGAGTAAGACTGATTGGATGAAGATAGCAGGAAAGCAGAGGTTCAGAGGAACGAAAAGCATCTCCATTCGCTTATCTGAAATTCCTACCAATGATTTACATAAGTACCTCTATCCCTATTCTATTATTTATTATTCGAAAACATCATTATCAATTTATATCTGCCTAACTGAGATCTGCAAGGTGACCATAGCTTGCTTCATACCGACAATCTCCGTGGGATTCGACCCTTACTCACGTAAGGTATTACTTGGACGACCCAGTGCACTTGCTGGTTAGTTGTATCGAAGTTGTGAACCATGGTATTGGCACCATGTTCTTGGCGCCATTGCCAGGGAAAGAAAGAGCCATGAATTTTACATAATTAAAGTGTAATCACGATTATGCGTACCAAGTTGCTCACGTTGCCAGGGATTGTTCGAGCCTGGACATCACAACTTCGTGCACCAAGTTTTTGGCGCCGTTGCCGGGGATTGTTCGAGTTTGGACAACTGACGGTTTATCTTGTTGCTCAGATTAGGTAATTTTCTTTTTGTTTTCCTTTCAAAAAATTTTCAAAAATATTTCTAAAACTTTCTCATCTGTTTTCGAAAAAAAAAATAAAAATGTTTTCAAAAAATTTTTTATTCAAAATTTTTAAGAATGAATTCTAGTGTTTCATGAAGCATGTGAAGCCTGGCTGGCTGTAAAGCTATGTCTAAATTCTCTTGGACTGAGGCTTCCAAACCATCAGAGGCAAGTTACATATTTGATAAGTAATGAGCAGCAATTTGTTATCAAGAGCAATATACTCTGGTGTTAAATGCTGAAGCTTGGCTGGCCATTGGCCATGTCTAGTGTTTTGGACTGGAGCTTTCTTTGAAAGCTTGGCTGGCTAGTGAGCCATGTCTAATTCCTGGACTGAAGCTTTAGACTAACATGGCAAGATTCCTAGAATTCATGTTAAAAATTTTGGAATCCTTATTTTTTTTTTCACATAATTTTCGAAAAAAAAAATCCAAAAAAATTAGAAAATCATAAAAATCAAAAATATTTTTCTATTTCTTGTTTGAGTCTTAAGTCATATCATAAGTTTGGTGTCATTTGCATGTGCATCTTGCATTTTTCGAAAATTCTCATGCATTCATAGTGTTCTTCATGATCTTCAAGTTGTTCTTGGTAAGTCTTCTTGTTTGATCTTGATGATTTTTTTTTTGTTTTTTTGTGTCTTTTCTTGTTTTTCATATGCATTCTTGAATTCTTAGTGTCTAAGCATTAAAGAATTCTAAGTTTGGTGTCTTGCATGTTTTCTTTGCATTAAAAATTTTTCAAAAATGTGTTCTTGATGTTCATCATGATCTTCATAGTGTTCTTGGTGTTCATCTTGACATTCATAGCATCCTTGCATGCATTCATTGTTTTGATCTAAAAATTTCATGCATTGCATAATTTTCATGTTTTTCATAAAAATTTCAAAAATAAAAAAAAATATCTTTCCCTTTTTCTCTCATCAAATTCGAAAATTGAGTTGACTTTTTCAAAAAATTTTAAAATCAAATTGTTTCTTATGAGTCAAATCAAATTTTCAATTTGAAAATCTTATCTTTTTCAAAATCTTTTTCAAAAATCAAATCTTTCTCAAAATTTTTAGTTATTTTCGAAAATTCAAAAAAAAATATTTTTCAAAAATCTTTTTCTTATTTTTATACCAAATTTTCGAAAATAACATAATCAATTAATGTTTTGATTCAAAAATTTGAAGTTTGTTACTTGCTTGTTAAGAAAGATTCAAACTTTAAGTTCTAGAATCATATCTTGTGATTTCTTATGAATCAAGTCATTAATTGTGATTTTAAAAATCAAATCTTTTTTCAAAAACTAATTTCAATCATATCTTTTCAAAATATCTTCTTATCTTATCTTTTTCAAAAAGTTGGTTTCAAAATATCTTTTCTAACCTCCTAACTTCTTATCTTTTCAAAATTTGTTTCAACTAACTAACTAACTTTTTGTTTGTTTCTTAACTTTTTCAAAACTACCTAACTAACTCTCTCTCTCTAATTTTCGAAAATATCTTCCCTCTTTTTCAAAAATTTCTTTTGAATTAACTAATTATTCTTATTTTTATTTTTAATTTTAAAATTTTTCGAAAAAATACTAACAATTTTCAAAACCATTTTTCGAAAATCACTAACTCTTTTTCAAAATAATTTTCGAAAATTATCCCTCCCCCATCTTATTCTATTTATTCATTCATATCCTAACATCTCATCTCACATCTCTGCCATCCTCACAGTTGTATTTCTTCCATTATATTACATTTTTTGTCTCCCCCTCTTCTTCTACTTACACAGGGATCCCTATACTGTGGTATAAAGGATCTCTATTATTATTATTATTATTCTGTGCCTTCTTCTTTGTCATATGAGCAGGAGCAAGGATAAGAACATTCTTGTGGAAGCAGATCCAGAACCTGAAAGGACTCTGAAGAGAAAATTAAGAGAACCTAAAATACAACAATTCAGAGATAACCTTTCAGAAATTTTCGAACAGGAAAAGGATATGGCAGCCGAAAATAATAATAATGCAAGGAAGATGCTTGGTGACTTTACTGCACCTAATTCCAATTTACATGGAAGAAGCATCTTCATTCCTGCCATTGGAGCAAACAACTTTGAGCTGAAACCTCAATTAGTTTCTCTGATGCAGCAGAACTGCAAGTTTCATGGACTTCCATCTGAAGATCCTTTTCAGTTCTTAACTGAATTCTTGCAGATATGTGATACTGTTAAGACTAATGGAGTAGATCCTGAAGTCTACAGGCTCATGCTTTTCCCTTTTGCTATAAGAGACAGAGCTAGATTATGGTTGGATTCTCAACCCAAAGACAGCCTGAACTCTTGGGATAAGCTGGTTACGGCTTTCTTAGCCAAGTACTTTCCTCCTCAAAAGCTGAGCAAGCTTAGAGATGATGTTCAAACCTTCAGACAGAAAGAAGGTGAATCCCTCTATGAAGCTTGGGAAAGATACAAACAGTTGACCAAAAAGTGTCCTTCTGACATGATTTCAGAATGGACCATCCTGGATATATTCTATGATGGTTTATCTGAGCTATCAAAGATGTCACTGGACACTTCTGAAAGGAATCCTGTGAGCAATGGGACGCCTATGAAGAAGGGAGTTCTTGAAGTTGATACTCTGAATGCCATATTGGCTCAGAATAAAATATTGACTCAGCAAGTCAATATGATCTCTCAGAGTCTGCATGGAATGCAAGCTGCATCCAACAGTACTCAAGAGGCTTCTCATGAAGAAGAAGCTTATGATCTTGAGAACCCTGCAATAGCAGAGGTGAATTACTTAGGTGAACCTTATGGAAACACCTATAACTCATCATGGAGAAATCATCCAAATTTCTCATGGAAGGATCAAAAGCCTCAACAAGGCTTTAACAATGGTGGAAGAAACAGGTTTAACAATAATAAACCTTTCCCATCATCCACTCAGCAACAGACAGAGAACTCTGAACAAAATGCTTCTAATTTAGCAAATCTAGTCTCTGATCTATCTAAGGCCACTGTGAGTTTCATGAATGAAACCAGGTCTTCCATTAGAAATTTGGAAGCACAAGTGGGCCAGCTGAGTAAAAGGATCACTGAAATCCCTCCTAGTACTCTCCCAAGCAATACAGAAGAGAATCCAAAGGGAGAGTGCAAGGCCATTGACATAAGCATCATGGCCGAACCTATGAGGAGAGGAGAGGACGTGAATCCCAAGGAGGAAGACCTCCTGGGACGTCCAGTGATCAATAAGGAGCTTCCCTCTGAGGAACCAAAGGACTTTGAGGCTCATCTAGAGACCATAGAGATTCCATTGAACCTCCTTATGCCCTTCATGAGCTCTGATGAGTATTCCTCTTCTAAAGAGAATGAGGATGTTACTGAAGAGCAAACTGCCAAGTTTCTTGGTGCAATCATGAAGCTGAATGCTAAATTATTTGGCATTGATACTTGGGGAGTTGAGCCTCCCTTGTTCATCAATGAACTAAGTGATCTGGATCAACTGACATTGCCTCAGAAGAGACAGGATCCTGGAAAGTTCATAATACCCTGTACCATAGGCACCATGCTCTTTAAGGCTCTGTGTGACCTTGGTTCAGGAATAAACATCATGCCCCTCTCTGTAATAGAGAAACTGGGAATCTATGGGGTGCAAACTGCTAAAATCTCATTAGAGATGGCAGATAATTCCAGAAAACAAGCTTATGGACAAGTAGAGGACGTGTTAGTAAAGGTTGAGGGCCTTTACATCCCTGCTGATTTCATTGTCCTGGATACTGGAAAGGAAGAGGATGAATCCATCATCCTAGGAAGACCTTTCCTGGCCATAGCAAGAGCTGTGATTGATGTTGACAGAGGTGAAATAGTCCTTCAATGGAATGAGGACTCCCTTGTGTTTAAAACTCAAGGATCTCCCTCTGCAACCATGGAGAGGAAGCAGAAAAAGCTTCTCTCAAAGCAGAGTCAACCAGAGCCCCCACAGTCAAACTCTAAGTTTGGTGTTGGGAGGCCACAACCAAACTCTAAGTTTGGTGTTGAACTCCCATATCCAAACTCTAAGTTTGGTGTTGGAGAGTCTCAACAAAGCTCTGCACATCTATGAGGCTCCATGAGAGCCCACTGTCAAGCTATTGACATTAAAGAAGCGCTTGTTGGGAGGCAACCCAATTTTTATTTATCTAACTATATTTTTCTTAGTTATATGTCTTTGTAGGTTCATGATCACGTGGAGTCACAAAATAAATATAAAAAAATTGAAAACAGAATCAAAAACAGCAGAAGAAAAATCACACCCTGGAGGAGCATCTGTCTGGCGTTCAGCGCCAGAACAGAGCATGGTGCTGGCGCTGAACGCCCAAAATGGGCAGCTTCTGGGCGCTGAACGCCAGAACATGCATGGTTCTGGCGTTCAACGCCAGAAATGGCACACAAATGGGCGTTGAACGCCCAAAATGGCCACCAACCTGGCGCTAAACGCCCAGAGTTGTGTGCAAAGGCATTTTTGCATGCCTAATTGGTGCAGGGATGCAAATCCTTGACACCCCAGGATCTGTGGACCCCACAGGATCATCTCAGGATCTGTGGACCCCACAGGATCCCCACCTACCTCCACTCACTTCTTCTCACCACTCTCTTTCACACAACCCCATAAACACTCTTCCCCAAAAACCCTTCACCAATCACCTCAAACTCTCTTCCCCATCACCTCTTCACCACTCACATCCATCCACTCTTCCCCATAAACCTACCTCATAAACTCCACCTACCTTCAAAATTCAAAACCAATTTCCCACCCAAACCAACCCATATGGCCGAACCTTAACCCCCCCTCCCTTCCCTATATAAAGACCTCCATTCTTCATCAAATTCACACAACACACTGCTCTACACTCTTCTTGGCCGAAACCACATCTCCCTCTCCCTCTCCATAATTCTTCTTCTTCTTCTTCTATTATTTTGTTTATTGCTCGAGGGCGAGCAATATTCTAAGTTTGGTGTGGTAAAAGCATAGCTTTTTTGTTTTTCCATTACCATTGATGGCACCTAAGACCGGAGAATCCTCTAGAAAGGGGAAAGAGAAGACAAAAGCTTCCACATCCGAGTCATGGGAGATGGAAAGGTTCATCTCCAAAGCCCATCAAGACCACTTCTATGATGTTGTGGCCAAGAAGAAGGTGATCCCTAAGGTCCCTTTCAAACTCAAAAGAAATGAGTATCCGGAGATCCGACATGAAATTCAAAGAAGAGGTTGGGAAGTTCTAACAAATCCCATCCAACAAGTCGGCATCCTAATGGTTCAAGAGTTCTATGCCAATGCATGGATCACCAAGAACCATGATCAAAGTAAGAACCCGGATCCAAAGAACTATGTTACAATGGTTCGGGGGAAATACTTAGATTTTAGTCCGGAGAATGTGAGGTTGGCGTTTAACTTGCCCATGATGCAAGGAGATGAACGCCCCTACACTAGAAGGGTCAACTTTAATCAAAGGTTGGACCAAGTTCTTATGGACATATGCGTGGAAGGAGCTCAATGGAAGATTGACTCCAAAGGCAAGCCGGTTCAACTAAGAAGATTGGACCTCAAGCCTGTAGCTAGAGGATGGTTGGAGTTCATTCAATGCTCAATCATTCCCACTAGCAACCGGTCTGAAGTTACTATAGACCGGGCCATCATGATCCATAGCATCATGATTGGAGAAGAGGTGGAAGTTCATGAGATTATACCTCAAGAACTCTACAAGGTGGCTGACAAGTCCTCCACTGTGGCAAGGTTAGCCTTTCCTCACCTCATCTGCCACCTATGCAATTCGGCTGGGATTGACATAGAGGGAGATATCCTCATTAAAGAGGACAAGCCCATCACTAAGAAGAAGATGGAGCAAGCAAGAGAGCCCATTCATGGAGCTCAAGAGGCGTATGAAGCTCATTACCATGAGATCCTGGAGATGCCTCAAATGCACTTTCCTTCACAAAACTATTGGGAGCAAATCAATACCTCCCTAGGAGAATTGAGTTCCAATATGGGACAACTAAGGGTGGAACATCAAGAGCACTCCATCATGCTTCATGAAATAAGAGAAGATCAAAAAGCAATGAGGGAGGAGCAACAAAGACAAGGAAGAGACATAGAAGAGCTCAAAGACATCATTGGTTCCTCAAGAAGGAAACGCCACCATCACTAAGGTGGATTCATTCCTTGTTCTTATTTCTTCTGTTTTTCGTTTTCTATGTTATGTGCTTATCTATGTTTGTGTCTTCATTACATGATCATTAGTAGTTAGTAACTATGTCTAAAAGTTATGAATGTCCTATGAATCCATCACCTCTCTTAAAATAAAAACTATTTTAATTCAAAAGAACAAGAAGTACATGAGTTTCGAATTTATCCTTGAACTTAGCTTAATTATATTAATGTGGTGACAATGCTTCTTGTTTTCTGAATGAATGCTTGAACAGTGCATATGTCTTTTGAAGTTGTTGTTTAAGAATGTTAAATATGTTGGCTCTTGAAAGAATGATGACTAGGAGACATGTTATTTGATAATCTGAAAAATCATAAAAATGATTCTTGAAGCAAGAAAAAGCAGCAAAGAACAAAGCTTGCAGAAAAAAAAAATAGGCGAAAAAAAAATTAGAAAAAAAAAAGAGAGAAAAAGCAAGCAGAAAAAGCCAAAAGCTCTTAAAACCAAGAGGCAAGAGCAAAAAGCCAATAACCCTTAAAACCAAAAGGCAAGGGCAAATAAAAAGGATCCCAAGGCTTTGAGCATCAGTGGATAGGAGGGCCTAAAGGAATAAAATCCTGGTCTAAGCGGCTAAACCAAGCTGTCCCTAACCATGTGCTTGTGGCGTGTAGGTGTCAAGTGAAAACTTGAGACTGAGCGGTTAAAGTCAAGGTCCAAAGCAAAAAAAAAAAAAAGAGTGTGCTTAAGAACCTTGGACACCTCTAATTGGGGACTTTAGCAAAGCTGAGTCACAATTTGAAAAGGTTCACCCAATTATGTGTCTGTGGCATTTATGTATCCGGTGGTAATACTGGAAAACAAAGTGCTTAGGGCCACGGCCAAGACTCATAAAGAAGCTGTGTTCAAGAATCATCATACTGAACTAGGAGAGTCAATAACACTATTCGAAATCTGAAGTTCCTATAGATGCCAACCATTCTAAACTTCAATGGATAAAGTGAGATGCCAAAACTATTCAAGAGGCAAAAAGCTATAAGTCCCGCTCATATGATTGAAGCTCTGTTTCATTGATAGTTTGGAATTTATAGTATATTCTCTTCTTTTTATCCTATTTGATTTTCAGTTTCTTGGGATAAGCAACAATTTAAGTTTGGTGTTGTGATGAGCGGATAATTTATACGCTTTTTGACATAGTTTTTAGTATGTTTTTAGTAGAATCTAGTTACTTTTAGGGATGTTTTTAATAGATTTTATGTTAAATTCACATTTCTGGACTTTACTATGAGTTTGTGTGTTTTTCTGTGATTTCAGGTATTTTCTGACTGAAAATGAGGGACTTGAGCAGAAATCAGATTCAGAGGTTGAAGAAGGACTGCTGATGCTGTTGGATTCTGACCTCCCTGCACTCAAAGTGGATTTTCTGGAGCTACAGAACTCGAAATGGTGTGCTTCTAATTGCGTTGGAAAGTAGACATCCAGAGCTTTCCAGCAATATATAATAGTCCATACTTTGGCCAAGAATAGACGACGTAAACCGGCGTTCAATGCCAGCTTTCTACCCAAATCTGGCGTCCAGCGCTAGAAAAGGAGCCAAAACCAGAGTTGAACGCCCAAACTGGCACAAAAGCTGGTGTTCAACTCCAAGAAGGACCTCTACACGTGAAATACTCAGGCTCAGCCCAAACACACACCAAGTAGGCCCAGGAAGTGGATTTATACATCAATTACTTACTCATGTAAACCCTAGTAGCTAGTTTATTATAAATAGGACCTTTTACTATTGTATGAGGCATCTTTGGACGCCTGGTTCTTAGATCAGAGGGGCTGGCTATCTCGGCCATGCCTGGACCTTCACTTATGTATTTTCATACGGTAGAGTTTCTACACTCCATAGATTAAGGTGTGGAGCTCTGCTGTTCCTCAAAGATTAATGCAAAGTACTACTGTTTTCTATTCAATTCATCTTATTTCGCTTCTAAGATATCCATTCGCACCCAAGAACGTGATGAAGGTGATGATTATGTGTGACGCTCATCACCATTCTCCCCTATGAACACGTGCCTGACAAACACTTCCGTTCTACTTGAAATAAGCTAGAATGAATATCTCTTAAATCTCCTAACCAGAATCTTCGTGGCGTAAGCTAGAATGATGGCGGAATTCAAGAGAATCCGAAAAGTCTAAACCTTGTCTGTGGTATTCCGAGTAGGATTCAATGATTGAATGACTGTGACGAGCTTCAAACTCGCGATTGCTGGGCGTTAGTGACAGACGCAAAAGGAGGGTGAATCCTATTCCAGCATGATCGAGAACCGACAGATGATTAGCCGTGCTGTGACAGAGCATGTGAGCATATTTTTCACTGAGAGGAGGGGATGTAGCCACTGACAATGGTGATGCCCTTGCATAAAGCCAGCCATGGAAAGGAGTAAGACTGATTGGATGAAGATAGCAGGAAAGCAGAGGTTCAGAGGAACGAAAAGCATCTCCATTCGCTTATCTGAAATTCCTACCAATGATTTACATAAGTACCTCTATCCCTATTCTATTATTTATTATTCGAAAACATCATTATCAATTTATATCTGCCTAACTGAGATCTGCAAGGTGACCATAGCTTGCTTCATACCGACAATCTCTATGGGATTCGACCCTTACTCACGTAAGGTATTACTTGGACGACCCAGTGCACTTGCTGGTTAGTTGTATCGAAGTTGTGAACCATGGTATTGGCACCATGTTCTTGGCGCCATTGCCAGGGGAAGAAAGAGCCATGAATTTTACATAATTAAAGTGTAATCACGATTATGCGTACCAAGTTGCTCACGTTGCCAGGGATTGTTCGAGCCTGGACATCACAACTTCGTGCACCACTAACCAAAGATTCAAATTGGGTAATTAATTGTTTTTCCGCTTAAGGCTAGTGATGTGGTAATATAAAGAATAAATGGGGATTAAAAGGCTCAAAGTGACAATCAAAGGTGAATGAAATGGTAGGCTATTTGAGGTAAGTGAGTTAATAAGAAATGATGGCCTCAATCATATGTATGCATGCAAATACACTAAACAATGGACATATAGAATGGAACAAATTATAGATTGCAATCATAGAGAAGAAAACAAACAAGAATAAAAATCATGGTTAAATAATGTAACCATATAATTAAGCTCAAAATCTCACAGGTTGTGTGTTCTTAGCTATAAACCATGTTCCAAATTACAATCTTCAAACAAGTTTAACGAAAAAGTTTTAATTTAAATTAGTGAAATGCTATAAAAAGTTTCTTGAAAAGGAATTCGTCACTTCAACCAAGTAGTGGTAAAATATGCACAAAATCAAACAAATATGCAATCAAACATGCAAATGCAACAACTAACAAAAAAAACATTGGTGTTGAGAAAGGAAGTAACTAACCCACGGAAGTCGGTATCGACCGGTACGCGTACGCGTTACTGTGAAAAGCTTCAAGTCACGCGCACGCATGGTCATCTTCTTTGTTTCTTGTATTCCTTCTATTTTTGCAAGCTTCCTCTCCATCCTCTAAGCCATTCCTGCCATATACAGTCTGAAAACACTTAACGCACGGATCACGGCATCGAATGGTATAAAGGGGAATTAAAAATACACAAATTAAAGGCTTAGGAAGCAAGTTTTCAATCATAGAATAAAATTGGGAAGGATTTGTAAAACCATGCAAATTGTATGAATAAGTGTGCAAAGAATTTATAAAAACAACTCAATTTAGCACAAGATAAACCATAAAATAATGGTTTATCACCTTGCTTGGGTGACTTACAAGTATGCACAAGGCGTGAATCCGAACCCAAAGAACTGATGCACAATGGTCCGAGGGGCGATTATGGAATTCAGTCTTGAGAGTGTAAGGGAAGCACTGCAGCTACCACCATCCAGAGAGGACCCTCATTCTTACACTCAGAGGGTCAACACTGACCAGAGGCTAGACCAGATCCTCACAGACATATGCCTCCTCGGAGCACAGCGGAGGAGGGATGCCAGAGGTCAGCCATACCAGCTGGGTAGGCATGACCTGAAATCAGTTGCTAGAGGATGGTTGGAGTTTATTCAGTGCCTCATCATCCCCACAAGCAACCGATCTGAGGTTACCATTGACCGTGCTGTGATGATACACTACATCGTGCTCAGTAATGAGGTGGAGATGCATCAGGTGATCCCTTAGGAGTTGTACCGCATAGCGGAGAAGGCCTCCACCTCTGCTAGATTGGCCTTTCCTCACCTCATCTTTTGCCTATGTGAGGCAGCCCGAGTTCGCATTGATGGAGATACCCTTATTGAGGTTGATAGACCTATTACTAGGAGGGGTATGGAGCATGCTAGGGAGCTTGGACATGCACCACCATAGGAGCTAGATCTCCCTCATCAGCATGAGTAGCCTGAGATGCCTCAGGGATTCTATTTTCCATCTTGTGACTACTGGGACCAGTTGACCACATCCATTGGGGAGCTGACATCTTCTGTGGATCAGCTAAGGATTGAGCATCAGAACCACTCAGCCCTCCTTCATCAACTAATGGAGGAGCAGTTGAGGCAGAGGCGCGACTTGGATGAGCTAAAGTGCCAGAGAGGATTTCTGGGAGGGAGCAGCAGCCACCATGATTGAGGTGGTTAAATTCTTTATCTTCTGCTTTCCTTATTTTCTGTTTCTTAGTATTTTATCTTATTTCCTATTTTTTGTTTGAACACTTTTGCATGATCAGTAGTAGTACTTTATTATTTTTCTAGTTTGGTTATTTTTTTTCCTTTAATTAACTTAAAAAATTGTCTCATGTATTACTCACTGGGCTTAGAAAAATCAAAAAAAAAAGAAAAAAGAAAAAGAAAAGAAGTAGTAAAATGCATGAGGCTTGAGTTATATATAATGAGTAGTTCTGATTACTTTGATGTGGTAGCATTATCTATAATTCTGAATGTATGAATTGAACAGTGCATATTTGATCTTGAAGTTAAGAATGTTAGTTCTTGAAGAACAGGAACTTAGAAAAGTATTATGGATTCTTTAAAGTAAATAAGAAATTGGTCCTTGAAGGAAAACAAATAGCAAAAGAAAATAAAAATAAAAAGCAAGGTCCAAGGCTCTGAGCATCAATGGTTAAAAAGGTCTAAAATGATTAAAAGCTCAAATGAGTTGTTTTCCTAACTATATGTTTGTGGTGTGAATGTATTAAGTAATCCTTGAGACAGAGCACTAAGAGTCGAGACCAAGTACAATTACAGAGTATGTCAAAGGCTCTGGGTACCACTGTCTGGGAGAAATAAAAAGAAAATTTAAAACTCAAAAGAGTTTTCCAGTTAAGTGCTTGTTGCAAAACCCGTAAAAGTAGTACGTAATTAGTTAATAAATTAATTATTAATCAAATAAATTAGAATACGAAATTTTATAGTTTTATGTGATAAAATTAATTAAAATATGAATTTTGACATAAATTTTAAAGAGTCTGGCCCAGATTGGGCCGAATGAAGTAAACCGGTTGGACTGGACCCAAATTGGGCCCAAGGGCCAACCTACATAATATATAACAGCCCCTATTTCTCTTCCATTTCACACTTCACGCTGAGGAAGAGAAGCCAACGTGAAACCCTTGTCCCAAATTCATCTTCACTTTCAAATCCTTGTAACTTTCAAAGCGGAGCTTCGATTGATGAGCCGTCAGCGGCCACGCATTTATCTCGGAGTCCTCTTCATTTCTATTCGAAAAAATGGTAAAAAACTCTGTTTATTGTGCCCAGTTTCTTTCCCCTTTCTTAATTCATGTTTTAATATGAGTATTGAGTGATTTTAGTAATTTTGATGGTTTAGGGAGACTCTAACGGTGGATAATGGTTGGGTCTTATCCCAATTCTCCGTTGGTAAGGTGAGAAATCTTTAACCCTTGTGAAATTGTGTATATAGCAAACCCTATATTGATTTAGTGGTGTTTATATTATATTAGATGAAACTATATGTATTGGTGGCAAATTTGTGGAGTTGGAAGTTGAATTTTCTGTTTGGAGAGATTTGGAGCTTTGGGTTTTATGGAACGGTGGTCACTTGTGACATTTCATGTTTAGGGAGAAATCGACCAAGGTATAGTTTTGGTTTCTCGTATATAATATGTAATGTGTCATGAAAACTTAGGCTAGATGACCATAGGATAAGTTTGGATTGAAGTTGGTTGTTGATTGGATTAATGAACATAAGAGTAATTGTTGTTAGTGTTGTTGAGTTGGGTGGTTAAATTGTATTTTGCATGAATGATGTGTTTAATATTGTATGTGAGGATTGGTAAATAATAATATTGATGTTGTTGATGAATTGGGAATGGTGGGTATTTATGAGGCTTAGCAAGTTAAGGTTGTTAGTGAATAATATAAATTTTGTGGAAATAGATGATGCGTATATGCATGTTGTGAATTGATGTTGTAATAAGGAAGTTGATTGATGTGGTGATGATATTAATGAGGAATGAATTATTATTGTTGGTAAGTTGAGGCATAAGGTTGTAATGAGCGAAATAGTTGGTGTTGGTGTTAATGATTAGGCATAATGTTGTTTGGGTATGAATTATTACGTGAAATAATTATAAATATGAATTGGTGGGTTAGAGAATAAATGAGGGTTATTGAGGAAAGATTGAATTTGGTTAATACAGATTTGGTAAGTGTTAAATGGGGTTTGAGGTTTAATTATTTGAAAGTTGAGGTTTGATAAACTTCGTGAAAAATATGATTTTTGGCTAAATTTCAGCAATCTATAACTCGGTTTCTGCACCCTCAAACCTTTTCAAACTTGTCTCATATGAAAATTGGGTCCGTGAAGTTTACACCGTTCGAAGAACGGATGAAAAATATTTTAAAACGAAAAGGTTATGCGTGTCAGAAGTTTGGTGGGCGAAACTAAAATTCTGCAGCACTTAGCATTTTTACCCACTCTGCAGAACTCGCGTACGTGACTAATAGAGAGAATTACGACGATTCGTAAATTTAGCAAAATAATTTCTTCGTTGATAGCATAGTCCAAACTGACAAGTAACCCTCCCAATCAAAGTTTAATTTTCAATACAAATTTAATCGAGAGTATTTAAACTCTCGGGTCGTTCTCCCTAGAATTGCAATTAAGTATTCAATTATTGGCTATGAGAGAATTGGGGGTTGTGATTTCAAGTGACAAGAAAATTAAAAGGCAAGAAAGTAAATGAGCATGCAAAGAATTAAACTCAAGGCAATTAAGCAAAAGAAAGGAAAAGTCAAGTGCTAAGAAATTTCTTGGCAAGGATTGAGAGTTAAGGTTACCTATCCTAACCATTGACCACAAACATATGATGATTATGAAGAGTCAATCCTACTTAGTCAATCCTAACATCGAGGATAAGTCAAATAGGCATGATTAATCTCAATCCATAAGTCCTAGTCAACTCACTAATTAACTTAGTGAAAGACTAGCGTCAATGGAAACCAAATTAACTAACTACCATAATATATCAATCATGAATGGACATCAATGACTCAAGGTCACCAAAGTCCTCAATTCGAAGTAAAGAGTGTGGAAAACTACACTAAAACTAATCCAAGCATTTTTTAAACACTTGGTGTGCATTGATGACATGTCATCATGTCATGTTTTTCTATGCTTTTTCATACAAGAAATTGATGATTAGTGCTTAAATATTGCATTTTTTGTGCTTAAATGGTATATTTCTTTGATCTTTTAATTTTATAAACTTTGTAGGAAATAAGTGGAAAAAAAAAAGCAAAATAACACAAAATCAGCTTAAAAG
Organism: Arachis hypogaea; assembly: GCF_003086295.3. NCBI lineage: Eukaryota > Viridiplantae > Streptophyta > Magnoliopsida > Fabales > Fabaceae > Arachis > Arachis hypogaea. Next base: position 103,187,584 of record NC_092052.1, on the reverse strand, counting down.
AAGAAAATAAGAATTTTGGGATACGGTTTGAAGATCGAGCACGCTTTGGAACCTTAGGCCACGCTTTTTAAAGCGTGGCCCATGACCATGGAGCCTTGGCATTAGCATCATGAACTATCATACATTAATGCTTATGCATGCATGCATGCATTTAATTATTAAGTGACCGAATGAATGAAATGAATGCATGCATGAAACATTTAATTAATAATGCCAAATGAATGAAATAAATGAATGCTATGTTAAGTAATTGGCATTACTAATTAAATGTAATAATATAATGAAAACATGCATGCATGGAACAATTAATTACTAATGCTAATGAATGAAGGTGTTAAATGAATGAATGCTTTAACGTTAAAGCATTAGCATTATTAATTAAAGCCATACATTTCTAATGCAATTGGCAAATCAAGCTTTATGTTAATGCATTAATAAAAGCATGCATGTAATACATTAATAAGAAAGCCAATGAATGAAAGAAACAAAGGCTAGCGCTCATTAAAGGGAGCGCTACTGATAAACTACTATTTTATGGTTTATCTTGTACTCAATTGAGTGGTTTTTATCTACTCTTTATCCACTTATTCATACTATTTGCATGGTTTTACATTTGCCTTCCTAATTATGTGCTATGATTGAAAATATGCTTCTTTGATCTTATATTTGCTTATTATTAATCCTCTCTTATTACCATTAGATGCCTTGATATGTGTGTTAAGTGATTTCAGAGATCACAGGGCAGGAATGGCTCAGAGGATGGAAAGGAAGCATGCAAAAGAGGAAGGAATACAAGAAGTTGGAGAAATTGCTAAGCTGTCTAGCCTGACCTCTTCGCACTCAAACGGCTATAATTTTAGCTACACAGGTCCAAACGATGCAGTTCCAGTTGCATTGGAAAGCTAACATTCGGAGCTTCGATTTGATATATAATATACCATAGTTTCCCTGAAGCTAGGCAACGCGACCGCGTGACCCATGCGGCCGCATCGCAGTGACGAAAATCAGCGTGTTTGAATTCGCAACCAGCGAATTCTGGGCTGTTCTGACCCAGTTTGTGGCCCAGAAAACACAGATTAGAGGCTATAAAGTGGGAGAAAGCATCCATTCAAAGACAAGCTTTTATATTCACAATTTTAGGAGTAGATGTAGTTTTTAGAGAGAGAGGTTCTCTCCTCTCTCTTAGGATTAAGATTTAGGATTTCTCTTAGTTTTAGGAGTGGCTCTCAATCCCAGGTTCTTTATTTTTATTTATTTTCCCAATTTAATTTATGAACTTTTCCATGTTATGATTTGAATATTTTATTTAATATAATTTGAGGTATTCCAGACTTATGATTGCTCTCTTTAATTTATTAATGCTCTGTGTTTATCCAAGTTATTTTCATTCAAGTAGACTTTCTTCCTTTTTGGTTTTGGTTGAATCATTGGAAACACTTGAGTTATCAAACTCATTGTCGATTGAAAATTAGAATTCTTCAAGAATTAATTCGAGTTCCAATAACTCTAGCCTTTCCCAAGGAAAGACTAGGACCTGAGGAATAAAAATTAATTCATCCACTTAACTTACCTTCATAGTTAGAGGTCAACAAAGTGGGAGAAAAATCCAATTCTCATTACAATTGATAAGGATAACCAGGATAGGACTTCTTGTTTTCATACCTTGCCAAGAGTTTATTTTATAGTTATTTATTTATTTTATTCTTCTTATGCAACATACTGCTCCTTAATTTCTAAAACCCCTAATTTACAAACTCATAACCAATAATAAGAACATACCTTCCTGCAATTCCTTGAGAAGACGACCCGAGGTTTGAATACTCGGTTATCAATTTCAAAGGGGTTTGTTACTTGTGATACCCAAAACGTTTGTATGAAAGGACTTTTGAAGGTTTAGAAACTATACTTGCAACGAGGATTTATCCGCAAATTTCTAGATCACGCAAAAGTTCCTCTCATCAAAATAGCGCCGTTGCCGGGGAATTGCAAACGTGTGCCTTATTATTGGTTATTGTAAATATTTAAAAAAAAAATCAAAATCAATTTTCAATTTTCAATTAAAAAGAAAATTTCAATTTTCAAAATTTAAAATTCAAATTTTAAAATTTCAAATTTTAATCTTCAAATTTCAATTTTAAAAATTCAAAATTCAAATTTTAATTTTCAAATTAAAAAATTTGAATTTCAAATTTGCTTTTATTTTTGTTTTTAAAGTTTTATTAACTAACTATGAATTCTCACCCCTCTCGCTTTGAGTTTGGTTTTAATTTTTTTGAAAGGAATGGAAGCCATAACAGGAATATGCATCAAGGTCTAAGCAATCAAAGATGGATGGAGCAATGAGGATCTGATCAACCCTTTAGGCAACAACACCCTCCAAGTTATCATGGACAAAGACCATTCTACAATACATATCAAGCTGATAGATATGGTGGACCCCCTTGTAGGCACCAACAAGCCCCACCCTATGCTAATAGACCATCCTCTCAACACGGCTTCGAATCGCCATACTCACAAGCACCTTTTCACCATTCACGACCGCATGATCCTTATTTACCCCAGTTCCAATTCACTCACTCCCAAACACCACTTTCCTATGTTTCATGTCCAAATTCATCACCCCGAGAATCAAAGGTTCGCCTCAAGGCAACAGTAAATAAACTTCAAATAACCATTCGACAACTGGAGCAAGCAGTAATTCAATTAGCTTCTAGACGCGCAAACATTCAAGGACCAACCACAGCCCCATGTGGACAATCTAATGAAGAGCGCAGCATGAAGGAGACACTAGAAACTCCAGTGGACAAGACAGAGCATGAATTCGTACTAGAACAAGTAGAAGAAGCTGTCATTGTACAAGAGACGAGTTGGTTGAAGATCTAGGAGACGCTGAACCTCCATGGGAATCCAGAGTTGAGGAGAACTCCGTCAAGGATGTTACAGTTGATGCTAAGGAGGATATTGCACAATCTCCAAGGCAAGTCATTTATGAAGAACTCGATGGAATAACCCAGGACACAAATTCCCTTGATGATGATAGTCACAAGTCTAGCTCTCTTATTAATGAACTTGCATCCGCAAGTGAATTCTCTGAGATCGAAGAATCTTCCCCAAGTGAATACGAAGATGACACGGAGGTAGATTTCTCTCAACCCCCAATCTATGACTCAAGTGATGAGGAAGACATAGAAGACTTTGACCAGGACTCAGATGCATTTGAAGAACCTTACAAGGAAGTGGAGGAATTCACAGAAGAGCCCAAGGGAGAAGAACTTACAGAACCACTGAAAACACCTATCCCAAGGCCATTACCACCTAATACAAGCTTCAAGTGGGTACAATCCTTAGCTTTAATCTTTACTTTTCCACTTGAATATGGTTTTCTTGAGACAGATGGCCAGCTCAGAGCTCTCTGCGGCTTTAAGAGTAAGAGGAAAATGGCTCGCACTCAGAGCTGGTGCACAAGGTTCAATAAGGTTCCACTCTTCAACTCGAAGTGCATGGATTGGTATCATGTTCAATCGAATGGATCTCGGAAAACGTTTGGTCATCTTGGTGAGAATCTAATTTCCAAACCGCCCGGATGGAAAAGTATAGATCAAAATGAAGGCGGATTTAGAACCAAAATTTGGGATCCTGGAACCTATGCTGACATTCGTCACCCCGAGAGTCTGAGAATCTGTTTGAAGCTGCTCAGAAGCTTCACGTTCCTAGTTTGGGACCCCGGAAGCTATTGGCATTCCAAGCATTGGTGGAGATTTCTGGATGAATTTAAGCATAAGCCACCATAACAGGAAGCTCATCCAATGTCCAACTTAAGGACTTTAACTAAAAGTGCTAGGTGGGAGACAACCCACCATGGTATGATCGTTCATTTTTCACTTTTTATTTCGTTTTGTTTGTTTTCAAATTTTATTTTATTTTATAATATTGAACCTGAAATTTTGCATCGCATTCATATTAATCATTGCATTCTGCATACTGCATAAAAAAAAAAGCACGCACGCGACGCGGCAGCGTCGCTGACGCGTCCGCGTCACCAGTGCAATGGGAAGAAAAGAAAATGAACAGAAAGTCACGCGAGAGCGTGGCTGGAGGCGTGCCAATGGCACAAATCGTCCCACGCGACCGCATCGCTGATACGACCGCGTCACATGGGAATAATGGCCTCCCAGGCGACCGCGTGCCCCACGCGGCCGCGTGACCAAGATTTCGACGTCAAAGTGGTGCACACCCAAGAGTTGTGCAAGAGTGGTGCTGGATTGGTGCTGAACGCATAATCCTTCCCACGCGGCCGCGTGACCCACACGACCGCGTCATATCCATTTAAAGCCCACTCACGCGATCGCATGCCCCATGCGATCGCGTCACTTAAAATTTGGCACTAATATGATTTTGAACAGAGAGTTGTGCGAGCGCGAGGCTGCCCTCGCGCTAGCAGCATAAAACGTGTCACGCGACCGCGTGACGATGCTACTGCGCCGATTAACTTAAAGCGCAAGTCACGCGACCGCGTGCCCCACGCGTCCGCGTCGCTTGCGCCGCATGATGAATGGATTCTTGATGGTTTAGAATTTCACAAATGAAATCTCGTTGCAAGTATAGTTTCTAAACCAATCACTAATCCTTTCATACAAAAAGTTGTTTGTCACTAAAACAAACCCCTAAAATTTATAAACCGAAGTATTCAAACCTCGGGTCGTTCTCCCTAGGAATTGTAATGAAGTGTTTTGTTATTGGTTGTGAGTTATTTTGGGGTTTTGGATAAGAAGCATGAAAAGTAAATGGCAATGAAAATAAACTAACAACTATAAAAGGCTCTTGGTAAGGTGTGAGAACTAGAAGCCCTATCCTAGTTATCCTTCTCAATTGTGATGAGAATTGTTCATTGCTACCACTTAGTTAACCCTTACTAATTAAAGGAAAGTCAAGTGGATGAATTGACTTGAGCCACAAGTCCTAGCCAACTCCCAAGGAAATACTAGCTTTAGTGCACTCCAAACCAATTAGCAATCTCTCCAATTACCAATCAACAAAGGAATTAGATAACTCAAGTGTCACTAATTACTCTACCTAGGCCAAGAGGAACAAAATCTACACTAAAACTAAAAGAGACATTTCAACAAACACATAAAGTGCAATAGAAGTAAACATTATTAATTGCAAGAATTAAAGGAATCTACAACTACAAAGGCAAGAGATCAACAATAGAAAAGCAAAGAAGAACAATTATTATGAATTACCTCTAATTGAATTGGAAGAAAATAGAAGGAGCAAAAGTAGATCTACAACAAAATATAAGAACAACATAAAGGAATTTACAATAAAAGAATAGAAGAAGATTGAATGTAGCAACAAAGAATTGAGAGATAGAAGTGGAAGAAAGCAAAGATTAAAACCTAGATCTAAAAACTAAACCTAATTCTAATCCTAATTCTAGAGAGAAGAGAGAGTTTCTCTCTCTAGAAACTAACTCTCACTACTAAACTAAGCTAATGATTAAAAGTATGTTGATTCCTCTTCAATCCTTGGCTTAAATAACATCAGAAATGAGTTGGATTGGGCCCACAAGGCTTCTAAAATCGCTGGCCACGTTTTGCTTTAAGTGAACCAGGTGGCAGCAACGGCGCGTGCGCGTACTATGCGCGTGCGCGCCACCATACGTGTAGCAACTATGGCAAAATCTTATATCGTTTCGAAGCCCCGGATGTTAGCTTTCTAACCCAACTGGAACCGCATCATTTGGACCTCTGTAGCTCAAGTTATGGCCGATTAAGTGCGAAGAGGTCGGCTTGACAGCTTTCCGGTTCTTCCATTTCTTCATGAGTTCTCCAACTTTTCATGCTTTCTTTCTTCATTCCCTTGATCCAATCTTTGCCTCCTAAACCTTAAATCACTTAACAAACATATCAAGGCATCTAATAGAATCAAGGTGAATTGAATTTAACTATTTTTGAGTCCTAAAAAGCATGTTTTCACATTCAAGCACAATTAAAGGAGAATATACAAAACCATGCTATCTCTTTGAATAAATGTGGGTAAAAGGTGATAAAATCCCCTAAATTCAATACAAGATAAACCGTCAAATTGGGGTTTGTCAACCTCCCCACACTTAAACCAAGCATGTCCTCATGCTTAAACCAAGAATGAAGTAAGGGTATGGCATTTATTCAATGGAAACTAACTAACTGCAATCTACCTATATGCGACTATCTAAATGAATGCAAGTGCTTGGTCAAAATAAATCAATTCCCAAGAAACATATATGCACAAGGGCTAAGGACTAGCAAGTCTAATCCACAATTGAATTGAGTTATTAAATATTTTTACAAACTTGCATGAAGAATGATGATCATAGGTGAAAACATGTAATTGAGCATCAAACCCTCACCGGATGTGTTTGCACTCTATTCGCTCAAGTGTTTAGGGTTGATTCACTCAATTTTCCTCTATTTCATGCTTTCCAAGATTTGTTTTTCTTCTAACAATCAACATTTATTTCATGCATGCATACAAGTATCATGAGGTCTTTTCATTGGTTGTAATGGGGCTAGGGTCAAGGTAGGATGCATATTTGGTCAAGTGAGCTTGAAATTTGAATCTTTGATAAGCTTAAACTTCCCACCTAACCTATGACATCCTATACAATTAAGTTCTAATCTAGCTACCCATTCTTCACTTTTTCACATACTCATGCATTTTCTTTTTCATTTCACAACACTTATGCATTGATTTTATTGAGCTTCACCTTGGGGCATTTTGTCCCCTTTTTATTTCTTTCTTTTTCGTTTTCTTTCTTTTTTCATTTTTTTCTATACTTTTCATATATTTTTTTTTTATTTTTCTCATTTTTTCTTTCTTTCAAACTATATACAAGAGTACCAATGCATAAGGTCTATACATTTAATCAATACATGAGCATGTACCCAATTCCCAATATTTACAATAATAATACAAAACTACCCTTTTATTCACCCAATGTCCCAAGGTTCCCACACTTGAATGATACTCACACACACTAGCCTAAGCTAATCAAAGATCCAAATTAAGGGACAATTATTGTTTTTCGCTTTAAGGCTTGTAATGTGCTAAAATAAGAATAAGTGGGTTAAGCGTAGGCTCAAATTTGGCTAGCAAAGGAAGATAAAAGGTAAGGCTATTTGGGTAAGTGAGCTAATAAAATGATGGCCTCAATCATATAAATGCATGAATACACAAAATAATGGACATAAAGAATCAAACAAATCAAAGATTACAATCATAGAAAGAGAATAATGCACACAAGAAGGAAAAATAAGTGGTTGTAAGATGTAACCACACCGTTAGGCTCAAATCTCACAAGCTTGTGTTCTTAGCTCAAAACATGTTCACAATATATATAATTCAAGCAAGTTCTATGAAAAGTTTTCACTCAAATCAATTGAGATGCCCTATAGATAGAAATCCTTGAAAAATTTCATTATTTTGACTAAGCTTATTGTGTATACATATGCAAAAATAAGAAATTGCAACAAAAATCCAAAAACCCTAAAATGAAATGCAAAAGTGTTGGGATTAGAAATTTGTCACCCAAAATCGCCGACCGGTCGGACGACCTCCCCACACTTAAAAGTTTGCACCGTCCTCGGTGCACTCAAAGATGAGCAAGGGGGTACGGCGACTCTCCGGATTGCTATGTGTTCTTTCTTCCGCTTCCATGGTTGCTTGTGGTGCATTCGTTATGAAAAACAAAAATATAACACCATAAGATGAGAAGATATAAAAGCAAGGAAGCATACATTGTTGGAATGAGGTAAATCACTAGAATGAGGTGAGTGAATCAGTGTGACATTAAGAAATATTAGGTGTGTGAATTCTAAATTGCGCGGTTTAGAATACACATTAGCATAAAAGCTATGTCACAAAAGAAGCATGCACTTCACTTATCCTAGTGTGCTTGAGATGCTTTAAGTAAGCTTGTAAGGTAAGACAAGCATTAGAGAAGCATGAAAGCATTCAAGTCAAACATATGGATGGATATAATCATGAAATACAATGCATTAAGGTAAATGCTCAACATTATCCATCAAGAGGTTGCCTAATCAAAGAATACGGTTCAAATCACATGGTGGCTAGCTACAACATGCAATTCAAAAGAGTTATAAGCTCGAAGACAATTCTCATCACTTGGTATTTTTTCAAAAGGTAAGCATGAAGAACTCAAAACCAAGTAACAAAATATAACCTCAATCATGGAATCCAACAAAGATTATCTAAAAACATTCATGCTAAAATAGCATTTAGGCAATAAGGGATATAGCAATGTATAGTAAACAAAGTCAATACTCCAACACTTATAATGAAAAGAGAGAAAATAAAATGAAAACTAAACTAAAACTAGCTATTCAACTAACCAATTAACTAATTAACTAACTAAAATAAATGGTTATCCATGGTGTTTGGAAGTGTTGGATGAGGGGTAGGAGAAGGGAAGAAGAAAGGAGAAGGAAAGAATTGGAAAGAGGAGAAGAAAAGAAATGTGGTGAAGGAAGGAAATCCGCGCGTACGCGCGCATGTCGCGCGCGCGTGGATGGCTTATTTCGAGAGTGACGCGTACGCGTCATGTGCGCGAGCGCGCAAATAGGTTTGTGCCAAAGGCACAACGTTGGCGCGGCGTGGGCATAACTCTCTGGAAAATGTATGGAGGTTGGAACTTCTCAACCCACGCGTATGCACGCATGGCGCGCGCGCATGGATGGTCGAAAATGCTGGAAGTGCGCGTACGCGCCATGTACGCGTACGCGTGGATGGTGCTCTGTTTTTCAAAAAGTTTTTTCTATGTTTTTGCACCAATCCAAGCATTCCAAACCTCCAAACAGCTACCAAAACACCATAAAACCTTATTTAATATATTTAAACTACCAAACATACTTAACTAACTATACAAAATATGAAATTAAACTAATTCTACCAATATATACAAAAGAGAAAATGAAAGGATTTTACCATGGTGGGTTGTCTCCCACCTAGCACTTTTGTTTATTGTCCTTAAGTTGGACTTATGGGGAGCTCCTCTCAAGGTGGCTTGTGCTTGAAGCTTTCCTTGAACATCCACCAATGCTTGAATCTCCAATAAGCTCCATTCTTCAATTTTAATATCTTCAAGCCTTGATGGAGTTCTTCACAAACCATGGGCTCCCAAAATTGATCCTCATATATTGCCGGATCCCATATCTTATTTCCACACCCATCTTCAAGTTGATTATCGTTATTCTATTTGGGTGGCATGACTTTAGAATTCTCAATAAAGTGACCAAACATTCTCCTAGACCCAAACAATCTAGCTCTATACCAAACCGTGCAATTAAGCTTCGAACATGCAACCATAATGAGCCTAGAATAATGTTTCCAACCACTAGCCATTTCCTTTTTGCTTTTAAAGCCACAAATATGTCTAAGTTGACCATCCGTCTCAAGCAAACCATATTCAAGGGGAATAATAAAGCTTGAGTATAAGGAATTTACCCACTTGAATGAAAGAATGGATGGTGGTGGCTTGGGGAGAGGTATCTCCAACGTGCTAGCAAGCTTTACTCCCTTGTGTTCTTCCTTATTAACCTCCACCTCTTCATAAGCTTCTTCACTTCCAATCCTTTGTTCATCAATTTCATCTAACTCTTCCTCATCACTCAAATCATAAATGGGAGGTTGAGAGAAATCTACCTCCACATTGTTTTCTATCTCATTGGGAGAAGGTTCTTCAAATTCAAAGGATTCACCACCAAGATGGTTGGATGCATGATCTTCATCACCAAGGGAACTCAATTCTTGCTTCATTCTTTCCAAGTCTTCATTCAAAAATTGTTTTGGAGGTTGTGCACTTTCCTCCTCAACATCAAATTTACTCCTCTTGGAGGGATTTTCTTTTATTTTAGCTTCCCATGGAGGTTCCGCATCTCCTAAGTCTTCAACCACTTCTTCCTTTTCTTTAATAATCATAGGCTCCTCCAATTGTTCTAACACAAAGTAGCACTCCTCCTTTTCCACCGGAGTTTCCAATCTTTCCTTCATGCTATGTTCCTCTTTAGATTCTCCGCATGTAGCCATGGGAGTTCCTTGAGTGTCCAAAAGTTGGGATGCTAGCCGGTTTACCACCTCATCCAAGGCGGTCATGAATTGTTGCACATCCCTTGTCATCTCCTCTTGTCCTTGAAGAAGAACATCGAGGATTTCATCCATTAGAGGTTGGGGTGTATGGGAGGGTTCATCATATTGGAGAAAGGGTTCATTATAGGAAGGTGGTTCTTCTTGGTAAGGTGGTGGTGTGTATTGAGGTGGTTCTTGGGAGTAGTAATCTTGAAATTGTGATTCCATGTATGGCTCATATGGTTCAAAAGGAGGTTGGTATGGCGGGTAAGGATCATGGTCATATGGAGGTATTTGGTGAAAATAGGCTTGTGAGTGTGGTTGAGGTTCATGTTGAGGATACGACTCATAGGCATATGGTGGTGGTTCTTGAAAGTCACAAGGAGATTCACCATAGCCATTTGATTGATATGCATCAAAGAATGGCTCTTCCTCATAGTGCATTGGTGGGGGTTGTTGCCATGATGATTGATCATAAGCATATGGCTCTTCCCACCTTTGATTGTCCCATCCTTGATACACATCTCCATTATAGTCCTCATCACCTACAACATAGTTGTAATCACACTCATAGCCAAAATGAGAATTCATAATGGAAAGAGAAAACAAAAATCAAAAGATAATGGAAAATAAGAGAAATAAAATTCTACAACTAGCAAATAAAGCAAAAAACAAGATATTCACACTATTCACATATGTACAATAACCAATAACATAACACCATTGCAATTCCCCGGCAACGGTGCCATTTTGATGAATGGATTCTTGATGGTTTAGAATTTCACAAATGAAATCTCGTTGCAAGTATAGTTTCTAAACCAATCACTAATCCTTTCATACAAAAAGTTGTTTGTCACTAAAACAAACCCCTAAAATTTATAAACCGAAGTATTCAAACCTCGGGTCGTTCTCCCTCTCCCTAGGAATTGTAATGAAGTGTTTTGTTATTGGTTGTGAGTTATTTTGGGGTTTTGGATAAGAAGCATGAAAAGTAAATGGCAATGAAAATAAACTAACAACTATAAAAGGCTCTTGGTAAGGTGTGAGAACTAGAAGTCCTATCCTAGTTATCCTTCTCAATTGTGATGAGAATTGTTCATTGCTACCACTTAGTTAACCCTTACTAATTAAAGGAAAGTCAAGTGGATGAATTGACTTGAGCCACAAGTCCTAGCCAACTCCCAAGGAAAGACTAGCTTTAGTGCACTCCAAACCAATTAGCAATCTCTCCAATTACCAATCAACAAAGGAATTAGATAACTCAAGTGTCACTAATTACTCTACCTAGGCCAAGAGGAACAAAATCTACACTAAAACTAAAAGAGACATTTCAACAAACACATAAAGTGCAATAGAAGTAAACATTATTAATTGCAAGAATTAAAGGAATCTACAACTACAAAGGCAAGAGATCAATAATAGAAAAGCAAAGAAGAACAATTATTATGAATTACCTCTAATTGAATTGGAAGAAAATAGAAGGAGCAAAAGTAGATCTACAACAAAATATAAGAACAACATAAAGGAATTTACAATAAAAGAATAGAAGAAGATTGAATGTAGCAACAAAGAATTGAGAGATAGAAGTGGAAGAAAGCAAAGATTAAAACCTAGATCTAAAAACTAAACCTAATTCTAATCCTAATTCTAGAGAGAAGAGAGAGCTTCTCTCTCTAGAAACTAACTCTCACTACTAAACTAAGCTAATGATTAAAAGTATGTTGATTCCTCTTCAATCCTTGGCTTAAATAACATCAGAAATGAGTTGGATTGGGCCCACAAGGCTTCTAAAATCGCTGGCCACGTTTTGCTTTAAGTGAACCAGGTGGCAGCAACGGCGCGTGCGCGTACTATGCGCGTGCGCGCCACCATACGTGTAGCAACTATGGCAAAATCTTATATCGTTTCGAAGCCCCGGATGTTAGCTTTCTAACCCAACTGGAACCGCATCATTTGGACCTCTGTAGCTCAAGTTATGGCCGATTAAGTGCGAAGAGGTCGGCTTGACAGCTTTCCGGTTCTTCCATTTCTTCATGAGTTCTCCAACTTTTCATGCTTTCTTTCTTCATTCCCTTGATCCAATCTTTGCCTCCTAAACCTTAAATCACTTAACAAACATATCAAGGCATCTAATAGAATCAAGGTGAATTGAATTTAACTATTTTTGAGTCCTAAAAAGCATGTTTTCACATTCAAGCACAATTAAAGGAGAATATACAAAACCATGCTATCTCTTTGAATAAATGTGGGTAAAAGGTGATAAAATCCCCTAAATTCAATACAAGATAAACCGTCAAATTGGGGTTTGTCACCGCACAACTTATCCTAATTTGCCAAATATCTTATCTTTTCTTCCCCAATCCTAATGTTTCCTCCCTCCTTTCTTACTTACTTCTTCTTCCGTTCTTTCCCTTCTCATTCTTCTTATCTTTCATTTTATTTTACTTAATTTGAATATTTCATTCATTGCATTTTAATTTTGTGCAAATTTTTTTTTCTTTTCTAAATTTATTATTTTACCATTGGTGTTCAAATGTTCTTATTCAACTGTTATATCTTTTCTGGTATTATCTTGGTGCTTATGACTTGTTTTATTCTAGTTAGGTAATATTATTTAAATCAATGCCAATCTTTTATACCTGTCTTACTTTTTACATTGACATGAATTTATATTATTTCTCTTTCCCCACTCTCTTCTCTATTGTTGCAATTTTGCACCACTGGTATGCCATGGCTTCTATTGTTTTCTCACTTACATGTTGAAGCTTCCATGTAAATGAGACCCTTATCATTTGGCATTAACCCACCCATACTTCTCTTATTTTCTTATCTCTATTTCTGGGTTACTCTTCTTCCCTTTTTCTTTCAGGATGGCCACCCGGAAGGGAAGCGGAAGACGTTTTACATGGGGAGACAGACAAGTCCATCTGCACAATCCTTAGAGAAAAGCAACAGTTGAAGCAACCCGTCCACCTGCAAATCTCAGCATGCACCGAGGACGGTGCAATCTTTAAGTGTGGGGAGGTCGATACCGATCTCCATGGGTTAGTACCTTTCTGTTTCAACACCAATGTTTAAATTTTCTTTGTTAAATTAGTTGTTGCATTTGCATGTTTATTTGATTTGATGCATTTAGTTACTACTTGGTTAAAGTAATCAATTTCTTTTGAGACCCTATTTTTTTGAAAAATTTCACTAATTTAAATTGAAAAAAAATTTTTTTTGTTAAAACTTGTTTGAAGTTGTATTTGGAACATGGTTTTTGAGCTAAAGAACACACAACCTGTGTGATCTTGAGCTTATTTACATGGTTACATTATTTAACCATAAATTTTTATTCTTGTGTGTTTTCTTCACTATGATTGCAATCTTTGCTTTGTTCCATTCTATATGTCCATTATTTAGTATATTTACATGCTTGCATATGATTGAGGCCATTTTTGATTCTAGCTCACTTATCCCAAAATTAGCCTACCTTTTACATCACCCTTGTCAGCCCCCTTGAGCTTTTAAATCCCCTCTTGTTTTATAACCACATTACTAGCCTTAAGCAGAAAAATAAAATGAAAATCCTTGGTTAGCTTAAGATAGAAATTGTGTAATTTTTTAAGTGTGGGGAAACTTTATGGGAACACGGATGATAGAAACAAAGGTAGAAAGTTGAAAAGAATAAAGATATTTCAAAATAAAAGTTTTGGGAAGCATGCTCATGTGAAATCAAAATAATTAAATTACCATACGCATTGAAAAAAAAACATTAAGTAATTAAATAAGGGGATACAAAAAAAAAAGAAGAGAAAAAGAAAAGAAAAAGAGAAGAAAAATAATATTACCCCAAATGCAAAATAAAAAAAAAAGAATCAATGCACATGGGATAAAATTAAAAAAAAAAAAGTTTGATACATGAGCATATAATACAAAAGTGGGAAAAATTTGGGTAGCTAGGTAAAGTATTTTAAAATTATATAAAGTATGTATATGTTAGGTGAGATCTTAGACTAATCAAGGATTCACTTTGTTAGCTCACTTAGCCTTATATATATATATATATATATATATATCCTTACCTTTACCTCAACCCCATTACAACCCTGAAAAGACCTCATGATGTCTGTATTAGTATGCTAAATATTTGTTGATTGGTTAGATGAAGAACAAGGTTTAGAAAGCATGATTAGAGAAGAGTAGAGTGATTGACCCTAGACACTTGAGAGATTATAGTGATATATACTACTAGTGAGGGTTCAATGCTTGATTCTATGTTCCCTGCTTTCATGAGCTATCTTCTTACAAGTTTACTTGTCTTTATTTTATATGATTTGAATTAGTGGAATTTGAATTATTTTTGTCTTGGAGAACTTATTTACTTTTAACCAAGTAGGTAGAAACATTTTGCATTCATATATATAGGTTGCATTTCATACATCCTACCATTCCTCTTCATCTTTATAGTTTCTCTTGAGCTTAGCATGAGGACATGCTAGTGTTTAAGTGTGGGGAGGTTGATAAACCACTATTTTATGGTTTATCTTGTGCTCAATTGAGTGGTTTTTATCTACTCTTTACCCACTTATTCATACTATTTGCATGGTTTTACATTTGCCTTCCTAATTATGTGCTATGATTGAAAACATGCTTCTTTGATCTTATATTTGCTTATTATTAATCCTCTCTTATTACCATTAGATGCCTTGATATGTGTGTTAAGTGATTTCAGAGATCACAGGGCAGGAATGGCTCAGAGGATGGAAAGGAAGCATGCAAAAGAGGAAGGAATACAAGAAGTTGGAGAAATTGCTAAGTTGTCCAGTCTGACCTCTTCGCACTCAAACGGCTATAACTTTAGCTACAGAGGTCCAAACGACGCTGTTCCAGTTGCGTTGGAAAGATAACATCCGGAACTTCGATTTGATATATAATATGCCATAGTTGCCCTGACGCTATAAGACGCGACCGCGTGACCCATGCGGCCGCGTCGCAGTGACAAAAATCAGCGTGTTTGAATTCGCAACCAGCGAATTCTGGGCTGTTTCTGACCCAGTTTGCGGCCCAGAAAACACAGATTAGAGGCTATAAAGTAGGGGAAAGCATCCATTCAAAGACAAACTTTCATATTCACAATTTTAGGAGTAGATGTAGTTTTTAGAGAGAGAGGTTCTCTCCTCTCTCTGAGGATTAGGATTTAGGATTTCTCTTAGTTTTAGGAGTGGCTCTCAATCCCAGGTTCTTTATTTTTATTTATTTTCCCAATTTAATTTATGAACTTTTCTATGTTATGATTTGAATATTTTATTTAATATAATTTGAGATATTTCAGACTTATGATTGCTCTCTTTAATTTATTAATGCTCTGTGTTTATCTAAGTTATTTTCATTCAAGTAGACTTTCTTCCCTCTTAGCTTTGGTTGAATCATTGGAAACACTTGAGTTATCAAACTCATTGTCGATTGAAAATTAGAATTCTTCAAGAATTAATTCGAGTTCCAATAACTCTAGCCTTTCCCAAGGAAAGACTAGGACCTGAGGAATAAAAATTAATTCATTCACTTAACTTACCTTCATAGTTAGAGGTCAACAAAGTGGGAGAAAAATCCAATTCTCATTACAATTGATAAGGATAACCAGGATAGGACTTCCTGTTTTCATACCTTGCCAAGAGTTTATTTTATAGTTATTTATTTATTTTATTCTTCTTATGCAACATACTGCTCCCTAATTTCTAAAACCCCTAATTTACAAACTCATAACCAATAATAAGAACATACCTCCCTGCAATTCCTTGAGAAGATGACCCGAGGTTTGAATACTCGGTTATCAATTTCAAAGGGGTTTGTTACTTGTGACACCCAAAACGTTTGTATGAAAGGACCTTTGAAGGTTTAGAAACTATACTTGCAACGAGGATTTATCCGCAAATTTCTAGATCACGCAAAAGTTTCTCTCATCAGCTACGTTAAATTTTGTTCACTTTTTTGGGCTTTTCTTTAAGCCTTGTGACAGTATGACCATGCCTCCTTCAAAAGGCCATAACTTGAGCTATAGATGTCCGATTGATGCACTTTTAGTTGTGTTGGAAAGCTGACATTCAGAGCTTTTTAACGATATATAACAATCTATATTTGGCATGAAATTGAAGTACAAGTAATAGGCATCTTTAAGACCCAAAAATCAACCAAAAGGAAGGCACAACAAAGCACTAGGCCAAGGCTCGAAGAGGGAGCACCAAGAGAAAAGCTAGGAGCATGCCATGACACGGACGAGGCACACAAGGAGGAGTAGCGCTCAAAAATTCAAGTATAGTGCTCCCTTTCTCTCACTTTTTTGTGCCTCAACCAAGGGAATCAAAGCTCACCCAAGGCTCAAATGAATATAGCGCTGAAAGAGTGAGCGGAATGCTCACTTAGTGAACGCTATATCCAAGGAGAAATTGCAACCAAGGCTCACCAATAAAGAGTAAACGCTACGTTCACAACACCAAACGGAACACTCCACCAAGCCACTCTAACCCATGCCATCAAGTGCCAATCCGGATCCACTTATTCAAGGCCAAATCAAAATCAACCTATTTCATTGAAATCCAAAGCAAGCAAAGCCCAATTGACATCTCTCAAAGGTACAAGGATCAGTTAGATTAGATTTTTTATTTAATTGTAATTTGTTTTCAATTTCAATTTTATTTTCATTTTTGTAAAACCTATAAGAAGGCATCTATTTCATTTCATTAAGGAGGCTGGCTCTGCTAGAGAGCATTAGGAGTAGGGTAGAATAGAAAGTCCTCTTTGAAACACTTTTAATTTTTCTGCACTTTCTATTTTTCAATCTTGAATTCAGTTTATGCAAAATTTCAATTTCTTACATCTCTCTGCTGCAATTTCCTCTTCTGCAATTTTTCAATTCAGTTTGCATTGAGCTTGAGTTTAAATTTTCTGTTCCCATTGCTTCCAATTTACTTTCATGCAATTTAAATCTTCCTGTTCCTCTGTACTTTATATTTGAGTTTACTGTGAGCTTGATTTACATTTCCTGCAAATTTACATCTTCTGCAATTGTTCTAAGTTCTAATTTACTGCTTTCTTTAAATTTCCAGCACCCAGCCTCCTTTACATTTTGTTGCAATTTACTTTTCTTGCTCTTTAAGCTTTTATCCAATCTACATTCTGCTGATTTACATTTACTGTAATTTACATTCCTTGTTCTTTAAGTTTCAGTCAATTTACTTTCTACACTTTATAATTCCTTCAATTTACTTTCTGTTGCTTCAATTTCATCCAATTCACCAATGTTAGCTTGACTAAACTAATCACCCACTAAAGTTGCTTGATCCATTAATCCCTGTGGGATCGACCTCACTCTTGTGAGTTATTACTACTTGATGCGACCCGGTACACTTGCCGGTGAGTTGTGTGGAATCATTTTTTCACCCATCATGCATGAAAATAAAAGCATATTAAATTGCAATAATAATAAATTTTAAAGCTACCAAAAGCAAGAATATAATAATAACAACTCAATTATATAACAATAAACAAAGAAACATTAAATTTCATTAATAGAAATTCAAATTAACAAAAGTGTTCATAAACTAAAAATGACAAAAATGAGAAATTAACATGAAGAACTAAGAGAATTAAGGCAATTAAACAAGGAAAAGTAAATGAAACTACACTAGAACAAGAATTAAAGAGAGAAATTGAAGAGAAAATAAACTAAGAAATCCTAATTTCTAGAGAGAAGGGGGAGTTTCTCTCTCT
This sequence comes from Arachis hypogaea, assembly GCF_003086295.3. Classification (NCBI taxonomy): domain Eukaryota; kingdom Viridiplantae; phylum Streptophyta; class Magnoliopsida; order Fabales; family Fabaceae; genus Arachis; species Arachis hypogaea. The sequence continues at coordinate 103,169,707 of NC_092052.1, read as the reverse complement.
AGAAATGACCTATAACATGATACTAAGCTAAACCTAATTGCTCCCCCCTTCATTCTTCTTCACTTTAGCTTGAAATAGCTTTAGAAATGAGTTGGAATAGGTTTTGGAGGCCCAAAATTTGCTCCCAGCGAATTGCAATTAATGAGCTCACATGACAAGGGTCAGGTGTACGCCACGCGTGACCTGACAAAATTCACCCTCACGTGTATGCGTGGGTCACACGTGCGCATTGCCATGAGCTCATAGCTGTGCGTACGCATGCATCACTGTGCGTACGCACGGCTGCTGAAACTTCCAAACTCCATTTCTTCATGGTTTCTTGTCTTTTGCATGCTCTTTCCTCACTTCTTCAACCCATTCTTGTCTTGGAAACCCAAAATTACTTAACAAACACATCAAGGCATCAAATGATATTAAAGTGAATAAAATTTAGCAATTATTAGGCCTAAAAAGCATGTTTTTACTTTCAAGCATAATTTAGGAAGAAATCATGAAACTATGCTATTTCAATAGATAAAAGCAAGAAAAGTTGATGAAATTCACCCAAATAGAGCAAATAAATATCATGAAATATGGATTCATCACTGACCACTGCACGCGACACGACCAACTCTTTCGGGTTGGGTAGTTTGCGTACGCAAGCAGGGTGCTTGTGTACACAAGCAAGAAAAAGACGCCTACGAGTACGCGTGTCCCCTAAAATCAGCAAAGTGAATTTTGTGTTTTAAAATATAATTTTAAACCTCTAAACCTCTATTTGCACTCTTTTATCCCCTAAACCTCAGCTGTATTTTAAATGGCAAGTAGAAGGTAGGAAGAAGTAGTAACTTGTAGATGAAGAAAGTTCGAAAGGTGGTGAATTATGAATGAGAATGTGTAAATGTAATTGTGTCCCCGAGTAGTAGGTAGTGGCGATGTCCACTTGCTCCGGATATTAGCTAGGAAAGAAGAATTATGAAAAATGAATTTAATTATGGAGTTTTGAATGAATGTATGTTTGTGATACCTAGGTAGTAGCAAGGATGGTGTTTCGTCCCACTTGCTCCAGGTTAATGGTTGAGATTTGTTAACGATGATGCTTGATTTAAACTGAATGAATATATGTTTGAGACCCTAGGCAGTAGCAAGGATGGTGGTTCATCCCGCTTGCTCCAGGTCAATGTCTGTGATGCTTGGGTAGTAGCAGCAGTAGTGAATTATTCCACTTGCTCTAGTTTGAGCTTTTAAACACCCGCCTAGGTAGTAGTCACAGTAGTGGGTATTCCACTGTCTCTGTGTTAAGTGGGTAGTAGCAAGGGGATAGTAGCTCAAACCCACTTGCTCTGCAATGGGTGTTTCTGTCCATGGTTAGCTACCAGGACTTGTCGGGTTGGCTGTATAACCGACAGATGATATCATCAGCTATAGGACAGGAATGCATCATATGTATTTTATTTAATTTGTTTGCTTGAGCATTAACTGGACTTGCCTACGTGATTATTTTACTTACTTGCTAAATTGTTACATGCTGTATTTGTATTCTACCTGTGCTTGCTTTGCCTGTTGTTGATATGTGGTTTCACCGGAGTTAGAGGATTGGAGGAAAGGTAGAGAATTGAGGGTTTTTAATAGAGTTAGTTAAGTTTAAGAACCTTAGAGAACCACCCTGATTTTAAGGTTTCTGTTTTAGTTCCTTAAGATTTATAATCTGAGCGTCGGAGTTCTAGGATTGCCTCTGACTTTTCTGGGACCTTATTTATTATATATATGGGCACCTTAACCATACTGAGAACCTCGGTTTTCATTTCATACAATATTGTTATTTTTCAGATGCAGGTTGAGAAGCACCACTCTGTATTCTGGAGACTCTGATGAAGCGAAGAACTCTTAGGGCCCTGGGGACATATTTTGTTTATATTTATATATGTATATAGATTCTCCACCTTGTATTTTATGTTTGTCCTTCTTAGAGGTTGACTCGGAGAAATAGGTTGTCATTTTTCTGCTTTGGGTCATTTTGGGATTCTCATGTATATATGTATATATGTTTATATGCTCTGTCCAGTTTTAACTTCGCGAGCCGGGTCAGGAGCCTTGTAGTTTATATCTTGAAACTCTCTTATCCTACTTCGTTATGTTGTCACTTTGTGAGTGTTGCGCTTTTCGTTTTTCTGCTTTTTTTTTACTTTTCTTCAAAAATGCTCCTAGTTGTAAACTTTTTTAAACTATATTATTTATATATAATTTTACTTTTAGAGGTCATAATACCTCATCACCTTTGTCTTATGACTTAAGCATAAGATTCTGTATGGTAGGGTATTACATTATGGTATCAAAGCAGTTCGTTCCCGTAGAGGCTGGGGAATGGACTGACTATGCTTCTGAGCATACTCTGGCTGTGTGTACATGCTATTTAGGATGTCTGGTTGACATATATAGCATAAATGTTCATAACCATTACCTTTGGAGATTCGAAACACTAGACTTCAGATATTAAGATTGATCACCTTAATATCAATTGTTCGGTGTGGACAAGACCCAAATAGGCATCTCGTGTGCACGAGTGAGGTAATACGGTTGATTCTCTGGCTGCTTCTATGCAAGCTTCTGCTGAAGAGATGGAGCGAACAAATTATGAACGGTGAAAGAGGTGGTAATGGATCTGGTGGTGAAGAAAACTAAGGGATTAGAACTCGTACAACTGGAGTAAAGGACAATGGCATTTAGTTAGAGAGGTAAAAAGATTCAAGGAGATGTTCGATGAAAGCGAGTGAATGATTAAACTCTTAATGATTTATAATTTGATTGGCGCTACAGAAGTGCGGTGATTTAGTGGCTCTAGAATTGTAGTGACGTGATAAAGAAGTATTGAGATATGAGAATGAATTGAAGACTGATTTAGGATCGAGAAAATGGAGAGTGCGTGTATATAAGTTTAGGTTAGAATGATTTGACTCAGACTAAGAGATAGGGTAATTGTCTAGTGTTTAAAATAGTTGAGAAGGATTTGAGATTTAAAATGAATTAGATGGCACTTATACAAGATAAGGAAACTTGTAGTCATTGAAAAAGAACTAGACTAAGTTAAGAGTGAAACAAACGGGTACAATTTAGGCTTGAATTTGGTTGAGTTTATAGTCTTGTACATGAGAGTGAAGAATGTAGATTTGTTTTTGAATTAATATTGGAGAATGGTAGAATGTGGGTGTAAGGTTGGTTGGTATTGAAAGAGCGTATATGTAGATTTGAGAGCAAATTTTCAAGGACAAAAATTTTTGTTAGGGGGTAGGATGTAAAACCCGTAAAATTAGTAAGTACTTAGTTAATAAATTAATTATTATTCAAATAAATTAGAATACAAAATTTTATAGTCTAATGTGGTACAATTAATTAAAATATTAAATCTAACCTACATAATATATAATAGCCCCATTTTCTTCTATTTCATACTTCACGCTGAAGAAGAGAAGCCAACGTGAAACCCTTGTCCCAAATTCATCTTCACTTTCAAATCCTTGTAACTTTCAATCCGGATCTCCGATTGACAAGCCATCAGTAGCCACGCATTCGTCTTGGAGTCCTCTTCATTTCTATCTGAACAAAATAGTAAGAAACTCTATTTTTTGTGCCAAGTTTCTTTCCCTCTTTTTGAATTTACATTTTAGTGTGAGTATTGAGTGATTTTAGTAATTTTGATGGTTTAGAGATACTTTAGCGGTGGATAATTATTTGGTCTTATCCTAATTCTCCGTTGGTAAGGTGAGGAATTTTTAACCCTTGTGAAATTGTGTATATAGCAAACACTATATTGATTTAGTGGTGTTTATATGATATTAGATGAAATTATATGTATTGGTGGCAAATTTGTGGAGTTGGAAGATGAATTTTCTGTTTGGAGAGATTTGGAGATTAGGGTTTTACGGAACGGTGGTCACTTGTGGCATTCTGAGCTCAGGGAGAAATTGGCCAATGTATGGTTGTGGTTTCTTGCATATAATATGTAATGTGTCATGAAAACTTAGGCTAGATAACCATACGATAAGTTTGGATTGAAGTTGGTTGTTGATTGGATTAATGAACATAAGAGTACTTGTTGTTAGTGTTGTGGAGTTGGGTGGTTGAATTGTATATTGGATGAATGAAGTGTTTAATATTGTATGTGAATATTGGTAAATAATAATATTGATGTTGTTGATGAATTGGGAATGGTGGGTATTTATGAGGCTTGGCAAGTTAAGGTTGTTAGTGAAATAACGTAAATTTTGTGGAAATTGATGATGTGTATATGCATATTGTGAATTGATGTCGTAATAAGGAAGTTGATTGATGTGGTGATGATATTAATGAGGAATGAATTAGTATTGTTGGTAAGTTGAGGAATAAGGTTGTAATGAGTGAAATAGTTGGTGTTGGTATTAATGATTATGTATAATATTGTTTGGGTATGAATTATTGTGTGAAATTATTATAAATATGAATTGGTGGGTTAGAGAATAAATTAGGGTTATTGAGCAAAGATTGAATTTGGTTAATACATATTTGGTAAGTGTTAATACATATTTTGGCATCATTTTCATATAGTTTTTGTTATGTTTTGTTTAAGTTTCATTATGTTTTCATAAGTTTTAGTGAAAAATTTAGATTTTTGGATTCTACATTGAGTTTTTGTATTTTATGATGATTTCAGATAAATTCTGGCTAAAATTGAGGAGCTTTGGAAAAGTCTGATTTAGAGACAGAGAAAGGGCTGCAGATGCTGTCGGATTCTAACCTCTATGCCCTCGAAGGAGCATTTCTGGAGCTGCAGAAATCCAAATGGCGTGCTCTCAACGGCATTGGAAAGCTAACATCTAGAACTTTCCAGTAATATATAATATTCCATACTTTCTTCTAGAAATGAAGGTCCAAAACTGGTGTTCAATGCCAGTTCCTTATCCCCTTCCTAGCGTTGAATGCCCAAAAGGGAGCAGCTGGTTCCCAATGCCCAAAAAGGAGTCCAAAGCTGGAAGGTACAAGCACGTGGAGTCACCCCTAGCTCAACCCAAATACTCACCAAGTGGACCCCAGAAGTGGATTTTCGCACTAAAAGACTATTCTACCCTATTTTTGTAATCCTTAGTTATTAGATTAGTATATATAGAGAAGAGTTCACCCTTGTTAGGAGCTCTTAGCCACTCTACACGTTTTACATTACTTTTCTGTAAGCTATGTGAAACTAAACCTCCTAAGTTAAGGTTAGGAGCTCTACTGATTCTTATGGATTAATAATATCACTATTCTATTTCAATCTATGCTTGATTCCATTCTAAGATATATCTTCGTTCTTCATCGTAATGAATTGGGAGTGTAACTTGACCGTCATCCCTATTCTACATGGGTTCTTGTGAGTCATTGACGGGATAGTACTGAACCACAAGCTTGATTATACATCTCTTAGACGGCTAATCCACGACTTCGTTGGGGACTTGGAGACATCAGTTCAGCCGAGGTACGGGGCGATTAGGGCCTGGTATAGGCTAGAATCGTGAAGCAGCATTCTCTGATCCAGAAGATCCGACCTTGTCTGTGGCATTTTGAGTAGGATTGCTAAGGGAATGGATGACTACTGACCTGGCGTTAGATCCGAAGCAGAGGAGATTAATGACCACTGACCTAGCGTTAGTCACTTATAGCCTGCCATGGAATGAATCATCAGAAGTTGAAGTAGACAGTGAGAAAAGTTGATCTTGAAAGAGGAAGCATCTTCGAAGCCTCAACCGTTCTCTTATCATTGATTTCACACCAAGCCAGTAACACTTTATTTATTATGTTTTTATGCATTTTTCACAAGAACTATATTTTCTATCCGCCTGATTAAGATTTATAAGACAGCCGTTGCTTGCTCAAAATGACAATCTTCGTGGGATCGACCCTCACTCACCTGAGGTATTACTTGGACGACCTGGTGCACTTGCTGGTCTATCTGTGCGAATATTGTGGAGTCAATTTTGTGCACCATGTTTTTGGCGCTGTTGCCGGAGATTTTTCTGGGATTGACAAACTACCGGACAATCTTGTTGCTTAGATTAGGTGTTCTTTATGGTTTCGTTGATCTTTTACTTGTTTTTCTTGTTTTCTTTTTCAAAAACTTTTCAAAACCTATTCTTTTCTTTAGTAATCTTTATCTTTTGCTTGAGTCTTGTGTGAGTTTTTAAGTTTGGTGTCCCATCTATTTTTATCTTTTTCTTTAAATTTTCAAAATTGTTCCTGTTTCCCTTTCTTGATATTCGAATTATTCTTGGTTATTTTCCTTGTTTGATTTCGAAAATTTTAAGTTTGGTGTCTCTTTATGTTTTTCTGCTAATTTTCAAAAAATTTGAGTGTTTGATATTAAAAATTTTACGTTTGGTGTCTTTTTGGTGTTTCTTGGTTTTTCTTTCCTTTAATTTTTCAAAAATTTTTCTTGGTGTTCTTCTTGGTATTCAAATTGTTCTTGCTATTTTTCTTTGTTTGATCTTAAAATTTTTAGGTTTGGTATCTTTTAGTGTTTGTCTTTTTAATTTTTCAAATTTCAAAAATTAAAAAATTCAAATTTTAAACTTTAAACTTTCTTGTTAACTTTTCAAATCTTTATCTTATCTTTCTCTTTACATTCAAAATTTTATCTTATCTTGTTTTAAATTCAAATTTTAAAATTCAAATTTCAAAATCTTATCTTATCTTAATCCAAATTCAAAATTCAATTTTCAAATTTTAAAATTCAATCTTCAAATTTTAAAATCAAATCTTTCAAATCTAATCTTTCTTTATTTGACTTCCCCTTTCCAACTTTAAATTTTTAAAATCAAATCTTATCTTATCTTTCAAATCTTTTTCAAACCTTTAATTTTGTCATCATATCTTTCTTAATCTTTTTAAAATCTTTACCTTATCTCTCTTCTTAAATTTTAAAACTTATTTATCTTATCTTCTTTTTAAATTTAAAACTTTTTAATTTTAAATCTTTACTTTCTTCTTTTAAAATTCAATTTTCAAATCTTTATTTGACTTTTTATTTCCACTTTTCAAAAATTTGCTCTTTAATTTTAATCTTATTAGTTAATTGGTTGTTCATATCTTTTCTTAATCTTTCCTTTTCTTATTTTTTCAAAATTTTTAACTTATTATTTTCTTTATTTTCGAATTAGTTTTCCATTTTTATTTTATTTATTTATTTAATTTTTGAAAAAAATTAATTCTTGTCTCTTTTCTTCTTTTTGGTGTCTCACTGGGAGATCTCTATACTCTGATATAGAGACTTCCACTTTTCTTTGTCTCTTGTCTGTGTATGCAAGAACTGGAAGAGTGCATTATAGATCTAGAGGGAGAGGAACAACCAAGAAGAACATTGGGGTCATATACAGCCCCCAATCTTGACTTCTATGGAAGCAGCATTAGTATACCTCCTATTGGAGTAGCTCACTTTGAGCTCAACCCACAACTAATCACACTAGTGCAGCAAAACTGCCAGTTTCACGGACTTCCACAAGAGGAGTGAGTCTCTTTATGATGCTTGGGGGAGGTACAAGATGATGTTACGGAAATGCCTTACTGAAATATTTTCAGAATGGGTAAAGTTAGACATCTTCTATTACGGACTCACAAATATGGCTAAGATGTCCTTAGACCATTCTACTGGTGGTTCAATCCACATGAGAAAGATAATTGAGGAAGCTCAAGAACTCATTGAGATAGTTACCAGCAATCAGCACCTGTACTCATCTAGTGAGACTTCAATGAAGGGAGAGGTCAAGATAGTGTCCACTGAATCAGACCCTCCTAAGCAAAGTGAATAGTTAACCTAACAGCTGCACTTTTTCACACAACAAGTGCTAAGCTTGCAAGAAGCAGTGCAAAAGACCCGAGCCTCCATCAAGATTATGGGAGCACGGTTGAACTAGGCTAAACAGCTCTTGTCTGAACAGATAAGAGAAGAATGCCAAGCTATCCGATTAGGGAGTACCTTAACCACCCAGCCTCAGAACAGTAAGAGGCAGGGAGAGGAAGAAATGGCAAAAGATGAACAAGCTGTAGCCCAGGGTACCATCAGGGGCGTTGAATGCCCAGAAAGGGATGACATGGGCGTTCAATGCCTAAAAGGGTGTTGCCCAGGTGATGCAAGAATTATCGTCGGTAAATAATTTCTCAATAAATCCCGTTGTAAGTATAGTTCTAACCAACAACAATCCTCAAATCAAATTTTAATAAATGGTTGTCACAAAGTTCAACCCCAATCAAAGTAAATCGAAGTATTCAAACATCGGTTCATCTCACAAGGAATGGGCAAACATGTGCATCGATAGTGGTTAGAACTCCGGGGTTGGGAGTCATGATCAAGAAATTAAACTACTAGACTTAACATGTAAGAAATCTTGAAGTGCAAGAAACTAAATCAAGTAATTAAAGCAAAGTAAAGGCAATTTCAATCTAGCCGAAGAACATATAATCTATTTCTATTCTAGAACAAGGTGAATAACTAAACTAACTATAGCAATAATCAAGCAATTGGTATTTTTGGGTTTTGTGGATGAATAATAAAAGGAACTCTTGACTAGACCTAGGAATTAGGGTCACCATCCTTGTCTAATAACCATATCTTGACAATTATGAGGAACCAAGCTCATTAAGTTTACTTCTATACTTGAAGTATATCAAATGGCTTAATCAACATCAATCCATAAGTTCCAACCTAGCTACCAATTGACTTAGTAGTAGGCTAGTGTCAATGGTTATCAAATTGACCACTAAGGGTTCTCAAATTACCAAATCAATTAGACCCAATGACTCAAGTTACCCAATTCCCTTAGCATAGGCCAAGAGTAAAGAAGACTACTCCATAATCAAAGGAAAAATTTCATCAAACACATGGGATGCATCAACAAAAGACATATTCAAATTGCGAACTAATTGAAAATTACAACTACCCACTAACAATTATCAATGGAAAATAACTCAAACAACACTATTAATCATGGAAAACATCAATGCACTCATAAAAATTCAAGATCCACAAAGTTAATAAAATGAGAAGAAAATGGGAAATAACAAGAAAATTCAAATTCAAACACAAAATCTAAACAAAATTATACTAAGGAATTGAAATTAAGTAATTGAAACTAAAATTAACAAAACTAATTCAGAGTTTCAACAAGGGAAGATCAAATCAAACTAGATCTAGAGAAGAGCAAGAGTTTCTCTCCCTAGAACATGAGAACCGAAATCTAGCCAAAATGTGTGTAAAGTGTACAATGAATGATCCCCCTTTTTCCCTTAGAGTTCCCTGGTCTTTTCCATGCAAAATCCAGCTGAATTTGGGCCTGGAGCTCCTCAGAAATCGCCAGCCATGATTTTATTAATGAGGTCACGTGCTGGGCGCCACGCGTGCGCGTCGTTTGAGTTTCGCGAGCCACACGTACGCGTCAGGCATGCGCACACGTCGCTGGAAGTTTCGCCAATCCACACGAATGAGTCAACTCTCGCGCGTGATTCCTAGCCTCTTGCACTCATGTGTACGCGTGAGCTACGCGTGCGCATCACAGCCAATTCTTCAAAGCTAAATTCTTCATGTTCCTTCCACTTGTGCATGCTTCCTTTCTCTCTTCTAGGCTATTCTTGCCCTATAAGCTCCGAAATCACTGAACAAACATATCATGGCATTGAATGATAATAGAAGAGGATCAAAATATGGCATTTTCAAGGCAAAAGAAGCATGTTTTCAATCATAAAACAAAATTAGGAAGGGAACACAAAACCTTGCAATTTATATGAATAAGTGTGAAAAACATTGACAAAACCCCCCAAATTCTACATAATATAAACCACAAAATTGGGGTTTATCAAACCTCCCCACACTTAAACCAAGCATGTCCTTATGATAAAAATAAAAAGACCAAAGAATATAGGAGAATGGGGTTTATTAAATGCAAACTACCTACATGAATGCATGCAACTAATGTAAATGTATATATCTACTTGGTCAGTTGTGAATCAGCTTCCAAGAACATATATGAGCACATTAGGCCAAAATGACAAGATAGTTCATGAACTCTACCAATTCAATCATCAAAGTGGTGTTTGCATAACTTGTATGAAGAAAGCTCGTGAAAGCCGGGAACAAGGGGTTGAGCATCAAACCCTCACCGGAAGTGTTTCCGCTCTAGTTGCTCAAGTGTATAGGGTTGATTCACTCGATTCTCCTCTAATCATGCTTTCCATGATTTATTTTTTCATCTAACGATCAACAATTATTCAATGCATGCGTACAAATATCATGAGAACTTTCCATAGGTTGTAATAGGGCTAGGGTTAAGGTAGGATGCGTATAGGTAAGTGGGCTAGAGTTTGATTTTTGATTAACCTAAGTATTTATACACCGGTCTGAGCTATAAGATCCGAGAGGATCTAAAGCAAATAGGCCGACCTCTTGGAAGGTTGGTCCCATACTGACCTCTTGAAAGGTTGGTCCATTACCGACCTCTTCGCAAAGAGCTCGGACAAAATGCCTCAGAGGCCCAAGTAGGCCCAAATAAAAGGACGCAGCCCACTCTAAAGGTGGATGGCCTAAAAGATAACGTGACTTCGCTCAAAGATAAGATAAGATAACAAACTTATCTCCAGAAAGGTCACTCTACACTACTATAAATACACTGGAGCACCCAGGTATAACTCATACTCTGATTCTACACAAAAAACCTGCTTAAAGCCCATGCTAACTTAGTCATCGAAGTCTCTTGTAGGTACCACCCCTCTCCGGTGATCAAGGATCAGCAACATCTCAAGGTCCAGCAAGTCGGACACCACAGCTCCGACCACCATAGCAGATCTCCTCCGAGGTCGACCTTCAGTTTCAGGTAACCCTCGGAACATTGGTGCCATTGCCGGGAAACCTGGAAGTCATCCCATCATCATGGCAGACAACCTTGACAACGATCACAACTCCGGTTTGGAAGAAAGAACCCCGCTTAAAAATACGGATGCCGCATCAAAGGATGTGCCTCAAACTAAGGGAGACAAGAAGTCTCTAAATACGGAAATCTTAGATGCCCTCCGTGAACAATAGAATCACCTTAAATAGCTCGAACAGGTGGCCGAACATCAGCGGGAGGCCGAGGGAGACCTCCGAAGAGAAACGATTCGCCGTCGAGAGCTAGAGGAAAAACTCACAAAGCTCGAGGCCGATCTCAAAACCAAAACTACTCGTTCCAGTCATGAAGATAACTCCCACAAGGATCAAGATCCATTCACTAAAGAGATCATGAAAACTAAAGTCCCAAAAGACTTCAAAGCTCCTGACATGACCCCATACGATGGTACGACTGATCCAAGCCACCATCTCAGTAATTTCAGAAGCAGGATGTACCTCACAGACGCTTCAGATGCAATTCGATGCAAAGCCTTCCCGACTACCCTGACAAAAATAGTAATAAAGTGGTTTGACAGTTTACCTTCAAGATCAATCGCAAGTTTTGACGACCTAGCCAAAAAATTTCTCGCCAGGTTCTCCATCCAAAAGGACAAGACCAGACATGCTCCAAGCTTACTGGGAGTTAAACAAGGAGATCATGAAAGCCTTCATAGTTACATGGAAAGGTTCAATAAAGCATGTCTCGACATACAAAGTCTCCCAACCGAAGCGGCCATCATGGGGCTCATCAACGGCCTGAAAGAGGGACCTTTTAGCCACTCAATATCCAAAAAACATCCAACATCTCTGAACGAGATACAAGAATGGGCAGAAAAATATATCAATATGGAGAAAAATTCTCAATTAGGAGAAACCTCAAAATCCGAATTCTCCTACCCACCTCGAGATAAGGATAAAGAGTCCAGGAAAAAGGAAGATCAGCCTGCTGAGAAACCTCAAAAGTACCACAATTACACTCCGCTCAGAGTGTCCCATGTGGATGTATATAGAGAGATATGCAACACTGAAAAGATACCGCCCCCTCGTCCGATTAAACATAAAAAAGGAGGAGGAAATCAGACAGAGTATTGCGAGTATCACCGAATCTATGGACATTCCACCAACGTCTGCTTTGATCTAAAGAATGTCATTGAAAAACTAGCACGAGAAGGGCGACTAGATCGGTTCCTAGCCAATAAAGTAGATGAGCCAAGAAAAAGAAGAAGGGATGACGAGGTCGGACGAGCTGAACGTCCCAATCGCACCCCGGAAAGGCATGTTCATATGATCAATGGAGGATTCGCAGGAGGAAGGACAGGTTAATCGACCTCCCCAACATCACCTTCATTCAAGAAGATGATGCGGGCATCATCCCAGGGCATGATGACCCCATGGTCATTACCATAATACTTACCAATGCTAACCTCCACCGAACATTAATCGACCAGGGAAGCTCCGCGGACATCTTTTTCAAATCCACCTTCGACAAGCTTGGACTGCAAGATAAAGAGCTCAGAGCATATCCGAATAGCTTGTTCAGACCCGGAGACACCCCGATTTAACCATTAGGATACATCTCCCTGCATACAACCTTTGGGAAAGGAACTCGGTCCAGGACGTTAAGCATAGACTATATTATAGTTGACGTGAGCTCGGCCTACAATGCATTGATAGGTCGGACTACGTTAAACCAGCTCGCCGCTGTGGTCTCCACCCCACACCTATGCATGAAGTTTTCCACTCCGGAAGGGATCGCTACCATAAAGAGAGACTAAAAACTCGTATGACGCTGTTACAACGAAAGTCTGAATCTTAAAGGAGATCCCAGAGGAAAAGAACCAATACTATAGAACTCGGGGGAATTTGAGCTCGCGAAGAACTCCGGCCTTAGCCAGAAGGTGAGACTCAAGAAGTTCAAATTGGAGATAATCCAAACAAAACAACAAATATAGGAGCAAATCTGAGAGAAGACTTAAAGAAATTGCTAATAAAGCTCCTAAGAGATAATTTTGACCTCTTTGCATGAAAGGCCGCCGACATGCCTGGTATTGATCCCGGACTAATGTGCCACAAGTTGGCCGTATACCCAAGGTGTCGGCCAGTACAACAAAAACGTAGGAAGCTCGGCCCAGAAAGGTCGCAAGCTGTAGAGGAACAGGTATAGGATTTGCTGGAGGCAGAGTTCATAAGGGAGGTAAAATACCCACTATGGCTAGCCAATGTGGTGCTGGTCAAAAAGTCAAACAGAAAGTGGCGGATGTGCACCGATTACACCGACCTCAACAAAGCCTGCCCAAAGGATCCCTACCCACTCCCGAACATCGACACACTAGTCGATGCTTCGTCAGGCTATCAATACCTCTCCTTTATGGATGCTTACTCGGGATACAACCAGATCCCAATGGATCAACCCGACCAAGAGAAGACATCATTCTTAACCCCAAAAGTAAATTATTGCTATATAGTTATGCCCTTCGGACTCAAGAACGCAGGGGCTACCTACCAAAGACTGATGAACAAAGTCTTCGCTGATCACATTGGAAAGCTAATGGAGGTTTATGTAGATGACATGCTGGTAAAAACACAAAGTGAGAAATCATTGTTGCCCGACCTCACTAAAGTGTTCGACACCATAAGAAAACATGGCATGCGACTTAACCCCGCAAAGTGTACCTTTACGGTAGAAGCTGGAAAATTCCTAGGCTTCATGCTCACCTAAAGAGGAATCGAAGCAAACCCAGAAAAATGCCAGGCCATACTTCACATGACAAGTCTGACCTGCATAAAAGAGGTCCAACAGCTTAATGGAAGACTAGCGGCTCTGTCTAGGTTCCTACCTGGATCAGCCTTAAGGTCTCTCCCCTTCTATGCAACATTAAGGAAGGGAAAGAGGTTCGAATGGACCCCAGAATGCGAACAAGCCTTCCAGGATTTCAAAAAATTTCTGGGGCAACCACCTGTTCTTACTCGACCTCGGGAAGGTGAAGAGCTCATACTATACCTCGCCATAGGGAGTCGGGAAATAGCCTCAGCGCTGGTCAGAGAGGACGAAAGTGGGCAACAACCCATCTATTTCATCAGTAAGGCTTTACAAGGGGCTGAATTAAACTATCAAAAGATTGAAAAATTCACCTACGCCCTCATACTCACTTCCCGATGACTCTGACCATACTTTCAAGCCCACACCATCAGAGTACAGACCAACCAACCCATAAAGGGGATCTTACAGAAAACAGACTTAGCGGGAAGAATCCTGCAATGGCCTATCGAGTTATCAGAATTCGATATCAAGTATAAAGCTCAGACAGCTATCAAATCCCAGTACCTGGCTGACTTCATCGTAGAGTATACTGACACCCCAGGCACCCCCACAAAGTGGAGCCTTTATATAGATGGGTCCTTAAACAAAACCGGGAGTGGCGCAGGCATCATTTTAGAAAACGATCAGGGAACTCAAATCGAGCTCTTCTTAAAATTCGAGTTTCCTGCCTCGAATAATCAAGATGAATATGAAGCATTACTGGCTGGTTTGAGGCTAGCTAAGGAAGTGGGAGCTCAAAGACTGACCATCTTTAGCAACTCCCAAGTAGTCACTTCACAAATAGAAGGGAGCTATCAAGCTAAGGATCCCACTATGAAAAAATATCTTGACAAAACCAAAGAACATCTCGGACAATTCAAGGGATATGAGGTCCGACACATACCCCGAGAGCAGAATGCCCGAGCTGATGCACTCTCAAAACTAGCCAGCACCAAACCAGGGGCAATAATAGAAGTCTCATCCAAGAAACACTCCGAAGTCCATCAACCCTGGAGGAAGAAAAGATCCTAGCCATATCAGGACAGGATCAAGGATGGATGACTCCCATAATCAACTACCTCAAGTTAGAAACACTTCTCACAGACAAAAAGGAGGCAAAAAGGCTAGTACGAGAAGCACAGTACTACACCATAATACAAGATGTCCTATATAAGAGAGGAACCTCTACACCTCTCTTAAAATGCGTTCCGACCTCCGCTACAAGGGAAGTTCTTGAAGAAGTCCACAGTGGCATGTGCGGCAATCACCTTGGGGGACGAGCCCTTCCCAAAAAGGTACTCCGAGCTAGTTTTTCCTGGCTGACCTTGCAAAGGGAAGCAACAGAGTTTGTCAAGACATGCCCACCATGCCAGAAGCACGCCAACTTCCACATAGCTCCACCTGAAGAGCTCATCTGCGTTACTTCACCCTGGCCATTCGCAAAGTGGGGGCTCGACCTCCTTGGACCCTTCCCCCAAGGGTCCGGATAAGTCAAGTTTCTCATTGTAGGTATAGACTACTTCACAAAGTGGATTGAAGCAGAGCCATTAGCTATTGCCACAGCCCAAAGAAGTCAAAAATTTCTATACAGAAACATTATCACAAGGATTGGAGTCCCATGCTCCATCACCACAGATAATGGTACTCAATTCACCGACACAGGCTTTAGAAATCTGGTAGCTGATTTAAAAATCAAGCACCAGTTCACCTCTGTAGAGCACCCACAAGCCAATGGACAGGCAGAAGCCGCCAACAAAGTCATATTGGCCGGGTTAAAACGGAGATTACAGGACACCAAGGTAGCTTGGGCTGAAGAGCTCCCGCAAGTCCTATGGGTATATCGGACAACACCACATTCAACCACAGTTGAATCACCATTCTGACTTGCTTATGGAATGGCGGCAATGATTTCCATGGAGTTAGAAGGATCTCCTAGGATGATCCTCTACAATGAAGATACCAACCCCAAGCTCAAAGGAAAGAGCTCGACCTACTTCCAGAAGTCCGAGAAAGAGTTCGGATTAGAGAGGAAGCCCTAAAGCATCGAATGGATCTAAAGTATAATCAGAAGGTAGTCCAGTGAAGCTTCACCACCAATGACCTCATTTTAATCCGAAATGATATCAGAGCAGGTCGGTCAGGAGAAGGGAAGCTAGCAGCTAACTGAAAAGGACCATACCGAGTAGCAAAAGTACTGGGGAAAGGTTACTACAAGGTGTCCGACCTCGAAGGGCGAGAGCTACCAAGGTCATGGCATGCCTGTAACCTAAGAAGGTACTACAGCTAGAGAAAAGTAAATATTTTAGGTCAAAGGGTACTCTTTTTCCTGAAAAGGTTTTTTAATGAGGCGCCAGGCCAAGATCTACAAAATTACTCGATCTAGAAGGGTAACCACTCACATGTATACACTCCTGCTCATATTTCTATTTTTTATTATCATTTGAATAAAGTTTTCAGATTCTCTAAAAATTTTCCTACCAAGACGCATTAATCTAAGCTCATAAAATGCAAAAATTCATCGTCTGATTACGAAAAGGTCGGCAAGGTGAAAACCAAATTCATCGTCCGGTTACGAAAAGGTCGACAAGGTGAAAACCCAATTTATCGCCCGATTACAAAGAGGTCAGCAAGGTGAAAACCAAATTCATCGCCCGATTACAAAGAGGTCGGCAAGGTGAAAACCAAATTCATCGACCGATTACAAATAAGTCGGCAAGGTGAAAGCGATAGAAGCAGATTAATGCAAGAAGTTATAAAAAGTAACCCATAAAAAGCGACTTGACGAGGTCTGACTGAAAATGGATTACTAAAAATAACTTGAGAAGGCCCGACAGAGAAGTCGGACCAATAAAAGGATCACTAAAAAGGGAACAAAAAGGCCAAAAAGGTTGAAAAACCTAGGCCCGAGGTGCTAAGCTAAAGGGTACAAGTCTCGAAAAGAGATGCTACTTAAAAAGCGAAAGCACGACCTCAAAACGATGCTAAAAAGTCATCCAAACAAACTATAAAGAAAAGGTTCCTTATCAGAACACTACCTAAAAAGTTGTTGGAATGTGACGTTAGGATTTTTGCCAGTAAAGAATGTCATAAAAACAGTCGCGTTGTAGATATAGTCTCTAAACTGACAAAAATCCCTTCGTACAAACGTTTTGGTTGTCACAAGTAACAAACCCCTTTTAAATTGATAACCGAGTATTTAAACCTCGGGTCGTCTTCTCAAGGAATTGCAGGGAGGTGTTCTTATTATTGGTTATGAGTCTTGCAAATTGGGGGTTCTATTAATGTATAAGATAAGAAGCAATAATAGTAAATGGCAGAAGAAATAAAATAATAACAACAAAAATAAACTCTTGGCAAGGTATTAGAACTGGAGGTCCTATCCTTATCAGTTGTGATGAAATTTGGATTTTAATCTCACTTTGTTAACCTCTAACTATGAAGGTAGATCAAGTGGATTAATTAGCTTAATCCTCAGGTCCTAGTCAATTCCGATGGAAAGACTAGAGTTATTGGAGCAACTCCCAATTTCAACCACTCCTTTATTGACAGCTCAAGCGTTACCAATTACTTAGCCAAAGCCAAAAGGAAGAAAATGGTAAATTTACTGAATAAAAAAATGTCTTCAGGTGGGAAGTAGTAATCATGTAAATAAAAGAAAGCAATCATGAATGAAAATACCTCAAATAACATTAATTAAGAAAATTATATGTAACATGAAAGAGTTCATAAATTAAATAAAAATAAAGAACCTGGGATTGAGAGTCACTCCTAAAACTAAGAGAAATCCTAAATCCTAATCCTAAGAGAGAGGAGAGAACCTCTCTCTCTAAAAACTACATCTACTCCTAAAATTGTAAATATGAGAGCCTCCTATGAATGGATGCAGTCCCCCACTTTATAGCCTCTAATCTGTGTTTTCTGGGCCGCAAACTGGGTCAGAAACAGTCCAGAATTCGCTGGTTTCGAATTTTGCCACGCTGGATTTCCGTCACCGCGACGCGGCCGCATGGATTACGCGGTCGCGTCGTTTAGCGTCAGGGAAACTATAACATATTATATATCAAATCGAAGCCCCGGACATTAGCTTTCCAACACAACTGGAACCGCGTCGTTTGGACTTCTGTAGCTAAAGTTCTAGGTGTTTGAGTGCAGAGAGGTCAGGCTGGACAGCTTAGCAATTTCTCCAACTTCTTGCATTCCTTCCACTTTTGCATGCTTTCTTTCCATCCTCCAAGTCATTCCTGCCTTATAATATCTGAAAACACTTAACACACATATCAAGGCATCTAATGGTAATAAGAGAAGATTAATAATAAGCAAATATAAGATCAAAGAAGCATGTTTTCAATCAAAGCACATAATTAGGAAGGCAATATAAAACCATGCAAATATTAGAATAAGTGGGTAAAGAGTTGACAAAATCCACTCAATTGAGCACAAGATAAACCATAAAATAGTGGTTTATCAACCTCCCCACACTTAAACATTAGCATGTCCTCATGCTAAGCTCAAGAGAAACTATAAAAGAATGAAGAGGAATGGTATGAAATGCAACCTATGAATGCAACTACATGCTAAATGCTTTTACTTACTTGGTTAAGAGTAAATAAGTTCTCCAAGACAAATACAAACCAATTTCTACTAATTCAAATCATACAATAAAAAGCAAGTGAACTTGTAAGAAGACAGCTCATGAAAGCAGGGAACATAGAATTTAAGCGTTGAACCCTCACTGGAAGTGTATATTACTCTAATCTCTCAAGTGTATAGGGTAATTCACTCTAGTCTTCTCTAATCATGCTTTCTAAAACTTTGTTCTTCATCTAACCAATCAACAAAATTTAGTATACCAATGCAAACATCATGAGGTCTTTTCAAGGTTGTAATGGGGCTAAGGTAAAGGTGAGGATATATATATGGTTAAGTGAGGTATGAATTGAATCTTTAATTAACCTAAACTTTCACCTAACATACATATACTCTATATAATTCTAATTCATGCCTAGCTACCCAAAATTCCCACTTTTACATCACATACTCATGTATCAACTTTTTCTTTTTAATTTATCACATATGCATTGATTTTTCATTAACTTAACATTGGGGTAATTTTGTCCCCTTTATTTATTTATTTATATTATATATATTTTTTTTCTTCTTTTTCTCTTTTTCTCTCTTTTTTTTTTCTTTTTTTTTTGTAGAGAAATAAACATAACTTATCAATGCACATGGATTTTCTATTATTTTTCTATTTTAGTTTTTCATGAGTAGGTTCTCAAATTCCCAATATTCAAATAAGTTATGACACATTCCCTTATTAACCCAAGTTCCCACAATTTTCCCACACTTAGTTGATGCACAATCCCTATCTTAAGCTAACCAAAGATTCAATTGGGATATTTAATTGTTTTTCTACTTTAAGGCTAGTGATGTGGTAAAATACAGAACAAGAGGGGATTAAAAGGCTCAAAGTGGCTGACAAGGGTGATTTAAAGGGTAGGCTTATTTGGGATAAGTGAGCTTAAAACAAGTAATGGCCTCAATCATACGCAAGCATGTAAATATACTAAACAAAGGACATATAGACTGGAACAAAATACAGATTACAATCATAGAGAAGGAAACACACAGGAATAAAATATTTATGGTTAAATAATGTAACCATGTAAATAAGCTCAAAGTCTCACAGGTTGTGTGTTCTTTAGCTCAAAAACCATGTTCCAAATACAACTTCCAAACAAGTTTAACACATAAAAATTTTTAAAAATTTTTTTTATTTAAATTAGTAAAATTTTTTCAAAAATAGGATCTTAAAAAGAGATTTATTATTTTAACCAAGTAGTAACTAAATGCACAAAATCAAATAAATATGCAATCAAATATGCAGATGCAATAATGAACAAATAAAGAAAATAAGATTATTGGTGTTGAAAAGAAAGTACTAACCCACGGAGATCGGTATCGACCTCCCCACACTTAAAGATTGCACCGTCCTCGGTGCATGCTGAGATTTGCAGGTGGATGGGTTGTTTCGACTGTTGCTTTTCTCTAAGGATTGTGCAGATGGACTTGTCTGTCTCCCCATGTAAAATGTCTTCCGCTTCCCTTCCGGGTGGCCATCCTGAAAGAAAAAGGGAAGAAGAGTAACCCAGAAATAGAGATAAGAAAATAAAAGAAGTATGGGTTAATGCCAAATGATAAGGGTCTCAATTACATGGCAGCTACAACATGCAAGTGAGAAAACAATAGAGGTACATGGCAGATCAAGAGTGCAAAAATTTGCAACATAGGGAAGAGAGTGGGGAAGGAGAGATAATATAAATTCATGTCAATGCAAAAGTAATACAGATATAAAAGATTGGCATTGATTTGAATAATATTACTCAATCAGAATTAAACAAGTCATGAAGCACCCAAAATAATTCAAGAGAAAATTGCAACAGTGAAATAAGAAAATTTTAACACCAAGAGAAAAATAATTAATTTTAGAAAAGAAAATAAAAATATGCCCAAAATTAAGATGCAATGAATGAAATATGCAAATAAAATAGAATGGAGGTGAAGGAAAATAAGAAAGGAAGAAGAAAGAAATAAGAAAAGATAAGAAAAATAAGGATTAGAGAAGAAGCGATAAGAAAATTGGCTGATCTGGATATGTTGTGCGGCACAGGCGACGCGGTCGCATGGGTGACGCGGTCGCGTGGTGCGCGATAAGGTTGGGTGACGCGGACGCGTGAGGCACGCAATCGCGTGACTTGATTTGTGCTAGTGGCGCGAGTGTAGCCTCGCGGTCGTACAACTCTCTGTTCAAAACTCTTTTTTGCCAAAATTCTGGGTGACGCGATCGCGTGAGTGGCCTTATCTTCAATATGACGCGGACGCATGGGGCACGCGTTCGCGTGGGAGGCTTGGGATTCCAGCACGAGTCCAGCCCAACTCCAACACAACTTTCGGCCAAGCACCCTTTTTACGTTGATTTTCACGGCACGCGGCCGCGTGGGAGGCCATTATTCCCATATGACGCGGACGCGTTGGCGACGTGGTCGCGTGGGGTGATTTGTGCCATTGGCAAGCCTCCAGCGCTGCTCCTGCGAAACTCTCTGTTCATATTAATATTATCTCCCATCTCCTTGCGACGCGGACGCGTCGCTGATGCGGTCGCGTCGCGTGCTCGCTTTTTTTTTTTTTGTAATCTGAAAAATGCAGAATGCAGTGTTAATATGAATGTGATGCAAAATTCCAGGTTCAATATAACAAAATAAAATAAAATTCAAAAACAAATAAAACTAAATAAAAATGAAAAAGGACGATCATACCATGGTGGGTTGTCTCCCACCTAGCACTTTTAGTTAGAGTCCTTAAGTTGGACATTTAGTGAGCTTCCTGTTATGGTGGCTTATGCTTGAACTCATCCAGGAATCTCCACCAGTGTTTGTACTTCCAGTAACCTCCAGGGTCCCAAACTAAGCATGTAAAGCCCTTAAGAAGCTTCAAACCGATTCTTAGGCTCCCGGGGTGACAAATGTCATAGCAGATTCCAGGATCCCAAATCTTGCTTTTACACCCAATTGTTTGTTGATCATCATGATTCCATCTGGGTGGCAAGCAATCTGAATTCTCACTGAAGTGTCCAAACAACTTCCTAGACCCATTCAATTGAGCTTTATACCAACCTTTGTGTTTAAACTTAAAGCTTCCAACCATAATGAACCTTGCAGGACAATTCTTACCACTGACCATCTTCCTCTTACTCTTAATGTCACAAAGAGCTCTAAGTTGACCATCCGTCTCCAGTAGCCCATATTCAAGTGGAATTAGAAAGCTATGGGATATGAGTTTTACCCACTTGAATGTTGTGAAGGATGATGGCAACTTAGGGGGAGGTGTTTTTAATGAAATTGCAAGCTCCACTCCCTTGTGCTCTTCTCTGATAATTACCACCTCTTTGCAAACTTCTTCAATTTCAACCTCTTCCTCTTGGTAGCTCTCTTTCAATTCAATCTCCTCTTCGTTGCTTTCCAAGGGCATGGGAGGTTATGCTTCTTCTTCTTGAATCTCCATCTCTTGATCAACCTCTTCCAAGTCTTCAAATATGATATGCTTTGGAGGTTGTACACCCTCTTCAACATCAATTTCAACTGTCTTGGAAGGAGGCTCTATGTCTTGTCCTTCCCATGGAGGTTCTGCATCTCCTAAGTCTTCAACCACTTCTTCTTCTTCTTGAACAATGACAGCGTCTTCTACTTGTTCTAGTGTGAATTCATTCTCTGTCTTGTCCACTGGGGTTTCTTGTATTTCCTTCATGCTACGCTCTTCACTAGACTGTCCACATGGTGCTGTGGCTGATCCTTGTGTATTTAAGCGTCTAGAAGCCCATTGAATTAATACTTGCCCCAGTTGTTGAGTGGTTGCCTGAAATCGATCCATTGTTTCCTTGAGACGATCCTTTGCCTCTTGATGCACTCGGCTTTAATAAGTAAGATCATAGTGCTCTTGGATTGATGGATATGGAGATGATGAATATTAAAGTGGTGGTTCTTGGGAGTAATTGGGTTGGAATTGGGGTGGTTCTATATACGGTTCATATGGCTCATAAGGTGGTTGGTATGGTGGTTGAGGGTTAGGGTCATATGGAGGTGAATGGTGGTAGTTGGCTTGTGAGTGTGGTAGTTCAAAGTTGTGTTGAAGAAAGGGTTCATAGGCATATGGTAGTGGTTGTTGATAGTCCATTGGAGGTGGTTGTTTCCATGAGGGTTGATCAAATCCTTGTGGCTCCTCCCATCTTTGATTGTTTCAACCTTGATGCCTGTTCTCATTGTAATTTCTTCTTCCTGCAACATAATTCTAACCAGACTCATAGCCAAAGGGGTGAGAGTTCATAGTAGCAAAATAAAAATTAAAAATGAAAATAAAAACAAATTTAAATTAAAAGGTTATTTAAATTTTGAAATTGAAAATTAAATTTTGAAATTTGAATTTTTGAAATTTGATTTTTGAAATAAGATAAGATAAGATAAAAATTTTTAAAATAAAATCCAATAACCTCTTAACTTAAGAAAAAGCAAAAATAAAAAACAAAAATAAAAACAAATAAACAAGCAAAAATAAAAATATTTACAATAACCAATAATAAGGCACACGTTTGCAATTGCCCGGCAACGGCGCCATTTCGACGTTAGGATTTTTGCCAGTAAAGAATGTCATAAAAACAGTCGCGTTGTAGATATAGTCTCTAAACCGACAAAAATCCCTTCGTACAAATATTTTGGTTGTCACAAGTAACAAACCCCTTTTAAATTGATAACCGAGTATTTAAACCTCGGGTCGTCTTCTCAAGGAATTGCAGGGAGGTGTTCTTATTATTGGTTGAGTCTTGAAAATTGGGGGTTCTATTAATGTATAAGATAAGAAGCAATAATAGTAAATGGCAGAAGAAATAAAATAATAACAATAAAAATAAACTCTTGGTAAGGTATTAGAACTGGAGGTCCTATCCTTATCAGTTGTGATGAAATTTGGATTTTAGTCTCACTTTGTTAACCTCTAACTATGAAGGTAGATCAAGTGGATTAATTAGCTTAATCCTCAGGTCCTAGTCAATTCCGATGGAAAGACTAGAGTTATTGGAGCAACTCCCAATTTCAACCACTCCTTTATTGACAGCTCAAGCGTTACCAATTACTTAGCCAAAGCCAAAAGGAAGAAAATGGTAAATTTACTGAATAAAAAAATGTCTTCAGGTGGGAAGCAGTAATCATGTAAATAAAAGAAAGCAATCATGAATGGAAATACCTCAAATAACATTAATTAAGAAAATTATATGTAACATGAAAGAGTTCATAAATTAAATAAAAATAAAGAACCTGGGATTGAGAGTCACTCCTAAAACTAAGAGAAATCCTAAATCCTAATCCTAAGAGAGAGGAGAGAACCTCTCTCTCTCTAAAAACTACATCTACTCCTAAAATTGTAAATATGAGAGCCTCCTATGAATGGATGCAGTCCCCCACTTTATAGCCTCTAATCTGTGTTTTCTGCGCCGCAAACTGGGTCAAAAACAGTCCAGAATTCGCTGGTTTCAAATTTTGCCACGCTGGATTTCTGTCACCGCGACGTGGCCGCATGGATCACGCGGTCGCGTCGTTTAGCGTCAGGGAAACTATAACATATTATATATCAAATCGAAGCTCCGGACGTTAGCTTTCTAACGCAACTGGAACCGCGTCGTTTGGACTTTTGTTGCGAAAGTTATAGCCGTTTGAGTGCAGAGAGGTCAGGCTGGACAGCTTAGCAATTTCTCCAACTTCTTGCATTCCTTCCACTTTTGCATGCTTTCTTTCCATCCTCCAAGCCATTCCTGCCTTATAATATCTGAAAACACTTAATACACATATCAAGGCATCTAATGGTAATAAGAGAGGATTAATAATAAGCAAATATAAGATCAAAGAAGCATGTTTTCAATCAAAGCACATAATTAGGAAGGCAATATAAAACCATGCAAATATTATGAATAAGTGGGTAAAGAGTTGACAAAATCCACTCAATTGAGCACAAGATAAACCATAAAATAGTGGTTTATCAGAATGTGACTAAAAAGCCCGGGTAGCAAAGTCGTTCAGGTCGACGTCATCTAAGGAGAGGCGCAAGTACGATCTCGAAAAAGAACAAGCCTAAAGGTTGAGAAACAACTTAAAGGCTCAAAAGTTCTTAGCCAAAAGGGATACAACTCCGCTCAAGGAAGGATGGCGCTCAAAACAGGGCTACAAAAGTCATCCGAGACTAAAAATGTTCTATATAAAGAACACTAAAAAGTTATCGGACAAGTCACTAAAAGCCCGGACACTAAGCCACAAGGACAACTCCGCCAAAGCAGAGGGTTGACAACACAAACTCAAAGCAAGGCATGATCCAAAAAGGCAAGGGTAAAAAACCCACATTACCACTCAAAGGTGGATCGGACATGAACCAAGGAAGATGCTTGAACACGACTTCCTAAAGAGGTCGAAGCTTAAAAGCACGTCCTCATAGGAAGGTCGAAGCTCAAGCAGGGGCACTGTTCATACACCTGTCCGAGTTATAAGATCCGAGATAATCTAAAGCAAATAGGCCGACCTCTTGGAAGGTTGGTCCATTACCGACCTCTTCGCAAAGAGCTCGGACAAAACGCCTCAGAGGCCTAAGTAGGCCCAAATAAAAGGACGCAGCCCACTCTAAAGGCGGCTGGCCTAAAAGATAAGGTGACTTCGCTCAAAGATAAGATAAGATAACAAACTTATCTCCAGAAATGTCACTCTACACTACTATAAATATACTGGAGCACCCAGGTATAACTCATACTCTGATCTACACAAAAAACCTGCTTAAAGCCCGTCCTAACTTAGGCATTGGAGTCTCTTACAAGTACCACCCCCTCCGGTGATCAAGGATCAGCAACATCTCAAGGTCCAGCAAGTCGGACACGACAGCTCTAACCACCACAGCAGATCTCCTCCGAGATCGACCTTCAGTTTCAGGTAACCCTCGGAACACTAAGCTTCCCACCTAACCTATATAACAACCTATAAAATTCTAAACAAACCTAACTACTCATAATCCTCACTTTTTCATACACTCATGCATTCTCTTTTCAATTCACATCCTCTATGCATTGATATTATTGAACTCTACTTTGGGGCGTTTTGTCCCCTTTTATTGCTTTTCTCTTTATTTTTTCATCATCATTTTTTTATCATATTTTTCCAACTAAAGTATATACAAGAGTATCAATGCATATAGTTTAAACATTTAATGCATGAGCATGTACCCAATTCCCAAAATTTTGACAAAAATATAAAAATACTCTTTTATCCCAACCAATGTTACCAACTCTCCCAAACTTGAATGATAAGCACTCTCACTAGCCTAAGCTAATCAAAGATCCAAACAAGGTACATTCATTATTTTTCACTTGAAGCTTGTAATGTGCTAAAATTAAGAACAAATGTGTTAAACATAGGCTCAAGTTAGCTAACAATGGAAGATAAAAGGTCGGCTATTTGGGTAAGTGAGCTCAGTGAACAATGGCCTCAATCATATAAGTGCATTCATACATGAAATAATGGACATATAAAATTCAACAAATCAAAGATTACAATCATAGAAAGAGAATATTGCACACAAGAATTGAAATAAATGGTTATAAGATGTAACCACACAATTAGGCTCAAAACTCACATGCTTGTGTTCTTAACTCAAAACTATGTTCCAAAATAAATTCTTCAAAGCAAGTTTACAAAATTTTTTTTAAAAAATTGGTAGGGTGCCCTAAAGATAATTTCTTGGGAAAGAAGTCATCACCCTAACCAAGTAGTCCTAACAAAAAGAAACTACCATGCAAAAAGTCTTCAAATACAAAAACTAACTATGCAATTTACCCTAATTAACAAAATAAAATCAAAATTATGGGTGTTGAAAGGAAAAAGGTTGTTACCTACGGAAGTCGGTAACTGACCTCCCCACACTTAGAGATTTACACGGTCCTCCGTGCCATTTGTGATACGCAAAGTGGGATTCGGGTCGCCACTTCCATCATCCGTATCTTGAGTGCCTGCTTCACTGTGATCTAAAGTGGATGTGGAAATGTCCGGCTCTTCCATAGGTGGGTTAACACAACCCCAAAGCTTCTTCATGTAAGCAAATCGGCGTTTGTTCTACCGCTCATATCGATCCACCTTTGCAATGAGCTCAAGAATCAGTTGGTGGGTTGACTTCTATGGTGCTGATGAAGTGGTTGGGATGTCAAAGGGGGAGCTATGTCAAGGCTTGTGGTGTCCGTAGGAGGCTTAAGATATCTTCCGCTCGGGACAATGTCGCCCTTCGTTGGAATCATCGCCTTCATGTCCTTAGCCTCGTGTGGGCCACCAGCAGCAGCAACCAAATCTGATACCAAGGCGGGAAAAGGGAGGTTATCCTTAGCATGGACGTGATCCATCGCTTGTCGGATGAGAAGAGGGATGTAGACTGGCCTCTCTGTGAGAATGCACCAAACAAGGAGAGCTAAGTCCGCTGTGATGGATGACTCATGAGTGCTTGGAAGGATGAAGTGGGACGAGATTTGAGCCCACGCTCGAGCTTCCACAGTAAGTGCACGTGCGTCAATGCACTTAGGCCAGAGCCTGAGTTTCCCTTGGGTTCAATGTGTTTTCGGTTGGCCAATGACCTTAAGGATCGAATCCCAATCAAACTCAAATTAATTGCGTCGACGTAGGACCTCTTGGTAACCGTCTGTCCCATCCGCCACTGGTAAGACCTTAAGTATCCCTTGAATAGCTTCTTCTAAAACTGGGACTTGCTTCTGGCTCACAAAAACTGACTAAAGAGAAGGGAAGTGGTAGTTTGAGTAGAACTCCACCACCCAAGAAAGGTTGGCTTCCTGCGGTCTCCGCATTAGAAATCCCATTGTCGCCTCTCAATTCAGAGCATCACAAACTGAACAATGTGCTTTGGAGGGGCGAGGAGATATTCAGAATGATAACTTCATTCAACCATAGCGAGGAACATGAGCTCACAAAAGCGGTTAGAAAACCTTGTGGGGTCCTTTGCAGGGTTACCCTTCTCTTGCTCATCAATATGAATAATCTTTTGCACCCTCTTGGAGAGGGGTTTAGCTTGTGGTGTAGGGCGCACCTTGGTGGTTGATCTTTGAGGTGCTCTTTTTGTGGCCGGATTTTTTGACGCCTTTTCCTTGCTTTTTTGGTGGCCATCCTGAAAAAGGAAGGAAAAGAGGAAACATTAAACTCAAAGAAACAACACGTGGAGAATAACATGCAAGTGATAAATAATGCCACAAAGGAATAAAGTGTCTCGAAGACATGACAGCTGCAACATGTAAACAAGACAACAATGTAATCATGCGATATACCACTAGCATGAGATGCAAGAGTAGGAGAAGCATGCAAGTATAAGGCATGAGAAGAATAAACTCAAGCATCAATGAGAAAACAAAGTAACACATGCAAGACAGATAATAAGCACAAGAAAATCATGCACCTAATCTAACTCCAAGACAATGGAGCATGCAATAGAAGGAGGTGGAGTTAGAAAACGTGGGATTACTAATCTTGCAAAATGCTATGAAGAAGCAAGTCATGGGTAATGAGCATAAGAATGGCAAATATGAAGCATAAAGGCTCAATGCAAATAAAGAAACACAAGTATATGGAAGAGAAGCACTAAGTTGGAAGCATAATGTCAAAAATGAACCAAAATGGTATATGTGCTTTTCAACAAACACTTGGTGTGCAATCTTCAAACAATAAGCAAATTGGAGAGAAATAAAAAATGTAACATCCCAAAATGAAATACCAATCATCATAACAACACCACATAATCACAATGGAGTCAAGATATATCAAAATAACCCATCAATGCAAGAGAGAGCTCAAAGTTCAACACCAATGGAAAATATATAAAAAAAAGAAGGCAACTAAACAAGAACAATTTAAACAAAATGCAACTAAGAATAAATGGAAGAGAGTAAATAAATGCAACTAGTAAGAGAAAATTAAACAAAGACAAAAGAGAAGGAGGAAGAGTAAGACCCTTGAGACAAGAAGAAGAAGGTAAGGTAGAGTGCAAGTGAAGAAATGAGAAAAGAAAGGAGAAAGAAATAGAGTGTGGGACTGCCGAAGGTGGTGGTCGCCGGTGGATGAAGTCGCCGGTGGCAATGGGTGGAGACAAGGGGCTAGGAAGAGTGGAGAAGAGGGGAGGAAGGAGTAGAAGGAGAAGAATAATGAAGGATTTGAAACAAGGCGCGCTGCATATCAGCTGCGTCGGGGACGCGACGCATGCGCGTCATCCACGCGTATGCGTGGATGACCAGAAACCCACGCGTAAGAAAGGAGAGGGGATACGTACGCATCATGGGACGCGCACGCTTGGAAACAGTTGTGCGTTGCGCACAAAAGTGGCACAACTCTCTGGAAAATGTACCAGAGGTTGCAAAATTAGCAACCGACGCGTGCGCGTCGCCCACGCTTGCGCGTGGGTGTGCCAATGTTCCAGCGACTCGTAGGCATCATACGACATGCACGCGTGGGGTGAGATTGTGCCCCTCACACAAATGTAGCATAAAACTCGCACAACTCTCTGGTTTTTGTACCAGAGGTTGCGAACTCAGCAATCGATGCGTATGCGTCACCCACGCTCACGCGTGGGTTGCGTTATGGGCTATTGATGCGTACGCGTCGTAGACGTGCACGCGCGGGAAGCATTGTGCTCCCACTACAGAATTGGCACAGGCCCAGCACAACTCTCTGGTTTTTGTACCAGAGGTTGGAAAAAAAGCATCGACGCGTACGCGTTGTCCACTCCTATGCGTGGAACGACGTTTTTTTAACATAAAGAAAGGCAATCTCAACACATTCATGGCAGGAATTCAAGCTAGATAGTCAAGAAAACACTCACAAATTCATGCAATACTCAAAATGAAGCATTTTCTTCCACGTTACCAATTCAACCAAACCAAGATCAATGAAATCTACATGAATATCAACAATTCAACAACATTAACAAAATCTAGTATACCTAAACAAATCCAACAACATCGAGCAATCACAAAATCCAACAAGGTTCTAAAACTATATGCAAGAAATTATGTACAATGGAAGATCATGCCATGGTGGGGTGTCTCCCACCTAGCACTTTTCTTTAATGTCTTTAAGTTAGACGGTCATGAGCATAAGCTTCTCCTCCTTTGGGTGCATCCTTAAGTAGGAATACCTCCAACTCCTTCGGTGACTTATAGCCATGATACTTCTTTACCCTGTGGCCATTCACCTTTAATGTTGCACCACTTTGAGGGTAGAATAGCTCGACCACACCATAGGGCATCACTCCTTTCACTTTAAAGGGGCCTTCCCACCTTGAACGGAGCTTTTCGGGCATGAATCTGAGCCTTGAATTGTATAGAAGAACCTCGTCACCTTCTTAAAAATCTTTCTTGCGAATATGGTGATCATGGAATGCCTTAGTTTGCTCTTTGTAGATCCGTGCATTCTCATAGGCCTCTATCCTAAGGCATTCAAGTTCCTCTAGTTGCAATTTCCTGGCTATACCCGCCTTGGTGAAATCCATGTTACACTGCTTAACCGCCCAATAGGCCTTATGTTCAATTTCCACTGGGAGGTGGCATGCCTTCCCATAGACGATCCGAAAGGGACTCATCCCTAACGAAGTTTTATAGGGTGTCCTATATACCTACAATGCCTCTTCCAACCGAGAGCTCCAGTCTTTCCTTTGTGGACTCACAACTTTTTCCAAAATTCGCTTTATCTCTCGGTTAGACACATCCGCTTGCACATTTGTTTGGGGGTGATAAGCG
Source organism: Arachis hypogaea (assembly GCF_003086295.3). NCBI lineage: Eukaryota > Viridiplantae > Streptophyta > Magnoliopsida > Fabales > Fabaceae > Arachis > Arachis hypogaea. Next base: position 103,139,644 of record NC_092052.1, on the reverse strand, counting down.
GTTGCAATCTTGTGTAGTACCCTATATCGCTTGAGTAGTGCTTCTACCTTCCTGTTGCAAAAGTGAGAACCTTGGTCGCTCACAATTGCTCGTGGCGACCCATAGCGGCATACAATATTGTTTCTAATGAAAGAAACCACAGTATTAGCGTCATCAAGGCGGGTAGGTACTTCTACCCACTTTGATACGTAATCAACCGCTAACAGGATGTACATATATCCACTTGAGTTAGGAAATGGCCCCATAAAGTCTATGCCACATACATCAAATATTTCATAAAACAACATTGGTTGTTGAGGCATTTCATCCTTTTGGGATGCATTTCCGGACTTTTGACATTGGTGACATGACACACAGAATTGGTTAGCATCTTTGAACAATGTTGGCCACCAGAATCCACAATCGAAAACCTTTTTAGCTATCCGTTGTGGACCAAAGTGGCCGCCACACTTGGATGAATGACAGAATTCAAGGATAGGTTGGAATTCGGATTCTGGGACACACCTTCGAATTACTTGGTCTACTCTCCTTTTTCACAAGTGAGGATCATCCCAAATATAATATTTGGAATCACTCCTCAACTTATCCCTTTGATGTTTTGAAAAGTTGGGAGGGAAAATATTAGCAACCAAGTAGTTCGCCATAGGTGCAAACCAAGGAAAGTTATCTGAAACAGCATGCAAACCATCCAAATGGAATGAGTCGTCAATCAGAAATGGGTCATATTTAAGATTTTCAAGGCGGCTTAGATGGTCCGCAACTAAATTTTGTAACCACTTCGATCTCTAATCTCAATGTCAGACTCTTGCAAGAGCAAGATCCAACGTATGAGCCTAAGTTTCGACTCATTCTTTGTCAACAAATACTTTAAAGCTACATGATTCGTGTATACCACTATTTTGGAGCCTAGCAAGTAAGATCTAAATCTATTCAATGCATGAACAATAGCTAAGAGCTCTTTTTCCGTATTGGTATAGTTGGATTGTGCCGCATCCAATGTCTTTGAGGAATAAGCAATGATGTAAGGGAGCTTATCATCGCGCTGTGTAAGCGCGGCACCTACGGTATGATTTGACGCGTCGCAGATGATCTCGAACAGCTGCGTCCAGTCAGGGTCCCTCACAATTGGTGCCGTGGTAAGAGCTCTCCTCAACTCCTCAAATGCCTCGGCACAAGCACTATCAAACTCAAAGTCCACATCCTTTTGGAGTAGGCATGATAATGGTAATGCAATCTTGCTGAAATTCTTGATAAAGCGCCTATAGAATCCTGCATGCCTCAAAAAAGAACGGACCTCCCTCACAAAAGAGGGGTGAGGTAAACTGGTAATGACATCAACCTTGGCTGGGTCCACAGAAATGCCCTTATCAGAAATTACGTGTCCTAACACTATGCCTTGCCTCACCATGAAGTGACATTTTTCGAAATTGAGCACAAGGTTAGTGTCAACACACTTCTTTAAGACTTTGGCCAAGTTCTCTAAACAACTATCAAAAGAAACCCCATATACAATGAAATCATCCATAAAGACTTCCATGCAACTCTCCATAAGATCATAAAAGACACTAGTTATGCACCGCTGAAAAGTGGCGGGTGCATTGCATAACCCAAATAGCATCCTTTTGTAAGCAAAGGTGCCAAAGGGACAAGTAAAGGTGGTCTTTTCCTTATCCTCGGGAGCAATGTGTATCTGGAAGTAGCCAATAAAACCATCAAGAAAGCAATAATGAGATTTACCTGCAAGTCGGTCCAACATCTGGTCAATGAATGGCAAGGGGTAATGGTCTTTCCTTGTTGCGGCGTTTAGCCTCCTATAATCAATGCATACTCGCCAAGAATTTTGCACTCTTGTAGTGACCTCTTATCCATCATCCTCTTTGACAGTAGTGGTTCTTGATTTCTTTGGAACGACTTGGACCGGGCTCACCCACTCACTGTCGGAAATCGGATAGATAATATTCACATCAAGTAGCCTTGTGACTTCCTTTTTCATCACATCAAGAATCGTGGGGTTGAGCCTTCTTTGGGGTTGTCTAACCGGCCGAGCTCCTTCTTGGAGAAAAATACGATGCATACACATACAGGGGTCAATCCCCACAATGTCGGCCAAGCTCCAACCAATTGCTTTCTTGTGCTTTGACGGGGGGAAATCGTCGATAAAGAATTTCACAAAAATAACCGCGTTGCAAGTATAGTTCTAAACTGACAATTAAACCTCAATCAAATTTAATTTGTTTGTCACTTAAGCAAACCCAATAAAATTAACCGAAGTATTTAAACCTAAGGTCATCTCTCAAGGAATTGCAGGGAAGTGTACTTATAATTGGTTATGGGATTGTATCTTTTTGGGTTTTTGAAATGTGGAACAAGGAATGTAAATGATAAGAAAATAAACTAATAATTATGAAAATTCCTAGCAAGGATTGATAATTAGAAGTCCTATCCTCATTATCATCATCAATTGTGACAAGAATCGTCCATTGCTCCACTTAGTCAACCTCTAACTATGAAGGAAAGTCAAGTGGAAATAATCAATTTGATTTCTCAAGTCCTAGTCAACTCCTAAGGAAAGACTAGCTTTAGTGGAATTCAGATCAACTAGCAACTTTCAATTGCTAATCAACAAAAGAATTTGATAACTCAAGAGTCTCCAATTACTCAATCTAAGCTAAGAACATAAAAATCTAATTTAAAATCCAACCAAGCATTTTATCAAACACTTGAAAGGCACAACATAAAAACATAGAAAACTAGCAAGGAATATTAAATCCAAACAACCAATTGTAAACATCAATAATAATAAACGAAGAAATGAGCAATAAATATGAAATACCTCAAATTGCATTAAAAAGGGAAATTGAATCTAACATGAGAATTCATAAACTAAAGTGGATAAATAAATAAATCACCAAAAGAAGAAAAACTAAAGTGCTAGAATAAATAAGAGTAGAAGAGAAACTAAATTAAAGTAAAGTAGAAATGTAAAATTGAAAATAGCTAAACCTAAGAATCCTAAAACCTAGAGAGAGAAAAGAGCCTCTCTCTCTAGAAAACTACATCTAAAACCTAAAATTATGTGAATGAAAGTTGTCTCCCAGATTCCTCCACTCTGTAGCCTCTAATCTATGTTTTTGGGCTTAGAACTGGGCCAAAAAGGAGCCCAAAAATCGCCCCCAGCATCTTCTGCAATTTCTGCATATGGCGCACGTCACGCGTATGCGTACATCACGTGTACGCGTCGCTGAACTTTTGCAAGGTCACACGTACGCGTCATCCACGGGTACGCGTCACCTAACTGCATGGAAACTATGGCAAATTTTATATCCTTTTGAAGCCCCAGATGTTAGCTTTCCAACACAATTAGAACCGCCTCATTCGGACCTTTGTAGCTCAAGTTATGATTGATTTGTACAATGAGGTCAGGCTTGACAGCTCAGCAATTCTTTTAATTTCTTGTATTCTTTCAACTTTTGCATGCTTTCTTTCCATCCTCTAAGTCATTCCTGCCCTGTAAATCCCGAAAACACTTAATAAACATATCACGGCATCGAATGGTGATGGGTTGAAATTGAATTCCAACACCAAAACTCACCGGCAAGTGTACCGGGTCGCATCAAGTAGTAAAACTCACTTAGAGTGAGGTCGATCCCACAGGGATTGATGGATCAAGCAACTTTAGTGGGTGATTAGTTTAGTCAAGCTAACATTGAAGTGAAATTTGATAGAATGTAGCCAACAGAAAATAAATGCCAGTGAATTAAAAGTTACAGAAAGTAAATGAGCAAAATCTTAAAGAGCAAGAAATGTAAATTGCAAGAATCTTAAATGACAAGAAATGTAAATTGCATCAAATATAAAGGGGGGTTGGATGCTGGAAATTAAAGAAAGCAATAGATCAAAGCTTAGAACTCTTGCAGAAAGCTTAAATTGCAGGAAAGTAAATTGAGAACAATGTAAACAGAGAAGCAAAATTGCAGTGAATAGGATTTTAGAGCAATTGCAGAGGAATTTAAAATTTTGTAGGAAATGTAAATGAGATTTGCAGCAAGCTTAATGTAAACTAAATTGAGGAACCAAACAGAAAGTAAAATGTAGCTTAATTGCAATAGTTAAAGGGAAGTTGAGGATCTCAGGGGTTGAGGAGACTAGAAAATAAGTCTAGATCTCAAGTCCTTCCTTGATCTAACAAGAGAATAATTACAGAAAATTTAAAGAACAAATTGCAGAAGAAGTAGAAAATGAAAGCAGTAAAGAGAATTCAAATCCCAATTCAAAATTTCTTGAATTATGCAGACAAGCAAACAGAGAGAATTCTCAAGGTGAGATTGAAACAGAATTTTTTTAATTCTCAACCCAAGATTCAAAACAAAAATGAAAATTAAGAGAGAGCTCTCTAATCCTAATGCTCCCTAGTGGAGCAAACCTTTAATGCTCTCTATTAGAGCCAACCTCTTTAACAAAGATGAAAATGATGCCTTATATAGGCTTTACAAAATGAAAATGAAAAATAAAAGTGAAATTAAAAACAAATTACAATTAAATGAAATTCCTATTTTAACTATCTCTTGTGCCTTTGAGTGATGGTAATGGGCTTAACTTGCTTTGGATTTGAGTTGAAAATGGCCCTACTTGATCGCTCTTGGTCATGAGAAGAAATCTGCTTGCAGTTTGGACTTTGGAGCATTCACGTTTGAGTCAACGTTTGGGGTCAAACGTTGACTCAAACATCTTCGTGTAAGGACGTTTTACAGACCAGCCAACCATCTGTCACTGCCGTTTGACCTCATGTTTGAAGTCAAACATGAACGCAAATGTTGGGCATCCAACTTCAATCCTGGCTGAACTTTGCTAGCGTTGGAGGTGGCGTTTGAGGCCAACTTGAACGCAAACGTTGGGCAGGCGTGGGCTTCCTCTAGGGCATTCATCTAGCAACGTTTGGCCTCACGTTTGCCTCAAACGTTGGTACAAACGTGAGGCTCCTCCCAGGCTGTCATTCAAGCAACGTTTTCAAGCAATATTTGACCTCACGTTTGAGGCAAACGTGGAAGCAAACGTTGACTCCCTTGTTGCACATCAAGTCTTGGGACGCTACTTTGTCCTCTTGTCATCGATGCCAATTTCATGCCCACTATAGACTATTATATATGGTTGGAAAGTTCTAAATGTCAGCTTTCTAAAACAACTGGAATCACCTCAATTGGACGTATACAACTCAAGTTATGCCCCCCTTTGAAGGGGACAGGGTCGCTGGCGGCGGTGTGCAACGTTTGAGGCAACATTAGCACTCAAACGTGGACGAAAATGCCAAATTCTGGAGGCTCAAACGCATTGTCCACCCCATACTATTATATATTGTTGGAAATCCCTGAATGTCTACTTTCCAATGCCATTTGGGAGCGCGTAGTTTAGAGCTTCACAGCTCGAGTTATACTCCATCAAAGGTGCAGAGGTCAGCTGGCCTTACTACAGGTTGACACCATGTTCATCTATGCACTTTTGGGGCAGTTTTCTCCCTCATAATTAGTGTCCACCATGTAGTGCCATATATGCTTGGAAAGATCTCAATCCCTACTTTTTATTGCTTTTTAAATCACCTCATTTGGAGCTCTGTAGCTCAAGTTATTCTTGTTGGAAGTATACCCCTTCAGGCTGTGGGGAGCAACATTTCCCAAGGTATTCCTTAGCCAACGTTTGACCTCACGTTTGAGGCAAACGTTGGCGCAAACATTGAGCTTCTGGGTGGCTGTGCTGATTATCAATCTTCCTTGATTTGGTCATGGGCCACGCTTTTAAAAGCGTGGCCTAAGGCTCCAAAGTGTGCTCCAACTTCAAAGTGTGCCCCAAAGCTTTTTTTTCTTTTTAGCTTATTTTGTGCTTCTTTGCTTCTTTTTCTTCCTATTTTCTACAAAATTTATAAAATCAAAAGATCAAGGAAATATACCATTTAAGCACAAAAGAATGCAATAATTAAGCACTAATTATCTATTTCTTGTATGAAAAAGCATAGAAAAACATGACATGGTGACATGTCATCACAACACCAAACCTAAACCTTGCTTGTCCCCAAGCAAGAAAAGAATCATGCAATAGAGATTGACAATCCAAGGTAAGAAGAATAGCAACTCAATGTTTATGGTAAGCTAGTTTTCTAAGCATGCTACAATCACAAAAGAAATGTAAATGATTGATGCTTCTGTCTAGCTCAATTTATGAAATCTTTTTCTTATATTTCTTCCTTGAAACAAGCTTTTGATTTTCTTATTAGCTTCTCCTTTTGGGTGCTTTACCCCATGAGTTGATAACAAAGCTACGACTCTAAATGCTTTGTTTTCAAGTATTACCACTTGATACATAAGCACCACAAGCATTTAATTAGAGGACTTCATTAAGCTCATTTGTTTCTTTTCTTGACTCTCTAATCATTGATGCTCAGAGCCTTGAGCTTTGAGGGAGTGCTTTTGCACTTGAGCCTAGCCTTGACTTCTAAGTGTTTTGTTTTCAAGCTTTTTACTTGATACATAAATACCACAAGTACTTGACAATTGTCATTGGTACTCAGAGCCTTCAACTTTCTCATTCTTCCCCTTTTTCTTTTCTTGCTTTAATTTGTAATTACTTTTTCAAGGTTTTCATGATTTTAAAAGATTTCACAAAATGTCCTAGATGAAAACTTCAATTAAATAAAATCTAATGCAATTGAGCAACAATTAACCATACTAGCCTTCCAATACTTGTATGCACATGCTAAGTTCTTCTTTAATGCCTTGTTTGTTTATGATCATGATACTTTACTGCTTTAAACTTTACAAAACTCAAGTTGGTAGTCATAATGGCATGGCAACATGTTACAGATCATAATTCAGGCTATGCTCATTCATACCACACATGCATACAGAGAACATAAAGACAATCAGGCAATTTAAAGTGCTCGAAACAAAGGAGAAGAAAAGGAACTTTACAACCTTGTAATTCATCTTTTCTATTGTTGTCATTTTTCTCCCATTCTTCCCTTTCCGTTGCCAAATTCAGAATGCTTGTTCATCCTCAAGCAACAATTAGAACAATGGCTATGGGGCTAAGATGGATCATGAATGTTTTATACAATGAAATGTTAGTAGCACATGTGTTTTAAGCAAGCAAAATTAAAGATAACAATCAAGGCACAAGAGACAGAGACATTTTGATTGCATAGATAAGAAGGTGTGCACAATGCATTGCATAAAAGATAAGTGGCACACCAAACTTAGTGTGACACTTTCACTTGGAATTAATGCAAGTATCTTGTAAGAATTGGAACCAAATTTTATTGCATAGCAACACCAAACTTAGAATGCAATCATATGTCAATTTATTTGAATTAAAACTAAGCAAATGAAACTGTTATTTGTTAAGTACAATCACCAAGCCAAGAATATGTCATGAATAAGGACCTCTTGGTGATGTACTAACAAAGACAGTTTAATAAGCAAACTAGAGGAAAGTATTTAAAAAACAGAAAAATAACTACAGCAAATAGAATGAAAAATGTTAAATCAAAAGAGAAAAATAAAACTGCAGAGGCATTGTGATTATACAAACAAGTGGTGCTGCTGGATGACTTGCATAGAAAATTAAGTGGCACACCAAACTTAGAATCTTAGTGTGACACTTCTATGTAAAATTGATGCAATCATCCATGAAGATGGAAAACAGTTTGTTGTAGGGCAACACCAAACTTAGAATGTAACCATATGCCAATTTATTGAGATTTAAGCTAAACAGACAGAGAAAATGAACTAGACAAAGAAATAAAATGTTACCCAAGGTTGGGTTGCCTCCCAACAAGCGCTCTTTTAGTGTCATTAGCTTGACACGTTGTTATTCACTTTCTTCCTCTTCTTCCAATTTGTTAAGAGGAATGACTTTAAGGGGGGAGAAGTTTCAGCTATTGTCCCCTTTCTTGGTTTCCTCTCAGCAAGCTTTCTTTTGTTCATGGCTTGATTGAGCTTGCTTGCTAGTGGTCCAGGGGTTGGATTGCTTGTAGTTGACCTCCTCTTGAATTTTGTCCTTGGTATCTTGGTCACAATCCTCTTCTCGGTGCTTTTGTTAATTGCCTTCACTTTCTTGAATTCAAGACATGGTTGCTGTATGATTTTTGGAGTATTTTCTTCATCAAAAGCCTTTTGAATTGGTTGTTCCATGAGCCCTTCCTTTTTCTTCGTTGCACTCAACAATTGAGCTAACCTTACTCCCATGTTTTTGAGGGACTTTTCTTATTCTTCTCAGTACTTCTTTGTCTCCTCTGCAAATCTTTTGAGCATGGACTCAAGCTTTGAGAGTCTTTGGCTATTGAAAGTTTGTTTTGGTTGTGAGTCTTTGGCTATTGGACAATCTCTCATGTGACTTGACTGCTCAGAATTTGCAGTTTCCTAGTAATACTCCCAGCCACCATTGGAATAATGACTTGAATCATTTTGTGGTGGAAGAAAATATCCCATATGATTTTCTTTCTCATCTTGTGGTTCTGAAGCATAGCTCCATGAATTGGAGTACCCGGAATTTGAAGTTTCTTGGTGATATTCCCAGCCACCATTAGAAATTGGTGATGGTGGGTAATATCCCATAAAATTTTGTTTGACCATAAGATGAGTTGAACTCCATTTGTATTTTGTAAAACGCACCATCAATGAAAATTGAAATTCATGTCACAGAGAAAGAATTTCTTAGTGAGGCAAAAACACAAACACCTTGGTTTCAACTTAGAACAGAGAACAAAAACAAAAAAAAATGCTTGATCTAGACTTCTCACCCACTTAATCATTGTTGATCTAAATCAATCCCCGGCAACGATGCCAAAAACTTGATGGGTTGAAACCGAATTCCAACACCAAAACTCACCGGCAAGTGTACCGGGTCGCATCAAGTAGTAAAACTCACTTAGAGTGAGGTCGATCCCACAGGGATTGATGGTTCAAGCAACTTTAGTGGGTGATTAGTTTAGTCAAGCTAACATTGAAGTGAAATTTGATGGAATGTAGCCAACAGAAAGTAAATGGCAGTGAATTAAAAGTTGTAGAAAGTAAATGAGCAAAATCTTAAAGAGCAAGAAATGTAAATTGCAAGAATCTTAAATGACAAAAAATGTAAATTTCATTAAATGTAAAGGGGGGTTGGGTGCTGGAAATTAAAGAAAGCAATAGATCAAAGCTTAGAACTCTTGCAGAAAGCTTAAATTGCAGGAAAGTAAATTGAGAGCAATGTAAACAGAGAAACAAAATTGCAGTGAATCAGGATTTTAGAGCAATTGCAGAGGAATTTAAAATTCTGCAGGAAATGTAAATGAGATTTGCAGCAAGCTTAATGTAAACTGAATTGAGGAACCAAACAGAAAGTAAAATGCAGCTTAATTGCAATAGTTAAAGGGAAGTTGAGGATCTCAGGGGTTGAGGAGACTAGAAAACAAGTCTAGATCTCAAGTCCTTCCTTGATCCAACAAGAGAATAATTGCAGAAAAGTAAAAGAACAAATTGCAGAAGAAGTAGAAAATGAAAGCAGTAAAGAGAATTCAAATCCCAATTCAAAATTCCTTGAATTATGCAAACAAGCAAACAGAGAGAATTCTCAAGGTGAGATTGAAACAGAATTTCTTCAATTCTCAACCCAAGATTCAAAATAAAAATGAAAATTAAGAGAGAGCTCTCTAATCCTAATGCTCCCTAGTGAAGCCAGCCTTTAATGCTCTCTATTAGAGCCAACCTCTCTAACAAAGATGAAAATGATGCCTTATATAGGCTTTACAAAATAAAAACGAAAAATGAAAGTGAAATTAAAAACAAATTACAATTAAATGAAATTCCTATTTTAACTATCTCTTGTGCCTTTGAGTGATGGTAATGGGCTTAGCTTGCTTTGGATTTGAGTTGAAAATGGCCCTAATTGATTGCTCTTGGTCTTGAGAAGAAATCTGCTTGCAGTTTGGACTTTGGAGCATTCACGTTTGAGTCAACGTTTGGGGTCAAACGTTGACTCAAACGTCTTCGTGTAAGGATGTTCTGCAGACCAGCCAACCATCTGTCACTGGTGTTTGACCTCAAGTTTAAGATCAAACATGAACGCAAACGTTGGGCATCCAACTTCAATCCTGGCTGAACTTTGCTGGCATTGGAGGTGGCATTTGAGGCCAACTTGAACGCAAACGTTGGGCAGGCATGGGCTTCCTGCAGGGCATTCATCTAGCAACGTTTGGCCTCACGTTTGCCTCAAACATTGGCGCAAACGTGAGGCTCCTCCCAGGCTGCCATTCAAGTAACGTTTCAAGCAATGTTTGACCTCACGTTTGAGGCAAACGTGGAAGCAAACGTTGACACCATTGTTGCACATCAAGTCTTGGGACGCTACTTTGTCCTCTTGTCATCGATGCCAATTTCATACCCACTATAGACTATTATATATATTGGAAAGCTTTGAATATCAGCTTTTTAACCCAACTGAAATCACCTCAATTGGACGTCTACAACTCAAGTTATGCCCCCTTTGAAGGAGACAGGGTCGCTGGTGGCGGTGTGCAACGTTTGAGGCGACGTTAGCACTTAAACATAGACGAAAACACCAGATTCTTGAGGCTCAAACGCATTGTCCACCCCATACTATTATATATTTTTGGAAAGCCCTGAATGTTTACTTTCCAATGCCATTGGGAGCGCGTAGTTTGGAGCTTCACAGCTCGAGTTATACTCCATCGAAGGTGCAGAGGTCAGCTGGCCTTACTACAGGTTGACACCATGTTCATCTATGCACTTTCGGGGCAGTTTTCTCCCTCAGATTTAGTGTCCATTATGTAGTGCCATATATGCTTGGAAAGATCTCAATCCCTACTTTTCATTGCTTTTTGAATCACCTCATTTGGAACTCTGTAGCTCAAGTTATTCTTGTTGGAAGTATACCCCTTCAGGCTGTGGGGAGCAACATTTCCCAAGGTATTCCTTAGCCAACGTTTGACCTCACGTTTGAGGCAAATGTTGGCGCAAATGTTGAGCTCCTGGGTGGCTGTGCTGATTGTCAATCTTCCTTGATTTGGTCATGGGCCACACTTTTAAAAGCGTGACCTAAGGCTCCAAAGTGTGCTCCAACTTCAAAGTGTGCCCCAAAGCTTTTTTTTCTTTTTAGCTTATTTTGTGCTTCTTTGCTTCTTTTTCTTCTTATTTCCTACAAAATTTATAAAATCAAAAGATCAAGGAAATATACCATTTAAGCACTAAAGAATGCAATAATTAAGCACTAATTATCAATTTCTTGTATGAAAAAGCATAGAAAAATATGACATGGTGACATGTCATCAAATGGTAATAAGAGAGGATTAAAATTAGCAAATTTAAGGCCAAAGAAGCATGTTTTCAATCATAGCACAAAATTAGGAAGGAAAATGTAAAACATGCGAATTATATGAATAAGTGTGAGTTTAGTGGATAAAATCCACTCAATTAAGTACAAAATGTACCACAAAATAGTGGTGCATCAAATCTCCCAATACTTAAACATTAGCATGTCTTCATGCTAAGCTCAAGAGAACTAAAAGAGTGAAGAGGAATGATGGAATTTATGAAATGCGACCTATCTATATGAATGCAACTAAATGCAAAATGCTCTTACGTACTTGGTTAAAAGTAAGCAGATCTTTCAAGAAGAAATATGAACTGGATCTCACTAATTAAAATCATAAAATAAAGTACAAGTAAACTTGCAAAAGAAGATAGCTTATGAAAGTCGGGAACAAGGAATCGAGCATCGAACCCTCACCGGAAGTGTATACACTCTAATCACTCAAGTGTTTAAGGTTCGATTCTCTCAATTCTCTACTAACCTTGCTTTCTAAGGCTTGCTCTTCTTCTACCAATCAACAAATAATTTGATGCACAAATACACATATCAAGAGGTCTTTTAAGGGTTGTAATGGGGTTAGGGTCAAGGTAGGAATGTATTTGGCCAAGTGGACTGAAATCTGAATCCTTAATTAGCCTAAACTTTCCACCTAACTTAGACAATCCATGTAATCATAATATAATATCCAACTATCTATTAACCATGTTTTTCACATATTCATGCATCCTAATTTCGAGTACAGTATATATGCATTTCTTTCACCATTTACTTTGGGGCATTTTGTCCCCTTTTATTATTTGCTCTTTTTCTTTTTTTTTTTCTCTTTTTTTCCCTTTTTTTCTTTTTTTATTTTTCTTTTCTTTTCTTTTGTTTTCCTCAATACATATGATTAAATTATTGAATTCATGAACATGTCCTAAACATTTATTTCATATTTTCATAAAGATATACAACACCCAATTCTTAAACCAAATGTTTCCAAACCCAACTTTCCCACACTTAAATCATGAACACTCTCACTAGTCTAAGCTAACCAGGGATTCAAATTAAGGACATTATTGTTTTCTGCTTAGAGTTAGCGATGAGCTAAAGTAAAGAATAAATGGGGTTAAAAGGCTCAACATTGGTTTACAAAGGATAATGAAAAGGTTAAGACCATATGGGTATGTAAGCTCAGTGAAACAAAGCCTCAATCATGTAAGTGCATGCATACATCAAATAATGGAAATATAGAATTAAGCAAGACATAGATTACAATTTTAGAGAGAATAACACACACCAAAAACAAAGTATTGGTTGATAAAATGCAATCAATCAAATAAGCTCGAAATCTTACTGGTTTTGTATGTTCGAGCTCTAAACCATGTTCCAAAATAAAATTCTTCAAGCAAGTTTAACAAAAATTTTAATTCAAATTAGTGAAATGCTATAAAAAGTTTCTTGAAAAAAAAAATATTACCTCAACCAAGTAGTACCTAAATGCACAAAATCAAACAAACATGCAATCAAACATGGAAATGCAACAACTAATTTAACAAAAAAAATTAAACATTGGTGTTGAGAAGGAAATAATTGACCCATGGAAGTCGGTATTTGTCTATAGCCCCATTGAGAAGCTTTTCCTTTCCCGTCTCAGTGGCCATCCTGAAGGAAGAGAAAAAGGAAGAACGTAACCCAGAAACAAAGATAAGAAAATAAATAAAATATGGGTGGGTTAATGCCAAATAATAAGGGTCTCAACTACATGGTAGTTACAACATGAAAGTGAAAAAACAGTAGAAGCAAATGGCATATCAATAATGCGAAAATTGCAACAATAGGGGAGAGATAGTGGGTAATGAAAGACAATACAAATTTATGTCAATGCAAAAGGAATACAGGTATCATAAAAAATTGGCATTGACAGATAAATAATATCACCCAATAATGTAAAACAAGTCACTAAGTACGAAAATAATGCAAGAAAAGATACAACAGTTGAATACAAACATTTAACACCAATGGTAAAATAAGAAATTAGAAAAGGAGATAAAAGTATGAATAAAATACAAATGCAATGAAGGAAAGTAAAAAATGCAGTATGTAAAAGAGAATGAAAGAGAATAAGGATGAGAAGAAAGTGAGAAAAGAAGAATAAGGAGTAAGAGAGGAGAGAAGAAGGAAGAGAAATAGAAAACAAGAAATGGAGTCAACGTGCACGCCTGCATCATGCGTATGCGTGAAAATTAAAATATCCATTCGACGCGTACGCGTCGCTCATGCGTACGCGTCGCTCACGCATACGCGTGGGTGGCCAAAAATAGGAACTGACGCGTGAGCGTCGGTGACGTGTACGCGTGACCACTCGCGCGACTCCAGCGCCATGGCATCACAACTCTCTGTTCAGACACTCTTTTATGCCGATTGGGAAGCCCACACGTATGCGTCACTTACCCTTACGCGTGGATGGACTAATGTGCAGGTGACGCGTACGCGTGGGGCACGTGTACGCGTGGGGTGGTTCGTGCTCCATGCACCCCTCCCGTGCGTCTCCATCGCAACTCTCTGTTTGTTTTCTCTTTGTTGCGCAGTCACACATGACGCGTTCACGTAGATTCCTCTCTTTTTTTATTTTATATTTTTTTTGCAAAATAAAAGTAAATATGCAGAACTGGAAATTAAAACTGACAGAAATAAATTAAAACTAATAAAAAAGTAGGATCATACCATGGTGGGTTGTCTCCCACCTAGCACTTTTAGTTATTATCCTTAAGTTGGACATTTGGTGTGCTCCATGTCATGGTGGCTTGTGCTTGAACTCATCTTTGAACTTCCTCCAACGCTTGGACTTCCAATAAGCTTTAACATCTCCAAATAAATTCACCAAGCCGTGATGAAGTTCTCCACAAGCTTTGAGCTCCCAAAGTTGATCCTCTTGTATGCTGGGATCCCAAATCTTATTTCTACATCCGTCTTCAAGTTGATCGTCAGGATTTCATCCAGGTGGTTTAGCCTTGGAATTCTCATTTAAGCACACAAACATCCTCCTAGACCCAATCAATCGAGAATTATACTAACCCTTGCAATTAGGCCTTGAGCTTCCAACCATAACGAACCTAGGATGGTGTTGTCAACCGCTAACCATCTCTCTTTTACTCTTAAAACCGCAAATAGCTCTAAGTTGTCCATCCGTTTCAAACAGACCATATTCAAGTGGGAAGGTAGAGTTTAAGGATAAGAATTTTACCCACTTGAATGTTGTGTTGGATGGTAATAGCTTGGGGGGAGGTATCTTCAGTGGCGGCCTTGCCAATGTATGCTTCACTCTCTTGGGTTCCTCTTTGATGATCCCCACCTCTTGACAAGCTTCTGCAAGATTAACCTCTTCCTCTAGTTCAATGGGAGAGGGTTCAATTGTAGGTAAAAACTCATTAATTATTGAACCGATCTCATGATCAACCTCCTCAAAGTCTGCAACCATGATATGTCTTGGAGGTTATGATAAATCTCGTTTTTAGGGTTTATCTTGTGTTGAATTTAGAGCATTTTGATAATCTTTCCTCACATTTATTCAATGAGATAGCATGATTTTGTGATTGTCTCCGTATTTGTGCTTAGATGTGAAAACATGCTTTTTAGACCTTTAATTTGATAGTTTTAATCTTCCTTTGATTCCACTAGATACCTTGATGTGTTTGCTAGTAATTTCAGGTTGAAAAGGGCTAGGAAGGGATCAAAGGAGTGAAAGGAAAGCATACAAAGTGGAGAAATCATGAAAAGCCAAAGATTTGGAGAAAGCCCATGGACGCGCGCACACTATGCGCCTACGCGCGGATTGCAAAATGCTCCAGGGACGCGTATGCAGGCTGTGCGCGTATGCGCCGAAGGCCACACGTGACTCCTTTAGTCAAACACGTGCCTGGTGATTTTGGAGGGTTTATAGTCCCAATTGGAGCTGAGTTTTTGGTGGGAAAAGGCTAATTAGATCAAGGAATGAAGGGGAACACATGAATGACACACATAACACACGTTAGGATTAGTTTTAGTTAGTTTTAGAGAGATAAGTTCTCACTTCTCTCTAGGATTAGGTTTAGGTCAATAATCTTAGATCTAGGTTTAATTCATGCTTTGATTTACTTTTCCTTTACAATCTCTTTTTTCTCCACTCTTCCTCTCTCTAATTTTGTATTTCATTCTTGTTATTTCTATACTTTGTTGTTGATGCACTATTTCTTCTTCTATTTTCTTTCAATTCAATTTGAGGTAATTCATGATAATTGTGTTTCCCTTGATTGTTGTTATTAATTCCTTACAATAATTATTGTTAGATTCTATTCTTGTTGTCAATTTACTATGCTTTCCTTTTGTACCTTCCAAGTGTTTGATAAAATGTTTGGTTGGATTTTAGAGTTGAATTTCATGCTCTTGGCTTGGGAAGGTAACTTAGGAATTCTTGAGTTACTAATGTCCAAGTAATTGATGATCGAGAGTCATTAACTCTAGGTCTCACTAATTCAATTGGTGGAGAGTTAGGACTTATGGACTTGGATTGATATAGCTCACTTGACTTTCCTCTACTACTAGTTAGAGGATGACTTAGTGGGATTGATCCTTGCCAATTCTCATATTGTGGTTAGTGATAAGGATAGAGATCCTTAACCACCAAACCTTGCCAAGACCGCTTTATCATTTACATTTCCATTGTCATTTACTTTTCTTGTTCCTTAATCAAAACCCTAAAATATACTTGTCCATGGCCAATGACAAGAACACTACCCTGCAATTCCTTTGAGAGACGACCCGATGTTCCAATACTTCGGTTTATAAATTTAGGGGTTTATTTTAGTGACAAACAATCTTTTGTATGAAAGGACTATTGTTTGGTTTAGAAACTATACTTACAACGAGATCTCATTAGAGAAATTCTAAACCGTCAAAAAATCCGTTCATCAAAATGGCGCCGTTGCCGGGAAATTGCAATGGTGTTATGTTATTGGTTATTGTATAAATGTGAGTAGTGTAAATAGGTTTGTCTCTTGCTTTTCTACTAGTTTTTGTTAGTTTTATTTTGTTTTTCCACTATGAACTCTCACTTTGGCTATGAGTTTGGTTCTCACCATGTTGTAGGAAATGTGGACTTTAATGACAACATGTACCAAGGATGGAACACTTCAAGATGGGGGGAGCCTCAAGGAATTGATCACTCCTATTGGCAACAACCTCTGGATACTTATAGGTATAATTCACATCCTAGTGCATACCAATTTGATGGCTATGGTGACTCTTTTTATGATAATCAAGTACCACCACCATATGCTTATGAACCTTATCCTCAACATGACTACCAACCATGCTCACAAGCCCATTTTTACCAAGCACCTTCTTGTGACCCACATACATTGTATGACCAATCACCCATACCATATTCTTATGACCATTATGAGCAAGAACCTTTAGAACCACCACAACCCTATCATGAGTACTACCAAGAACCACCTCAATGCACACCATCTCCATGCCCTTACTATGAAGAACCACCTTGTCACTATGAGCCCTCTCTCCAAAATAATGAACCTTTCTATCCACCCCAAGCCCCAATAGATAACTCTCTTACCTTGCTACTTCAAGGCCAAGCGGATATGCAAAGAAACACCCTAGAGTTTATGACTAATTTGACTAAGGTAGTGCATACTTTAGCCCACCAATATCTGAATACTCAAGGTGCTTCCATGGCCACATGTGAAAAACTGAAAGATGAGCAAAGTATGAAAGAGAGATTGGAAAATCTGGTGGAGAAGAAGGAAGAGTTGAGCTTTGTATTGGAGCGATTGGAGACACCTATGGTTATTGAAGAAGAGGAGAAAGTGGTTGAAGATCTAGGAGATGCGGAACCACCATGGAAGTCTCAACAACCTCCGGAGCATATAAAGATTGAAGAATATGAGAAGGTTGATCAAGAGATGGACTCAATCATTAATGATTTCTTATCAATAATTGAATCCTCTCCCATGGAACATGAAATTGAAGCTATTGAAGACAACTCAACACCAAATGATGTTGGTGATCTCCTTGGAGACTCTTCCATCAAAGGTGAAGTTGATATGGAAGTAAATTTTACACAACCTCCCAAGTTTGATTTGATTGATGATGAGGAGGAATTGGAAGAAGCCAACAATCAAGAGGAAGATGAAAGAAGTCGTCAAGAGGTGGAAATACCCAAAGAAGAGCATAAGGAAGTCGACCTTGCATTATCTAAGTGTGGGGAGGTTTCCCTCCCTAAGACACTATTCAAAATATCATTCAAGTGGGTAAAATCCTCAATCCTAAGCTTTACTTTCTCACTTGAATATGGCTTGATTGAAACGGATGGACAACTTAGAGCTCTTTGTGGGACTAAGGGTAACAAAGAGTTGTGTAGTGGTTGGAAGTTTGGAATTAGACTCATTGAGGTCAAAGCTTCAAAGCATAGGGACCATGATTGGATGAATGCTACTTTACATGGGTCTAGGAAGAAAACTTGGTGCACTAAAGAGAATTCTACTTGTCAACCACCCGAACGAAAAATTCATGAAGATTAACTAGAAGACGGGTACGAAAATAAGATATGAGATCCCGGATCAAAGCATGAAGACCACCTATGGGAGCTCGTATCTTGGGTGGAACTCCATCCAAACTTGGTGAAGATGGTTGGAATTTCTGTCAACCATTTGAGGAGCAAAGATCCTTGGAGATTCAAGGATGAGTAAAAGCATAAGCCACCATGACAAAGAGCCACCCAAATGTCCAACTTAAGGACTTAAACTAAAAGTGCTAGGTGGGAGACACCCCACCATGGTAAACTCTTTTCACCCTCTTGCATTTTTGATTAATAAGTGAATTGAGTTACCATTGTAGATAGTTTTCTTTCCATATATTTGTTTTAATAAGTTGGTTGTAGGTTGCTTGTGGGACAAGCTTCTTTTGCTTGTATTTGAAAATTCCCAAAAAGCCAAAAAGAATTTTTGTTATTTTGTAATTTTAGCTAATTTTGAGCTGTAGGAAGTGTTAGGAGGATTTTGAGCTGTTTTTGCTATTTCTGAAAAAAAAGGGGGGGGGGGGCAGGACGCATACGCACGCTGTGCGTGTGCATGTCCATACGCGGATACAGGCCCATACTTTTTCCAGAGAGTTGGGCCACTCTTGTGCCAACACTAGGCCAATCGCATAACCGCATACACGCGTACGCGCACTGTGCGCAAACGCGTCGCTATACATATTTGGGAATGCACACGGACGCGCACATGCCGCGTGCGCGCCAATCGGCTGAAGCAGTTACCAGGCCTTCAACCCGAGAGTTGTGGTGAACTTGGGCCAGCATTAAGCTTCTAGCCTAACTCGCCTCACGCGGACGCGCACTGTACGCGTCCGCGCCCACGCCTACACCCTCCATCTACGCGAAAGCGCACCTGACGCTTTCGCACCACTCACTCATTTTCTCCCCCACGCAAATGCGCACTGTGCGCGCACGCGTGGATTCAAATTCATATACCCCAAGGGACGCAAAGAGCACAGCGCAGTTGCGCACCCTAACCCTCCCCCTTTCTAACGTTCTCTCTTTTTCTTCTCCCGCCATAACCACTAGCTCTGCAACCGTCCACCACCGCGCCAGCCACACCACTTCCGTCGCCACCATCCTCTCTGTCCCCCATCCCCCTCTCTCTCTTCTTCTCTCGCTCTTTCTCTCTCCCTTTCCCTCCCATTCTCACTTCTCTCACCACCTCCTCTCTCTTTCTCTGCTTCACTCCGCCACCACCAAGAGCTGCTGCTACTGGAAGCACCACTTTGCTGCCCCTCCCTCCCATCCCTCTATTTCTATTCTGTTCTGCTTCTGCACTCCAGGTTTCCCATGCCCCATTGCTCTATTTCTTTACTATTTTTCATTAGTTTTAGTATGACTAGATTAGATTAATTAGTTGAATAATCTGTTTGCTAGGCTAGTTAGATATGCATGTTTTAGTTGATCCTAGGTTGTTAGGTAGCTAGGTTGTGGTTAGATGATTCTAGGCCTGATAACTGCTCCGTTTGTGTTTATCCGTTTGAAATACATATTCCTTGTTTGCTCAGTGATGGTTAATGAGTTGTTCTATCTCCATATTGTTACTGCTTTGCTGCTATTTCACTGCTGCACTGCTAAATTCTAGTTGTTGAGTTATGTCTCATGCTGCTTGCGCATATGTATTGCATCCTTCTCTCTTTCTTGATGTGCTTTCTGAATACATATGTGAATTTTTTGCTGCTATTTGTTATTCAGAAACATCCGATTTACTGCCGGAATGCTGCCCAACTTTCTAGAAATTGTTTTTGGTTTTAAACATGTTACCTGTAACTGAACTTCGTGCTTTTGAAATTGAGTATTCATCTGATTACACGAAGCTCAACTCTTAGGTGACTTTGGGCTGGTTTTTCCATGTTCATTATGTTTCCCGTGATTTTCCTTGAACCCTCACATGGTTTCACCTTCCAAGTTAATCAATTGCCTTTGGATTGTGCTTCACTCATCATTTGATTTAACTTGTAAATTTGTTGAATATGGTTCATGCATTTGCAACAATTGGTGCATTTTAACTTGTGTAACTCTTTTCACTCAACTTTATTTCTAACTCGTCTTAGTCACACAAAATGCACTTTCATTTTGTCAACACCAATTATTGCATAATCAATGACCGCGACATTGATTGATGACTTACTTTCAATTAATTGCTTCTTTTGCAATATCATATTTCATCATCAATGACTGCTTCCTCTCCATGTTTGTGAGTATGCTTGTTGCCATTACTTGTGATTCATTGTGATTAAGCAAATAACCGTCATACCTCTAACCTTTGAGCTAGTTTCTCTAACTTTTAACTTGCCTAACATGCTGATTTTTCTTTTTAGTTTTCAACTAACTCTCTAACCATTCTTTTTGGGTATGATACTCATTGAGTTTAATGAACAAGCATTGTGCATATATTGCTTAAATTCTTGGTTTATAGCTTTTGTGTTGAATGCTAATTCCTGTTGCTTATACTCCAAGTTTCTTCCTTTTGACTCACTTCATGTTAATATGCCATTCCTTGCTTTCCATTTCCCTATGCCAACTATGCAAAGAACCCACTTAATGAAGTGGATAAACAGAATCAGCTGCTACTGCCCACTGACACGTACACATATCCCAATCTATACTGTGAGTTGCACTTCCCTACCTATCAGAAGATAAAGCTGAACATTGAGAAGAAATTGGCCCTTCCCAATGACCTGAGGCACTCCATTAATACTCGTATTTAGGGATTGGGCTTAGGGTTTGTTGATAGGGATTTGGGAAGAATAAACACTTCATGGGTCAAGGAGTTTTACTGCAACCTCTTCTGCACGACTCTTGAGTCAGTCCACCTACGGGGTGGGCAGATTTTAGTGACTGAGGCTGCTATTGAGGGTGTTTTGCATTGTCTACCCCAGACTGGTGACACATGTGCATACCAGCAGGCAGAGATAGCTATGAATTCTATGACCTTTGATTATGAGACGCTGAAGTGCATTATTGCCAAACCAGACGCCCCTTGGGTGATGGACTCTAACAACCAAAAGCCCAAGGGGATGTTATTTGCTTATTTGTCTAGAGAGGCTAGGACTTGGCAGCAGATTCACCCACTATGTCCTTCCTACTACCCATTTTTCCGAGATTCTGATGGATATGCTTCTTCTGATTGGCTGTGTCATGGAGGGAAATGAGGTATACTTCCCCCGATTAATCAGGCGAGGCATGTGGCGAACACACATCCGTGGTCTCCTACCATTTCCTACATTGGTCACTAGCATGATTGAGTTTTCCGGTGCCCCATGGAGGGACGATGACATGACACCACCACCCCCAGACGACGATGACAAGGAGGTTACTATTTCGTGGGGTACGTGGGTGCACGAGAAGCCCCCATCCAGGCGCCGCTCTCGAGCTAGAGCAGCAGTGGAGGCAGCTAGACCTTCATCATCTATAGCAGCGGCATGACCCTCTTCTTCTTCAGCAGCAGTAGCACCTTTACCACCACCAGCAGCACCTGAGCCAACATATCAGCTAGTACAGCGCCTGTTTCGCTTCATGGAGCGCAGCGAGCGTCGTATCATGCGATGTCTCGATCGCATAGACCAGATGTTTGTATCACAGGGCATTGAGCTACCCCCTCTCCCTGACTCTCCCGCTTCCGATGAGGAGGAGCACGAGGCAAAGCACGAGGAGGAGCATGTTGAGGAGCCGGTTCAGCAGGAGGCTCTTCCACAGACGCCGGCTACTCAGGAGACCCAACAGCCTCCCGAGGAGCCAGTGCCCTAGAGAGTGCCCCAGACAGTGCCCTAGCCAGAGCCAGATGCGACTATTGACCCTCACCATGAGCCCGATTAGTAGCATCGAGGACGATGCTTTATCTTAAGTGTGGGGAGGTCACTGTCGTAGCCGTCGGTGGATTTGGTGAACATTTTTAGACACTATCACTTAGTTCATCTTATTTTGCTTTATTTTGTACTATTTTAGGATTATTGTACATATTTACTATTGTGGATACTTTTATTTTGGTTATTGCATACTTTTATTGTATATATTGCATTTTAGCCTTGTGGTTGTGATTTGAAAAATATTTTGAATTGTTGAAAATCTAGTTAAACCCTTTGTGCATAAAAGAATTTATTTTGATTGAAAAAGAGGGCAAAGTAAGGAATTTTAGAATTTCTTAATCACAACATTGCATTTAGAATAAGCTTAATCAAAACAATGAATTTTTCCAAAAGAATTTATTTATATGGCACCACCCCAATTGATTGGAAAATTTTTGTGGAACTTGCATGAATTCATACTTTTGTGGACCATGTTTTGAGCTAAGAACACAAGATTGTGAGTTTTGAGCCTATTGTGTGGTTACATCTTATAACCACTTATTTCCCTCCTTGTGTGAAATTGTTCTTTTCCTATGATTGTGATCCTTGATTTGTTTTATTCTTTATGTCCAATTATTCCATGTATTCATGCATTTATATGATTGAGGCCATTATTTCATTAGCTTACTTGCCCAAATAGCATACCTTTTACTCTCCATTGTCAACCAAATTTGAGCCTACGCTTAACCCAATTGTTCTTTAATTTAGCACATTACAAGCCTAAAGTGGAAAATAATAGAGTCCCTTATTTGGATCTTTGATTAGCTTAGGCTAGTGAGAGTGTTTTATATTCAAGTTGGGGAGATTGGGAACATTGATTGGGATAAAAGGGTGCCTTGTTTTTTTTTTATATTTGGAAATTGGGTACATACTCATGCATTAATCAAATGTTAAACCTTATACATTGATGATCTTGTATGTAGTTTTGAAAGAAAGGAAAAAAAATGAAGAAAAGAAAAGAAAAGAAAAAAATATGCATAGAAAAAAAGAAAAAAAATAGAAAAAGAAGAAAAATAATTAAGAGGGGACAAAATGCCCCAAAGTAAAATCCAGTAAGAGTCAATGCATAAGTGTTGTGAAAATCAAAAGAAAATGCATGAGCATGTGAAAAAGTGAAAAATGGGTAGTTAGGCTAGAACTTAATTGTATAGGTCATTATAGGTTAGGTGAAAAAGTTTAAACTCATCAAAGATTCAAATTCTAGTCCACTTAACCATACATGATCCTACCTTGACCCTAGCCCCATTACAACCTTTGGAAAAGACCTCATGATATTTGTATGCATGCATTGAATAATTGTTGATTGTTAGATGAAGAACAAATTTTGAAAAGCATGATTAGGGGAGAATTGAGTGAATCAACCCCTAAACACTTCAGTGACTAGAGCGGATACACATCCGGTGAGGGTTGGATTGCTCAATTGCATGTATTCACCACCATCATTCTTATTCATGCAAAGTTTGTAACTCATTTTTGATAATTCAATACAATTGTGGGTTGGATTTTGACTCTCATTGCTTTAGCCCTTATGCTTATATATATGTTCTCTTGGAAGTTGAATTGTTTTTACCAAGCATTTGCATTCATATAGTTAGTTGCATTTAGATAGTTTGCATTTAGATAGTTTAGTTGCATTGAATAAATGTCATACCCTTTGCTTCATTCTTGGTTTAGCATGAGGACATGCTAAGGTTTAAGTGTGGGGAGGTTGATAAACCCCATTTTTAGGGTTTATCTTGTGTTGAATTTAGAGCATTTTTATAACCTTTCCTCATATTTATTCAATGAGATAACATGATTTTGTGATTGTCTCCGTATTTGTGCTTAGATGTGAAAACATAATTTTTAGACCTTTAATTTGATAGTTTTAATCTTCTTTTGATTCCACTAGATGCCTTGATGTGTTAGCTAGTGATTTCATATTGAAAAGGGCTAGGAAGGGATCAAAGGAGTGAAAGGAAAGCATACTGAAAGAGCGAAACTCTCGCGCGATCTAGAATTTTCACAATTAAATTCGCGTTGGTAGTATAGCTTCTAGACCGACAAGAATTCCTTTCTTACAAAAGTTTGGTTGTCACAAGTAACAAAACCCAATAAAATAATAATTACCGAAGTATTCAAACATCGGGTCGTCTTCTCAAGGAGTTGCAGGGCAGTATGATTTATTATTGGTTATGAGTAAAAGTGTCTTTTTGGGTTTTTGATGTATGAGATAAAAAGCAAGAATAGTAAATGGCAAGAAAGTAAACTGTAGGGATTAATTCAAATAAATAATAAAACTCTTGGTAAGGTATAAGGAATTGAAGTCCTATCCTAGTTATCCTTATCAGATGTGAAGAGAATTGGATTCAGCTCCCACTTTTAATTAACCCTTGCTAAACAAAGGGAAGTCAAGTAGACAAATTAATTTGATCCTCAGGTCTTAGTCAACTCCTATGGAGAGACTAGAGTTATTGAAGTATAAATTAACCAGCAAATAATTCTAATTCCAATCAACAGCTGAGTTTGATAACTCAAGTGTTATAAATCACTTAACCAAAACCAAAAGGGGAAAATAAATCTAAATTGAATTGAAATCATCATAAATAGAATAAGACAATTATTAGTCTGAAATACCTCAAATTATATTAAATAGAACATTCAAATCTAAACATGGAAAAGTTCATAAGCCAATTTGGGAACATAAGTAATTAACAAATAAAAGCAATAGAGTATAGAAGAGAAATAAAGTAAAAGAGCATTGAACCTGAGAGGAAGTTGAAATCCTAATCCTAATCCTAAATCCTAAGAGAGAGAAGAGAACCTCTCTCTCTAAAACTACATCTAATCCTAAAAATTATGAATTATGAATGTTGTATTATGTATATCCTTTGATTCCTCCATTCTCTGGCTTATATTCTATGTATCTGGCTTGGATTTGGGCCAAAAAAGGGTCCAGAAATCGCAGGGGGCGTTTTCTGCAGATTCTTGTACGTGGCGTCTGTCACGCGTCCGCGTGGGTCACACGTTCGCGTCATTTGGGAATTTTCCTTGTCACGCGTACGCGTCGGTCACGTGTACGCGTCATTTGCGTTCTGCTCAAGGCGCGCGTCTGTGTCATCCATGCGTTTGCGTCGCTGTATTTTCGCGCTAGGCATGCGTTCGCGTCATCCATGCGTCCGCGTCGCTGCCTTTTCTTCAAAACTCTATTTTTGTGCTTTCCTTCCATTTTTGTATGTTTCCTTTTGTCCTTTGAGTCATTCCTGCCCTACAAGATCTGAAAATACTTAACACACTGATGAGCGGATAATTTATACGCTTTTTGGCATTGTTTTTAGTATGTTTTTAGTAGAATCTAGTTACTTTTAGGGATATTTTCATTAGTTTTTATGTTAAATTCACATTTCTGGACTTTACTATGAGTTTGTGTGTTTTTCTGTGATTTCAGGTATTTTCTGGCTGAAATTGAGGGACTTGAGCAAAAATCAGATTCAGAGGTTGAAGAAGGACTGCTGATGCTGTTGGATTCTGACCTCCCTGCACTCAAAGTGGATTTTCTGGAGCTACAGAACTCGAAATGATGCTCTTCCAATTGCGTTGGAAATTAGACATCTAGGGCTTTCCAGAAATATATAATAGTCCATACTTTGGCCAAGAATAGATGACGTAAACTGGCGTTCAATGCCAGCCTTCTACCCAAATCTGGCGTCCAGCGCCAGAAAAGGATCCAAAACCAGAGTTGAACGCCCAAACTGGCACAAATACTGGCGTTCAACTCCACAAATGGCCTCTGCACGTGCAACACTCAGGCTCAGCCCAAACACACACCAAGTGGGCCCCGGAAGTGGATTTATGCATCAATTACTTACTCATGTAAACCCTAGTAGCTAGTTTATTATAAATAGGACCTTTTACTATTGTATTAGGCATCTTTTGATCAGCTTTTGATCTTTGATCAGTTGTATGCTATCTTAGATCACAATAGGGGGCTGGCCATCTCGGCCATGCCTGGACCTTCACTTATGTATTTTCAACGGTAGAGTTTCTACACTCCATAGATTAAGGTGTGGAGCTCTGCTGTTCCTCAAAGATTAATGCAAATACTACTGCTTTCTATTCAATTCTTCTTATTTCTCTTCTAAGATATCCATTCGCACCCAAGAACGTGATGAAGGTGATGATTATGTGTGACGCTCATCATCCTTCTCCTTTATGAACGCATGCCTGACAAACACTTCTGTTCTACATGAAATAAGCTAGAATGAATATCTCTTAGATCTCCTAACCAGAATCTTCGTGGCATAAGCTAGAATGATGGCGGCATTCAAGAGAATCCGGAAGGTCTAAACCTTGTCTGTGGTATTCCGAGTAGGATTCAATGATTGAATGACTGTGACGAGCTCCAAACTCGCGATTGCAGGGCGTCAGTGACAGACGCAAAAGGATAGTAAATCCTATTCCAGCATGATCGAGAACCGACAGATGAATAGCCGTGCCGTGACAGGGTGCGTGAGCATATTATTCACTGGGAGGATAAGATGAAGCCATTGGCAAGGGTGATGCCTCCAGACGATTAGCCGTGCCGTGACAGGGCATTGGATCATTTTCCCGAGAGATGACCGAAAGTAGCCATTGACAGTGGTGATGTATCACATAAAGCCAGCCATGGAAAGGAGTGAGACTGATTGGATGAAGATAGCAGGAAAGCAGAGGTTCAGAGGGACGAAAAGCATCTCCATTCGCTTATCTGAAATTCCTACCAATGATTTACATAAGTATCTCTATCCCTACTTTATTATATAATATTCGAAAACACCATTATCACTTTATATCTGCCTGACTGAGATTTACAAGGTGACCATAGCTTGCTTCATACCAACAATCTCCGTGGGATTCGACCCTTACTCACGTAAGGTATTACTTGGACGACCCAGTGCACTTGCTGGTTAGTTGTATCGAAGTTGTGACAATTATGAATTGAGATCAGAGCACCATGCTTTGGAGCCATTACCAGGATTTGTTCGAACCTGGAAATCACAATTTCGTGCACCAAATTTTTGGCGCCGTTGCCGGGGACTTAATTGTTCCTGTTTGGCGCCAAGAATCGTCTGAGATCCCAATCCCGGCAACAACATCAAGTTTTTGGCGCCGTTGCCGGGGATTGTTTGAGTTTGGACAATTGACGGCTCATCTTGTTGCTCAGATTAGGTAATTTTCTTTTCAAAAAGTTTTCAAAAATCTTTCAAAAATATTTTCAAAAATCTCTCATCTGTTTTCGAAGAAAAAAAAATAAAAATGTTTTCAAAAATTTTATTCAAGATTTTTAAGAATGAATTCTAGTGTTTCATGAAGCATGTGAAGCCTGGCTGGCTGTAAAGCCATGTCTAAATTCTTTTGGACTGAGGCTTCCAAACCATCAGAGGTAAGTTACATACTTGATAAATGATGAGCAGCAATTTGTTATCAAGAGTAATATACTCTGGTGTTAAATGCTGAAGCTTGGCTGGCCATTGGCCATGTCTAGTGTTTTGGACTGGAGCTTTCATTGAAAGCTTGGCTGGCTAGTGAGCCATGTCTAATTCCTGGACTGAAGCTTTAGACTAAGAATGCAAGATTCCTGGAATTCATATTAAAAATTTTGGAATCCTTATTTTCCTTTTTCATATAATTTTCGAAAAATATAAAATAAAAAATCCAAAAAAAAAAATTAGAAAATCATAAAAATCAAAAATATTTTTCTGTTTCTTGTTTGAGTCTTGAGTCATATCATAAGTTTGGTGTCAATTGCATATGCATCTTGCATTTTTTCGAAAATATCATGCATTCATAGTGTTCTTCATGATCTTCAAGTTGTTCTTGGTAAGTCTTCTTGTTTGATCTTGATGATTTTTTGTTTTGTGTCTTTTCATGTTTATCATATGCATTCTTGAATTCTTAGTGCGTAAGCATTAAAGAATTCTAAGTTTGGTGTCTTGCATGTTTTCTTTGCATTAAAAATTTTTCAAAAATATGTTCTTGATGTTCATCTTGACATTCAAAGTATTCTTGGTGTTCATCTTGACACTCATATCATTCATGCATGCATTCATTGTTTTGATCTAAAAATTTCATGCATTGCATAATTTTCATGTTTTTCATAAAAATTTCAAAAATCAAAAAAATATCTTTCCCTTTTTCTCTCATCAAATTCGAAAATTTGAGTTGACTTTTTCAAAAATTTTTAAAAATCAAATTATTTCTCATGAGTCAAATCAAATTTTCAATTTGAAAATCTTATCTTTTTCAAAATCTTTTTCAAAAATCAAATCTTTTTCAAAATTCTTAGTTATTTTCGAAAATTCCAAAAATATTTTTCAAAAATCTTTTTCTTATTTTTGTATTAAATTTTCGAAAATAACATAAACAATTAATGTTTTGATTCAAAAATTTGAAGTTTGTTACTTGCTTGTTAAGAAAGATTCAAACTTTAAGTTCTAGAATCATATCTTGTGATTTCTTATGAATCAAGTCATTAATTGAGATTTTAAAAATAAAATCTTTTTCAAAACTAATTTCAATCATATCTTTTCAAAAATATCTTCTTATCTTATCTTTTTCAAAAATATCTTTTCAAAATATCTTTTCTAACTTCCTAACTTCTTATCTTTTCAAAATTTGTTTCAACTAACTAACTAACTTTTTATTTGTTTCTTAACTTTTTCAAAACTACCTAACTAACTCTCTCTCTCTAATTTTCGAAAATATCTTCCCTCTTTTTCAAAAATTTCTTTTTAATTAACTAATTATTCTTATTTTTATTTTTAATTTTAAAATTTTTTTCGAAAAAATACTAACAATTTTCAAAAACCATTTTTCGAAAATCACTAACTCTTTTTCAAAATAATTTTCGAAAATTATCCCTCCCCCATCTTATTCTATTTATTCATTCATATCCTAACATCTCATCTCACATCTCTGTCATCCTCACAGTTGTGTTTCTTCCATTATATTACATTCTTTGTCTCCCCCTCTTCTTCTACTTACACAGGGATCCCTATACTGTCGTATAAAGGATCTCTATTATTATTGTTATTTTTCTGTGTCTTCTTCTTTGTCATATGAGCAGGAGCAAGGATAAGAACATTCTTGTGGAAGCAGATCCAGAACCTGAAAGGACTCTGAAGAGAAAATTAAGAGAAGCTAAAATACAACAATCCAGAGATAACCTTTCAGAAATTTTCGAACAGGAAAAGGAGATGGCAGCCGAAAATAATAATAATGTAAGGAAGATGCTTGGTGACTTTACTGCACCTAATTCCAATTTACATGGAAGAAGCATCTCCATTCCTGCCATTGGAGCAAACAACTTTGAGCTGAAACCTCAATTAGTTTCTCTGATGCAGCAGAACTGCAAGTTTCATGGACTTCCATCTGAAGATCCTTTTCAGTTCTTAACTGAATTCTTGCAGATATGTGATACTGTTAAGACTAATGGAGTAGATCCTGAAGTCTACAGGCTCATGCTTTTCCCTTTTGCTGTAAGAGACAGAGCTAGATTATGGTTGGATTCTCAACCCAAAGACAGCCTGAACTCTTGGGATAAGCTGGTCACGGCTTTCTTAGCCAAGTACTTTCCTCCTCAAAAGCTGAGCAAGCTTAGAGCTGATGTTCAAACCTTCAGACAGAAAGAAGGTGAATCTCTCTATGAAGCTTGGGAAAGATACAAATAGTTGACCAAAAAGTGTCCTTCTGACATGCTTTCAGAGTGGACCATCCTGGATATATTCTATGATGGTTTATCTAAGTTATCAAAGATGTCACTGGACACTTCTGC
The DNA here is from genome assembly GCF_003086295.3 of Arachis hypogaea. Classification (NCBI taxonomy): domain Eukaryota; kingdom Viridiplantae; phylum Streptophyta; class Magnoliopsida; order Fabales; family Fabaceae; genus Arachis; species Arachis hypogaea. The sequence goes on along the minus strand of NC_092052.1, from coordinate 103,110,072 downwards.
AGGTGGATCCATTCACCTAAAGAAAACGCCTGCAGAGGCTCAAGAACTCATTGACATGGTTGATAATAACCAGTTCATGTACACTTCTGAAAGGAATCCTGTGAATAATGGGACGCCTATGAAGAAGGGAGTTCTTGAAGTTAATACTCTGAATGCCATATTGGCTCAGAATAAAATATTGACTCAGCAAGTCAATATGATCTCTCAGAGTCTGCATGGAATGCAAGCTGCATCCAACAGTACTCAAGAGGCTTCTTATAAAGAAGAAGCTTATGATCCTGAGAACCCTGCAATAGCAGAGGTAAATTATTTAGGTGAACCTTATGGAAACACCTATAACTCATCATGGAGAAATCATTCAAATTTCTCATGGAAGGATCAAAAGCCCCAACAAGGCTTTAATAATGGTGGAAGAAACAGGTTTAGCAATAGCAAGCCTTTTCCATCATCAACTCAGCAACAGACAGAGAACTCTGAACAAAATGCTTCTAATTTAGCAAATCTAGTCTCTGATCTATCTAAGGCCACTGTAAGTTTCATGAATGAAACAAGGTCTTCTATTAGAAATCTGGAAGCACAAGTGGGCCAGCTGAGTAAAAGGATCACTGAAATCCCTCCTAGTACTCTCCCAAGCAATACAGAAGAGAACCCAAAAGGAGAGTGCAAGGCCATTGACATAAGCACCATGGCCGAACCTGTAAGGGAAGGAGAGGACGTGAATCCCAAGGAGGAAGACCTCCTGGGACGTCCAGTGATCAATAAGGAGCTTCCCTCTGAGGAACCAAAGGACTCTGAGGCTCATCTAGAGACCATAGAGATCCCATTGAACCTCCTTATGCCCTTCATGAGCTCTGATGAGTATTCCTCTTCTGAAGAGAATGAGGATGTTACTGAAGAGCAAACTGCCAAGTTTCTTGGTGCAATCATGAAGCTGAATGCCAAATTGTTTGGCATTGATACTTGGGAAGTTGAACCTCCCTTGTTCATCAATGAACTGAGTGATCTGGATCAACTGACATTACCTCAGAAGAGACAGGATCCTGGAAAGTTCATAATACCCTGTACCATAGGCACTATGATCTTTAAAGCTCTGTGTGACCTTGGTTCAGGAATAAACCTCATGCCCCTCTCTGTAATAGAGAAACTGGGAATCTATGGGGTGCAAGCTGCTAAAATCTCATTAGAGATGGCAGACAGCTCAAGAAAACAGGCTTATGGACAAGTAGAGGACGTGTTAGTAAAGGTTGAGGGCTTTACATCCCTGCTGATTTCATAGTCCTGGATACTAGAAAGGAAGAGGATGAATCCATCATCCTAGAAAGACCTTTCCTGGCCACAGCAAGAGCTGTGATTGATGTTGACAGAGGTGAAATATTCCTTCAATGGAATGAGGACTCCCTTGTGTTTAAAACTCAAGGATCTCCCTCTGCAACCATGGAGAGGAAGTAGAAAAAGCTTCTCTCCAAGCAGAGTCAACCAGAGCCCCCACAGTCAAACTCTAAGTTTGGTGTTGGGAGGCCACAACCAAACTCTAAGTTTGGTGTTGAACTCCCATATCCAAACTCTAAGTTTGGTGTTGGAGAGTCTCAACAAAGCTCTGCACATCTGTGAGGCTCCATGAGAGCCCACTGTCAAGCTATTGACATTAAAGAAGCGCTTGTTGGGAGGCAACCCAATGTTTATCTAATTCTTATTTTTATTGTTTTTTTTCATGTTTTCTTAGGTTCATGATCATGTGGAGTCACAAAATAAATATAAAAATTGAAAACAGAATCAAAAACAGTAGAAGAAAAATCACACCCTGGAGGAGCATCTGTCTGGCGTTCAGCGCTAGAACAGAGCATGGTTCTGGCGCTGAACGCCCAAAATGGGCAGCTTCTGGGCGCTGAACGCCAGAACAGGCATGGTTCTGGCGTTCAACGCCAGAAATGGCACACAAATGGGCGCTGAACGCCCAAAATGGCCACCAACCTAGCGCTGAACGCCCAGAGTTGAGTACAAAGGCATTTTTACATGCCTAATAGGTGCAGGGATGTAAATCCTTGAACACCTCAGGATCTGTGGACCCCACAGGATCTACTCAGGATCTGTGAACCCCACAGGATCCACTCAGGATCTGTGGACCCCACAAGATCCCCACCTACCTCCACTCACTTCTTCTCACCACTCTCTTTCACACAACCCCATAAACACTCTTCCCCAAAAACCCTTCACCAATCACCTCAAACTCTCTTCCCCATCACCTCTTCACCACTCACATCCATCCACTTTTCCCCATAAACCTACCTCATAAACTCCACCTACCTTCAAAATTCAAAACCAATTTCCCACCCAAACCCACCCATATGGCCGAACCTTAACCCCCCCTCCCTTCCTTATATAAAGACCTCCATTCTTCATCAAATTCACACAACAAACCCCTCTACACTCCTCTTGGCCGAAACCACATCTCCCTCTCCCTCTCCATATTTCTTCTTCTTCTTCTTCTATTCTTTGTTTATTGCTCGAGGGCGAGCAATATTCTAAGTTTGGTGTGGTAAAAGCATAGCTTTTTTGTTTTTCCATTACCATTGATGGCACCCAAGACCGGAGAATCCTCTAGAAGAGGGAAAGGGAAGATAAAAGCTTCCACATCCGAGTCATGGGAGATGGAAAGGTTCATCTCCAAAGCCCATCAAGACCACTTCTATGATGTTGTGGCCAAGAAGAAGGTGATTCCTGAGGTCCCTTTTAAACTCAAAAGAAATGAGTATCCGGAGATCCGACATGAAATTCAAAGAAGAGGTTGGGAAGTTCTAACAAATTCCATCCAACAAGTCGGCATCCTAATGGTTCAAGACTTCTATGCCAATGCATGGATCACCAAGAACCATGATCAAAGTAAGAACCCGGATCCAAAGAACTATGTTACAATGGTTCGGGGGAAATACTTAGATTTTAGTCCGGAAAATGTGAGGTTGGCGTTCAACTTGCCAAACATGGAAGAGAACGCACGCCCCTACACAAGGAGAGTCAACTTTGATCAAAGGTTGGACCAAGTCCTTATGGACATATGTGTAGAAGGAGCTCAATGGAAGGTTGACTCCAAAGGCAAGCCGGTTCAACTAAGAAGATTGGACCTCAAGCCTATAGCTAGAGGATGGTTGGAGTTCATTCAATGCTCAATTATTCCCACTAGCAACCGGTCTGAAGTTACTATAGACCGGGCCATCATGATCCATATCATCATGATGGGAGAAGAGGTGGAAGTTCATGAGATTATACCTCAAGAACTCTACAAGGTGGCTGACAAGTCCTCCACTATGGCAAGGTTAGCCTTCCCTCACCTCATTTGCCATCTATGTTACTCAGCTGGAGCTTTCATAGAAGGAGACATTCCTATTAAGGAAGAGAAGCCCATCACTAAGAAAAAGATGGAGCAAGCAAGAGAGCCCATTCATGGAGATCAAGAGGCGTATGAAGCTCATCACCATGAGATTCCGGAAATGCCTCAAATGCACTTTCCTCCACAAAACTATTGGGAGCAAATCAACACTTCCCTAGGAGAATTGAGTTCCAATATGGGACAACTAAGGGTGGAACATCAAGAGCACTCCATCATGCTTCATGAAATAAGAGAAGATCAAAAAGCAATGAGGGAGGAGCAACAAAGACAAGGAAGAGACATAGAAGAGCTTAAGGACATCATTGGTTCCTCAAGAAGCAAACGCCACCATCACTAAGGTGGATTCATTCCTTGTTCTTATTTCATCTGTTTTCGTTTTCTATGTTATGTGCTTATCTATGTTTGTGTCTTCATTACATGATCATTAGTAGTTAGTTACTTTGTCTTAAAGATATGAATGTCCTATGAATCCATCACCTCTCTTAAAAGAAAAATGTTTTAATTCAAAAGAACAAGAAGTACATGAGTTTCGAATTTATCCTTGAACTTAGCTTAATTATATTGATGTGGTGACAATGTTTCTTGTTTTCTGAATGTATGCTTGAACAGTGCATATGTCTTTTGAAGTTGTTGTTTAAGAATGTTAAATATGTTGGCTCTTGAAAGAATGATGACTAGGAGACATGTTATTTGATAATCTGAAAAATCATAAAAATGATTCTTGAAGCAAGAAAAAGCAGCAAAGAACAAAGCTTGCAGAAAAAAAAAATAGGCGAAAAAAAAATGTAGAAAAAAAATAGAAAGAAAAAGCAAGCAGAAAAAGCCAATAACCCTTAAAACCAAAAGGCAAGGGCAAATAAAAAGGATCCCAAGGCTTTGAGCATCAGTAGATAGGAGGGCCTAAAGGAATAAAATCCTGGTCTAAGCGGCTAAACCAAGCTGTCCCTAACCATGTGCTTGTGGCGTGTAGGTGTCAAGTGAAAACTTGAGACTGAGCGGTTAAAGTCAAGGTCCAAAGCAAAAAAAAAAAAGAGTGTGCTCAAGAACCCTGGACACCTCTAATTGGGGACTCTAGCAAAGCTGAGTCACAATCTGAAAAGGTTCACCCAATTATGTGTCTGTGGCATTTATGTATCCGGTGGTAATACTGGAAAACAAAGTGCTTAGGGCCACGGCCAAGACTCATAAAGAAGCTGTGTTCAAGAATCATCATACTGAACTAGGAGAATCAATAACACTATTCGAAATCTGAAGTTCCTATAGATGCCAATCATTCTGAACCTCAATGGATAAAGTGAGATGCCAAAACTATTCAAGAGGCAAAAAGCTATAAGTCCCGCTCATATGATTGAAGCTCTGTTTCATTGATAGTTTGGAATTTATAGTATATTCTCTTCTTTTTATCCTATTTGATTTTCAGTTGCTTGGGGACAAGCAACAATTTAAGTTTGGTGTTGTGATGAGCAGATAATTTATACGCTTTTTGGCATTATTTTTAGTATGTTTTTAGTAGAATCTAGTTACTTTTAGGGATGTTTTCATTAGTTTTTATGTTAAATTCACATTTCTGGACTTTACTATGAGTTTGTGTGTTTTTCTGTGATTTCAGGTATTTTCTGGCTGAAATTGAGGGACTTGAGCAAAAATCAGATTCAGAGGTTGAAGAAGGACTGCTGATGCTGTTGGATTCTGACCTCCCTTCACTCAAAGTAGATTTTCTGGAGCTACAGAACTCGAAATGGCGCGCTTCCAATTGCGTTGGAAAGTAGACATCCAGGGCTTTCCAGAAATATATAATAGTCCATACTTTGGCCAAGAATAGATGACGTAAACTGGTGTCCAACGCCAGCCTTCTACCCAAATCTGGCGTCCAGCGCCAGAAAAGGATCCAAAACCAGAGTTGAACGCCCAAACTGGCACAAATACTGGCGTTCAACTCCACAAATAGCCTCTGCACGTGCAACACTCAGGCTCAGCCCAAACACACACCAAGTGGGCCCCGGAAGTGGATTTATGCATCAATTACTTACTCATGTAAACCCTAGTAGCTAGTTTATTATAAATAGGACCTTTTACTATTGTATTAGGCATTTTTTGATCAGCTTTTGATCTTTGATCAGTTGTATGCTATCTTAGATCACAATAGGGGGATGGCCATCTCGGCCATGCCTGGACCTTCACTTATGTATTTTCAACGGTAGAGTTTCTACACTCCATAGATTAAGGTGTGGAGCTCTGCTGTTCCTCAAAGATTAATGCAGATACTACTGTTTTCTATTCAATTCTTCTTATTTCTCTTCTAAGATATCCATTCGCACCCAAGAACGTGATGAAGGTGATGATTATGTGTGACGCTCATCATCCTTCTCCTTTATGAACGCGTGCCTGACAAACACTTCTGTTCTACATGAAATAAGCTAGAATGAATATCTCTTAGATCTCCTAACCAGAATCTTCGTGGCGTAAGCTAGAATGATGGCGGCATTCAAGAGAATCTGGAAGGTCTAAACCTTGTCTGTGGTATTCCGAGTAGGATTCAATGATTGAATGACTGTGACGAGCTCCGAACTCGCGATTGCAGGGCGTCAGTGACAGACGCAAAAGGATAGTAAATCCTATTCCAGCATGATCGAGAATCGACAAATGAATAGCCGTGCCGTGACAGTGTGCGTGAGCATATTATTCACTGAGAGGATAAGATGAAGCCATTGGCAAGGGTGATGCCTCCAGACGATTAGCCGTGCCGTGACAGGGCATTGGATCATTTTCCCGAGAGATGACCGAAAGTAGCCATTGACAGTGGTGATGTATCACATAAAGCCAGCCATGGAAAGGAGTGAGACTGATTGGATGAAGATAGCAGGAAAGCAGAGGTTCAGAGGGACGAAAAGCATCTCCATTCGCTTATCTGAAATTCCTACCAATGATTTACATAAGTATCTCTATCCCTACTTTATTATATAATATTTGAAAACACCATTATCACTTTATATCTGCCTGACTGAGATTTACAAGGTGACCATAACTTGCTTCATACCAACAATCTCCGTGGGATTCGACCCTTACTCACGTAAGGTATTACTTGGACAACCCAGTGCACTTGCTGGTTAGTTGTATCGAAGTTGTGACAATTATGAATTAAGATCAGAGCACTAAGCTTTGGAGTCATTACCAGGATTTGTTCGAACCTGGAGATCACAATTTCGTGCACCACACACAAATCACGGCATCGAATGGTAATAAAAGGGTAATTAAAATTAATATTTTTAAAGCATAGAAAACATGTTTTTCACTTATATGATAAAATAAGGAAGGGAAAGTAAAACCATGCAGTTTACATGAATAAGTGGGTGAAGGATTGAATAAATCACTTAAATTGAGCACAAATTATATCATAAAATATGGGTTTATCACATACAAAGTGGAGAAATCATGAAAAGCCAAAGATTTGGAGAAAGCCCATGGACGTGCGCGTGCACTATGCGCCTATCCGCGGATTGCGAAATGCTCCAGGGACGCGTACGCGTGCTGTGCCTGTATGCGCCGAAGGCCGCACGTGACTCCTTTAGTCAAACACGTGCCTGTCAATTTTGGAGGGTTTCTAGCCCCAATTGGAGCTTAGTTTTGGCGGGAAAAGGCTAAATAGATCAAGGAATGGAGGGGAACACATGAATGACACACATAACACACATTAGGATTAGTTTTTAGTTAGTTTTAGAGAGAGAAACTCTCACTTCTCTCTAGGATTAGGATTAGGATTAGGATTAGGTTTATGTCAATAATCTTAGATCTAGGTTTAATTCATGCTTTGATTTACTTTTCCTTTACAATCTCTTGTTTCTTCACTCTTCCTCTCTCTAATTTTGTATTTCGTTCTTGTAATTTCTATACTTTGTTGTTGATGCACTATTTCTTCTTCTATTTTCTTTCAATTCAATTTGAGGTAATTCATGATAATTGTGTTTTCCTTGATTGTTATTATTAATTCCTTGCATTAATTGTTGTTAGATTCTATTCTTGTTGTCAATTTACTATGCTTTCTTTTTGTGCCTTCCAAGTGTTTGATAAAATGCTTGGTTGGATTTTAGAGTAGAATTTTATGCTCTTGGCTTGGGAAGGTAACTTAGGAACTCTTGAGTTACTAATGTCCAAGTAATTGATGATTGGAAGCCATTAACTCTAGGTCTCACTAATTTAATTGGTGGAGAGTTAGGACTTATGGACTTGGATTGATATAGCTCACTTGACTTTCCTCTACTACTAGTTAGAGGATGACTTAGTGGGATTGATCCTTGCCAATTCTCATGTTGTGGTTAGTGATAAAGATAGAGATCCTTAACCACCAAACCTTGCCAAGACCGCTTTATCATTTACATTTCCATTGTCATTTACTTTTCTTGTTCCTTAATCAAAACCCCAAAATATACTTATCCATGGCCAATAACAAAAACACTACCCTGCAATTCCTTTGAGAGACGACCCGAGGTTCCAATACTTCAGTTTATAAATTTAGGGGTTTGTTTTAGTGACAAACAATCTTTTGTATGAAAGGACTATTGTTTGGTTTAGAAACTATACTTGCAACGAGATCTCATTAGAGAAATTCTAAATCGTCAAAAAATCTGTTTATCAGGTTGTACACCCTCCTCAACATCAAATTCAAATGTCTTGGAAGGAGGCTCTATGACTTGAGTTTCCCATGGAGGTTCCACATTTACTAAGTCTTCAACCACTTCCTCTTCTTTGATAATTTTGGTTTTCTCTACTTCCTCTAGTACAAAATCTAACTCCTCCTTGATAACTTCCACTCCTTGACAACTTTCTTCAATTCCCCCAAAATTTTCAACTATTCCTTCATCTTCAAGAGTCTCTCCTACCTCCACTTTTTGGGCCTCCTCTTGCTTCTCTTGAAGTATGTATGCTTGAACCCGATCTATTACATCCCTAAGACGATCCCTTCTCTCTTGTTCCATGTCAATAGCGTAATTAGGATCATGTTGCTCTTGGATTGATGGATATGGGTGAGAAGTAAGTGCACTAGAGCTTGAGGGTTGAGTATTTGGGATAAAGAATGGATCCACACGAGATATAAGAGCTTGGAGAGTAGAAGTGATACCGGTGAGAGCAGAGGTAAGTGTGGTTTGAAGCTCCTGTTGCCCTTGGCAAATAACACTAAAGGTATCATCTACGGAAGCTTGGAGTGGATAGGAAAGTTCATCTGTTGGGAGAAAAGGCTCATAATACGAAGGTAGTTCTTCTTGATAAGGGTATGGAGATAGTGTATATTGAGGTGGTGGTTCTGGGTATGGTTCATATGGTTCGTATGGTGGTTGGTGTGGTGGATAAGGGTTAGAATCATATGAGGGTGTTTGGTAGTAGGGGGCTTGTGAGTTTGGTGGTTCAAAGCTATATTGAGGAGGGGGTTCATATGCATATGGTGGGGCTTGTTGGTAACTACAAGGGGGTTCACCATAGTTATTGGATTGATATGCACTTTGGAATGGTTCTTGCTCATAGTAAGTTTGTGGAGGTTGTTGCCAAGAGGTTTGATCAAATCCTTGTGCCTCCTCCCATCTTTGATTATCCCATCCTTGATGTAAGCCTTCATTGTAATCTCGACTTCTTGCAACATAATTTGAACCAAACTCATAGCAAAAGGGGTGAGAATTCATAGTATCAAGAGAAAATAAAAACAAAAATACTAATAAGGAATAATGAAACTAAACTCCTAAAACAAGAAACAACTAACAAAGAAACAAAAAAGCAAATTTATTCACAATATTCACAATAACCAATAATAAGGCACACGTTTGCAATTCCCCGGCAACGGCGCCAAAAATGGACGGGCGAAAAATTACCGATTAAGAATTTATAATAAGAACAGCGTTGCAAGTACAGTTCTTAACCGACGAAAATTCCGCTTATCAATTTAGAAAGAATTGTCACAATTTAAGAATAAATTACTGGGAGTAGAATTTCCAGGTCGTCTCCCAACGAGTTGACAAAAGAGTGCTATTTGTTGGTTAGGAATTTTCTGAGAAATTTTAGAGTTGGAGAACGGAAGAATAAAATGATTATAAATTAAAGTAATGAAAATTAACGAGAGATTTTTGTGTAATTGAAATAAAGAAGCCTTGATCAGGAGAAGATTAATCGGAAGTTCTATCCTTGTTGAAATTTTTCCCCAAGTGTAATAGTAAGAGGTTGTTGTTTTCACTTAGTTAACCTTTACCGAATAAAGGAAAGTTAAGAAATTGAGCCAACTCTAATTCACAAATCCTAATCCTCTCCTATGGAAGGATTAGCGTTAGTGACTCGAGAATTAGCCAACAACTTCCAATTGCAAATTAACACTTGAGTATTCTAACTCAAGGGTCTCCTATTAATCAACTCCAAAGTCAAGTTAAGAGCCTATTCTATTGACATGGATGCCAATTTCGCAGACATGTAAAGGGAATAAAGAAGAGACATGGTAACTAAAATTAAATTAATAAAAGCTAATTTTGAAATGATAAATTAAGGAAAGATGACACTCAAGCCAATAATGAAATTAAATGTAAAAATAATTCTTACATTAATACATTCCAAAATCAAAGATATCCATATGTAACTCTGAACAAAGTAAATGGGCAATAAAAGAGTAAGGAAATAAGGAAACAAACTAGAATGATAGAAACTTCAACGGAGGTAGTAACTCTTCTTAATATCCAAATCAAAAGCATAAAACTAGAAATCTATTAATATGAAGAACCCTAGAGGAAGTAGTATTTTCTCTCTCAGATTCAAAACTAAAACTAAAAACTGTGTAAAAGTGAATGTCTCTTGAGTCTCTGCTTGTCCCCTGGCTCTAGTCTGTATTTTTGGACCAAAAACTGGGTCCAAACACAGCCCAAAATCGCCCCCAGTGTCTTCTGCAATTTCTGCACGTGGTGCACGTCACGCGTACGCGTCAGTTACACGTACGCGTCGATGGTCCTCTTCACGTGTCACGCGTACGTGTCGGTCACGTGCACGCATCGCTATGCAGTTTCGCTTGTCACGCGCACGCGTTGATGCTCGCTGGTCATCTCCTTTGTTTCTTGTGTTCCTTCTATTTTTGCAAGCTTCCTCTCCATTCTTTAAGCCATTCCTGCCTTATATAGCCTGAAAACACTTAACACACGGATCATGGCATCGAATGGTATAAAGGGGAATGAAAAATATACAATTTAAAGGCTTAGGAAGCAAGTTTTCAACCATAGAATAAAATTGGGAAGAATTTATAAAACCATGCAAATTATATAAATAAGTGTGCAAAGAATTGATAAAAACCACTCAATTCAGCACAAGATAAACCATAAAATAGTGGTTTATCAATCTCCCCACTCTTAAACATTAGTATGTCCTCATGCTAAACTCAAGGAGACCAAAAGAATGAATGGGGGAAAGTAAGACTCATGAGATGCAACCTATGTATGTGAATGCAACTATATGCTAAGATGTTTCTATCTACTTGGTTAAAAGTAAACAAGTTCTTCAAGACAAACATAAATTAGATTCCACTAATTCAAATCATACAATAAGAGACAAGTAAACTTGTAAGAAGACAGCTCATGAAAGCAGGAAACATAGAATCAAGCGTTGAACCCTCACTGGTAGTGTATATGCACTCTAATCACTCAAGTGTCTAGGGTTAATCCACTCTACTCTTCTCTAGTCATGCTTTCTAAAACTTTGTTCTTCATCTAACCAATCAACAAATATTTAGTGTACAAATGCAAATATCATGAGGTCTTTTCAAGGTTGTAATGGGGCTAAGGTAAGGGTGAGGATATATGTATGGCCAAGTGAGCTATAATATGAATCTTTGATTAACCTAAGTTTTCACCTAACGCACACACACTCTATATAACTCTAAAATCATGCCTAGCTATCCAAAATCCCACTTTTTCATCACATACTCATGTATCAATTTTTAATTCCATCACATATGCATTGATCTTTTATTGAACTTAGCATTGGGGTGGTTTTATCCCCTATTCATTTATTTCTTTTTCTGTACTTTTCTTTTTTTTTTCTCTCTTCTTTTTTTTTTTCAAACAAGAATGAAAACATAACATATCAATGCATATGGTTTTTCCGGTTTCACATGAGTAGGCACCCAAATTCCCAATATTCAAATAAAGTAGAAACACAACACATTCCTATTAACCCAGGTTCCCATAATTCCCCACACTTAGTTAACACACTATCTTAAACTAACCAAAGATTCAAATCAGGTAATTAATTATTTTTCTCTTAAGGCTAGTGATGTGGTAATATGAAGAACAAATGAGGATTAAAAGGCTCAAAGTGGCAAATAAAGGTAATTGAAATGGTAGGCTATTTGGGATAAGTGAGCTAGTAACAAATGATGGCTTCAATCATATGTATGCATGCAAATACACTAAACAATGGACATATAGAATAGAACAAACTATAGATTACAATCGTAGGGAAGAAAATACACAAGAATAAAATATTATGGTTAAATAATGTAACCATATAATTAAGCTCAAAATCTCACAGGTTGTGTGTTCTTAGCTATAAACCGTGTTCCAAATTACAATCTTCAAACAAGTTTAACACATTTTTAATTTGAATTAGTGAAATGTTATAAAATAGGGTCTTGAAAAGAAACTCGTTACTTTAACCAAGCAAAACATACATGCAAATAATTATTATCATGCAATCTATCCTATCTAACAAAATAAAATAAAATATAATATTGGTTTAACAAAGAGATTACCTCCGGAAGTCAAGGACTGACCTCCCCATACTTAAGGCTTGGCACGGTCCTCCGTGCCATCAGTAAGGAGCAAGGTAGGGTTGGAAGCATCGCCTCAACTGTCTGGCTCGTCATGGCTCTTTGTGCTACTAGGTGAAGGGGAATCAGGGGTGTCCTTCGGTTCCAGAGGTAGGTGAGTACCAACAATGAGCTCCTTCAGATAGTTGTATCGGTGCTTGTTGCGGCGCTCCAATTGCTTCATCCGCCGGTCTTGTCGGTCGAATCTCTCAAGGATCTGAAGGAACATCTGATGGGTGGATGGTGCTTGTGGTGTGGATGATGGTGGAGTAGAAGAAGGAGGAGTGTCCAAAGATGGGCCTGGAGGCCGACTCGCAGAGGGAACTGGTGGTCTGATGTACTTGACATTCGGGACATACTGATCGGCCCTTGGGATCATGGTCTTGGTATCCCCAGCCCTATAGGAAACACCTGCTATAGAGACTAAATCAGAAACCAATGCAGGGAAAGGCAGGTTACCCGCTATCTGCACGTGTCCCATGGCCTGCCGGATGTGTCGGGGCAGGTTGAGAGGTTGCTCTGTTAGGATGCACCAGATGAGAACAGCGATGTCCACTGTGAAGGTGGACTCGTGAGTGCTCAGAAAGATATAATGGGACATAATCTGTGCCCACACGCAAGCCTCCAAGGTGAGTGACTAGGCTGAGATGCTCTTGGATTTTGACCGATGCTGACCATAGATCTATGTGCTGCCCGGTTGGCCTATAACTCCAAGGACGCTATCCTAGTCGAACTGATACATCTGGCACTTAAGAGAGGCCTCTTGATATGCATCCAATCCCTCTGGGCTAGGTGGAAGATCCAGTGCTCTCTGTATGGCACTCTCGGAGACAGGGACTCGCTGCTGATGAACAAAGACAGTCTGCAGAGTAGGCGAGTAGAAGTTGGAGTAGAATTCAACTACCCATGATAAGTTAGCCTCTCGTGGCTGCCTCCTCAAAAATCCCCATTGTCTCCTCTCGATGCGGGGATCCACAAAATCAACAAAATGGGTTGAGACAATGAGTAGATGCTCATTATTGTAGTTCTTCTCAGCTAGGATGGGGAACATCTACTCGCAGTAACGGTTAGTGAACCGTGTGGAGTCCCGTGCGGGAAAGGCTTTTTCTGCTTCATCAACTTTAATGATCCTCTTCACCCGCTTTATTGGCGACTTGACGCTTGTAGATGGTGGCGCCTTAGCCGAAGCTCTCTTGGTCCCTCTCCTTGGTGGTATCTTGTCAGTGGCCTTCTCTTTTCCTTTCTTGGTACCCATGCCTAAGGAAGAGGGAAAGAGGAAGAATGGTAAATATAGATAACTAAAAATCGGAAGGAAGAAATTCCAAGTGATAATGAATGCCAAAGAAAAGATAATAGTTTAAATACATGGTAGCTACAACATGTAGGTAAGACATCAATTAGGAGCAAAAAGGTAATTTATAATAATTAGATGCAAGAGAGTAAAAGCATGCAAGTAATAGGTATGAGAAGCATAACTCAAGCATCAATTATTAAATGTGTCAAATTAAAGAGCATTTGTATGTTGACAATTGTGAATGATAATCCCAAATACATGTGGAGTACAAATATTGTGAAAAAGAGACATTAAAGTATAAAAGTAAAATAAAATAGGATTCAAAATGCCATAAGAGTTTTTTCACAAACACTTGGTGTGCAAGTTAAAATAGGAAGTAGAATAATGAATCCAAGTGTATATGAGACCCAAAATTAAATGTCAATTGTCAAATCACTCCTCATAATATCCACAAGTTCAAGTATAAGAAAGTAACACCCAAATAAAGATCCAACACCAACATAAAAATGCATGAAAAAGAAATCATAAATAACTAGGGTAATATAAAATTGAGAAGAAAGAAAAATAAGTAAATGCAATAAATGAAAGAAGAATGATACAGCTTATTGTTCTTCATTTTCTCACCATGATACAGCTTCAAGCAGTGGCCATTGACTTTGATGAATTTGCAGCCTGAAGGATGACTTAGTTGGAAGACTCCGTATGGCTCTGCCTTCTCTACTCTATAGGGGCCTTCCCACCTTGATCTCAGCTTGCTTGGCATGAGCCTCAGCCTTGAATTGTAAAGGAGAACTAGCTCCGCAGGTCTGAACTCTCTTCTCTTGATATGCTTGTCATGCACAACCTTCACCCTCTCTTTGTATAGCCTAGAGTTGTCATATGCTTCGAGTCGAAGGTTCTCCAGTTCTGCGAGTTGCAGCTTCCTTTCAGCGCCGGCTTTCTCGAATCCCATGTTGCATTCCCTTATAGCCCAGAAAGCTTTGTGCTCCACTTCTACTGGGAGGTGACAAGCCTTTCCATAGACTAGGCGGAAGGGACTCATTCCAATGGGTGTCTTGTATGATGTCCGATAAGCCCAAAGCGCATCTACAAGCCTGGTGCTCTAGTCTTTCCTATGAGGCTTGGCAATCTTCTCCAATATGCACTTTATCTCTCTGTTAGACACCTCGGCTTGCTCATTGGTCTGAGGATGGTAAGCCGTTTCTACCTTGTAAACAATGCCATGTTTCTTCAGTAGACCTGTTAATCTCCTGTTACAAAAGTGAGTGTCTTGATCACTCATGATTGCTCGTGGTGATCCAAAGTGACAGATAATATGATTTCTAACAAAGGAGATAACAATGTTAGCATCATTAGTACGGGTAGGAATTGCTTTCACCCATTTAGAGACATAACCAACAGCTAACAATATGTATAAGAAACCACTAGAGTTTGGAAATGGACCTATGAAGTCAATGCCCCAAACATCAAAAATTTCACTGAACAACATAAGTTGTTGGGGCATCTCATTCCTCTTGGATATATTCCCAAATCTTTGGCATGGGGAGCAAGATTTATAGAAGGCAGTAGTATCCTTAAAAAGATTGGGCCACCAATCCACAGTCTAAAATTTTTCTAGCTGTTCTTTGCGGACCAAAATGTCCACCACTCTCAGAGGAGTGGTAGGCCTCTAAAATTAATTGGAATTCTGATTGAGGTACACACCTTCTAATTATCTGGTCAACACCATACCTCCATAAATATGGGTCATCCCATATATAATATTTGGACTCGCTTTTCAGCTTGTCCCTTTGATGCTTAGTAAAATTAGGAGGGAAGGTACGACTAAACAGATAATTAGCTATAGGTGCGTTCCAAGGAACTACTTCAGTTACTGCGTGCAAGCTATCAAATGGAAAAGCATCATTGATAGGAGTGGAGTTATTCTTAATATGCTCTAGGCGACTCAAGTGGTCCGCCACCAAATTTTGGGAACCACTCCTATCCTTGATTTCTAAATCAAATTCTTATAGCAACAATATCCAACGTATTAACCTTGGTTTGGACTCTTTTTTAGCTAATAAATATTTTAGAGCTGCATGGTCTGAGTATACTACCACCTTAGTACCAAGTAAGTAGGCTCAGAATTTATCCAGAGCAAAAACAATAGCCATAAGCTCTTTTTCAGTGGTAGTATAATTAGAATGAGCAGCATCTAAAGTCTTAGAAGCATAAGCAATTATAAAAGGGTCCTTACCTTCGCGCTGAGCCAGCGCCGCTCCTACTGCATGGTTGGAGGTGTCACATATAATCTCAAATGGCTAGCTCCAGTCGGGTCCTCTCACAATCGGAGCTTGAGTCAAGGCGATCTTCAGCTTGTCAAACGCTTCCATGCAGTCCTCACTCAGCTCGAACTCAACATCCTTATGCAGCAGTCGGGATAAAGGCAATGCTACCTTACTGAAGTCCTTGATAAATCTCCGGTAGAAACATGCATGACCAAGGAACGAATGGACTTCCCTCACGGAGGAGGGGTGAGGTAAACCAGAAATCACATCTACCTTTGCTAGATCTACAGAAATACCAGTATTAGAAACAACATGTCCTAGAACAATAACTTGTTTTACCATAAAATGATATTTTTCAAAATTTAATACAAAGTTTGAACTAACACACCTATCTAATACTCTAGCTAAACTATCCAAGCAAAGGTTAAACGAATCACCATACACACTAAAGTCATCCATGAAAACTTCCATACAGTTCTCAATAAGATCTGAGAAAATACTTATCATGCTTTTTTGGAAAGTATCCGGTGCATTACATAAGCCAAAAGGCATCCTCTTGTATGCATACGTTTCAAAGGGGCATGTAAAAGTAGTTTTCTCCAGATCTTCAGGGGCTATATGAATTTGGAAATAGGCAGTATAACCATCTAAAAAATAGTAGTGTGATTTACCTGATAGGCAATCAAGCATTTCATCAATGAAGGGCAGGGGGTAGTGATCCTTGCGAGTAGCCTGGTTGAGGCATAATCAATGCACACCCTCCAAGTGGTGCAACATGCTTCCTTAGGACCTCTAGGAGCTTATCTTCTTCTTGGCTCAAAAGCTCACTAGCAATAATGACCAGAAACTTTTGGTTGTCCTCAAGGAATGCATACTTCAAGTGAGAAGGTAGAGGCCTCAATTCACTTTTCGCTTCAAGTTGAGGTTCTTTTTCACTAAGATCATGAAGCTCATCCTCATCAACTTTCTCTTGTTCATCCTCATTTTTGTCCTCCCCTTCAACAACAAGGTGGCCCAACTTGTCATGTTCTTCTCTTTGTATCTCCGCTACTACCTCATTAATCACATCATATCGGAGAATGGAGTGTTCTTTAGGTGGGTGTCTCATGGCCTTTTCTAAGTTAAACTTGATAGTCTTGTCACCTACATCAAAACAGTATGTGCCGGTAAAGGCATCCAATTTGAATTTAGAGGTCTTCAAGAATGGTCTACCAAGAAAAACGGAGGAAGAACTTCTATTATTTGTCCAAGGCATTTCAAGGATATAGAAATCAACCGGAAACACCAAATCCTTGATGGCCACAAGCACATCTTCTGCTATCCCTACTACGGTGATCACACTCTTGTCGGCTAAGGCAAATTTGGCGGCCGACCTTTTTAATGGGGCTAACTTTAACCTCGCAAATATAGAGAGTGGTATAATACTCACACAAGCCCCCAAATCAGACATGCAATCATGAAATGCAACTCCACCAATCCGGCAAGATACTAAACACGGTCTGGGGTCACTACACTTTTCCGGAATAGGCTTCATCAATGAAGAAATGGAACTACCCAATGACAATGTTTCCAACTCACCAATCCTATCTTTATATGTACACAAGTCCTTTAAAAACTAAGCATACTTTAGAATTTGTTGAATAGCATCAAGAAGTGGAATAGTTACCTCAACTTTCTTGAATACTTGAAGTATGTTTAAATCAAACTCTGGAGTTTCCTTGGCCTTATTTACCATGGAAGGGAATGGGATAGGAATGGATTCATCCATTATAGCCTTCCTCTTAGGCTCCTTAAGGCTCGCTTCTTCTTCCTCTTGCCTTGTGTCTACCTCCTTTTCTTCATGTGGAACTTTAACAACCACTTCCTCATGAATGTCTTCCATGACCCTAGGAGGTATTTCCTCCAATGTAGTCCCTGACCGTAGAGTGATGGCGTTGAGACCGCCCTTTGGGTTTGGAAGGGATTGGGATGGAAGGTTAGAAGAGCTTGAGGGTTAGTTGGTGTTACTAGAGGAGGGTAAAGACATCCTTGAAAGTATCTCGGTGATGTTGGACAATTGAGCACTCATGTCACCAACTTGTGCACTGAGGTTCCTTGTGTCCTCTGCATGTTTTTCCACTATGGCCTTCATCCTCTCTTGCTCTTGGTGGAGTGCACGGTTAGAAACATCACCTTGGTTGGTGGAGGAGGAAGAAGATTAGTTGGATTGTTGTCTTTGATGTGGTGCTTGGTATCTAGGGTAGTTATTTTAGTTGTGGTGATTTTGGTTGGCTTGATTGTTATTATTGTGATATTGGGATGAGGCTTGGTGATTGTTGTGGTAATGAGAAGAGGAGTTGTTCCATCTTTGGTTTTGGTTGTTCCCTTGTGCATTATCCCTCCACCCTTGGTTGGAATTATTACTATGAGAGTAATTGTTTTGGACTTGAGAATGATAGGGTAGATGATTGTTATAGTTTACATTGGCTACTGCAAGGGTATAATCTTCTTGAACTTGGTGGCATTGGTCGGTGTAATGTGCGGTGCTAGAGCATAAGCCACATATTCTAGGAGGCCCTTCAAGTTGGAGTGTTTGGGGTGGGGCTTGGATGGCTTGGATTGAGTAGAACGCCTTTTGTTCCTTGCGTATCTTCGTGAGGAGAGTAGTCATGTCCCCAAGCACTTTGGTCAAGCTTGATTCGGAAGGAGGTGCTTCCACCACACCCTTGAGGGGATTGTTCCTCACCCTTACATGTTGTGTAGCCACGGCGACATCATTTATCAAGCTCCAAGCTTCAGCCGCCATCTTGTTTTTGGAAAGGGAACCACCACTAGAAGCGGTGAGCAATCTCTTGTCCGCCACACAAAGACCTCTGGTGAAATAACTAATGAGTAAGTATGTGTCCAATCCATGGTGTGGGCAAGATTCCAAGAGCCTCTTGAATCGAATCCAATACTCATATAGGGTCTCTTGGTCCTTTTGCATTATACCAGAGATTTCTTTCCGGATGTAGTCGGTCTTCTTCGGCGGAAAGAACTTGTCTAAAAACTCTCTTCTCAACAAATCCCATTCGGTCACTACCTCATCCGGTTGGGAATAGAACCACTCTTTTGCTTGCCCCTCAAGAGAGAAGGGGAAAGCAAAGACCATAATGGCAATCTCATCGACTCCATGCCTTCGAGCCGTAGAACAAGCAACTTGAAAATCTCTCAAATGTCTGATGGGGTCTTGGCCCGAAAGTCCATGATATTTTGGAAACAAATTAATCAAACTATTCTTCAACTCAAAGTTTGGATCAAGATTTGGATACCTCGCTTGCAATGGTTGAAGAATAAGATCCGAAGCCCCTTGTTCATGCAGAGTGATTCTACGTGGCTCTGCCATGAAATTATTACCTGTAGGGTGCAAAGATGTATTAGTGGTACTAACAGAAGAATAGGAAGTAGTGGACTCCAAGTCACTCTCGGTTTCGTCTAGTGGTTTGGAGGGTTCCTCTAGAGAGGCCGAAGCACTAGCCGTATAGTCCAACCGCCGCCTAGCTTGCCGAGTGTGTAGCAAAATTCTTTCAATCTCGGGATCAAGCTCGGCTAAGCTAGAGTTTGGTTGAGACCGAGTCATCAAACTTGGGAGTCATAGCTCATGCATGAAAAGAAATCTAGACTAAAAACAAAATATTAAAAGTAAGTAAACTATCTACACTATTCACATATTCACATAACCAATATCAAGGTATATGTTGCAACCATTCCCCGGCAACGGCTCCAAAAAATTTGATGCAAGAATTATCATCGGTAAAGAATTTCTCAATAAAATCTCGTTGTAAGTATAGTTCTAACTAGCAACAATCCTCAAATCAAATTTTAATAAATGGTTATCACAAAGTTCAACCCCAATCAAAGTAAACCGAAGTATTCAAACCTCGGGTTGTCTCACAAGGAATGGGCAAATATGTACATCGATAGTGGTTAGAATTCCGGGGTTGGGAGTCATGATCAAGAAATTAAACTACTAGACTTAACATGTAAGAAATCTTGAAGTGCAAGAAATTAAATCAAGTAACTAAAGCAAAGTAAAGGCAATTTCAATCTAGCTGAAGAACATATAATCTATTTCTATTCTAGAACTAGGTGAATAACTAAACTAACTATAGCAATAATCAAGCAATTAGTATTTTTGGGTTTTGAGTATGAATAAAAAAAGGAACTCTTGGCTAGGCCTAGGAATTGGGGTCGCCATCCTTGTCTAATAACCATATCTTGACAATTATGAGGAACCAAGCTCATTAAGTTTACTTCTATACTTGAAGTATATCAAATGGCTTGATCAACATCAATCCATAAATCCCAACCTAGCTACCAATTGACTTAGTAGTAGGTTAGTGTCAATGGTTATCAAATTGACCACTAAAGGTTCTCAAATCACCAAATCAATTAGACCCAATGACTCAAGTTACCCGATTCTCTTAGCCTAGGCCAAGAGTATAGAAGACTACTCCATAATCAAAGGAAATATTTCATTAAACACATGGGATGCATCAACAAAAGACATATTCAAATTACGAACTAATTGAAAATTACAACTACCCACTAACAATTATCACACTACAAGATTTCTACTTGTTTATGGGATTTTTTTGTGGAAGTTTTAAAAAACCTCCATAACATATTTTATGTATGGCAAAATATAAAACCCCCATTGATTAAAATTAGTTTAAACTTTTTAAGCCCAATTTTCTAAACCAATAACCAATCCCTAACCTACTCTGATTAAACCCAAACAATGCAAATTTAACTCCAACCAAAAACTTGTCCAAAAAAATTTGAAAAGGGAGAAGATTGAACATGAACCTTAGATCTACTAGCCACCGTGGTATTTATCTCTTCGCCATTGTCACCATCAGGCATCAAACTCGCCGTAGCGTCTGAGATCAGAGGGAGAGTAACCGGCGACGCCCGCGACGCCATCCTTGCCGAGGTCCAGGAGCAGGTTTCCATCCTCAACTCCACTTTCTCATGGAAGGAGTCAGATCGAGCCACCGCCAAGCGCGCCACTCACGCGCTCTCCGATCTTGCCAAAAATAGTAAATCCTCTGTTCCTCTTTCTCGATCTCCTAGCATGTTGCTCCCTTCGTTTTGATTTTTGGCAAATTCGGTTGTGCATGTCTTTAGGTGTAAATCCTTCAGTGGTTGTGTCTTGCAGAGAAAGTGGTGAACGTGATTATCGAATGAGGAGCTATTCCGGCTTTGGTTCAGTAATCAGCACCTCCAAGCTCCTCCCGTGACGGAAGAAGACCTCGTTCAGAAGCTGTTACTGTTTGAGCTTGAGGTTGAGAAAGTGAGTGCTTTTGCACTTGGATTTCTTGCCGCTGTAGTTGCCCCGTTGAAAGCTTCTGAATCGAGCCACTGTTTCAGTCTATTTTCTTTTCTTTTTCAGTTTCCATTTGTTTTCGTGTGGAGTGATTCATGTGGTTAAAGTTCTCTAACTAATTTACTGAACTATTTTATCTATGTATCTTCCATTTTGGTTCCTTACTCTCCAAATCAGATTTGACAGAAGCTGGTAACTAGAGTTAAATTTTGGAGTTGAGCACTTTCTTTTCTTTTTGTTTTTACATCTATATATTTTCAAAAATCATGTTAGAATACATATTCAAGAAATTTTCACATCAGAACAAAGTTAAATATTCACAATTTTTATAGTGATAATTATAAAATTTAAGTATTTTTTAATAATTTAAAGGGTATGAACATTACAATTAACCTGTAATTGTTTATGCTTTCTTTGTAGCTTCAACATGAAAACATGTCCATAGATATTATAGAAGTGATCTGAAAGGAATAAAAAGTGAGTTGAAGATAATATCTGAGAAGTTTTTAGTACTATAACTGAAATTTCCTTTCTTTCTCAGGTGAAAGCAGTAATGGAATCAAAGTGCTTAATGCTAAAAACACAATGGAGAAAGCAAAGGTAAGATAATATTAGAATAGTAGTTTAACATGAAAGAATTTTAGCAGGATCAATTAACAAACTTAATATTGTGATTTTTAGGAAATGAATCTAAAGGGTTCAGAGAGAAGCAACAATTCTCCACAGAGTCTTCAATAACTTCTATGTGTGTGGTGGAAACTGCAGGTGGAGTTGCGAGTCCCGGTGCTTCTGGATCACTTTAATGTGACTTATATAAGTGAATTTGGTGCTCCAGAATTTTGGTACTTTAGTTACAATTTCAATTTCAAATGAATATATGTCTCAATTTATATGTTAATGCAAAAGACTTGCACATTTTTCTAGGTCCGCTATTTGTATATTTCTGGAACAATTTCTGCTTATGAGAGCTTGACTCTTCGAGGTTATGATGTTGTTGCTGTTGTTTTGGAAGATCACGGCCTTCTAAACGAGGGTCGAATAATGTCTTATATGCGGAACAAGTAAGCTTGATCATACTAATTGCTATATTTGCTTTCTGCCTGTGGTTTTACATAAAGAGAAATCTTCATACTCTTGAAGGATAAGCTATGTTCCTTATTTTTGTCTCGATTTTTCTTCTATTTTTCAGTATGATCTCTACTTATATACTGTTGTTCACTTCTTTATGCAGGCTTCCTATTCTAGTGCTACCCCCTGTTCCAAAAGGTTTATTTCAAGTGGAATATTTGGTTTCATCCTCAAAACTTTTTTGATTAATTGCCATTTGTCTTTTTTCTTTTGTTATTACTATATTTATCTATTTAGTTATTTTCAATAATGCTTCTTAAATCTATAAATTTTTATTTTGTAATATTACGTGGAATATCTTAGGAGACCGGACTATCTTGAACTTGCTTCACTTAGTGTTTATTTTAGAATTAGAGTCATGAATTCTATACAATTACTACAGGTGTCATTATATGGTGATAAGTGATAACTTGTTACTACATGATTCTAGTTTGTTGGTTTTTTTAAAGGCTCAGAGCACAGAAGTTGTAGCTCTACTATTTGATGCCTGTGCTAGTTGGTAGACTCAAGGACCTAATGCTATATTACAGGTCATCCTCTCTTCTTTCTTTCTTCTTCTTCTTCTCCTCTCTCTCTTTTTCTCTCTCTCCAGCTAGTTATTTTGAAATATGTTCTTTATGTCTTTCTTTTATTGTTGGATGGGATTGTAAAATTGTTGGCTGATAATGGGAAAAACCTTGGTGGTTATTTTGCTTGTAGTAGTGTACTTAGACTTGGTATGTATCTTGCTATTATATGCCAAATCTTTGCAAAGCTTATTAAGAGTTGGATGCACCTTATCTAGTACTCATAAAGTTGTTTTTAATGATGGTGTTTTCTACTTTTATGTCAAATTCTTGTACTCATAACTGTCATAATAGATTCAGCTATAGACCTTTATCTACTGAACATAAAGTTTAGAGTATACTTCATATAGAATATACAAGCTTCTATGCTCCTGAAATCTTTTATGGACCTGCCATATAATTTGGCATAAATTTCTGCACTCCTTTGTTACTCTACGGAACTAAGTTATTATTTATTAGGTGATTCCTTTATACTTTCTTTCATTGCTTATATAAATGTATGTTCTCTCTTCAGATTATGCTTCCAGAAGCCGTTGCAATAGTTATGGCACCAAGAGACAGTTCAAGGTAAGGCACATCACAGATGTATCTTGAATTCTTGATTTATAGAGGCATCTCTTCCCTAATAAATTTTGGAAGCAAAATTAGAGACCATAAGTTGAAACTTGAAAAGAATGTAAAATCCTTCCTAGAAAAATTAATAAAGGGTAAATTACATTGACATTTTTTCCGCTGTGCTACTCTGGTTTTTAATGACAATTTTAATGTATTTATTTCTAATATTATTAGTTAAATTAGATTAAAATTGTTATATTTTTTCTAGATTATATCATTGAAACTAAAGCCATCCACAGTTTGTGAGATAAGTCTGAGAAGTGTTACATTCTAGATTATATCATTGCGCTCAGAGTCTTGTAGCTGCTGTTTTCTCATATCAACTCTACTCCATAATATGTTGTTCTGCCAAAATAATTGACTCTTAGGGTTACTTTCTTCAGAGTAAAATAGTTAATTACAGTGTGTAGCAGATGCTAATCCACAAATAACTTATAGAAAGAAGTTCTCAATATTGAACCAATGGGATTAATTCTCAGTCCAATTAAAGTAAATTAAATTGAATTAACAAGAAAAAAGGGGTAAATTTGGGGAAACTAGATAAGAAGTAGGTACTAAGCTATTCTTGAGTCATAGAGGGTTTGTCATTCCTGCAAATTGACAAAAGCTTGACATCAAGACCAAAATGAGGATGAGAAAATAGAATTCTACAAATGGAGGTCTAGAAGAAAGTCATACCAGCTTTCCTTTTTATTTTCTTGTCTTCTTTTTCTTTTATAGTAGTGTATTAAAGCTTGGGCTTGGGCCAATTTCATAATCATAACACTCTGCTTTTTGGGGGAAAGATATGGATATAGGAGCAACAAGTAAATTTTTACACCTTTTAATGAGTATGTATAAACACTTAATGAATGAATTTGATCATTCTTCTCATGTTTCTTATTCTAATACTTTGTTTCTGTTACACCTAGATTTTGCTAGGCATGAACTTCAAATGTACCGTGGACATTCCGATCCAATAGTACCTAGTTAATAATCCTTGTTATGTTATATGCAGGTGAAGACAGTGGCTCGGATTGTGGAAAGTGATGCAGGGAAAGTAATTTGCAGGGAAGTAGAGAGGATCAAACCTGCGGCTGTAGTTCTGGGATAAAGAGGCAGAAGCTTAATTCAAAGGTTTGCCTCTCTATTCCCTCTGCAGTTATCCAATACTGTTCTGAATTTTTTATGCAAGAGTGTGTTTCTTCTTTGTTCAGTGTGCTACAGGGAAGTGTTGGAAAGTACTGCTTCCACCACTGCAAAGCAGCACCTGTTGTCATCGTTCCTGAAAAAGGTTTGCAGTGTGCCTCTGTCATTCTTTTTAGGGTTGTATTCTCTTCTAACTGAGTATTAAAATCTTGAAGGAGTTTCATTTCCTTGATTTGCAGATGCTGGAGATGCATCAATATTGTAGTGAAGCTTTGTACGTATGTCAATTGGCCTTGTTAATATATCTAACAGTCATGTTTAGTGAAATGAAGATTGGTTCTGACTCATTTTCACCAAGAATAGAGATGTTTTCCTTGCATATGTTCACATGTTAACCACTAGCATGTTATTAATTCAATGGCTTAGTAACTCATTTTCTCATTGTGCTGTTTAGACTTTCTTTGATGTTACAAAGCATTTGGATAGCTTTATTTTTGGAATAGGTTTATTTGAGTTGCTGTTAGATTCTATTGGTATAAATATACTATTCATTTGTAGTTGTAATTAATGTGATTGGAAAATGATGGTAGTGTACTATATTTTGTTTTAAAGTATTTCTTTTATTTTAATTTTCTTCTACATTTTTAATGTCTTGTTTAAATATTTCTTTTTAATAATAAATGATCAGTAGTGTAACAATAATGTAAATTAATTTTTAAAAATTATATTGACATGTTTGTGAAGGTTTGAAACCTCCACAAAATAGCTGTTATTTTTAAAATGGAAAAGTCTTTTTGTGGGGGTTTTGAACCGCGATAAACATTGACCAAGAACTGCCACAAAAATTCAATATAAAACCCCCACTAAACACACACAAAATCCCCACTAAATAAATTGTGGAGGTTTTTAAAAACCCCACAAAAGACCTCGTAGCACCTCAAATTTTGGGGGTTTTAGAAACCCCCACAAACCATTTGTTGGGATTATAAACCTCCACAAAAAAGAGAAAAAACTGCCACAAATAAATAAAAACCTTGTAGTGTCAATGGAAAACAACTCAAACAACACTATTAATCATGGGAAACATCAATGCACTCATAGAAATTCAAGATCCATAAAGTTCATAAAATGAGAAGAAAATGGGAAATAACAAGAAAATTCAAATTCAAACACAAAATCTAAACAAAATTATACTAAGGAATTCAAATTAAGTAATTGAAACTAAAATTAACAAAACTAATTCAGAATTTTAACAAGAAAATCAAATCAAACTAGATCTAGAGAAGAGCAAGAGTTTCTCTCCCTAGAACATGAGAACCAAAAACTAGCCAAAATGTGTGTAAGGTGTACAATGAATAATCCCCCTCTCCTTTCGCCCTAGAGTTTCTGGGTCTTTTCCATGCAGAATCCAGCTGAATTTGGGGCTGGAGCTCCTCAGAAATTGCCAGCCACGATTTCATTAATGAGGTCACGTGCTGAGCGTCACGCGTGCGCGTCTTCTGAGTTTCGTGAGCCACGCGTACGCGTCAAGAATGCGCACGCGTCACTAGAAGTTTCGCCAATCCACGTGAATGCATCAACTCTCGCGCGTCATTCCTAGCCTCTTGCACTCACGC
The DNA here is from genome assembly GCF_003086295.3 of Arachis hypogaea. NCBI lineage: Eukaryota > Viridiplantae > Streptophyta > Magnoliopsida > Fabales > Fabaceae > Arachis > Arachis hypogaea. The sequence goes on along the minus strand of NC_092052.1, from coordinate 103,083,902 downwards.
GTATGCGTGGGCCACGCGTGCGCATCACAGCCAATTCTCCAAAGCTCAATTCTTCATGTTCCTTCCACTTTTGCATGCTTCCTTTCTCTCTTCTAGGCCATTCTTGCCCTATAAGCTCTAAAATCACTCAACAAATATATCACAGCATCGAATGGTAATAGAATAGGATCAAAATATGGCATTTTCAAGGCAAAAGAAGCATGTTTTCAATCATGAAGCGAAATTAGGAAGGGAACACAAAACCATGCAATTTATATGAATAAGTGTGGAAAATATTGACAAAACCCCCTAATTCTACACAATATAAACCACAAACTTAGGGTTTATCACCAGGCATTGAACGCCAGTCCAGGGGAGGCCAGACACATGTAAGTGCTGGCAACACCTCTCCTAAGCAAGCAGGTAGTCCTTCTATAGGTACTATGAATACTCACCCTGCACCACTCATGGCCCTTGAGTACAAGGCCAACTTACCATACCCTCAAAGACTCCATAAAGCAGAAAAGGATAGGCAATTTGCCAAATTCTTATAATCTATCAAGAAGTTAGAGATCAAAATCCCTTTTGCAGAGGTTCTTGAACAAATGCCTTCATATGCTAAGTTTATGAAGGAAATATTAAATAACAAGAGGAATTGGAGGGAAGTAGAGACAATGATGCTTATTAAGGAGTGCAGTCCAGAGGAACCTTCCTCAGAAACTTCAAAGACACCCTAACACTTTTCCCAAAGATACTGAGGTGAATCCAAGAGAAGAGTGTCAGGCCTTCATTATTACCAAGGAGGTCGAGTCTAAGGTGGTACACACTGTTGAGGAACTAAATGAAGAGGCTCAAGAAGAGGCTGGAAGCACATTGTTGCACGCTTATGGGAAGAAAGCCTGAAGTACCACACCCTCAGATGCCCCAAAAGGAGACCAAGGACGAGCACTACTCACAATCCTTGGAAGGCTCTAAAAAGATGCAAATCAATATTCCTTTTGCTGAGGTTTTGGAGCATTGGTATCTCTGTACTGGAAGAAACCATTCTGATGCTGAGAGAGGCAAATTGGTGCTGAGGTTACAGAAGGATTACATGATTATCAAGGTCATGAAACCTCCACTACCCCCTGAAAAAGGAGGTACTTCCATGTAGAGTACAATACTGAAGCCTCATCCTTTAGTGAAAACTCATACAATTTCCCTAGACATCAAACTTAAGTTTGGTATTGGGCAGTCACCACCCACCAAGGAGGAAGGTCCCAAGAGGAAGATGCATAGGGGACGAAGAAATAATACAACCCATACCCTAACAAGCAGGAGAATCAAGCTGATCACACTAAAAGAAAGCTTGTTAGGAGGAATTCAAATCTGAGGGTACTAATCTCCTCCTCTTCTCCCATGGAGTCATTTCTGTTAACCAACTGGAAGAAGAGGAAGAAAGTCAAAAATCAAGTATCAAGCTAATGACACTAAAGAAGCGCTTGTTGGGAGGCAACCCAACCATGATTAGAGTATTTATGATTTTCATTCTTTAAGTTCATTCCTATTTGAGTTATTTTAGTTTATTATCATAGTTGATCCCTTTGCTTTTTAAATTTTGTGATCATGTATAGTAATCAGAATAGAAACAGAAACATTCAGAGATAAAAACAGAACACCCTAGAGAGATCCCCTTGCTGGTGTTGAACGCCAGACAAGGAGGAAGACATGGCATTGAACGCTATACAGGGAGAAGTGTGGGCGTTCAACGCCCAAGATGGGCAGTAACCTGGCGTTGAACGCCAGGAAAGGAGTCCCAAAAGGGCATCCAACGCCCTACATAGAGCAAGAAGCTGTCATTGAACGCCAGCCAGGGAGCAGAGGTTGGGTGTTCAACGCCCACAAGGGGCAGGGAATTCAAATTCCTTAGCCTCTCAAGACCAGTGGGTCCCACAGAATATACACCTACCCCACCTACCTCACCCTCTATCTCTCCCTCTTTCTTCTTCTTCTACTCTATTCTTCCCTTTTTGTTCTTATTTGCTCGAGGACGAGCAAAGTTCTTAAGTTTGGTGTTGCAAAAGCTTTGCTTTTTGACTTCTACCATCCCTAAGTATGGCACCAAAGATTGGTGAAACCTCAAGGAAGAGGAAGGGAAAGGCACTTGCCTCCACTTCCCTCACCTCATATGTCACTTATGCAATTCAGCTGGAATTGTCATAGAAGGAGACATCCCCATTGAGGAGGAGAAGCCCATCACTAAAAGAAGGATGGAGCATGTTAGAGAGCCTACACATGCACCTCAACAAGAGATCCCTGAGATGCCTCAAGGGATGTACTTTCCTCTCCAAAACTATTGGGATCAACTTAACACCTCAATAGGGGAGCTAAGTTCAAATGTAGAGCAACTGACAGTAGAGCATCAAGACCACGCCACTATCCTCCATGAAATAAGAGAAGATTAAAGAGTTATGAGGGAAGAACAACAGAGGCAAGGAAGAGACATAGAGGAGCTTAAACGCTCCATTGGATTCACTAGAGGGAGTAGTAGTCGCTATCATTAAGGTGGTCCCGTTCCCTTAATCACCTTGCCTAAGTTATTTTTTTTTCTATTTTCCATTAGGTGTTATATCTTATTATCTATTTCTAGTGCATGATCATCTTTATTTATGTCTTAAAGTTATGAATTATTCCATGCATCTCTCACCATACTTAAAAGAAAAAATTTATTTGAAAAAGAAAAGGGAGATACCTGAATTTCGAGTTATATCATAAGAATAGTTTAATTATCTTGATGTGGTGGCATTGCTTCTAGTTTCTGAATGTATGAATAAATAGTGCATATTTGATGTTAGAGTTAAGAATGTTAGATCTTGAAAAAATGATAAAAAAAAAGGAGAAGTATTATTGGTAATATAAAAAATCCAAAAAGATTGATTCTTGAATAAAGAAAAAGCAGCAAAAAAAAGCAATAAAAGAAAAAAATATAAATGCAAAAAAAAAAAGCAAAAGAAAAGAAAAAGACAATAGCTCTTTAAACCAAAAGGCAAGAGCAAAGGTCCAAGGCTTTGAGCATCAACGGTGTGGAGGGCCTAAAAGAAACAAAATCTTGGCCTAAACAGTTCAAATGAACTGCTTCCCTAACTATATGATTGTGGCGTGAAGGTGTCAAGTGAAAAGTTTGAGATTGAGTAGTTAAAGTCATGATCCAATGCAAAAAGAGTGTGCTTAAGAACTCTGGATACCACTGGCTGGGGATTCTAGCAAAGTTGAATCACAATCCTAAATGGTTCACCCAATTAAGTGTTTGTGGTGTGTTTGTATCCGGTGGTAATACTGGAAAACAAAGCGCTTAGGGTCACGTCCAAGACTCAAAAGAAGCTGTGTTCAAGAATCAATAAAAACTAAACTAGGAGAGTCAATAATATCATCTGAATTTTGAGTTCCTAAAGATGCCAATCATTCTGAGCTTCAAAGGAAAGTGAGATGCCAAAACTATTCAGAAGTGAATAGCCACTAGTCCCGCTCATCTAATTGAAAACTGAGCTCCATTGAAAACTCTGAGATTTATTGTATCCTTCTCTTATTTTTAATCCTACTTTGTTTTTGGTTACTTGGGAACAAGCAGCAGTTTAAGTTTGGTGTTCTGATAAGTGGATATTTTATACGCTTTTTGGCATCATTTTTAGATAGCTTTTGTTATGTTTTGTTTAAGTTTCATTATGTTTTCATAGGTTTTAGTGCAAAATGAACATTTTTGGATTCTACATTGAGTTTTTGTGTTTTATGATGATTTCAGGTAAATTCTAGCTGAAATTAAGGAGCTTTGGAAAAGTCTGATTCAGAGACAGAGAAAGGACTGCAGATGCTATCGGATTCTGACCTCCATGACCTCGAAGGAGCATTTCTGGAGTTACAGAAGTCCAAATGGCGCGCTCTCAATGGCATTGGAAATCTAACATCCAGGGCTTTCCAAAAATATATAATAGTCTATACTTTGCTCTAGAAATGAAGGTCCAAAACTGGCGTTCAACGCCAGTTCTTCACCCCTTTTCTGGCGTTGAACGCCCAAAAGGGAGCAGCTGGCACCCAACGCCCAAAAAGGAGTCCAAAGCTGGCGTTCAATGCCCAAGAAAGGTACTAGCACGTGGAGTCACCCAGCTTATCCCAAACACTCACCAAGTGGGCCCCAAAAGTAGATTTTCACATTAAAAGACTATTCTACCCTATTTTTATAATCCTTAGTTATTAGATTAGTATATATAGACAATAGTTCACCCTTGTTAGGAGCTCTTGGCCACTCTACATGTTTTACATTACTTTTCTGTAAGCTATGAGCAACTAAACCTCCTAGGTTAAGGATAGGAGCTCTGCTGATTCTTATGGATTAATAATATCACTATTCTATTTCAATTTATGCTTGATTCCATTCTAAGATGTATCTTCGTTCTTCATCCTAATGAATTGGGAGTGTAACATGACCGTCATCCCTATTCTACATGGGTTCTTGTGAGTCCTTGACGGGATAGTACTGAACCATAAGCTTGATTATACATCTCTTAGACGGCTAATCCACGACTTCGTTGGGGAGTTGGAGACATCAGTTCAGCCGAGGTACGGGACAAATAGGGCCTTTGTGGTATAGGCTAGAATCATGAAGCAACATTCTCTGATTCGGAAGATCCGACTTTGTCTGTGGCGTTTTGAGTAGGATCGCCAAGGGAATGGACTGCTAGAGCTTTACCCCCGTTCAGATTGGATGACCACTGACCTGGTGTTTGATCTGAAGTAGAGGAGATTAATGACCACTGACCTGGTGTTAGTCACTTATAGCCTTCCATGGAATGAATCATCAGAAATTGAAGTAGACAGTGAGAAAAGTTGATCCAGAAGGAGGAATCATCTCTGAAACCTCAACCGTTTTCTTATCATTGATTTCACACCAAGCCCGTTACACTTTATTTATTCTGTTTTTATGCGTTTTTCACAACAACTATATTTTCTATCCACCTGACTAAGATCTATAAGATAGTCGTTGCTTGCTCAATCCAACAATATTCGTAGGATCGATGCTCACTCACTTGAGGTATTACTTGGACGTCCGGTGCACTTGCCCGTCTATCTGTGCGAATATTGCGAAGTCAATTTCGTGCACCAATAAGCTTTGTGAAAAATCTGATTTTTGGCCGAACTTCAGCGAGCCATAAGTTGGCTTCCGGACCCTCAAACCTTTTCAAATCTCATATGAAAATCGGGTCCATGAAGTTTACACCGTTTGAAGAATGGATGAAAAATGTATTAAAACGAAAAAGTTATGCACGTTGGAAGTTCAGTGAGAGAAACTGAAATTCTACAGCACTTAGCATTTTTACCCACTCTGCAGAACTTGCGTATGCATTTTATTTGATTTGTTTGCTTGAGCATTAACTAGGCTTGCCTACGTGATTATTTTGCTTACTTGCTAAATTGTTACCTACTGTATTTGAAATCTACCTGTACTTGCTTTGCCTGTTGTTGATCTATGGTTTCACCGAAGTTGGAGGATTGGAGGAAAGGTGGAGAATCGAGGGTTTTTGATAGAGTTAGTTAAGTTTAAGAACCTTAGAGAACTACCCTGATTTTATGGTTTTTGTTTTAGTTCCTTAAGATTTATAATCTGAGTGTCGGAGTTCTAGGATTGCCTCTGGCTTTCCCAGGACCTTATTTGTTATATATGTGGGCACCTTAACTATACTGAGAACCCCTGGTTCTCATCCCATACAATATTGTTGTTTTTCAGATGCAGGTTGAGAAGCACCACTCTATATTCTGGAGACTCTAATGAAGCGAAGAACTCTTGGGACTCTGGGGGCATATTTTGTTTATATTTATATATGTATATAGATTCTCCACATTGTATTTTATGTTTTTCCCTCTTAGAGGTTGACTCAGAGAAACAGGTTGTCATTTTTTTGCTTTGGGTCATTTTGGGATTCTCATGTATATATGTATATATGTTTATATGCTCTGTCTGGTTTTAACTTCGCGAGCCGGGTCAGGAGCCTTGTTATCTATATCTTGAAACTCTCTTATCCTACTTCGTTACATTGTCGCTTCGTGAGTGTTGCGCTTTTCGTGTTACCGCTTTTGTTTTGACTTTTTTTAAAGGCTCCTAGTTATAAACTTTTTCAAACTATATTATATATAATTTTACTTTTAGAGGTCGTATTACCTCACCACCTCTATCTTATGACTTAAGCATAAGATTCTGTGTGGTAGGGTGTTACATTTTTGGTGTTGTTGTATCAAGTTAAGCTTGAAGACAAAACACTTAAAGTCACGGCTAGGCTCAAGGTGCAAAGCACCAAAGGAAAAAAAAAAAGAAAAGTTGTTTTCAAGGATTAATCAGAGCTTCAAGAAAAAGAGAGTCCATAATACCATCAGGGTTTTAGTTCTGAGAGGCATCAATATTTATGAGCTTTAAGAGACAATGAGATGCCAAACTTATTTAGAGTTACAATGATTAGACAAGAGCTTAAATGAACACTCAAGTCTTAGGCATTTTTTCTTCTTAGTCCTATATTGTTTTAGTTGCTTGAGGACAAGCAACAGTTCAAGTTTGGTGTTATGATACGTGAATATCTTATACCTATTTTTTGCTTATTTTCTAGTTAAATTTAGTTGAAATTTAGTAAGTTTAATTATATTTTAGTGTTAAAATCCTCTTTGGATGCTACTTTGAGTTTTTCTGGTGTTTTTATTATTTCAGGTAAAATTCGGATCAATTTGGCAGAGTTTTGAGCAAAAAGGAGAAGAATTGAAGTTGCCCCTTTGGGCACTAAATGCCAAGTTGGCGTTTAGCGCCAGCAACTCAGAATGGATTGGTGCGTTTTTGCCACTTTGGGCGCTAAACGCCAAGCTGGCATTTAGCGCCAGCAATCCGAATCACAATCACAGTCTTGGAGCATCTTTAGTTAGATTTAGCTTTTAGTTATCATCTTATCTTTTATTTTTGTAGTTTTTATTTACAAATAAAATTTTTTAGGTTTAGGATTTATTATTTTATTTTAATTTCAAATCATATTAGGTTAGATATAAAAAGGAAAAGATTCACCAATTAGGGAGATCTTCTCACTTCCACATGTTTTGCTTTTCGGAGCCCTTGTTTTCTTTGTAAGCCATGAGCCACTAAACCTCCTCGGTTAATGTTAGGAGCTCTATTTATTTCTATGGATTAAGACTATTGCTTTTTTATTTTAATTAATGTATTGATTCAGTTTCAAGGATTGCTTTCATTCTTCATCTTATGAATCTGGGTAGAACGACAGTATAACCCTTTTTCTACATGTGTTCTTGTGATTCTCGATAGAGTTATCTCACTTGAACAGCAACTTGAAAGCAAATTCCTCCTAAATTGATAATTACTTGAACTAATCGGGATACGTGATGTATAATCCTCTTAGTTTTGGGTAATTAGGGTTTCTGTGACCATAAATTAGAATTGCTCTTAACCCTCTAATCTACATTAAGTGACCAAGATATTGGCGGTTGATTTGGGTTAGAGGAGACTAAATCACTAAGATATTAGGTTTAGTCAATTACAGTTTGCTATGAAACAAATCTTGCATGATTAAAATAATTGGTAAGAAAAATTAATTCGGAAGAATAATCTTAACTGCTTTCCATCATATATTTCACACTACTTTTATTGTTTGCTTTCCAATTCTTTGAATTTACTGTTTAACGCGTTTTACAACTCTTAAAACACAACTTTCTGCTTGCCTAACTAAGTGAGCCATTTGATCATTGTTGTTCAGTCCATCAATCCTCGTGAGATCGACCCTCACTCACTTGAGGTATTACTTGGTACGACCCGATGCACTTACCGGTTAGTTTATGGGTATTCAAAATCCTACATTAGTAAGCTAACAGCATTAATCAATAGACAGTCATGTGCATAATGCTCTAATTTTTGTTATCTGGACAAGACCTACAACATGACAGACACTCAGAGTATGCAATGAAGCATAGTCAGTGCATTCTCAAGACTCTAATAAGGATGAACTGCTTTGATACCATAAATTGAGTGTTTTTGAAACTGCAGCCATACCAGCAGGGATCGGTAGTGTCCCCAAGTAGCCAAAAACTTAGTAAACGCTATTTTGGGCCTTTTAGAGTCCTTTACAAAGTTGGTGCAGTGGATTATAAATTAGAGCTGCCGAAGGGGAGTGCTATTCATCTGTTGTTCCATGTTTCCATGCTTAAAGATTTCCATGGCGACCACGGCAGTTGCAGAAATAATAGTTTGCCCTTGATTCTCCCTTTGAACCCATTCCAATTGCCATTATTGATAGTCGAGTTGACAACACAGATGGGGAGATGCAAGTTCTTGTAAATTGGCAAGGCTCACTCCAAAAAGAGACAACTTGGGTCAGTTAGTTTGCTTTAGTACGAATGTACCCAGATGAAGACCTTGAAGACAAGGTCGTGATAATGGAAGGAGTAATTGATACGAAAGAGAAAGAAATGAGAAATGGGCTAAAAGATGTAAAAAAGTTAGAAAAAGAGCTAGAAGAGCACAACAAAAAGGTAAGAAAACCACATATTTAAACTAAGACTATCATATGTGATGCAATGCGAAGCAGGAAATTAATGCAGCTCTGAATTTATTATGTAAACGATTAGACAGTATGTTAAATAGAGGTTGAGTGTGAGTAGAAAAGTATGCATAATTTTCATCTTGTAAGAAGTGGAATGAATTCCTTCCCTCGAATAGGGAATATTGTTACTCAAAACACATTATACCCTTTTTATATATATACATATTTTTTTCTATTAATTTTTTATTCTATTCTTCTTGCTAATCTGTATAATCCTATCATTGTTTATTGGTTCTAGCTTGCTGAATTTCTATTGCAGGAGATTTCGTAGTTACCAAGCTACCATATCATATTATAAAATTATTTATTTCAAAATTTAATCTAATAAATAAAGATGTATGAATAATTATGTATTTTATACAAAAATAAAATTTTTTTATATATACCTATATGAATAATTATGAAGGCAACTAGGCAAGTGTTCCACTAATATTATCAAAAGTTTTAATATATACTTATATATGAATAATTATGAAAGCAAGTGTTTCCACTAATATTATCAAAAGTTATAAAAAGGTATATATTAGATGTACGTGTGAGAGTGCGTGTGTGTGCGTGCTCCCATTGTAAAATTATATTTGCCTGTATATTAAAATAAAAATTATCTTAAGAAATTTTGTGAAAAAATATTTTAAAAAATTTAATTTCACATAATAATAAAAATCTCTTCTTATTAAATTCTATCTAATATAAGATTAAAAAAGTATACATTAAATCAATTTATTAAAAAATAGAATAATATTGTGATATTATTAAATAAGTAATTTATTTAGTTGAAATTTATATTCTTGAGTTTTATTTTACTCAAATTTAATATTTATTAGTAAACTAAAAAATTTTGCACTACATATGTATTTTGATAATTTATTTTCAAACATAAATTTAATTAAAAATTATTTAACATTAGTTAAAATAAAAAAGCATTTTATAATTGTAGATATCTATCTTTCTATTTAAATATTATTATTATTATTATTATTATTATTATTATTATTATTATTATTATTATTATTATTATTTAAAAACAATTTTGATCTTTTTTTATTAAATAATTGAATAATTATTAGATAATCTAAAAAGTATATATTGAGAATATGAAAAATTTTGTGAAATTCTTTTTCTACAATATCCTTAATCATCATATATATATATAATTCATAAAAAAAGTGTTTCACTATTTTGAATTCTTAAACATAAAATCTCTTTGTTAAAAAATAATCTATGTACCATACTAATTAACCTTAAATTTATTTAATTTATAAAAGACTGAGTTAACAGTCATATTAGTATCTATTAATATACCAATATTCATAATTAATAAACGAAAGATAATTTTAATATTTAATATTTTTATGTTATTTAATTCTATATGCTTTGATTTCAAAAATATGTAGAAGACAATACAAAATTCATCAAAAGCACTTCAAAATTATTTTATTTCCCATTTGATAATTATCACAAATAATAATTTTAGATATAATAAATGTATAAATATAGATATTAAATTAAATAAAATAATTTTAAATTATTATTTTTTTAACATGACTAATATATTTATATAATTTCTTTTTGTTATTTTTATGTTTTGTAAATTTGTCCCTACGATTTATAATTTTTAGATTTATCACTGATTTTAAATTATGCCGAAAAGATATACAAATTTACCGACCGAAATTATTGAGATTTTCAAATTAAGAACCTCAAATTTCTCAAATGTAATATATATTTTAGTTTTCCTGTAAATTATGTAGTGATTAAATAAGAAGAGATTATATTGGATAAATTTTTATATTAAATAAAATTTGTATAGCAATTTTATAAACATATTTTATTAGCTCCAACTGACAAGAAGATAGTAGACAAATAAAACTACTGTCTGCTACACTCCAACATAGCTTCCGTCAATTATACTTCTAATTAACTTTAATATTAATAAAAGTAACATGCAGCCCATAAAATAATAAGATACTGTATGTATCGCTCATGTAATGCTATTATTACTTTATTATTTCTGAAATATTTATAAATTGTAAATGCCAATTGATTAAAAGATGAGTGTGGAAGGAGGAGAAAAAGTATTACCATAAAAAAATAATTAGATACTTATTGCGTTGTACCTCTAGAAATTTATAAAGCAGAAGAAATTCTCCAATTCACACGTCATAATCTGCAAATCAAACAATTTTTATTTCTTATGTTTCTTTCGACTTGTGTTAATGCATTACTGAGTCAAATTAGAGAGGAAGCCCACACTCACGTCATTTGACAAGATGCAAAATTGTTATTAGTTGTGATTTCTTAATCATACACACATAGTGGAACTGATATATATATATATATATATATATATAAAGAAATAATTTAGGATTACATTATTCTTTTAGTTTCTATAATTTTATTAAATTTATAATTAAATATTTATATTTTAAAATTTTATATTAGTTTTAAATTTATAATTATATTTTTATTATTTTAAAAACATTTAACTTGATAAGATATATTAATATATATTTGTTAATGATGTGAAATAGATAAAAATATATTATAATATTTACTATATTAAAAAATTTTTATTATAAATTTAAAATTAATATAAAAATTAAATTAAAAAATTTTAAAATATAATAATTTAATTAAATATAAAAATTATAAAATTAACAAAATAATTTAATTATTATTTAATTTTGAGGAAGTATGTACTCATATAAGAACCATTTTATACAATAATAAATATGAATTTAGATATTTAATTCATTGTGATTGCACTATCTTTGACTATTGAATCTCAACTATATATTCTTTTATTGCTGTTATGGAGTTGTAAGTAGCCACAACATCCTTTCATTCCATTTATCTCCAACTCAGCACCAACTTGTTTGCTACGCATGCTGATTACAGGCTTACAAATTAAACAATATAGAAAATGAGAAATAATATATATAAGTTTGTTAATGTTACAACTTACAAGTATGAAGTGTGTATGAAATTAGTTCTACGTCAAAAAAAATAAGAAAGAGTGAGGAGTTTATAAGATGAGAGATCCATTAACTTGACACCTTAAATTTTTGAGTTGGATGTGGTGTCTTCTTATCTTATGTTCTCTCGCTTGATTCTTTATATATAAAAAATATATACAACAAACATATATAGGTGATATGGTTTTGATTCAAGGACAAAGTACTAATCCTAATATAAAAAGTAGCTAAAATAATGACATTTTTAATTTGCATTTATATATCAAATACTTAGAGATATTGATAGATTATTATACATAATATTATATCAACGTAGGAACTTATAAATCGAATTCTAGTCGTTGAAGAATATAAGCAAAAGATCAATGAAATAAATCATTGATATTGATGATTTATAATATATTTATTCCATCTTTTCTTAAAAAATAATATAAATAAAGACATTATTACTAAAACTAGTTTCAATCAAAATAGCTCGACCTTGATAGTCTTATCCTTAACAATGACTACATATATTCTTGGAAACAATGTTTAGGAAAGATTATCTACATGCATCATGCATGTATAAAACAATCAATAAAAGGGTTTTGATACAATGATACTGATTAAAGAATAAAAAGAAAAGAAAACAAAAGAAATCACGTATATGGGTGAAAGAGTAGAATTGTAGAAAAGTCACACGGAGAAAATAAAAAAGAAAAGTTAAAGTGAAACAATGAACACTTATATATTCATGCGGAATAGCAAAAGTTCGAGGTACCTTTTTATTTTACTTAATTAACTAAAACTAATTAGAAACAAAGATAATTGCTATCTTATCATTGTTTACCTTATCATATCAAATATCATATCATCTTTCAAAATATAACCCAAAGTCCACAAAGCTAAGCTATTGCAACTTGCGGATAACTATTTAATATTGAGTATATATGTAAATAGTAGGTCTCTAAAAAATTTTACAATAAATATCTCCAAAAATTTTTTATTATGTTGAGGTTTTTAAATTTTATAAAAATAAAATATATAAATTATTTTATTATATTTTTATAATTTTATTTATACAAATAAAAATAATAATTTTAATTAAAGTAATATATATATATATATATATATATATGTTAACGTAATAAAAATTTTTTACAGATAAAAATTAAACACAAATTTTTTAAGAATCTATTTGATTATATACTCTTTAATATTAATAATTAGTAAAGCTTGGAACCAATCAACAAAGCATCAGCACCGTACCGTGGATTTAAAATTTGCCTCATTCAACGATTACTAAGTTACTCTTCCTAATGAGTTAATTTTATTTATACGAGTATACTAGTACATGTACCGTGCAAACAAGTATATAAAAATATATATAATATATTTTTTAATTTTTTAAATAAAAATGCACAACAATTATCGTTATACAAATTTTACAAAGTTAATTAAATCTAAATTTAACTATTTTTAATGTAAAAAATAATTAGTAATTATTTTATTTATTTTTAAAGTAGAATAATTATTTATTAATAATAATACGTAATTTATGATAAATGCAAATTGAAATATTTATATTAAAATTTTATTTTTTAAATATTTTTAAATAATATTAATAGTTATATTTGTAGTTATTTTCTAATGATTCATAAATAAAATTTTTAAATTTTTTTATTTTTATATTAAAATTGATCTGAATAAATATAATTTAATGAGATAAATTTTGTCTTTAAACATTTTTTATTATCATAGTAAAAGATACTAATATAAAAAATTGTCTTTGTTAAAATGTATTTAAGATTGTGTTATTTGTTGGTACCATATTTATTTTTAGAATCAAGGTAACATAATAAATATTGTTAGTTTGAACATCTAATAAAACTACTAATAATATAAAGATAAGATATGATGAGTTTGAAAAATTTTAGTTTTAATTTAAGTGATGATCAGACATTATAAATGTGATTAATTGCAAGATTATTATTTTGATCTTAATCTTCATATGTTGATTGAATAATTTTGCAATGCAGGTTTATACTGGGCCGGTTTTTCAGCCCTAATATTAAACTGATGAGACCATGGCTGAAATAATTATTTGTTTTTTGGGCTGAAAATATAAGAAATTTGTTGCAAGCCCATATCAAAATAACATTCAGCATTGATACAATATTTTCTTGATCCATATGGCTGAATTGATTGTTATGATCACTTGGGCCAGTTTTACTTATTATTGATACAAGCCCAAATTGTTTCTCATGCATGATCCGAAACCAATGGAGAAGGAAAGCAAATGTTTTTATTACCTTATGTCTCCAATGGATCTCATACTTCACCATGTGATGGAATTCAAATCTCATTTAAGTGAAGTTAATAAATGTATGGGAAATATGAGAGAGATTATACAATTGATTTGATGGCTCCTTTACTGCTACACGCCACCGAGAAAAAAAAGGAAAATGAACATTTAATTTACTTTGTCAAAATCCATTAGTTAATGTTCAAATTTCTCTTTCCTCTCTCTTTTAACTTTCTTCATCTCTTTCGGTCATTACACAGCCAACCATGGAAGCTATAGCAAGCTACCGTAGAGAAGAAGAAGCACGCCTAAAGACCATCAAAATGATGGCAAGAAAAAGCAAACTAAAAGTATGTTGTGGCTAAGATCCTCTCACACTTGTGGTAAGATTTAGTGATGAGATCTTGTCTTCTCTATACCAAAAATAGAAGTGAAGATCTCGGCCATCAGAGAAGAAGATCTTTGGAGAGGATGGCTTATCTCTGATTCTGCTCAACTATCACAGGGGGTAGCTAGAGTGGCTACGTGATGGAAGAGACAGAGATTGGAGCAGATGAAGCTATCATCATCATGAAGCATCAAGGGCCAGAAGTTCATCTTGGAGAGCAAGGCAAGGATGAAGGGCTCGGATTGATGAAGAGTGGTAACCAAGGAAGGACTAGAGGTAATTGCATGTTGGGTTTTGCATGGGTTATCTCTTCTCTCTCTCTGGCCGAACTGGTTTTACTTGAAGAAGAAGAAGATTAGCTTGGTTTGTTTGGTTTCAACCTTGGAGGCTTCTCCCTATAAGTAAGGGTGAACAGTTAGGTTGATTCAAGGAGTGAGAGTGCAAAGCACAGGGTTCTCTTAGCTCTCTAAGCTGACAAAATTTCTTCTCCTTCAATGTTCTCATTTTGTAATTTTTCTGTTTAATTTTGTCATGTCTTGAGTCTCTTGGAAAAGGCAAACAGTGAGGTTTGTATGAAAAAGCCATAGAGCGGAAAAAGGCAGAGAGTGCAAAATTAAAAGAAAAAGCCATAGATGTCATTAGAGTTCATTTGTACATCTGTGTTGTGTTTCATGATTCTGTGGGAATCTCCTTGTAAGTTGGGTTAGCACTTTACAGTTGAAAGCTTGGCAGTGACCAAGTCAAGTTCAGTTTGGGTTTAGATTCTGGACTTGTCCCGGATATGAAAGGTAGTTCCTAAGGAGAATTGGTGTTTGTAATCAAGGATGATTATAGTGAAATTTTATCATTGTTGTGATGGAGACTGCATGTAGGCTGCACTGCACTTAGCAGCTGAACCAGGATATATCTGGGTGTAATATTCTCTTTCTTCTACTCCATTTCTATTTCTGTTGCAACAGGAGATAAAACTGAAAATATCTCGTGCTGATTAACGAGACAAAAAGAAAAGTCTCATGGCTGGGGACGAGACAAAATAAAAATTCTCGTGGCTAGTGATGAGATAAAAATACAAAAAGTCTCCAGAAGCAATTTCTAAGGCCAGCAAGTGTTGTCAAACGAAAAGGGGCTAAGATTCAACCCCCCTTCTCTTAGCCACTGATAACCATCAATTGGTATCAGAGCTTGGTCTCAAAAAGATTAAGCTTTGCAGCTTGGAGTAAAGATCCAGATGGCAGAGAACAGTGGCTCAAATCTAGTGTCCTACAATCTGACCGAAGGACAATCAAGCAACATACCTCCTCTTTTCAATGGGAAAAACTATACCTATTGGAAGGAGAGGATGAAGATCTTTGTGCAAGCAGTGGACTACAGACTCTAGAAGATCATCCTTGAAGGTCCTCAATATCCAACCGTCACAAGTGCCGAAGGAGTTGTCACTCCTAAACCAGAAGCAAGCTGGACCGAAGAAGACAGAAAGAAGGTTGAGCTCAATGCCAAGGCTATCAACTTGCTCAACTGTGCTATCAGCTTTGAGGAGTACCGACGGGTATCACGATGCACAACAGCAAAGAAAATCTGGGACAAACTCCTAGTCACTCATGAAGGAACCACCATTGTAAAGAAGACCAGGATAGATATGTTAAACAGAGAATATGAAATATTTGCAATGAAGGAAGCAGAATCCATTGATGAGCTGTTTGAGTGCTTCAACACCATTATTGTTGGCTTGGATGCTATGGGAATCAAGTATCCTAAATTTGTGCTAGTGAGAAGAGTGTTGAGATGTCTCACAAAAGGTGTGGGAAACAAAAGCTTTAATTATTTCTGAGAGTAGTGGTCTTGACTCGATGTCCTATGATGATTTGAGAGGAAATTTACTTGCTTTTGAAAACACCTATTGTTCACACCCTTGGTCAAGCTATTCGATCCGGGATGTTCAGTAATAAAGCGACCGACCTCCTCAGGTCCGACTATCCGACCTCTTTTTAAAGAGCTCGGCCACACCGATAGGAAAGCCCAATAAAAGGGCCCAAATAGAGGAACACGACCCAAATCCAAAGGCAGTCCAAGCCTATAGAGATAAAGGTGGTTCCCTTGAAGATAAGCTGACCTCGCCCAAAGATAAGATAAGATAAGAGAACTAACTTATCTTATTTAAAAAGGTCACTCGACACTCTTATAAATACACTGGAGCACCCAGGTATAACTCATACTCTGATTCTACTAAAAACCTGTTTAATACCTATGCTAACTTAAGCATCGGAGTCTCTTGTAGGTACCCCCACCCTCCGGTGACGAAGGATCAGCAGTGCAGCCAGTCCCACAAGTCGGACACGACAACTCCGGCCGCCACCCACCAGCCAGACACGTCATCTCCGACCAGTACAGAAGATCTCGTCCGAGATCGACCTATAGTTTCAGGTAACCCTCGGAACATTGGCGCCGTTGCCAGGGACCTTGGAAGTCATCCCATCACCATGGCGGACGACCATGACAACGACCACGATTCAAATCCAGGAGTAATAGAAGCACTTCAAGATCGTTTAAAGCAACTTGAAAAAGAAACCCAGCACCAACGAGAAGTTGGGAAGGATCTACAAAGAGAGGTAAGGCGACGCCGAGAATTAGAAGATAAACTTCTAAAACTCGAAACCGATCTCAAAGCCAAAGCTACTCGGTCCACCCCAGAGGATAACTCTCGCAAAGACCAAGATCCATTCACTAGGGAAATCATGAAGACCAAAATCCCCAAGGACTTCAAACTTCCGGATATGACTTGATACGATGGCACTACAGATCCCAACCATTACCTCAGCAATTTCAGAAGTAGAATGTACCTCACCGACGCCTCAGATGCAGTTCGCTGCAAAGCTTTTCCAACAACTCTCACCAAGACAGCAATTAGATGGTTCGACAACCTACCTCCAAAGTCCATCTCAAGCTTTGATGACTTAGCCAAAAAGTTCCTGGCTAGATTCTCCATCCAAAAAGATAAGGCTAAGCACGCCCCCAGCCTATTAGGGATCAAGCAAGGAGATCGGGAAAGCCTTCGCAATTACATGGAAAGATTCAACAAAACATGCCTAGACATACAAAGCCTACCAACAGAGGCCGCCATCATGGGCCTCATCAATGGCCTAAGAGAGGGACCTTTTAGCCAATCTATATCAAAGAAGTACCCCACATCTCTGGACGAAGTGCAGGAACGAGCGGAAAAATACATCAATATGGAAGAAAATTCTCGACTGGGAGAAAACTCAAAATCTGGATTCGCCTATCGAGACAAAGATAAAGAGTCCAAAAAGAAGGAAGATCGACAAGGGGAAAAATTAAAAAATATCATAATTACACCCCTCTTAGGGTGTCCCTGGTGGATGTTTACAAAGAAGTCTGCCACACAAAAAAAATACCCCCAGCTCGACCTCTCAAAGGCAAAAGAGGAGGAGGAAACCAGAATGAATATTGTGAATACCATCGAGTCCGTGGACACTCCACCAACGAATGCTTTGACTTAAAAAATGTCATAGAAAAATTAGTGAGAGAAGGAAAACTAGATCGGTATCTAGCCACCCGGGACGATGAGCAAAGAAAAAGGAGAAGAGACGAGGAGGTTGGACGAACCGAGCGATCACCTCGAACACCAGAAAGACATGTCCATATGATACACGGAGGGTTCGCAGGAGGAGGAATCTCCAAGTCATCTCGCAAAAGATATCTCAAAGAAGTATATCATGTCGGAGGAAAGGAGGAAGCACCCGACATCCCCGCAATTACATTTACCAAGGAAGATGCATCCGGCATCATCTCAGGACACGACGATCCCATGGTCATCACCATTATACTGGCAAATGCAAATCTCCACCGTACACTGATAGACTGATAAACCCATATTTCATGAGTTATTTTGTGTTTAGTTTGAGTGATTTATTCAATCCTTCACCCACTTATTCATATTAATTGCATGGTTTTACTTTTCCTTCCTTATTATGTGATGTATGTGAAAAACATGTTTCCTAAGCTTTAAAATTAATTATTTTAATTACCTTTATTTCCATTCGATGTCGTGATTAGTGTGTTGAGTAGTTTCAGATTTTCTAAGGCAGAATGACTTAAAGGATGGAAAAGGAAACGTACAAAAATGGAAAGGAAATGCGAAACAGAGTTCCTGAAGGAACTGGCATCCACGCGATCGCATGACTGACGCGATCGCGTGCCAGAAGCAAAGAAGCAGCGACGCGGCCGCATGACTGACGTGACCGCGCGCCTTAAGCAGAATGTATATGACGCGGACGCGTGACTGACGCGACCGCGTGGCAAGGAAATGCTCCGAATGACGCGACCGCATGACCCACGCGGACGCGTGACAGATGCCACGTACCAGAATTCACAGAATACTCCCCCAGCGATTTCTGAAGCCCTTTTTGGCCCAGATCCAAGTACAGAACACACAGATTAGAGGCTATAAAGTGTAGGAATGCATCCATTCAAAGAGAGCTCGCCAATTTTCACTTTCCATGATTTAGATTTAGTTTGAGAGAGGTTCTCTCCTCTCTCTCTCTTAGGATTAGGATTTAGGACTTCTCTTAGTTTTTAAGAGTAACTCTCGATCCAGGTTTAGTATTTACTTTAATTTATGTTTCTATGCTACTTTTACTTTAATGCTTTTATTCGTATCTATAAATGTTGCCAATTTGGCTTATGAACCCTTTCCATGTTATGATTTGAATTAATGATTATTTGAGGTATTTCAGTTATTGATTGCTTTCTCTTTAATTTGTGTTACCATTGCCTTCCATCTAAGGACATTTTTATTCCAGCAATTTTACTTTTTCCCCTTTTGGTCTTGGTTAAGAAATCAGTAACTCAACATTATCAAACTCAACATAACTGATAATCGCTATCTTGCTAATTGAACTGAACTTCAATAATCCCAACTTTTTCTTAGGAATTAAATAGGATTCGAAGGTCAAACTAATTAGTCCCTTGACTTTCCTTTGCTTTAGTAAAGGTTAACTAAGTGGAATTTAAATTCAACTTTCATTATTGTTGAGAGAGATAATTAAGTTGGACTTCCAATTTTTCTTACCTTGCCAAAAGTTTGCTTTACAGTTTTATTTATTTTAATTGCCATTTACTTTACTTGTCATTTAAATCACTAGCTTCTCACATTCTAAACCCCGATTACAACCTTTATAGCCAATAATAAGAACATACTTCCTTGCAGTTCCTTGAGAAGACGACCCGAGGTTTGAATACTCGGTTAACAATTTTTAAGGGGTTTGTTACTTGTGACAACCAAAACGTTTGTAAGAAAGGTTGATTGCCAAGGGAGTTCTGCCGATATCTTATTCAAAACTGCCTTCGACAAGCTCGGCCTGGAAGATAAAGAACTCAAAGCATATCCAAACAGCCTGTTCGGACTGGGAGACACTCCAGTGCAACCATTGGGATACGTCCCGCTACACACAACCTTCGGAAAAAGAAACCAATCCAGAACACTCAAAATAGACTACATCGTGGTCGACGTGAGTTCAGCCTACAATGCCCTAATAGGTCGGACAACATTAAATCAACTCGGCGCAATAGTTTCAACTCCACATCTATGCATGAAATTCCCAACTGCAGAAGGGATAGCTACGATAAAAGCAGATCAGAAGATGGCGCGCCGCTGTTATAACGAAAGTCTAAACCTCATAGGCAGAGGAGAAGAATTCCACACAATCGAACTTGGTGGAGTTCAGAGGCGAGAAGAACTCCGTCCACAACCTGAAGGTGAAGTAGAGAAAGTCCAGATCGGAGACATCCCGGACAAAACAACCAATATTGGCATGATTCTAAAAGGAGACATAAAAGAATCACTCGTACAGTTCTTATGAGAAAATGCCGATCTCTTTGCATGGAAGGCTGCAGTCATGCCAGGTATAGACCCCGAGTTAATGTGTCATAAACTAGCAGTCTACCCTAGATCTCGGCCAGTACAACAGAGGCGTAGAAAGCTCGGACCCGAATGATCTCAAGCTGTGGAAGAGCAGGTACAAGCTCTACTGGAGGCAGGATTCATAAGAGAAATCAAGTACCCACTATGGTTAGCCAACGTCGTCTTGGTGAAAAAATCAAATGAAAAGTGACGAATGTGTACTGACTATACTGATCTCAACAAAGCCTGCCAAAAAGACCCTTATCCACTCCCAAGTATCGACGTCCTGGTAGATGCCTCCTCCGGATATAAATACCTCTCGTTTATGGATGCATATTCCGGATACAATCAAATCCTAATGCATCCACCCGATCAAGAAAAAACCTCGTTCTTAACACCAAAAGCAAACTACTGCTACATTGTGATGCCTTTTGGTCTCAAAAATGCAGGAGCTACTTATTAAAGGCTAATGAATAAAGTTTTTTCGGATCATATCGAAAAAGTCATGGAAGTCTATGTAGATGACATGTTGATAAAGACACAAAATAAAGAGATATTATTGTCCAACCTGGCCCAAGTGTTCGACACTATAAGGAAGCATGGCATGCGACTCAATCCTGTAAAATGCACCTTTGCAGTAGAAGCTGGCAAGTTCTTAGGTTTTATGCTCACACAAAGAGGAATTGAGGCAAATCCGGATAAATTTCAGGCCATACTCAACATGAAAAGCCCAACTTGTGTCAAAGAGGTACAATAACTCAATGAGAGATTGGCAGCCTTGTCCAGATTCCTAGCGGGATCAGCGATAAGATCTCTTCCCTTCTATGCTACTCTAAGGAAAGGAAAGAAGTTTGAATGGACAACGGAGTGCGAACAAGCCTTCCAAGATTTCAAAAGATTTCTAGGACAGCCACCTATCCTATCTCGGCCACGAAAAGGAGAACCACTCATATTATACCTCGCGGTATGAAGTCGGACAGTAGCCTCAGCACTAGTTCGAGAAGACGACAGAGGGCAACAACCTATATACTTCATCAGTAAAGCATTACAAGGATCCGAACTGAACTACCAAAAAATAGAAAAATTTGCCTATGCTCTCATACTAACATCTCGACGACTTCGCCCGTACTTCCAAGCTCACACCATTAAGGTTCGGACCAACCAGCCCATAAAAAGGATATTACAGAAAACAGATCTAGCGGGCAGAATCTTACAATGGGCAATCGAGTTGTCCGAGTTCAACCTTCAATACGAAGCTCGGAGAGCCATCAAATCACAATACTTAGCCGACTTCATTGCAGAATTTATAGACACCTCGAAAACTCCCACAGAATGGAACCTCTACGTGGACGGTTCATCGAATAAGACTGGAAACGGCGCATGTGTGATAATTGAAAGTAATCAAGGAACCCAAATCGAACTCTCTCTCAAATTCGGGTTCCCTACCTCAAACAACCAGGCGGAATATGAGGCACTACTAGCTGGTTTAAAGCTGGCTAAAGAAGTCGGAGCTCAAAGACTCATTATCTTCAGCGACTCACAGGTGATCACTTCACAAATAAGCGGGAGCTACCAAGCTAAGGACCCCACTATGAAAAAATACCTGGGTAAAACCAGGGAACAGCTCGGACAACTCCGGGAATATGAGATCCATCACATACTAGGAGGCAACAATAGAAGAAAATACTACAGCACCAAACCAGGAGGCAACAATAGAAGCCTCATCCAGGAAATACTACAGAACCCGTCAATCTCAGAAGAGGAAAAAGTCCTAGCCATAACAGGTCTAGATTAAGGATGGATGACTCCTATAATTAACTACCTCAAAACAGAAACACTTCCTACAGATGAGAAGGAGGCAAAAAGGTTAAAACGGGAGGCACAATACTACACTATCATAAACAATACTCTATACAAAAGAGAAATCTTAATACCATTGTTAAAATGTGTACCAACTTCCAATACGAAGGAAGTTCTAGAAGAAATACACAGTGGCATCTGTGGCAATCATCTCGGAGCACAAGCACTCACCAAAAAAGTACTTCGGGCAGGATTTTATTGGCCAACTCTACAAAAGGAGGCCACAGAGTTCGTAAAGATATGTCCACCATGTCAAAAACATGCCAACTTTCACATCGCCCCGCCAGAGGAGCTCATCAGCATAACCTCACCTTGGCCATTTGCAAAATGGGGACTCGACCTTCTCGGACCCTTTCCTCAGGGATTGGGACAAGTTAAATTCCTCATAGTAGGGGTAGACTATTTCACAAAGTGGATCGAGGCAGAACCCCTAGCTAACGCCACTGCTCAAAGAAGTCGAAAGTTCCTATATAGGAACATTGTCACAAGGTTCGGGGTCCCATACTCCATCACCACAGACAATGGCACCCAATTCACAGATACAGGCTTCAGAAAATTAGTAGCCGACTTGAACATAAAGCACTAGTTCACTTTTGTCGAACATCCCCAAGCCAATGGACAAGCCGAAGCTGCCAACAAAGTCATATTGGCTGGGCTGAAATGGAGATTACAAGATGCAAAGGGAGCTTGGGCCGAAGAACTCCCACAAGTCCTATGGGCATATCGAACAACGCCACATTCCACCACAAAGGAATCACCCTTCCGATTAGCATACGAAACGGAGGCAATGATTCCAGTAGAGATCGAGGAAGGGTCGCCTAGAGTGGTTCATTACAAAGAAGAAGCCAACTCCCAACTTCAAAGGGAAGAGCTCGACCTACTTCCTGAAATCTAAGAAAGATCTCGGATCAGGGAGGAGGCACTAAAACGTCGAATGGCTTCCAGATATAATCAAAAGGTAGTGCCAAGAGGTTTCGCTGAGAATGATCTCATCCTAATCCGAAATGATATCGGAACAACTCAACCCGGAGAAGGAAAGTTGGTAGCAAACTGGAAAGGACCCTACCGAGTCATAGAAGTACTTGGGAAGGGCTACTACAGACTATCCGAACTCGACGAATGAGAGCTTCCTAGGTCGTGACACCAAGTGATAAAAGACTGGAAAGACTGGAGGCAATGATTTAAAAGACTGGCCGATGTTAAGAAGTCGGACCAAGTCAACCAAAGTTATAAGTAAACCCTGGAAAGAGGTCTGGCCAACCCTATAAAAGAGGATTACTTTAACTTAGAAGGGATCAACATGACAAAGTCGGCCCAAAACACACAAGTTATAAAAGTAATCCCTGAAAGAGACCTGAAAAAAGTCCAAGAAAGAGGATTACAAAAATAACTTAGAAGGGCCCGACATGACGAAGTCGGCCCAAAACACACAAGTTATAAAAGTAATCACTGAAAGAGACCTGAAAAAGGTCCAAGAAAGAGGATTACAAAAATAACTTAGAAGGGCCCGACATGACGAAGTCGGCCCAAAAATACACAAGTTATAAAAGTAATCCCTGAAAGAGACCTGAAAAAGGTCCAAGAAAGAGGATTACAAAAATAACTTAGAAGAGCCCGACATGATGAAGTCGGCCCAAAAATACACAAGTTATAAAAGTAATCCCTGAAAGAGACCTGAAAAAGGTCCAAGAAAGAGGATTACAAAAATAACTTAAAAGAGCCCGACATGATGAAGTCGGCCCAAAATGTAAAAGTTATAGGAGTAATCCCTAAAAGAGACCTGCACAAGGTCCAAGAAAGAGGATTACAAAATAACTTGACCCGACATGACGAAGTCGGCCCACATAAAGTTCGAAAGCTACAAAAGTAATACCTGGCAGAGACCTCACAAAAGGTCCAAACGAAACAGGATTACTAGAAAAAATTTTTAGTTTTTTGTTGCCTCAAAAGCAATCCAAAGTGGTCGAAAAAGCAAGGCTCCAACATTCTCAAAACCTAGAAAGGTGCAAGTGCAAACAGGCATGATAAAAACAAGTTCAAAGAGGCTACCCAAATCAGCCCCAAGAACTTGGAAGCTATTTTTTGTTTTTCAAAATAAGGTTGCTAAACAAGAAACTAAAAAGTGTCAACAGTCAGCAAAACATCAATAAAGAGTTTAAAAGCCCACAAGCCGGGCAATATACACAAACAGACAGAAAATTTAGCTAAGATCCAAAGCCTTCTCGGCAGCATCAGCACGGGGTAAAGGAGGGCGAGCCTGGAGAGGCAATGCATCCACTGTGCCATCATCCCTATTCAAAATTTGGCAATCAGGATCTACTTCTGGATGAACGACCCCAGCTGGAGGAACTGTAGAAGTCGACACTTTGGTAGCAGGCGCAGGGGGAGGTTCGACATCATCATCATCCGGGTCGTCAGAGACAATCTTACCATCCCTCACAACATTGTCCAGGCTGAAGAGAGTAAGGTCGACCTCCGGGGCCAGAACCCGAACCTGTTCCTTCAGATTCTCATAAGCAGCATTAACGCTGCCTACAAGATAACCCTGGAGCTCGGAATAGTCAACCCGGGCCGACTCTAACTTCTCCCTAAGACGCATCACCTCCCGATAGGATGTGACGTAGCTGTCTTTATGCCTCAATGTCGTGTCCTCAGCCAACCTCACAGAAGCCGCCAAGGCAAGGGAGCTAGCCTTCTCGCTCTCCAGCTCCTTCTCCAGTTTGGTCACTTTCACTTCGAGCTCATCTTTCAAGCCCTTCATCCGATCGAACTCCTGTTTAGCCTCCTCCATGAAGGCTTTGGTGGCATGAAGAGGAAGATTTTAGGTAGTTCGGTACAACAGCTCCCATGTGCGCCATCTTAATGCTACTCTGAGTTATAAAATCTAAATGGCGAAGGAGTGATACATCATCCATAGGGAGGGTACCATAAGGACCGATCTGCTGGTCGACAAACTCCACCGCATCAAAGTCAGGAGCATCAAGGTTGAAAGGCTCAATTATTTTTTTATTTTTGTTGGGAGGAGCACCAGAAGTAGCGACAGAAGTCTGTGGAGGGTCAGCCAGATGAACCCGAGGAGTAGGGATCATTTTCCTCAGCCCAGGGGAACTTGGCACAGGCGGCTTCACCAGAACTTGAGAAGATCCCTCTCCTGCCACCTTGGCCAACATGTTTTTAGCAGCAGCAGCAGCCTTCCTTGCCTTCTTGAAGGCCTTCATGGACTCATTATTTTTAGACATCTCTGAAAAATAGAACCAACCACAGTAATGGGTTACAATCACAAAAGAGGAAGCAAAGCTAAAAACAAAGATAAAAACAAAGATAAAAACAAGTTAGACAGTACCCAAAACAGTTCGGACCAGGGACGGGTCCCCCAAAAACTTTTTGGTATCAAGGTGGGGAGGTTCCCCCATATATCTTCAAGAACAATTACAAAAGCCCGCTCAACCTCATCAAGCATCTCCCAAGTATAACGAGACACTGTCACATTCTGTTGCCATTCTAGAGGAAAAGCAGGCTCATCATTCTCAAAAAGAAAAAAGGGGCGGGCCCCCTCAACAGCTCGAACTTTAAAGAAATAGTTCTTAAAATCCTTGAAGGACTCATCATACATGGTAAAAACTTTATGTCCCTGGGCAGATCTAAAAGAAACCCAAGAAGCTTTCTTTTTGGAAGAAGCCCCGGGCTTGGCCGAAACAAAAAGATAGAGGAAAAGAGTCTGAGAAGGTACGACACCCAACTCTTGACAAAGCAGCTGAAAGATCTTGACAAAACCCCAGGAATTCAGATGAAGCTGGGACGGGGCAACGTTACACGACCATAACAGGTCGGTCTCAAAAGCAGTAAAAGGAAAGGTAATGTCCAACTGGCTGAAGAAATATTCATAGGCATAAAAGAAGGGACGCTCCCCCTCGACCGAGGTTGGAAAACAAACCCTCTCATCAGAATCAGGCGCTACAAGCTCATAATCCCTCTCTTGGGCACCGCTACCACAAACCCTATGATGTTTTCTCAGCTCTACACAAAACTCAGCATCCACCACAGAAACACACATTAAGACAAGGGAGTCCAACCAATCGGACATCCCCTTAGGAACTTTAGAAGACATCTCTACAATATTTTTGTGAGAAGACATGGCCAACTAGTCCTACAACCAAAGAAAAGACGAATTACTACGATTACTCAAGATCAGACAAATAACTCGGGCAGCAAAAATAAAGCAGCAGATTGCAGACTCAGCACAAACAACAAAAGAAAAGCTCCAGGACCCACACAGAAGGCCCAGGGGCATCCTTTGGAGGCAGTCAGGGAACAAGGATTCAGGAAAACCTACAAAACTAAAGCTCACAGAGAAAAACCCTTTCTCAAAAAAGCAGCATCCCAGAAAGCTACAAATCAGACAAAACCAAAATAGCTACCTTCCAAATTCGTAGTCTCAGCTTATCAACAAGCAAAATAACAAAACATATCAAGAAGAAGTCATCAAAGAAGTCACCTTTTTCAGAAAAATGAAATCCCCCAGAATAAGCAAAACAGCACGAAGAAATAACTGTTATCTTTTCACGAAGTTCATTAGCAAAAGCTATCAGCATGACAGAAGGAACAATCTTTTCAAGAAAACAAACAAGCCACTAGAAAAAATTGTTACTTTCTACAAAGGATCATAAAATCATCAACAAAACAAAAAGTCATCAAAAGGACCAACCTTCTGGGAAAAGTAAAACAGGTTCATAAAAAACCAAAAAAACATGCAGCACAGCGACAAGCGAGCATGACAAGGAAAAAAGACTCAAGCTTTCCGAACATGCATTCAAAACCAAAACTTTACCAAAGAACCGAAGGAAAAAACAACAAAAGAAGCACAAAGAAAGAAAAGCCAACCTGAACGAAGGAAGAAACTTCGAAGGAGAGTGAAGATGGAAAGACAGAATCCCCAGAAAATCGCCGAATGACGCCGCAATGCAAGAAAGGCAAAATGTAGGCGAAAACAGAAAGCGAGAGAGTGAAGGGAGAAGTTACAAAGAAAAATGAAGAAGAGAAACCATTTCTGATCGCAAGATTCAAAATAAGAAGTCAAGGAAAACGGGGCAATTAAAACCAATTAATGAAGGTATTAAACCCTCGCACGTTCCCAAGAACAAGAGCACTGATATAAAAGCGCGCGCTTTCAGAGGAAAACGTTCCACATTCAAAATTTCTACAAGGAAAGAGATCGACAAAATGCTCGAGCTCGGCTTCACTAGAGAAGGATCGAAGTCAAGGATTCGGCCTCAAAAAAGAAGACCGAGCTCAAACAAGGGCACTGTTCACATCCTTGGTCGAGCTATTCGATCCGGGATGTTCAGTAATAAAGCAACTGACCTCCTCAGGTTCGACTATCCGACCTATTTTTAAAGAGCTCGGCCACACCGACAGGAAAGCCCAGTAAAAGGGCCCAAATAGAGGAACACAACCCAAATCCAAAGGCAGTCCAAGCCTATAGAGATAAAGGCGGTTCCCTTGAAGATAAGCTGACCTCGCCCAAAGATAAGATAAGATAAGAGAACTAACTTATCTTATCTAAAAAGGTCACTCCACACTCTTATAAATACACTGGAGCACCCAGGTATAACTCATACTCTGATTCTACTAAAAACATGTTTAATACCCATGCTAACTTAAGCATCGGAGTCTCTTGCAGGTACCCCCACCCTCCGGTGATGAAGGATCAGCAGTGCAGCCAATCCCACAAGTCGGACATGACAGCTCCGGCCGCCACCCACCAGTCGGACACGTCATCTCCGACCAGTACAGAAGATCTCATCCGAGATCGACCTATAGTTTCAGGTAACCCTCGGAACACCTATTTGAAAAAAGATTCAAAAAAGAAAGGAATAGCTTTCTCATCTGTTACTAACCCTCTGGATGATGAATCCAGTGATAACTCATCTGAAAATGAATTTGTGTTGTTTGCAAAAAAATTTAGGAAAATGGTGAAGCTCAAGGAGAGAGGCAAAGGAGGCAGCTCAAGAAAACAGAAGAAAGATCTCAGCAAGGTGACTTGCTACAACTGCAAAGAAACGGGACATTTCAAATCTGACTGCCCTAAGTTGAAAAGGGAAGAAAAACCAAAGAAAGGAAAGAAAAAGGGACTAATGGCATCATGGCAAGATCTTGAAAATGATTCTGAAGACGATGAAGAATCTGAAACAAAGTCTCAACCATGCCTTATGGCTGACCACGTTGAACAGGTAATCGTTCCCAACCCTGACACTGAATCTCTTCATCTTATGATAGATCACCTTTCTGAAAAAATAAGATGCTTTTTGCTGGATAATCAAGAACTTGAACAACAAATTATCATCCTTAAAGCAGAAAATGGATTTCTAAAAGAAAAGCTAAGGGAGGCCGAAACTGCTTGTGATCTTGTTGAAGAAAATAAGCAGTTAAAAGCCCAACTTAGGAGCTGTGAAAGTGACCATTCGGTTGTTGCATATGTTGATTATTTTAGAAGGAATGAAGAGTTGCTTAAAGAGGTCAAAAGGCTTAAAGAAGACTTAGCCAAGTTCACACAAAGTTCTGAAAATCTGAATCAAATCTTGGCTAGCCAAAAACCTCTTTATGATAAAGCTGGCTTGGGGTTTTATAAATCTGTTGAAAAATCTCATTTTGAAAATATTGCTTCATCTTCCAATGATACAAGATTTCAAAACCCAAGAAGCTTTAACAAAACAACAACTCCAAGATTTTGTAGGTTATGTAACCGAATTGGACACTTTCCCATATAATGCTTTTTTGGTGAAAGGATGATAGATGATAAAGTTTACAAGGTTGTTTTTTATTATAATGGCTTAGGACATAAGAGATGGTTTAACGTGAAAGGATCCAAGAAAATTTGGATACCTAAGGTCACTTGAGCTTGTTTTGTAGGTGTGCCTAGCATCCAAACGGAAGGAGAATATGTGGTATATGGACAGCGGATGCTCTAGGCATATGACTGGAAAGACAACCTTCTTCATAAAGCTTGATGAATATGATGGAGGACTTGTCACTTTTGGTGATGATGCAAAAGGAAAAAGAGTGGCTGTTGGAAAAGTTGGTAAAAGCTTTTCATCTTGTATAAATGATGTTCTTCTTGTTAATGGTTTGAAACAGAATTTACTTAGTGTTAGCCAATTGTGTGATTTAGGTTTTGAAGTTATTTTTAGAAAGTTTGTGTGTTTGGTTGTTTGTGAGAAAACAGAGGATATTTTATTTGAAGCTAAAAGGTGCAATAATGTGTATGGATTGACTCTTGAGGACTTGAAAGAACAAAATGTAACATGTTTTACTTCTCTTGAATCTGAAAAATGGATATGGCATAGAAAGTTGGGTCATGCTAGCATGTACTAAATTTCTAAGCTAGTTAAGAAAAATCTGGTTAGAGAAATTCCAAATATCAAATTTGATAAGGATCTTACTTGTGATGCTTGCCAATTGGGTAAACAAGTAAAATCCTCTTTTAAACTAAAAGATGGAATCTCAACCAAAAGGCCATTAGAGATGTTACACATTAATCTTTTCGGTCCAACAAGAACTCAAAGTTTAGGAGGTAAACAATATGGTCTTGTGGTGGTAGATGATTATTCTAGATTTGGTTGGGTACTTTTTCTTGCTCATAAAAATGATGCTTTTCATGCCTTTTCAACTATTTGCAAGAAAATTCAAAATGAAAAAGATTTTAAAATTATCCATTTGAGAAGTGATCACGGAAGAAAATTTGAAAACCAAGATTTTGAAAAATTCTGTGATGACTTTGGAATCTCTCATAACTTTTCATACCCTAGAACCCCTCAACAAAATGGGGTGGTTGAGAGAAGGAATAGAAGCCTTCAAGAGATGACTAGGGCCATGCTTTGTGAG
Source organism: Arachis hypogaea (assembly GCF_003086295.3). Lineage (NCBI taxonomy): Eukaryota > Viridiplantae > Streptophyta > Magnoliopsida > Fabales > Fabaceae > Arachis > Arachis hypogaea. The sequence goes on along the minus strand of NC_092052.1, from coordinate 103,054,000 downwards.
AATGAGATTCCTAAATTTCTATAGGCTGAAGCTGTAAATACAGCTTGTTATATTTTGAATAGGACAATTATTAGAAAAGGGTTGAAGAAAACTCCTTATGAGCTATGGAAAGGAACCCCTCCAAATCTAAGTATTTTTAAGTTTTTGGATGCAAATGCTTTGTACTTAACAATAAAGAAAACCTTGGAAAATTTGATCTAAAATCCTATGAAGGAATGTTTGTTGGATACTCCAATGCTAGCAAGGCCTATAGAATTTATCTCAAAGAGCATAGGAACATAGAGGAATCCATACATGTTACTTTTTGTGATTCTAATTTAATTTCCAGTACTGTGATAGATAATGATTCAGATTGTAAAGAAGCTGGAACAAGTAAAGAAAACCCAAATCTGCTCAAAATGAAGAATCTGCCAGTCCAATTTTGTCTCGTCAGATTGAAGGAGACATTTCCATTTTGTCTCCTGAGCAGACACGAGAAACTGAAACAGTGAGACCACCAGAAACTCATCAAAGCTCAACACCACTCTGGAAGCCTAGAGAATGGAAGTCTATGAGGGGTTATCCTCATAACTTTATAATTGGTGATCCCTCTCAAAGTGTAACAACAAGATCCTCAACCAAAAGGCAATCCGAACCAAGCAACTTTGCACTCTTGTCACAAATGGAGCCCAACAATGTCAAACAAGCTCTTGAAGATCCATCATGGGTCAAAGCAATGCAAGAAGAGCTTGCTCAATTCAACAAGAATGAGGTTTGGACACTAGTACCTCATCCGGATGGTAAGAAAGTTACGGGTACTAAGTGGGTGTTTAAAAATAAAATTGGTGAGGATGGACAAGTTGTTTGTAACAAGGCTAGATTAGTGGCCCAAGGTTACGATCAAGAAGAGGGTATAGATTTTGATGTAGCAAGAATGGAAGCAATTAGGTTGCTTCTTGCATATGCTGCCCATAAGGGTTTCAAAATGTTTCAAATAGATGTTAAATGTACTTTTCTTAATGGCTTTATTGATAGAGAAGTGTATGTGGCTCAACACCCCAGCTTTGAACATAAAGATTTTCCAAATCATGTTTTTAAACTCTCAAAGGCCCTTTACGGTCTTAGACAAGCTCCAAGAGCTTGGTATGAAAGGCTTAGTGCCTTCCTATTAGAAAATCACTTTCAAAGGGGAACCACCGACACAACTTTATTTATTAAAGCATCTAATGATGACATTCTCCTTGTTCAAGTTTATGTGGATGACATTATATTTGGTTTGGCAAATGAGTCCTTGTGTGAAGAGTTTGGAAAACTCATGACTAGTGAGTTTGAGATGAGTTTAATGGGAGAGCTAACTTTCTTTCTTGGCCTTCAAATTAAACAAACTCCTAGTGGTACTTTTATTCACCAAGGAAAGTATGCAAAAGAACTTATCAAAAAATTTGGCCTAGAAAGTTCCAAAACAATGGGAACACTAATGCATCCTAACACTAAACTTGAAAAGGATGATGATGGCCAAGATGTGGATGAAATAAGGTATAGAGGAATGATAGGTTCACTCATGTACCTTACCTCTTCTAGACCGGACATTGTTCAAAGTGTGGGTGTATGTTCAAGGTTTCAATCTCACCCAAAAGAATCCCATCTTTCAGCTGTTAAGCGCATCATTAGATACATTAAGGAAACTAGTGATTATGGCTTGTGGTATCCTAAATCTGATGACTTTTGTGCAGTAGGGTTTTGTGATGCAGATTATGCGGGAGATAGGGTGGATAGACGGAGTACATCCGGCATGTGTTGCTTCCTTGGAGGCTCACTCAATATGTGGTCAAGCAAAAAGCAAGTCATAGTGGCTCTATCCACAGCTGAAGCTGAATATATTTCCGCATCTGCATGTTGTAAGGCAACCGAATCCATTAAGAAAATCCTCACTGAATTTTCAAATATGTCAGAACTCATGATACAATTTCATAAAGAAGGATGCAAGTTAGCGTATGAAAATGAGAAGGCTTAGGGAAGATGCAAAGATAAAGTCAGATTGATGCTAGAAAGTCTTGATGAGGATCCGGGAACGGCGAGTGACGAAGGGGCTGAAGCATCTGATCTTCAGTCCTCTGATGACTAATCTTCTGTTTAAGTATTTGATATTGGCACACTTAGGCTCAATTTGATTCTCTATTTTGGTTTGGTACTGTTGGCACCATAACTCTGTGATACTTTGTGGACACTATTGGAAATATTTTGGATATTCTATCTGCTATGTCCTATTCTTTTTGCAGGTGCCCCTTGATGCCAAAAGGGGGAGGAATTGGTTCTGAAAATTGAAACTGAAAAACAGGGGAACTAGAAACTGGAAAACAGGGGATGAAATTCTTTTAAGAATTCATGATCACCCTTGTTAAAATGATACAGCTAATGCTTGATAATGCATGTTGATAATTCATTTGTTTTATCTTGTGATTGCTGCTGTTGATTGTTGTTTATCTTGGTAAAATATTTGGTTGATTATAATTGTGATATATTTTGTTTTACCTTGATATAATGATGGCTGTTTTGGGTTTATTTTTGACAGTTCCTTTAATTTGGGACATGTACATAACTTCTATGTTTTGAGATAACCTTGCCTGTTTAACAATATTTGTTGGTTATAAATAACTTGTTCTGATGTGATGATTGGAAAATGTTTTTACAACATATTTTTTGTGTGAAAGATTGAGCAAAAAATCAAATTATTGATAACAAATGAGTTTTGATTATCATTCACTTCTGCTCATAAATCAAGCCATTCAATATTGCTTACTGAATATGTTGAATAACATTGTTGCCTTAGGCTTGATAAAAATTGTTACAGGTATGAAGCTTCCCTTGGTAAAATAAGCATACATCAAGGGGGAGCCATGTGACAATTTGAAAGGGGGAGAAATTCAAATATTCAAAGGGAGTATTCTTTACTCAAATCTTAAATTTCTTTCCATTTCAATTTTTATAATGTTTGACATCAAGGGGGAGATTGATGAGTTTGGAAAACTCCAGTTTTAATTTAAGTGATGATCAAACATTATAAATGTGATTAATTGTAAGATTATTATTTTGATCTTAATTTTCATATGTTGATTGAATAATTTTGCAATGCAGGTTTATATTGGGCTGGTTTTTCAGCCCTAATATTAAACTGATGAGACCATGGCTGAAATAATTATTTGTTTTTTGGGCCGAAAATATAAGAAATTTGTTGCAAGCCCGTATCAAAATAACATTCAGCATTGATACAATATTTTCTTGATCCATATGGCTGAATTGATTGTTATGATCACTTGGGCCAGTTTTACTTATTATTGATACAAGCCCAAATTGTTTCTCATGCATGATCCGAAACCAATGGAGAAGGAAAGCAAATGTTTTTATTACCTTATGTCTCCAATGGATCTCATACTTCACCATGTGATGGAATTCAAATCTCATTTAAGTGAAGTTAATAAATGTATGGGAAATATGAGAGAGATTATACAATTGATTTGATGGCTCCTTTACTGCTACACGCCACCGAGAAAAAAAGGAAAATGAACATTTAATTTACTTTGTCAAAATCCATTAGTTAATGTTCAAATTTCTCTTTCCTCTCTCTTTTAACTTTCTTCATCTCTTTCGGTCATTAAACAACCAACCATGAAAGCTATAGCAAGCTACCGTAGAGAAGAAGAAGCACGCCTAAAGACCATCAAAATGATGGCAAGAAAAAGCAAACTAAAAGTATGCTGTGGCTAAGATCCTCTCACACTTGTGGTAAGATATAGTGATGAGATCTTGGCTCCTCCATACCAAAAATGGAAGTGAAGATCTCGGCCATCAAAGAAGAAGATCCTTGGAGAGGATGGCTTGTCTCTGATTCTGCTCAACTATCACAGGAGGTAGCTAGAGTGGCTACGTGATGGAAGAGGCAGAGATTGGAGCAGATGAAGCTATCATCATCATGAACCATCAAGGGCCAGAAGTTCATCTTGGAGAGCAAGGCAAGAATGAAGGGCTCGGGATGAAGAGTGGTGACCAAGGAAGGACTAGAGGTAATTGTATGTTGGGTTTTGCATGGGTTATCTCTGCTCTCTCTTTCTGGCCAAACCGGTTTTACTTGAAGAAGAAGAAGATTAGCTTGGTTTGTTTGGTTTCAACCATGGAGGCTTCTCCCTATAAGTAAGGGTGAACAGTTAGGGTTGATTCAAGGAGTGAGAGTGCAAAGCACAGGGTTCTCATAGCTCTCTAAGCTGACAGAATTTTTTCTCCTTCAATGTTCTCATTTTGTAATTTTTCTGTTTAATTTTGTCATGTCTTGAGTCTCATGGAAAAGGCAAACAGTGAGGTTTGTATGAAAAAGCCATAGAGCGGAAAAAGGCAGAGAGTGAAAAATTAAAAGAAAAAGCCATAGATGTCCTTAGAGTTCCTTTGTACATCTGTGTTGTGTTTTATGATTCTGTGGAAATCCCCTTGTAAGTTGGGTTAGCACTTTACAGTTGAAAGTTTGGCAGTGACCAAGTCAAGTTCAGTTTGGGTTTAGATTCTGGACTTGTCCCGGATAGGAAGGGTAGTTCCTAGGGAGAATTGGTGTTTGTAATCAAGGATGATTATAGTGAAATTCCATCATTGTTGTGATAGAGACTGGATGTAAGCTGCACTGCACTTAGCAGCTAAACCAGGATATATTTTGGTGTAATATTTTCTTTCTTCTACTCCATTTCTATTTCTGCTGCAACAGGAGATAAAACCAAAACTATCTCGTGTTGATTGACGAGACAAAAAGAAAAGTCTTGTGGCTGGGACGAGACAAAATAAAAAGTCTTGTGGCTAGTGACGAGATAAAAAGACAAAAAGTCTCTAGAAGCAATTTCTAAGGCCAGCAAGTGTTGTCAAGCGAAAATGGGCTAAGATTCAACCCCCCTTCTCTTAGCCACTGATAACCATCAAGATAAATATACAATTGAATGTAAAATCTTGTCTTGATTCTCATGGAATGATAGGAAGGATTTGTCTAAAATTAAGAAGAATATACACTTTTTCAAGTTGCAGTGTCCACGTGTGGGACACATTTCGGACACGACACGACACTTATTCAACACTTGACCAACACGCGTGTCTTTCGGGTCAAACCGTATATCTTAATAAAAAATACAAAATGCTTTCCTAAACACGCTTGGACATACTTAAATACTATCACGTGTCAATCATGTCTAATTTTATTTTTAACTTATATTTTTAAAATAAGTTTAGAAATAGTATATATTATTATTAAATCTTTTTATAATTAAAAATATTAAAAATAGTTAAAATTTAATTTATATTTTAATATGAATAGAATATTAAATATTATTATTATTTATCTAAAAATATCATATATTTTATATATGGTTTAATTTTGATATACTAACATTGTAAAATAATTTACAAGGTTGTCTAATCGTATTCATTCTTTTGGTTGATTATTCACACTGTTAATGTAAAAATTAGTTATTTTTGCTGAAATGATATTCCGTGATTTGGTACACATGTTATATTGCATCAAAATTAAAATATGTTGTATCCCCATGGGATATAAAGAAAAAAAATTAAAATTTGTGTATTTGTATGTCTTGTGTCCGTGTTTTATAGGTCTACAGTCTTCGGCAAGTATAACTATTTTTTCTCCCAAAATAAAAATATTTGTTGTATAACATAAAAACATCATGATACTGCTAAAATATTTTATCACGTGTTTCATAGTAATACCTACTAACTATATGAGTATCTTTTCAAATTATAAATTTGGTTTTCACTAACAATATTGCTTGAGGAAAATTGGGTTAGATCTTGAATAATCGAATCATCAATTACATTTAGTGGTATTTTGAATTTTAATGTATCTTATTTCTGCTATAAAGGAGTAAAAATACAATGTCATTTGAAATATTGTTGTCGTATCCCATCACCACAAATAAAGCTAAAACCTCTTTTCCATGATATAAAACTGTAATAATTTTATCAAATGTATATTTTTTTTTGTTTAAATATATTGCAAAAGACTAACATATTTAGGACTAACAATAACTTTTAACTTCAATTGCTAAGAGTACAAGAGGATGTGAGTGGATCTTCTCAAATTTTTTCTCTCAATTATTTAGTAAAATGTGATCTTTAATCATTTAATATCTTCTATCACATATTTTTTCTTGGTCTCACCTAAAGAATATAAGGTGAGAGATAACATTTTACCAAAAAATTAAGAAAAAAATTGAGAAGATTCATTCCTTAAGAGTTAACTCTGCACATAATATATAATAGTGTTAAAATTTAATTAACTTAATAATTAAAATTTTTTTATTACTTGCAGTTAATAAAACTCATCTCTTTTATGTTTAATATTACTTTTCAGTTATACAAAATATCATTTGAAAGCTCATGCCAAAGTTATTTCTGATATGTTCTGCTTTTGAAATATTATTATTGGAAGTTAGTGAAATGACAACCTTTTGATATATGATCTTAAGGTTTTTCGAAACTTACTTCATTCATGACATCTATGAATTTTCTATTATTTTGTAGCAATTCAAGAGTGATACATGCATCTTTATAAACATAACATGGATAATCACTTTTTTTTGTCATTATGAGTTTAATATTTATACATTTTCTTTGACCATGCAAGAGAAATTGTTGGTAAATATCTTTATCATTTTTTAAAAAATATTAGTTAAAATCTCACTTCCAAAATATTATGAACAATTGCATATGTTTAACAATTTTTTTTGTTAAAATGAACAATAATAATAGAATTTTGTAATTTGTGTAACATTAAATTATAATAGCTAAAAATTATTTAAATATTTTTTTAGTATTAATAAATCAAATAAAATAGATGCAGAGTAATGCTAAAATTTTAAATTTAAATCATTAAATATCTGAAAATAATTTTGTACGGTAAGTCGAGTACCGGACAGTTCGGGTTGGTACTTCAATTGATGAGCGGGGATCTCGCCTGGTTCCGAGTTACTTGGTTGGAGTAGCCGACGTCTCGAGCTCTTCGTGTGGAAAGGGGGGTGTCACCTGCAAAGACACTCCGACGCTCTAATCAGTCAAGTGTGCAGGCGAAAGATGTGAGAATGGTATGTGACGTACCTTGGGGGAGGAGTAGGATCCTCCCCATATATACCATGTCAAAAGCGGGCCCCACAAGGGCAGAACCCACCTTCCTCGAAGCTTCCTTATACAACTGTAGTAGCGAGCTGTCCGGGACGCGTGTCCGGGTCGGTGTTTGAACGCCTCTGAAAGAACTGAAGACTGATGGTTTAGAGGTTATAGTAAACTCTTGTTGTAAATATAGTTACTAAACCAAGCAATCAACCTTTCTTACAAACGTTTTGGTTGTCACAAGTAACAAACCTCTTTAAAATTGATAACCGAGTATTTAAACCTCGAGTCGTCTTCTCAAGGAATTGCAGGGAAGTATGTTCTTATTATTGGTTATGTGTCTTGTAAATTAGGGGTTTTGAAAGTAAGGAAGCAGTATGTTAAATGATAAGAAAAATAAAATAGTAATAATAAAATAAACTCTTGGCGAGGTATTGGAACTGGAAATCCTATCCTTATCAATTGTGATGAGAATTGGATTTTAATCCCACTTTATTAACCTCTAACTATGAAGGTAAATCAAGTGGATTAATTAGCTTAATCCTCAGGTCCTAGTCAATACCTATGGAAAGACTAGAGTTATTGGAGCAACTTCCAATTTCAACCACTGCTTCATTTGATAGCTCAAGCGTTACCAATTACTTAACCAAATCCAAAAGGAAGAAAATATCTAAATTAAATTAAAAGCATCAATATAAATAAAGCAAAGCAATCTTAAATCTGAAATACCTCAAAATATATTAAATAGAAAATCAATCTAAACATAAAGAGTTCATAAACAAAATTGAGAAAATAAATAAAAAGAATATTAAACATGTGATGAAGAAGAAATAATCCTAAATCCTAAAACTAAATCCTAAGAGATAGGAGAGAACCTCTCTCTCAAAAAACTACATCTAAAATTATGAATTGTGAGCTTGTGAAAAGCATGATTATGAATGGATGCATTCTCCCACTTTATAGCCTCTAATCTGTGTGTTTTGGGCTAAAAACTGGGTCAAAAATAGCCCAGAAATCGTCTCCTGTGATTTCTGTTACATTCAGGTCGCGGGAAAGTAACGCAGAGGCGTCGTCCACGCGTCTGCGCGGATTGAAGTTCGCAGATGCGACAGCGGGCGCGTCATTCACGCGTTCGCGTCGCCTAAATTCGGGCAGCTATGGCAAATTATATATCAAATCGAAGCCCCAGATGTTAGCTTTCCAACGCAACTAAAACTGCATCATTTGGACCTCTTTAGCTAAAGTTATAGCCGTTTGAGTGCAAAGAGGTTAGGCTGGACAGCTTAGCAATTTCTCCAACTTCTTGTATTCCTTCCACTTTCGCATGCTTCCTTTCCATCCTCTGAGCCATTCCTACCCTGTAATCTCTGAAATCACTTAACACACATATCAAGGCATCTAATAATAATAAGAGAGGATTAAACATAGGGAACTTAAGGCCAAAGAAGCATGTTTTCAATCAAAGCACATAATTAGGAAGACAAATGTAAAACCATGCAAATAGTATGAATAAGTGGGTAAAGAGTTGATAAAATCCACTCAATTAAGCACAAGATAAACCATAAAATAGTGGTTTATCAACCTCCCCACACTTAAACATTATCATGTCCTCATGCTAAGCTCAAGAGAAGGTATAAAGGAGTGAAGAGAAATGATAGAGAGTATGCAATGCAACCTATCTATATGAATGCAACTACATGCAAAATGTTTCTACCTACTTAGTTAAAAGTAAACAAATCTTTCAAGAAGAAATATGAACTGGATTTCACTAATTCAAATAATGAAAATGAAGTACAAATGGACTTGCAAGAAGAAAATAGCTCATGAAAGCAGGGAACAAGGGATTAAGCATCGAACCCTCATTGGTAGTGTATACACTCTAATCACTCAAGTGTTTAAGGTTCAATTCTCTCAATTCTCTACTAACCTTGCTTTCTAAGGCTTGCTCTTCATCTAACAATCAACATAAATTTAATGCACAGATACACATATCAAGAGGTATTTTAAGGGTTGTAATGGGGTTAGGGTCAAGGTAGGATTGTATTTGGCCAAGTGGACTAAAATCTGAATCCTTAATTAACTTAAACTTTTCACCTAACTTTAGACAATCCATGCAATCATAATACCACATCTAACTATCCATTAACCATGTTTTTCCACATATTCATGCATTCTAATTTCAAGTACAGTACATATGCATTGCTTTCACCACTTACTTTGGGGCATTTTGTCCCCTTTTTGCTTAATTGCTTTTTTTTTTACTTATATATATATATATATATATATATATATATATATATTTTTTTTCTTTTTTTTTCAATGCATATGATTAAATTATTGGATGCATGAATCATGTCCTAAATATTTTTTTCACATTTTCAGAAAATTCTAACATACTCAATTCTCAAACCAAATGTTTCCAAATTCAACTTCCCCACACTTAATTCATGAGCACTCTCACTAGTCTAAGCTAACCAAGGATTCAAATTAAGGACATTATTGTTTTCTGCTTAGAGTTAATGATGTGCTAAAGTAAAGAACAAAGGGGTATAATAGGCTCAACATTGGTTTGCAAGGGATAATGAAAGGTTAAGGCCATATGGGTATGTAAGCTTAGTGAAACAAAGGCCTCAATCATACAAGTGCATGCATACATCAAACCATGAAAATATAGAATTAAGCAAGACAAAGATCACAATTTTAGAGAGAAAAACACACCAAAAATAAAATATTGGTTGGTAAAATACAACCAATTCAAATAGGCTCAAAAATCTCACAGGTTTTGTGTGTTCGAGCTCTAAACCATGTTCCAGTATAATATTTCTTCAAACAAGTGTAACATTAAATTTTATTCAAATTAGTGAAATGCTCTTAAAAGATTTCTTAAAAAAGAAAATATTACTTCAACCAAGTGGTAAAATATGCACAAAATCAAATAAATATGCAATCAAACATGCAAATACAACAACTAACAAGGAAAATAAACCATTGGTGTTGAGATAGAAGAGTGACTAACCCATGGAGATCGGTATCGACCTCCCCACACTTAAAGATTGCACCGTCCTCGGTGCATGCTGAGATGTGCAGGTGGACGGGTTGTAGTTTCTTAGCTGGGGCTCTTTTTGTTACTTTCCTTGCCGGTGGTTTGGGAGTAGCTTTCTTTTCACCTTTCTTGGTGGCCATCCTGAAAAGGAAAGAAGAAAGTAACTTAAATTTAAAGGGATAGAGCAAGGAAGAAAATGGGAGAGGTGGTAATTAATGCACATTAAAAAAAATAAATGATGTTAACACATGGTCATGACTACATGTGAAAAATCATAAATGGAAATATAGCAGTGCATATGAAGACAATTAAATGCAAGGTGTTTATTGGCATGCAGGCAAAGGCATGAGTAGCATAGATCAAGCATTTAATATCCAATTTAAATTACTAAGTCTTTCATACTAACAACCTATTTGTAAGAGCAATTATATTAAATTAATAAAATATAAAAAGGAAATTTTTGAAAAACAGGCATCAGAATAGTAGAATGGAATAATCTAGAAAAATGCATAATGCCATATGAGCTTTTTCACAAACACATAGCATGCATGGTAAATAAGCTATTGAAAGTATTAAATTGAACATGCAAGCAACCCTTTAAAAAGTAATATATAATTGACAAACAAATCTTGAATAATCCACAAAAATATATAAAAAATAATGACCCAAATAAATTCTAACACCAATGAAAATAATACAAAGAATGAAAGTATGCAATTAAATTAAATGAAATAGAATAGAAGTGAAGAGGGATGAAGAAGAAGAAAGTAAGAAAAGGACGAAGAAAGAATAAGAAAAGATAGAAAAATTAGGATTAGAGAAGAAAAGATAAGAAAATTAGCACTAATCTGGATAGGTTGTGCGACGCTGGCGACGCGGTCACGTGGGTGATGCGGTCGCGTGGTGCGCAATAAGGTTAGGCGACGTGGACGCGTGGGGCATGCGGACGCGTGGCCTGATTTGTGCGATTGGCGCGAGTGCAGCCTTGCGTTCGCGCAACTCTCTGTTTAAAATACATTTTGCCAAATCTTAGGGTGACGCGATCGCATGGGTGACGCGATCGCGTGGATGGCTATATTTTGATAATGACGCGGCCACGTGGGACACGCGTTCGTGTGGTGAGGCTTGGGCTTCCAGCACGAGTCCAGCCCAACTCCAGCTCAACTTTCTGCCATACACCCTTGTTACGTCGATTTTACAGAGCCACGCGTTCGCGTGGGTGACGCGGACGCGTGGGAGGCATATTTTCCACATGACGCGGAGGCGTCAGTGACGCGGTCGCGTGGGGTCAAATTATGCTACAGGCGCGCCTCCAGCCACGCTTTCGCGTGACTCTCTGTTCAATTTCTTTTCCTCCTAACGCACTGGTGACGCGGACGCGTCAGCGACGCAGCCGCGTCGCGTGCATTTTTTTTAAATCTGAATGCAGAATGCAGTATGCAGATGTTATGAATTATTCCAGGTTCAATGAAATAAAATAAAACTCAAAAACAAACAAAACGAAATAAAATTAAAATTGAAAAAGGAACGATCATACCATGGTGGGTTGTCTCCCACCTAGCACTTTTAGTTAAAGTCCTTAAGTTGGACATTTGGGGAGTCCTTTGTTATGGTGGCTTGTGCTTGAACTCGTCCAGGAATCTCCACCAATGTTTGTAATTCCAGTGTCCTCCGGGATCCCAAACTAGGCGCAGAAAGCCTTGAAGCAAGTTGAAGCAAGTGACAAGGACCCAAGAGTGCTGATTTCTAGATTGAATACCGGGGTCCCAGACCTTGCCTTTGCACCCATTTTCTTGTTGATCATCATTTTTCCACTTGGGTGGTGAACAGTCAGAATTCTCACTGAGACATCCAAACAGCTTCCTAGACCCATTCAGTTGAGCTTTATACCAACCTTTGCATTTAAACTTAAAGCTTCCAACCATAATGAACCTTGCAGGATAATTCTTACCACTGACCATCTTCCTCTTACTTTTAATGTCACAAAGAGCTCTAAGTTGACCATCCGTCTCCAGTAGCCCATATTCAAGTGGAATTAGAAAGCTAAGGGATATGAATTTTACCCACTTGAATGTTGTGAAGGATGATGGCAACTTAGGGGAAGGGGTCTCCAATAACTTTAGCAAGGTGATTCCAAGCTCCACTCCCTTGTGCTCTTTGACAACTTCCACCTCTTTGCAAGCTTCTTCAATTTCAACATCTTCCTCTTGGTAGCTTTCTTCCAATTCAATCTCTTCTTCATTACTTACCGAGGGCATGGGAGGCTGTGCTTCTTCTTCTTTAATCTCCATCTCTTGATCGACCTCTTCCAAGTCTTCAACCATGATATGCCTTGGAGGTTGTACACCCTCCTCAGCATCAATTTCAATCGCCTTGGAAGGAGGTTCAGCATCTCCTAAGTCTGCAACCACTTCTTCCTCTTCAATAATTACAACTTCCTCCACTTGTTCCAGAACAAAGTCATGCTCCGTACTGTCCACTGGAGTTTCTAGTATCTCTTTCATGCTACATTCTTCATTAGATTGTCCACATGAAGCCATGGGGGTTTCTTGAGTGTCCGAACATCAGGAAGATAATTGATTTATTGCTTGATTCAATTGGTGAAGGGTTGCATTAAATTTTTCAAATGTTTCCTTGAGTTGCTCCGTTGATTCTTGGGGTGATGGAGATGGACATGATGTATAGCGAGGTGGTGGTTCTTGGGAGTAATTGTGTTGGAATGAGGGTGGTTCTATGTATGGTTCATTTGGCTCATAAGGTGGTTGGTATGGTGGATACGGGTTATGGTCATATGGAGGTGAATGGTGGTAGATGGCTTGTGAGTGTGGTGGTTCAAAGCTATGTTGAGGAGGTTCATAGGCATATGATGGGGGTCCATCATATCTATCATCTTGGTATGCCCCCTGGAATGGCTCTCGACTATAGTAATTTGGTGGATGTTGGTTGTCATGGAAGGGTCCACCATAACTATTGTCTTGGTATGCATCGTGGAATGGTCTTTGTCTGTGATAGTTTGGAAGGTGTTGTTGCCTAAAGGGTTGATCAGATCCTCGTGGCTCCTTCCATCTCTGGTTATTCTGACCTTGATGCATGTTCCTGTTATAGCTTCCATTCCTTTCAACAGCATTAGAACCAAACTCAAAGCGAGAGGGGTGAGAATTCATGGTAGCTAATAAAAATTAAAAACGAAAATAAAAACAAATTTAAATTAAAACGTTATTGAAATAAAAAATTTTGAATTTGAAAAATTAAATTTTTAATTTTGAGTTTTTAAATTTTAAAATTTGAATTTTGAAATTTAAAATTTTGAAATTTGAAATTTAAATTTTTAAATTTTGAGTTTTGATTTTTGAATTTTAGAAATTAAATATTGAAATTTGAAATTCAGAGTTTTAAATTTTGAATTTTTGAATTTAATGAGGAAAGAGAAAAATAATAAAATGATACCAAACTTAAAATTTTTAGATCAAAACGAAGAAAACAACTAAGAACAACTTGAAGGTCAAGATGAACACGAAGAACAAATTTTTGAAAAAATTTTTAATAACTAAATAAAAACCAATAACCTCTTAATTTATGAAAAAGCAAAAAATAAAAACAAAAATAAAAAAAAATAAACAAGCAAAAAGCATATATTTACAATAACCAATAATAAGGCACACGTTTGCAATTCCCCGGCAACGGCGCCATTTTGAAAGAACTGAAAACTGACGGTTTAGAGGTTATAGTAAACTCTCGTTGCAAGTATAGTTACTAAACCAAGCAATCAACCTTTCTTAACAATGTTTTGGTTGTCACAAGTAACAAACCCCTTTAAAATTGATAACCGAGTATTTAAACCTCGGGTCGTCTTCTCAAGGAATTGCAGGGAAGTATGTTCTTATTATTGGTTATGAGTCTTGTAAATTGGGGGTTTTGAAAGTAAGGAAGCAGTATGTTAAATGATAAGAAAAATAAAATAGTAATAATAAAATAAACTCTTGGCGAGGTATTGGAACTGGAAGTCCTATCCTTATCAATTGTGATGAGAATTGGATTTTAATCCCACTTTGTTAACCTCTAACTATGAAGGTAAATCAAGTGGATTAATTAGCTTAATCCCCAGGTCCTAGTCAATTCCTATGGAAAGACTAGAGTTATTGGAGCAACTCCCAATTTCAACCACTGCTTTAGTTGACAGCTCAAGCGTTACCAATTACTTAACCAAAGCCAAAAGGAAGAAAATATCTAAATTAAATTAAAAGCATCAATATAAATAAAGCAAAGCAATCTTAAATCTGAAATACCTCAAAATATATTAAATAGAAAATCAATCTAAACATAAAGAGTTCATAAACAAAATTGAGAAAATAAATAAAAAGAACATTAAACCTGTAATGAAGAAGAAATAATCCTAAATCCTAAAACTAAATCCTAAGAGAGAGAAGAGAACCTCTCTCTCTAAAAACTACATCTAAAATTATGAATTGTGAGCTTGTGAAAAGTATGATTATGAATGGATGCATTCCCCCACTTGATAGCCTCTAATCTGTGTGTTCTGGGCTAAAAACTGGGTCAAAAATAGCCCAGAAATCGTCCCCTGCGATTTCTGTTACGTTCAGATCATGGGAAAGTGATGCGGAGGCATCGTCCACGTGTCCGCGTGGATTGAAGTTCGCAGATGCGACGCGGGCACATCATTCACGCGTTTGCATCGCCTAACTTCGGGGTAGCTATGGAAAAAATTATATATCAAATTGAAGCCCCAGACGTTAGCTTTCCAACGCAACTGGAACTGCATTATTTGGACCTCTGTAGCTAAAGTTATAGCTGTTTGAGTGCGAAGAGGTCAGGCTGGACAGCTTAGCAATTTCTCCAACTTCTTGTATTCCTTCCACTTTTGCATGCTTCCTTTCCATCCTCTGAGCCATTCCTGTCCTGTAATCTCTGAAATCACTTAACACACATATCAAGGCATCTAATGGTAATAAGAGAGGATTAAACGTAGGAAACTTAAGGCCAAAGAAGCATGTTTTCAATCAAAGCACATAATTAGGAAGGCAAATGTAAAACCATGCAAATAGTATGAATAAGTGGGTAAAGAGTTGATAAAATCCACTCAATTAAGCACAAGATAAACCATAAAATAGTGGCTTATCAGCCTTGCACCCGACCCGGTTCGTGGGTTGGGTCGGCCCATGTTACATGTGGGCCAAACTGTAACAGTGCCCCCAACGCGCCATCAATGATCGTGAGGGTCGTTGGTGGCGTGTTATCTCTCCTTTCGTACGTTGTCGCCAGGTCGGCCGCCCGTGGAGAAGACATGCCTCTTGCGCGCGTGTCTGTTTGTTGCTGGAATAACCGTTCGTCGCCTCGTTCTTCGCACAGAGCATTAAATGCTCATAATGGGTTATTTCAAAACCCTGCGTGCAAAGACTATTTTGCCCTTTGGCATTTCGTGCTTCTCAAGTCTGGCAGTTTTAAACAGTTTTGCCTTTTATTTTCATCTCACTTCTTCAATCCTTCTTCTCCATCTTCTTCTCTTTCAAGTTTCTCAGAGCATCATTTCTGCATCCCTGCGCATTCGCTCCCTTTCCTTCTCCTTCGAATCTTCGCAATTATTCCAGGTAAGCATTCATTTCCTCGTTCTCTGCTTCATCTCCATTTTACCTTCACCATCAGTTCTTCAATATGCATGCTGTTTGTATGATTTGTATGGTAGATGGACTTAGTGTTGAGTAGATGCGTTAGGGGGGGTTACCATTCCAGGGTATTAGCTTTTTAGGCTTTTACTTGGATCTTGCTTCGGCCATGCTTAATTTTAGTTACTGAATAGGCTAAATATAGTTTCTGGGCTTTTTCTGAGCTCCCGACCTCGTAGACTAACTGAGTGGTACCCCACTGTAGGTATACCTCGCATCGTCTCACGAGCTTCCTCCTCCGCCGTGGGTTACGACCCATACGCATGGGTGACTTCCGATGTGAAAGAATTCCTGAATCAGATGGGCTTGGAGGAGCATACCGAGTTCCGCCAAGCCGAGTACCTTTGCGGCGGGATTGACGAGGAGGCCAACTTGTTCCCGCTCCCAACGAACGGCTATACGAACTTAACTTCCACTCCCCCCGGGTTGCCGATTGGATTTGGTTCTACAAGTCAATGTTCACCCAAGTGGGGGTTCGTATTCCCTTTTCTTCGTTTCAAATGGCGCTCCTTAACCGGATCTCCGTGGCGCCGTCTGATAAATCATTATTTTATGGTTTACATTGTGTTTAATTGTATGGTTTTATCAAATCTTTACCCACTTATTCATTAAATAAGCATGCATTTATAAGTCCTTCCTAAAAATACTTCATGGTTGAAAACTTGCTTCCTAGAGACTTTTAATTTTGTATTTTAATTCTCCTTTATTCCATTCGATGCCGTGATCTGTGTGTTGAGAGTTTCAGGTTTTATAGGGCATGAATGACTTGGAGATTAGAAAGGAAGCCTGCAAAAATGGAAGGAACACAAGAAATTAAGGAGATGACCAGCGAGAAGTGACGCGGACGCATGGCTCACGCGACCGCGCGACATAGAGAAAATTGCAGTGACGCGGACGCATGGCTCACGCAACCACCGGATTGGAAACTGCACAAGTGACGCGAAGGCGTGGACGACGCGCACGCGTGGCAAGGCAAAATGCTGGGTAACGCAAACGCCTGGATGACGCGATCGCAAAATTCGCTGGGTGCGATTTTGGGCCCTATTTTGACCCATTTTTCGGCCCAAAAAAGCAGACTAGAGCCAGGGAACATGCAGAAACCAGAGAACAACATTCATTCCGCATAATTTTAGTTTTAGATCTGATTTTTCCTCTCCTCTAGGTTTTCTCTATACACATTCATAGTTCTTAGGATTTTGATTTTATTGCTTTTTGGATCGAGATATTGAGAAGAGTTATTACCTCCGTGAAGACTTTGTCATTCTAGTTTGTTTCCTTACCTGTCACTTACTCTTCCATGTCCTTTATTTACTCAGAATTATTATTGGATTATTTTTAGAATTTATTAATACAAGAACTATTTTTATTTTTAATTGATTCCTTTGATTATTATTTATCATGTCTTTCAATATTTCCTTTTCTTATTTCCTGGATTTTACAAACATAATGAGCGAGTAGTTCCATAACTTGATTGGGAGATGATTGAAAGGAAACCTTGAGTTGGATTACTCAAGAGAAAAATTATAATTGGGTTTATTGTTGGATCACCCTCTAGTCATTGACACTAGTCCTTCCCAAGGGAGAGGATTAGGACTTGTGACTAGAAATAGCTTTCCAACTTGCTTGACTTTCCTCTACCTGGTAAGGGATAACTAAGCAGAGCAACCTTCAATTATCAATTAATCTTGAGAGTACTTCAACAAGAATAGGGCTTCCAACTAATCTACTCCCAGTCAAGGTTTTTATTTAAATTATCTAAATTCTCTGATTTAATTTCCTGTTTATCAACTCAAACCATTTTTGAAAATATTTGATTAATAAAATAGCACATCTTTCTGCAACTCGTTGGGAGACGAACTGGGATTTATACTCCCAGTATTTTAATTTAAATTTTGTGACAACCCTTCTAAATTGATAAGTACATTCTCGGTTGGTTAAGAACTGTACTTGCAACGTATCTCTTATAATAATTTCTTAACTCGCCAATTTCTGCCACGTCAATTTTTGGCGCCATTGCCGGGGAGTTGCAATAGAGTGCTAAGTTATTGATTGGATTTTATTTATTTGCATTTTATTTTATTTTGTTACTATGAGCTGCATGTTTCTTTCATTAAATGACGCGTTCACTTTCTGATCCAAGCTTGTCATTATTCGATCCTGAGATTGAAAGAACTATTTCACGTATAAGGCAAGATCGGTTAGTCCTCTCTGAGGGCGGATCTGAAACGTCACTTGAAGAAGAAACAAGCCTCCGTTCTACTGATTCGGTTGATTTACGTATAGGTGACATGGCAGCACCTAGGAGAGTTACTATCCAGGAGGCTGGAGCCCCTGATTTCACAATGTAACCGTTTCAAGCGCATCACCCAGCAGTGGCTACAGACTTTAAAATAAAGACTGCACTGCTCAACTAGATGCCTAAGTTTCATGGCTTACCTGCTCAAGAGCCTATCAAGCACCTGAGAGATTTCCAAGCAGCCTGTTCTACTGTCAGGCGCGATGGTGCGAATTAAACTTCTATTTTGTTGAAAGCTTTCCCGTTCTCTCTTGAGGGAAATGCGAGAGAGTGGTACTACACTCAACCCGCAGCAACTGTCTCTAACTGGGATACACTTAGAAGAGAATTTTTGGAAAAATTCTTTCCAGCTGAAGTTACTGACAAACTGAGGAAAGACATTTTCATGATTGTTCAGGACGAATCCGAAACTCTCTATGAATACTGGGAGCACTTCAACAACCTTCTAGAAGCATGCCCCCACCATATGATTGATAAGATAGTGTTGCTCGGCTACGTCACACAGGGCATGAGGGCCCAAGATAAGACTACATTGGAAAGTGCCTGCAATGGGTCTATGAAAAAGTACAAGACCATTGATGAGGCATGGCAACTGATCAGCGACTTAGCTGAATCTACAAGAAATCACAGGCAGAAACAGGGCCGTTCAAAAGCTGTTGCAGAAGTATCCTCTAGCAGAGAGACTGCTGCTCTAACTCAGAGTATCTGTGAAATGACCAACTTACTGAAGCAAATGCAATTGAATCAACAACAAGTTCAGCAAGCTCAACCTTCTCCACCTCAGCAAAGCCAACAGTTAGTCCCACAGAGAGTGTTCGGAATCTGTGCTGATTACAGCCATTATACTGATGAATGTTCGCAGCTCCAGCAAGAAGACAACACTGTGGCAGCCACTCATAACTTCTATGACCGTCCCAATCAAGGGTACAATCAAGGTGGTAACTACAACCATGGATGGCAGGACAATTCGAACCAAGGTTGGAGAGATAATTCTAATCAGAGCTGGAGGGACAACAATAACAGAGGAGGCAGAGACAATCAGGAAAATCAGAGGTGGAATAATAACAACAACAGGCAGCAGAACCAGAACCAGCCCTACAGAGCACCTTACCTGAGGCAATTCCAAGGATCACAGCACAACCAATAGAAGACCTCTCAGATCACTTATCCTTTTTCATCTTCAAATGATGAGCTACTACAATCTATTTATCGGAGACAACAGGCCATGGAAAACAACCTTACTTCTACTCTAAATGGTCTGAACTCTACCTTGCAAGCTCTTGTCTCACATATTGGATCAATGAATAACTCCAATAACCAATCTTTGAGCTCTAGTAGAATCCCCTCTCAACCATTACCCAATCCAAAGGGTGGCATTAATGCCATCACCCTAAGGTCCGGAACCACAGTGCAAGAGAGGAATCAGGAAGAGCCAAACCCACCAGAACACGCCTCAGTTGAAGAGGTAGTGGAAATAGAAGATGTTGAGGAGGAAGAGGACATACAGGACTGGTGCACGAATTGTGAATCACACTTTTCACAACTCGTACCACTAACAGCAAGTGCACTGGGTCGTCCAAGTAATACCTTACGTGAGTAAGGGTCGAATCCCACGGAGATTGTTGGTTTGAAGCAATCTATGGTTATCTTGTAAATCTTAGTCAGGAAATCAATTATAATTATCAGTATGAATTGCGAAGAATAAAAGAGCATGAATTAAATACTTGTTCTGCAGTAATGGAGAATATGTTGGAGTTTTGGAGATGCTTTGTCTTCTGAATCTCTGCTTTCTCCCTGTCTTCTTCTTCACGCACGCAAGGTTCCTCCTATGGCAAGTTGTGTGTTGGTGGATCACCGTTGTCAATGGCTACCATCCGTCCTCTCAGTGAAAAAGGTCCAGGTGCGCTGTCATCGCACGGCTAATCATCTGTCGGTTCCCATTCATGCTGGAATATGATCCATTGATCCTTTTGCGTCTGTCACTACGCCCAACCCTTGTGAGTTTGAAGCTCGTCACAGTCATTCAATCCCTGAATCCTACTTGGAATACCACAGACAAGGTTTAGACTTTTCGGATTCTCAGGAATGCTGTCAATGGATTCTAGCTTATACCACGAAGATTCTGATTAAGGAATCCAAGAGATGTTCATTCAATCGAAGGTAGAACGGAGGTGGTTGTTAGGCACGCGTTCATAGGTTGAGGATGATGATGAGTGTCACGGATCATCACATCCATCATATTGAAGTGCGAATAAACATCTTAGATAGAAACAAGCGTGTTTGAATAGAAAACAGAAATAGTTGCATTAATTCATCGAAACACAGCAGAGCTCCTCACCCCCCAACAATGGAGTTTAAAGACTCATTCCGTCAAAGAGTACAAAGTTCAGATCTAAAATGTCATGAGGTACAAAATAAATCTCTAAAAGTTGTTTAAATACTAAACTAGTAACCTAGGTTTACAGAAAATGAGTAAACTAAGATAGATAGTGCAGAAATCCACTTCTGGGGCCCACTTGGTGTGTGCTGGGGCTGAGACTTAAGCTTCTCACGTGCCTGGGCTGTTTCTGGAGTTGAACGCCAGGTTGTAACCTGTTTCTGGTGTTGAACTCCAACTTCTAACCTGTTTCTAGCGCTGAACGCCAGACTACAACATGGAACTGGCGTTGAACGCCAGTTTACGTCATCTATCCTTATTCAAAGTATGGACTATTATATATTGCTGAAAAGCCCTGGATGTCTACTTTCCAACGCAATTGAGAGCGTGCACCATTTGGAGTTCTGTAGCTTTAGAAAATCCATTCCGAGTGCAGGGAGGTCAGAATCCAACAGCATCAGCAGTCCTTTTTCAGCCTGAATCAGATTTTTGCTCAGCTCCCTCAATTTCAGCCAGAAAATATCTGATATTACAGAAAAACACACAAACTCATAGTAAAGTCCAGAAATGTGATTTTTATTTAAAAACTAATAAAAATATAATGAAAACTAATTAAATCATACTAAAAACATACTAAAAACAATGCCAAAAAGCGTATAAATTATCCGCTCATCACAACACCAAACTTAAATTGTTGCTTGTCCCCAAGCAACTAAAAACAAAGTAGGATAAAAAG
Source organism: Arachis hypogaea (assembly GCF_003086295.3). Taxonomy (NCBI): domain Eukaryota; kingdom Viridiplantae; phylum Streptophyta; class Magnoliopsida; order Fabales; family Fabaceae; genus Arachis; species Arachis hypogaea. The sequence continues at coordinate 103,032,736 of NC_092052.1, read as the reverse complement.
AAGAGAATATACAATGAATTCTAAAAACATCTATGAAGATTAGTCTTAATTAGATGAGCGGGGCTATTAGCTTTTTGCCTCTTGAATAGTTTTGGCATCTCACTTTATCCATTGAGGTTCAGAATGATTGGCATCTATAGGAACTCAGAATTCAGATAGTGTTATTGATTCTCCTAGTTTAGTATGTTGATTCTTGAACACAGCTACTTTATGAGTCTTGGCCGTGGCCCTAAGCACTCTGTTTTCCAGTATTACCACCGGATACATACATGCCACAGACACATAACTGGGTGAACCTTTTTCAGATTGTGACTCAGCTTTGCTAAAGTCCCCAATTAGAGGTGTCCAGGGTTCTTAAGCACATTCTGTTTTTGCTTTGGACCTCGACTTTAACCGCTCAGTCTCAAGTTTTCACTTGACACATTCACGCCACAAGCACATGGTTAGGGACAGCTTGGTTTAGCCGCTTAGGCCAGGATTTTATTCCTTTAGGCCCTCCTATCCACTGATGCTCAAAGCCTTGGATCCTTTTTATTACCCTTGCCTTTTGGTTTTAAGGGCTATTGGCTTTTTGCTCTTGCCTTTTGGTTTAAAGAGCTTTTGGCTTTTTCTGCTTGCTTTTTCTTTTTCTTGCTCTCTTTTTTTTTTTTTTTTGCAAGCTTTGTTCTTCACTGCTTTTTTTTTCTTCAAGAATCATTTTTATGATTTTTCAGATTATCAAATAACATTTCTCCTTTTTCATCATTCTTTCAAGAGCCAACAATTTTAACATTCATAAACAACAAATTCAAAAGACATATGCACTGTTCAAGCATTCATTCAGAAAACAAAAAGTATTGCCACCACATCAAAATAATTAAACTATTTTAAAATTCGAAATTCATGTACTTCTTTTTCTTTTTCAGAAAATATTTTTCATTTAAGAAAGGTTATGGATTCATAGGACATTCATATCTTTAAGACATAGACACTTAGATACTAGTGATCATATAGTAAAGACACAAATATAAATAAAACATAAAGCATAATAAACGAAAAACAGGAAAATAAGAACAAGGAGATTAAGGAACGGGTTCACCTTAGTGATGGTGGCGTCTTCTTCTTCTTGAAGAACCAATGGTGCTCTTGAGCTCCTCTATGTCTCTTCCTTGTCTTTGTTGCTCCTAATAGTTTTGTGGAGGGAAGTGCATCCCTTGAGGCATTAGTGGTTATGGAAAAATAAAAAAGCAATACTTTTTCCACACCAAACTTAGAAGGTTTGCTCGTCCCTGAGCAAAAGAAGAGAGAAAGTAGTAGAAGAAGAAGAAAATGGAGGAGATGGGGGAAGAAGATGTATTCGGCCAAGTGAAAGAAGAGAGGGTTGTGTTGTGTAAAAATGAAGAAGGAAAGGTAGGGATCCTGTGGGGTCCACAGATCCTGAGGGGATCCTGTGGGGTCCATAGATCCTGAGGGGATCCTGTGGGGTCCATAGATCCTGTAGAGGATCCTGTGGGATCCACAGATCAAGTGGGGTCAAGGACTTAACATCCCTGCTCCAATTAGGCGTGTAAAACGCCCTTGCTGTGCAATCCTGGCGTTTAACGCCAGACTGCTGCTTGTTTCTGGCGTTTAACGTCAGCCAGATGCTTGTTTCTAGAGTTAAACGCCAGCTTGGTGCTTGTTTCTGGTGTTAAACACCAGACAGATGCTTGTTTCTAGCGTTTAAACGCCAGACTGCTCTCCTCCAGGGTGTGCTGTTTTCAATGCTATTTTTCATTTTATTTTTGATTTTTCAGTAGTTTTTTGTGACTTCACATGATCATCAACCTAATAAATCATGAAAAAAGAAAAAGAAAATAAAATAGATATGATTAAATAACATTGGGTTGCCTCCCAACAAGCGCTTTTTTAATGTCAATAGCTTGACAGTGAGCTCTCATGGAGCCTCACAGATAATCAGAGCAAGGTTGGAACCTCCCAACACCAAACTTAGAGTTTGAATGTGGGGGTTTTGTTTGACTCTGTATTGAGAGAAGCTTTTCATACTTCCTCTCCATAGTTACAGAAGGAGAACCTTGTGTCTTATAGTTTGTAATGTCTGCAATCCACAGAGCTTCCTGAATAGCAAACAATTGCTCATCCGGAAAGGTTTCAGAGATCTCAGTAGGAGGGAGGGATGCTCCTGCTACTGGTTCTATCCGGGACAGGTGATCAGCTACTTGATTCTCTGTCCCTTTTCTGTCTCTTATTTCTATATCAAACTCTTGCAGAAGCAACACCCATCTTATGAGCCTGGGCTTTGAATCCTACTTTGTGAGTAGATATTTAAGAGCAGCATGGTCAGTGTACACAATCACTTTTGATCCTACTAAGTATGATCTAAACTTGTCAATGGCATAAACCACTGCAAGCAGCTCTTTTTCTATGGTTGTGTAATTTTTCTGGGCATCATTTAAAATGCGGCTAGCATAATGAATGACATGTAGAAGCTTGTTATGCCTCTGTCCCAGTACTGCACCAATGGCATGGTCACTGGCATCACACATTAGTTCTAATGGTAATGTCCAGTCTGGTGCAGAAATAACTGGTGCTGTAACCAGCTTAGCTTTCAGAGTTTCAAACGCCTGCAGACACTCTGTGTCAAACATAAATGGCATGTCAGCAGCTAGCAGATTGCTCAGAGGTTTTGTAATTTTTGAAAAATCCTTTATAAACCTCCTATAGAATCCTGCATGCCCCAGAAAGCTTCTGATTGCCTTAACATTGGTGGGTGGTGGTAATTTTTCAATTACCTCTACCTTAGCTTGATCCACCTCTATTCCCTTGTTCAAAATTTTATGCCCAAGGACAATTCCTTCAGTCGCCATAAAGTGACATTTTTCCCAATTTAGAACCAGGTTAGTCTCTTGGCATCTTTTCATAACAAGTGATAGATGGTTAAGACAGGAGCTAAATAAGTCTCCAAATATTGAGAAGTCATCCATGAAGACTTCTAGAAATTTCTCTACCATATCAGAGAAGATAGAGAGCATGCACCTCTGAAAGGTTGCAGGTGCATTGCACAGACCAAAAGGCATTCTTCTGTATGCAAATACTCCAGATGGACATGTGAATGCTGTTTTCTCTTGGTCCTGAGGATCTACTGCAATTTGGTTGTAACCTGAATAGCCATCCAAAATGCAGTAGTATTCATGACCTGCTAGTCTTTCTAGCATCTGGTCTATGAATGGTAAAGGAAAGTGATCCTTCCTGGTGGCTGTATTGAGCCTTCTGTAGTCAATACACATACACCACCCTGTAACTGTTCTTGTAGGAACCAGTTCATTTTTTTCATTATGAACCACTGTCATACCTCCCTTCTTAGGGACAACATGGACAGGACTCACCCAGGGGCTATCAAAAATAGGATAAATAATCCCAGCCTCTAGTAACTTAGTGACCTCTTTCTGCACCACTTCCTTCATGGCTGGATTTAGCCGCCTCTGTGGCTGAACCACTGGCTTAGCATCATCCTCCAATAGGATCTTGTGCATGCATCTTGCTGGGCTGATGCCCTTAAGGTCACTTGTAGACCACCCAAGAGCTGTCTTGTGTGTCCTTAGCACTTGAAGTAGCGCTTCCTCTTCCAGGGAATTTAAAGCAAAGCTTATGATCACCGGAAAAGTGTCACCTTCTCCCAGAAATGCATATTTCAGGGATAGTGGTAATGGTTTGAGCTCGGGTTTAGGAAGTTTTTCCTCTTCCTGAGGAAGTTTCAAAGGCTCTTTCAATTCCTCTGGATCCTCCAGATCAGGCTGAACATCTTTAAAAATGTCCTCTAGCTCTGATTCGAGACTCTCAGTCATATTGACCTCTTCCACTAGGGAGTCAATAATATCAACACTCAGGCAGTCATCTGATGTGTCTGGATGTTGCATAGCTTTGAAAACATTCAACTTAAACTCATCCTCATTGACTCTCAGGGTTATTTCCCCTTTTTGGACGTCAATGAGGGTTCGTCCAGTTGCTAGGAATGGTCTTCCTAGAATAAGAGTTGCACTCTTGTGCTCCTTCATTTCCAGCATTACAAAATCAGTAGGGAAGGCAATGGCCCAACCTTGACAATCATGTCCTCAATTATGCCTGATGGGTATTTAATGGAGCCATCAGCAAGTTGAAGACAGATCCGGGTTGGTTTGACCTCTTCAGTCAAGCCAAGCTTTCTGATGGTGGATGCAGGGATTAGGTTGATGCTTGCCCCAAGATCACATAAAGCTGTCTTGGTGCAATTACCCTTTAATATGCATGGTATCATAAAGCTCCCGGGATCTTTAAGCTTTTCTGGAAAGCTTTTCAGAATGACTGCACTGCATTCTTCAGTGAGGAGAACTCTTTCAGTTTCTCTCTAATCCTTCTTATGACTCAAGATATCTTTCATGAACTTGGCATAAGAGGGTATTTGCTCAAGTGCTTCTGCAAACGGAATCTTTATTTCAAGAGTCCTGAGATAGTCTGCAAAGCGAGCAAATTGCTTATCCTGCTCCTCTTGGCGGAGTTTTTGAGGATAAGGTATCTTGGCTTTGTACTCCTCAACCTTGGTTGCTGCAGGTTTATTTCCTACAGAAGTGGTTGGGAAAGCCTTTTTAGAGGGGTTGTTATCAGTACTTGTGTGTGTCTGATCCCTCACTGGCGTTTGAATGCCAGGGTTGGAAGCTTGATTGGTGTTGGACGCCAACTTCCTACCTGTTTCTGGCGTTTGAACGCCAGAACTGAGCTTCCATTGGGCGTTTGACGCCAGCTCCTTGCCTGTTCCTGGCGTTTGAACGCCAGAGTTATTCCTCTCTGGGCTCTTACTGTCCTCAGAGGGATTTTGGATAGTATTTTGCTCATCCTCTATCAGTTGTTCTTTTCTTGGCTTTCTGCTGCTCTGAAGTGAGGTATTTAATGTTTTTCCACTTCTTAATTGAACTGCTTAGCACTCTTCTATTATTTGTTTGATAACTGCTGTTTTGTTTGCTTCAACTGTACTTCCATATTCATATTAGCCATTCTTGTGTCTTGTAGTATCTCCTTGAATTCGGCTAGCTGTTTTGTTAGAAAATCTAATTGCTGATTGAATTCAGTAATTTGTTCTGCAGGACTGAGTTCAGCAGTTACTGTTTTAGCCTCTTCTTTCATGGAAGATTCACTGCTTAGGTACAGATGCTGATTTCTGGCAACTGTATCAATAAGCTCTTGAGCCTCTTCAATTGTCTTTCTCATGTGTATAGATCCACCAGCTGAGTGATCTAGAGAAATTTGAGCTCTCTCTGTAAGCCCATAATAGAAGATGTCTAACTGCACCCATTCTGAAAATATTTCAGAGGGGCATTTTCTTAGCATCTCTCTGTATCTTTCCTAGGCATCATAAAGAGATTCATTATCTCCTTGTTTAAAGCCTTGGATGTCCAGCCTTAGCTGTGTCATCCGTTTTGGAGGGAAGTATTGATTCAGGAATTTTTCTGACAGCTGTTTCCATGTCCTTATGCTAGCCTTAGGTTGGTTATTTAACCACCTCTTAGCTTGGTCTTTTACAGCAAATGGAAACAGTAATAATCTGTAGACATCCTGATCTACTTCCTTATCATGTACTATGTCAGTAATTTATAAAAATTGTGCCAGAAACTCTGTAGGTTCTTCTTGTGGAAGACTGGAATACTGGCAACTTTGCTGCACCATGATAATGAGCTGAGGATTCAACTCAAAGCTACTGACTCCAATGGAGGGTATACAGATACTGCTCCCATATGAAGCAGTAGTGGGGTTAGCATATGATCCCAGAGTCCTTCTGGACTGTTCATTTCCACTTAGGTCCATGATGGAGAAAGGGAGATGATGCGGATTGCAAAAATTTTTTTTTTTGAAAACCGAAATTAAAATAAAATAAAATAAAATAAAATATATGAAAAATTAACTATATTTTCGAAAATTAGAAGAAAAAGAAATAAAAGAAAATTGAAAACTAAATTAATTAATTAAAAAGATTTGAAAAAGATGTGGGTGAGGTTTTTCAAAAAAAATGAAGAGAGAGAGAAATTGGTTAGGAAGTTTTGAAAAAGATATGTCTTAAAATTAAAGATACTTGTAAGAAAATAAAATAAAGAAAAGATATGAAAAAAATTTGATTTTAAGATTTGAGATTAGAAAAGATAAGATAAGCTAGGTAAGAGAAGATAAGGAATTTAAATTAAAAAGTTTTGAAATTTTAAATTTTAAATTTGAAAATCGAATTTTGAAATTTGAAATTTGAAATTTTGAAAATTGAAATTTAAAATTTTGAAAATTGAATTTTGAAAATTTGAAATTTGAAAGTTGAAATTTGAAAATTGAATTTTGAATTTTCGAAAAAGTCAACAATATAAGATAAGGATTTGAAAAAGATTTAAATTTTGAAAAGATTTAATTTTTAAATTTGAGATTTTGAATTTTAAATTTTGAAATTTGAATTTTGAAATTTTGAGAATTGAAGTTTGAAATTTGAAATAAGATAAGATAAAATTTTGAAAAAGATATGATTTTTTGAAAAAAAAAATTGAATTTTGAAATTTTTAAAATTAAGATAAGATAAAATAGAAATTTTAAAATAAAAATCTGAATTTTTTTTTGAAAAAATTTCGAAATTTGCTCAAAAATAGTTAGAGAAGATATTTTTTTATTTTTGAATTTTATGATGAAAAAGAAAAACACACAAAAGACACACAACTTAAAATTTTTAGATCTAATGCTCCTTATTCTCGAAAATTTTGGAGGAAAAACACCAAGGAATACCGAACTTAAAAATTTTAAGATCAAGACACAAGGAAAACTCAAGAACACCTTGAAGACTGACAAGAACAACAAGAACATGAAGAAAGAACACCAAACTTAAAATTTTTAGAAAACTTACATAAAATTTTCGAAAACAAAAGAAAAGCTAACAAGAAAACACCAAACTTAAAGTTTGGCACAAGATTTAATTAAAGAAAAATTATTTAGAAAAAATTTTAAAAAGAAGATAGCCAATTAGCAAGAACATAAGCACAACGCTCTAGCCAATTGAGCTATAAATTTAATGTATTTTAATATTGTATAAAAAAATAAAATTTTCCTTGGAAACTGATATTTTGAAAAAGCACAAGAAAAACAAGAAAAGACACAGAATAAGAGAAACTAAAGATCAAACAAGGAAAATAAACAAGAACAACTTGAAGATCAAGAAAGAACAATGAACACTAATTCAAAAATTTTAAAGGAAAATAAAGACATTCAATTGACACCAAACTTAAAATATAAAACTAAACTCAAACAGAGAAATTCAATTAATAGTAAAAAAAATTTCGAAAAATTATTTTTGAAAAAGAAAATAAGGATTCTAAAATTTTAACAAGAACAATAATAAAAGACTCAAAGACAAATCACAGATTCATAAAGAAAAATAAAAATCTTTTGAAAGATTTTTTAAAAGAAAGTAAAAGACTCTGACCCAAAAGACAAAATCTTCCTAATCTAAGCAACAGGATGAACCGTCAGATGTTCAAACTCGAACAATCCCCGGCAACGGCGCCAAAAACTTGGTGCACGAATTGTGAATCACACTTTTCACAACTCGTACCACTAACCAGCAAGTGCACTGGGTCGTCCAAGTAATACCTTACGTGAGTAAGGGTCGAATCCCACGGAGATTGTTGGTTTAAAGCAATCTATGGTTATCTTGTAAATCTTAGTCACGAAATCAATTATAATTATCAGTATGAATTGCGAAGAATAAAAGAGCATGAATTAAATACTTGTTCTGCAGTAATGGAGAATATGTTGGAGTTTTGGAGATGCTTTGTCTTCTGAATCTCTGCTTTCTCCCTGTCTTCTTCTTCACGCACGCAAGGTTCCTCCTATGGCAAGCTGTGTGTTGGTGGATCACCGTTGTCAATGGCTACCATCCGTCCTCTCAGTGAAAAAGGTCCAGGTGCGCTGTCACCGCACGGCTAATCATCTGTCGGTTCCCACTCATGCTGGAATAGGATCCATTGATCCTTTTGCGTCTGTCACTACGCCCAACCCTTGTGAGTTTGAAGCTCGTCACAGTCATTCAATCCCTGAATCCTACTCTGAATACCACAGACAAGGTTTAGACTTTCCGGATTCTCAGGAATGCTGCCAATGGATTCTAGCTTATACCACGAAGATTCTGATTAAGGAATCCAAGAGATGTTCATTCAATCGAAGGTAGAATGGAGGTGGTTGTCAGGCACGCGTTCATAGGTTGAGGATGATGATGAGTGTCACGGATCATCACATCCATCATATTGAAGTGCGAATAAACATCTTAGATAGAAACAAGCGTGTTTGAATAGAAAACAGAAATAGTTGCATTAATTCATCGAAACACAGCAGAGCTCCTCACCCCCAACAATGGAGTTTAAAGACTCATGCCGTCAAAGAGAACAAAGTTTAGATCTAAAATGTCATGAGGTACAAAATAAATCTCTAAAAGTTGTTTAAATACTAAACTAGTAACCTAGGTTTACAGAAAATGAGTAAACTAAGATAGATAGTGCAGAAATCCACTTTTGGAGCCTACTTGGTGTGTGCTGGGGCTGAGACTTAAGCTTCTCACGTGCCTGGGCTGTTTCTGGAGTTGAACGCCATGTTGTAACCTATTTCTGGCGTTGAACTCCAACTTGTAACCTGTTTCTGGCGCTGAACGCCAGACTGCAACATGGAACTGGCGTTGAACGCCAGTTTACGTCATCTATCCTTATTCAAAGTATGGACTATTATATATTTCTGGAAAGCCCTGGATGTCTACTTTCCAATGCAATTGAGAACGCACCATTTGGAGTTCTGTAGCTTCAGAAAATCCATTCCGAGTCCAGGGTGGTCAGAATCCAACAGTATCAGCAGTCCTTTTTCAGCCTGAATCAGATTTTTGCTCAGCTCCCTCAATTTCAGCCATAAAATACCTGAAATTACAGAAAAACATACAAACTGATAGTAAAGTCCAGAAATGTGATTTTTAATTAAAAACTAATAAATATAATGAAAACTAATTAAATCATACTAAAAACATACTAAAAACAATGCCAAAAAGCGTATAAATTATCCGCTCATCAAGGACATGGATGAAGAAGAAGAAGCTCAATCACAAGAAGAACCACTAAAGGGCACAGACACTGTAGAAAACGCCATTCCTATTCCATTTCCACAACTTGCAAGCAAGCCCAGGAAGCAGTTGGAACCTGATCCCAAAATGGTAGAAATATTCAAAAAGGTTGAGGTAAATGTTCCCCTTTTTGATGTCATTCAACAGGTACCTAAATACGCAAAGTTTCTAAAAAATTTATGCATACATAAAGACAAAATTAATGAATTAGAAACTATTCCTTTAGGTAGTTCCATATCTGCTTTAATGGGAGGTTTACCTGAAAAGTGCAGTGACCCAGGTCCATGTATGGTTAATTGTACTATTGGTGGTGTGATATTTTCTGACTGCATGTGTAATTTAGGAGCATGTGTTAGTATAATGCCTTTGTCTATATATGATATTTTGAGGCTCCCTCCCTTAAAAAGGTCGGCAGCTCGTTTTGTGTTAGCAGATAAAAGCATTATTACAGTGGCTGGAGTTGCTGAAGATGTATTAGTGGGTATTAAGGGGCTCACATTCCCCATTGATTTTTATATCCTGGAGATGCCCCAAAATGACTCAGAGAGGCCATCATCAATCCTACTCGGAAGACCATTCCTGAAGACATCAAAGTTCAAATTGGATGCTTTTTCAGGAACATACTCTTTTGAAATAGACGGGCGAGTAGTAAGCTTCAATCTGAATGGAGTTATGAAGCACCCTCTAGAAGATCATTCTATCCTCTAGTGTGACATCATAGATGAAATCGTGGCTGAAGTTCATCAGGAGGAGTTAGAAGAGAAGTACATAGGACAAGGTCCGAGTGTGGGGACACTTTCTGAGGACAATAAAAGTACTTTACCATTGCCACCAGCTCCAGACAATCCAGAGTCTGACCATGAACAGCAATTAGAATTAAAACCCCTCCCTCCACACCTCAAATATGCTTACCTTGAGGACAAGCAGAAGTTTCCAGTTATCATTGCACGGGAACTCACTTCTCAACAAGAAGAGCAGTTACTTAGTGTGCTGCGGAAGCACAAGAAGGCAATTGGGTGGAGTTTGGCAGACATAGTAGGCATCAACCCTCAAGTTTATGAGCACAGAATATTTTTAGAAGAGGGAGCAAGACTCGTTTGTCAACCCCAGAGAAGACTGAACCCCACTATCTTAGAGGTTGTCAAGAAGGAAGTGACCAGACTACTGGAGGCAGATAACATCTATCCCATCTCAAACAGTGAATGGGTAAGCCCAGTACAAGTGGTGCCCAAGAAGTCTGGAGTCACTACAGTAAAGAATGAGCATGGAGAGCTCATAACAACCAGAGTACAGAATGCCTGGAGAGTCTGCATTGATTACAAGCATCTCAACCAAGCCACTCGTAAGGATCACTACCCTCTTCTATTCATTGATCAAATGCTGGATCGCCTGTCAGGTAAATCACATTATTGCTTTTTAGATGGTTACACAAGCTATTTCCAAATTCATATAGCTCCTGAAGATCAGGAAAATACTACTTTTACATGTCCTTTTAGGACTTATGCTTAAAAGAGAATGCCCTTTGGCTTGTGCAATGCACCAGCTACTTTCCAAAGGTGCATGATGAGTCTTTTCTCTGATCTTATTGAGGACTGTATGGAGGTTTTTATGGATGATTTTAGCGTTTATGGTGATTTCTTTAGCCTTTGCTTGGATAGTTTATCTAGAGTATTAGATAGATGTGACCGTACAAACCTTGTATTAAATTTTGAAAAATGTCACTTTATGGTTAAACAAGGTATTGTACTCGGACATGTTGTGTCTAATACTAGCATTTCTGTAGATCCAACAAAGGTGGATGTTATTTCTAGTTTACCTTACCCCTTCTCTGTGAGGGAAGTCTGTTCGTTCCTTGGCCATGCAAGTTTTTACCGGAGATTCATTAAGGACTTCAGTAAGGTAGCACTTCCCTTATCCAGATTACTACAGAAAGACATTGAATTCGAGTTCAGTGAGGATTGCAAACAAGCATTTGATAAACTGAAGACTGCCCTGACTCAAGCTCCAATTGTGAGAGGACCAGACTGGAGCCAGCCATTTGAAATTATGTGCGATGCTTCCAACTATGCAGTAGGAGCAGTGTTGGCTCAGCGTGAAGGTAAGGATCCTTTTGTCATTGCTTATGCGTCTAAAACTTTAGACACTGCTTAATCTAACTACACTACTATTGAGAAAGAGCTTCTTGCTATTATTTTCGCTCTGGATAAATTCCGAGCCTATTTACTTGGTACTAAAGTAGTAGTGTATTCAGACCACGCAGCTCTAAAGTATTTATTAGCTAAAAAGGAATCCAAACCAAGGCTTATACGTTGGATACTGCTACTACAAGAATTTGATTTAGAAATAAAGGATAGGAGTGGTAACCAGAATCTAGTGGTAGACCACTTGAGTCGCCTTGAGCACATTAAAGATGACCCCACTCCTATAGCTGATAATTTCCCATTTGATAACCTGCAAGCAGTATCTGAGGTAGTTCCTTGGTATGCACCTGTAGCTAATTATCTAGTTAGCCGAACTTTTCCTCCATACTTCACTAAGCATCAAAGAGACAAGCTGAAAAGCGAGTCTAAATATTATATATGGGATGACCCATATTTATGGAGATGTGGCGCTAACCAGGAAATTAGACGGTGTGTGCCTCAATCAGAATTCCAGTCCATTTTAGAGGCCTGTCACTCATCTGAGAGTGGAGGACATTTTGGCCCTCAAAGAACAGCTCAAAAAATCTTAGACTGTGGATTCTGGTGGCCTACTCTTTTTAAAGACACTGCTGAATTCTGTAAATCTTGTTTCTCATGCCAAAAATTTGGTAACATATCCAAGAAGGATGAGATGCCTCAACAAATTATGCTTTTCTGTGAAATTTTTGATGTTTGGAGCATTGACTTCATGGGTCTATTTCCAAATTCTAATGATTATTTTTATATATTGTTAGCTGTAGATTACGTTTTTAAATGGGTGGAAGCAATTTCTACCCGCACTGATGATGCTAACACTATTGTTTCCTTTGTTAGAAACCACATTATTTGTCGCTTTGGATCACCACGAGCAATCGTGAGCAATCAAGGCACCCATTTTTGTAACAGGAGACTAACAGGATTACTGAAGAAGCATGGGATAATTCATAAAGTAGCAACAGCCTACCATCCTCAGACTAATGGGCAAGCTGAGGTGTCAAACAGAGAGATAAAGTGTATATTGCAGAAGATAGTCAAACCACATAGAAGAGACTGGAGCACCAGGCTACAAGATGCACTTTGGGCATACAGAACAGCATACAAGACACCCATTGGGATGAGTCCCTTCCGCTTAGTTTATGGAAAAGCCTGTCATCTCCCAGTTGAAGTTGAGCACAAAGCCTTTTGGGCAGTAAAGGAGTGCAACATGGGATTTGAGAAAGCCGGAGCTGAAAGGAAGTTACAACTGCAAGAATTAGAAAGCCTCCGCCTGGAAGCTTATGAGAACTCAAGGCTGTACAAGGAAAAGATGAAGGCTGTACATGATCAGCACATCAAGAGAAAAGAGTTCCAACCTGGGGATTTAGTCCTCCTTTACAACTCTAGACTGAGGCTCATGCCAGGCAAGTTGAGATCAAGGTGGGAAGGTCCATATAGAGTCGAGAAGGCTGAGCCATACGGAGTTTTTCACCTAAGTCACCCTTCAAGCTCTGAACTCATCAAAGTTAATGGACATCGTTTGAAGCTCTATCATGGTGAGAAGGTGATGAAAAACAAGGAGTTAGATATCTTCCTCTTGGAGGATCCACTCACAGCAGAAGACTGAGCTAATAGAGCGTCCAACTTAAGGACGTTAAAGCAAAGTGCTAGGTGGGAGACAACCTACCATGGTATGATCGTTCCTTTCTCTATTCTTAGTTTTATTTTTCAATAACTCTTCTCTATATTGGCACTTTCAGCTTGCATCTGCATTTGCATATTTAATTATATAAAAAAAAGAGAGGGAGAGCACGTGATGCGACAGCGTCGCCGACGCGTCCGCATCGCAGGTGGTTCAGAAAGAATAAATAAACAAACAGAGAGTCACGCGAGAGTGTGGCTGGAGGCATGCCTTTGGCACAAATCACCCCATGCGTCCGGGTCACCCACGCAGACACGTGACCTGAAATTCGACGTAAGAAAGGTTGCACGACCGAAAGTTGTGCTGGAATGGTGCTGGATTGGTGCTGAACGCAAAAGCCTTACCACGCGGACGCATGGCTCACGCGTCCGCATCACATCCCTCTCATGACCACTCACGCGATCGCGTAGACCACGCGACCGCGTCACCCTAATATTTGGCAATAATGCATTTTGAACAGAGAGTTGTGCGAGCGCGAGGCTGCCCTAGCGCAGTAGCACAAAATGCGTCATGCGTCCGCGTGATCGACGTGACCGCGTCGATTATTTTAAGCGCAAGTCACGCGAACGCGTCCCCCACGCGTCTGCGTCGCTTGCGCCACATAGCTTAACCTATTATGCCAACATACCTTATCTTTCTCTTCCCCAAATCCTACTTTTTCTTTTTCCTCCTTATTTCTTCCTTCTTCCTTCTTTCTCACTTTCTACTTTCTCTCTCTCACCACCATTATCAAGGTTTTTTTTTCTTTTCTTCTCCCCTCTTTACTTTTCTATTATCCTTCTTAATTTATGTTTTCTTCTCCCTTTCTTTTTCTTTTTACTTGCATTTTCCATGTTTTTCTTTTTTCTTTCTTTTTCTTTTAATTGGTGTTATATATTTAGTAGGGTCATTATTATTCCTTATGGTTTGCTTGTGGATTGTTAAGAACTTGTTTGGCAATTATATGTTATTTTTAAAAAGGGTTGCTTTCATGTTCCATTTATTATTTTTCATAGCTTACTTACCATGCATGCTATGTGTTTGTGAAAACGCCCGTATGGCATTGTGCACTGTTTTTGGATCTCTTTTATTCTACTACTCTAAATGCCTGCTTTTCACAAAATCTTTTTTATTGTTTTATTAATTTAATATATTTGTTATTACAAACAGGTTGTTAGTTTGAATTCTGTGGTAATCTAACTTGGACATTGAATGTTTGCTCTATGCTACTCATGCTTTTGCCTGCATGCCAATAAACACCTTGCATTCACTTGTCATCATATGCACTAGCTATTTTCCGTTGATAACTTTTCACATGTAGTCATGACCATGTGTTAACATCATTTACCTTTTAATGTGCATTCATTACCACCTTTTCCGTTCTCCTCCTTGCTCTATCCCTTGACATTTTGACATACTTTCTCTTTTCTCCCTTTCAGGATGGCCACCAAGAAAGGCAAGGAGAAAGCTACTCCCAAACCACCAGCAAGAAGAGGAATAAAGAGAGCATTAATGGCTAAGCCATCTTCAACTGCAGTCAAACCCTCAACGAAAAGAATTAAGAGGATTATAAAGGTTGATGATAAAGAGAAAGCCTTCCCAACAAAGGACACTGCGCGATTTACCAATCGCTACTGTGAGCAGATGTTTCCCATCTTGGCAGAAAGGAGTTACAACAACGAACACCTTCTTATCCTCCCAAACCATATTGCTAAAATTGTTGAGCCACAAATTGCACGAAGACAATGGGATTTCCTCCAGAGACAGCCACGGTAGGTTAATCTTTCTTGGGTAGTCGAGTTCTACTCCAACTTCCACCTGCCGACCCTGCAGTCTGTCTATGTCCGACAAAAACAAGTCCCCATTACAGAAGAGGCCATTCAACGAGCTCTGGATCTCCCCCCTACTGCAGAAGGACTAGACGCATTTCAAGAAGCCGCACTCAAGCGCCAAATGTACCAATTTGACTGGGACGCTGTTCTCAGAGTTATCGCTCTACCTGGCAGCAGATGGATCTATGGATACCATCGTTTCCGTCCTAAGGGAATATTGGCTTCTGCACTTACCTCGGAGGCTCGCGTATGGGCACAGATTATGTCCCATTACGTATTTTCGAGCACCCACGAGTCCTCCTTCACTGCAGACATGGCCGTTCTACTATGGTGCATCCTTACAGACCAGCCTCTCAACCTACCAAGACACATCCGGAATGCCATGGGACACGTACAAATTACAGGAAACTTACATTTTTCCGCCTTGGTCTTAGATCTTGTCTCAGCAGCCGGAGTCTCCTACAGAGCTGGGGACACCAAGGCCATGCTTCTACGGGATGATCAGTATGTCCCTAACGGGAAATACATCAGACCTCCAGCAGCCACTACAAGCCAGCCTCCTAAACCGGCTGACGAGCTTCCTCCTTCAACACCACAAGCACCTACAACCAATCAACTGCTCCATCAGATACTTGAAAGGTTGGATCGGCTGGAACACAAAGCAAAGCTAAGAGAGCATCGTAACAAGTGCCGATTCACATACCTCAAGGAGCTACTTAAAGGAAAATACAGAGACTCAGACACCCCGGACTCCACTTTCTTTACCAGCACAGGGAGCCATGATGGTCCCGACTGTGGAGATACTGCTACCAGTCCACCCCTGTTCCTGACAGATGGCACCGAGGACGGTGCAAAGCCTTAAGTGTGGGGAGGTCGGTGGTGCACGAAATTGTGATCTCCAGGCTCGAACAAATCCTGGTAATGGCTCCAAAGCTTGGTGCTCTGATCTTAATTCATAATTGTCACAACTTCGATACAACTAACCAGCAAGTGCACTGGGTCGTCCAAGTAATACCTTACGTGAGTAAGGGTCGAATCCCACGGAGATTGTTGGTATGAAGCAAGCTATGGTCACCTTGTAAATCTCAGTCAGGCAGATATAAAGTGATAATGGTGTTTTCGAATTTAATATAATAAGATAGGGATAGAAATACTTATGTAAATCATTGGTAGGAATTTCAGATAAGCGTATAGAGATGCGTTTGTTCCTCTGAATCTCTGCTTTCCTGCTATCTTCATCCAATCTGTCTTACTCCTTTCCATGGCTGGCTTTATGCAAGGGCATCACCGTTGTCAGTGGCTACATCCCCTCCTCTCAGTGAATAATATGCTCACGCACCCTGTCACGGCACGGCTATTCATCTGTCGGTTCTCGATCATGCTGGAATAGGATTCACCCTCCTTTTGCGTCTGTCACTAACGCCCAGCACTCGCGAGTTTGAAGCTCGTCACAGTCATTCAATCATTGAATCCTACTCAGAATACCACAGACAAGGTTTAGACCTTCCGGATTCTCTTGAATGCCGCCATCATTCTAGCTTACGCCACGAAGATTCTGGTTAGGAGATCTAAGAGATACTCATTCTAGCTTAATTCATGTAGAACAGAAGTGTTTGTCAGGCACGCGTTCATAGGGGAGAAGGATGATGAGCGTCACACATAATCATCACCTTCATCACGTTCTTGGGTGCGAATGGATATCTTAGAAGCGAAATAAGAAGAATTGAATAGAAAATAGTAGTACTTTGCATTAATATTTGAGGAACAGCAGAGCTCCACACCTTAATCTATGGAGTGTAGAAACTCTACCGTTGAAAATACATAAGTGAAGGTCCAGGCATGGCCGAGATGGCCAGCCCCCAAAACGTGATCAAAGGATCATAAGGTAATCCAAAGATGCCTAATACAATAGTAAGAGGTCCTATTTATAATAAACTAGCTACTAGGGTTTACATGAGTAAGTAATTGATGCATAAATCCACTTCCTGGGCCCACTTGGTGTGTGTTTGGGCTGAGCCTAAGTTTTGCACGTGCAGAGGCCATTTGTGGAGTTGAACGCCAGTTTCTGTGCCAGTTTGGGCGTTCAACTCTGGTTTTGGATCCTTTTCTGGCGCTGGACGCCAGATTTGGGCAGAAGGCTGGCGTTGAACGCCAGTTTACGTCATTAATTCTTGGCCAAAGTATGGACTATTATATATTTCTGGAAAGCCCTAGATGTCTACTTTCCAACGCAATTGGAAGCGCGCCATTTCGAGTTCTGTAGCTCCCGAAAATCCACTTTGAGTGCAGGGAGGTCAGAATCCAACAGCATCAGCAGTCCTTTTTCAACCTCTGAATCTGATTTCTGCTCAAGTCCCTCAATTTCAGCCAGAAAATACCTGAAATCACAGAAAAACACACAAACTCATAGTAAAGTCCAGAAATGTGAATTTAACATAAAAACTAAGGAAAACATCCCTAAAAGTAACTAGATCCTACTAAAAATATACTAAAAACAATGCCAAAAAGCGTATAAATTATCCGCTCATCACAACACCAAACTTAAATTGTTGCTTGTCCCCAAGCAACTGAAAATCAAATAGGATAAAAAGAAGAGAATATACTATAAATTCCAAACTATCAATGAAACATAGCTTCAATCAAATGAGCGGGACTTATAGCTTTTTGCCTCTTGAATAGTTTTGGCATCTCACTTTATCCATTGAGGTTCAGAATGATTGGCATCTATAGGAACTCAGAGTTCAGATAGTGTTATTGACTCTCCTAGTTCAGTATGATGATTCTTGAACACAGCTTCTTTATGAGTCTTGGCCGTGGCCCTAAGCACTTTGTTTTCCAGTATTACCACCGGATACATAAATGCCACAGACACACAATTGGGTGAACCTTTTCAGATTGTGACTCAGCTTTGCTAAAGTCCCCAATTGGAGGTGTCCAGGGTTCTTAAGCACACTCTTCTTTTGCTTTGGACCTTGACTTTAACCGCTCAGTCTCAAGTTTTCACTTGACAACTACACGCCACAAGCACATGGTTAGGGACAGCTTGGTTTAGCCGCTTAGACCAGGATTTTATTCCTTTAGGCCCTCCTATCCACTGATGCTCAAAGCCTTGGGATCCTTTTTTATTTGCCCTTGCCTTTTGGTTTTAAGGGTTATTGGCTTTTTCTGCTTGCTTTTTCTTTTTCTTTCTATTTTTTTTCTATTTTTTTTTTCGCCCTTTTTTTTTTCTGCAAGCTTTGTTCTTTGCTGCTTTTTCTTGCTTCAAGAATCATTTTTATGATTTTTCAGATTATCGAATAACATGTCTCCTGGTCATCATTCTTTCAAGAGCCAACATATTTAACATTCTTAAACAACAACTTCAAAAGGCATATGCACTGTTCAGGCATACATTCAGAAAACAAGAAGCATTGTCACCACATCAATATAATTAAACTAAGTTCAAGGATAAATTCGAAACTCATGTACTTCTTGTTCTTTTGAATTAAAACATTTTTCTTTTAAGAGAGGTGATGGATTCATAGGACATTCATATCTTTAAGACAAAGTTACTAACTACTAATGATCATGTAATGAAGACACAAACATAGATAAGCACATAACATAGAAAACAAAAAAAACAGAGAAAACAAGAACAAGGAATGAATCCACCTTAGTGATGGTGGCGTTTCCTTCTTGAGGAACCAATGATGTCCTTGAGCTCTTCTATGTCTCTTCCTTGTCTTTGTTGCTCCTCCCTCATTGCCTTTTGATCTTCTCTTATTTCATGCAGCATGATGGAGTGCTCTTGATGTTCCACCCTTAGTTGTCCCATATTGGAACTCAATTCTTCTAGGGAGGTGTTGATGTGCTCCCAATAGTTTTGTGGAGGAAAGTGCATTTGAGGCATCTCAGGGATCTCATGGAAGTGAGCTTCTTGCGCCTCTTGAGCTCTATGACTGGGCTCTCTTGCTTGCTCCATCTTTTTCTTAGTGATGGGCTTGTCCTCTTTAATGAGGATATCTCCCTCTATGTCAATCCCAGCTGAATTGCATAGGTGGCAAATGAGGTGAGGAAAGGCTAACCTTGCCATAGTGGAGGACTTGTCAGCCACCTTGTAGAGTTCTTGAGGTATAATCTCATGAACTTCCACCTCTTCTCCAATCATGATGCTATGGATCATGATGGCCCGGTCTATAGTAACTTCAGACCGGTTGCTAGTGGGAATGATTGAGCATTGAATAAACTCCAACCATCCTCTAGCTATAGGCTTGAGGTCCAATCTTCTTAGTTGAACCGGCTTGCCTTTGGAGTCAATCTTCCATTGAGCTCCTTCTACACATATGTCCATAAGGACTTGGTCCAACCTTTGATCAAAGTTGACTCTCCTTGTGTAGGGGCGTGCGTTCTCTTCCATGTATGGCAAGTTGAACGCCAACTTCACATTCTCCGGACTAAAATCTAAGTATTTCCCCCGAACCATTGTAACATAGTTCTTTGGATCCAGGTTCTTACTTTGATCGTGGTTCTTGGTGATCCATGCATTGGCATAGAACTCTTGAACAATTAGGATGCCGACTTGTTGGATGGGATTTGTTAGAACTTCCCAACCTCTTCTTTGAATTTCATGTCGGATCTCCGGATACTCATTTCTTTTGAGTTTAAAAGGGACCTCAGGGATCACCTTTTTCTTGGCCACAACATCATAGAAGTGGTCTTGATGGGCTTTGGAGATGAACCTTTCCATCTCCCATGACTCGGATGTGGAAGCTTTTGTCTTCCCTTTCCCTCTTCTAGAGGATTCTCCGGTCTTAGATGCCATCAATGGTAATGGAAAAACAAAAAAGCTATGCTTTTACCACACCAAACTTAGAATATTGCTCGCCCTCGAGCAATAAACAAAAGAATAGAAGAAGAAGAAGAAGAAATATGGAGAGGGAGAGGGAGATGTGGTTTCGGCCAAGAAGGGTATAGAGGGGTTGTGTTGTGTGAATTTGATGAAGAATGGAGGTCTTTATATAGGGAAGGGAGGTGGGGTATTGTTTCGGCCATATGGGTGGGTTTGGGTGGGAAATTGGTTTTGAATTTTGAAGGTAGGTGGAGTTTATGAGGTAGGTTTATGGGGAAGAGTGGATGGATGTGAGTGGTGAAGAGGTGATGGGGAAGAGAGATTGAGGTGATTGGTGAAGGGTTTTTGGGGAAGAGTGTTTGTGGGGTTGTGTGAAAGAGAGTGGTGAGAAGAAGTGAGTGGAGGTAGGTGGGGATCCTGTGGGGTCCACAGATCCTGAGTGGATCCTGTGGGGTCCACAGATCCTGAGGTGTTCAAGGATTTACATCCCTGCACCCATTAGGCATGTAAAAATGCCTTTGTACCCAACTCTGGGCGTTCAGCGCCAGGTTGGTGGCCATTTTGGGCGTTCAACGCCCATTTGTGTGCCATTTCTGGCGTTGAACGCCAGAACCATGCCTGTTCTGGCGTTCAGCGCCCAGAAGCTGCCCATTTTGGGCGTTCAGCGCCAGAACCATGCTCTGTTCTGGCGCTGAACGCCAGACAGATGCTCCTCCAGGGTGTGATTTTTTTTCTGCTGTTTTTGATTCCGTTTCCAATTTTTATATTTATTTTGTGACTCCACATGATCATGAACCTAAGAAAACATGAAAAACAATAAAAATAAGAATTAGATAAACATTGGGTTGCCTCCCAACAAGCGCTTCTTTAATGTCAATAGCTTGACAGTGGGCTCTCATGGAGCCTCACAGATGTGCAGAGCTTTGTTGAGACTCTCCAACACCAAACTTAGAGTTTGGATATGGGAGTTCAACACCAAACTTAGAGTTTGGTTGTGGCCTCCCAACACCAAACTTAGAGTTTGACTGTGGGGGCTCTGGTTGACTCTGCTTTGAGAGAAGCTTTTCAAGCTTCCTCTCCATGGTTGCAGAGGGAGATCCTTGAGTTTTGAATACAAGGGAGTTCTCATTCCATTGAAGGACTATTTCACCTCTGTCAACATCAATCACAGCTTTTGCTGTGGCCAGGAAAGGTCTTCCTAGGATGATGGATTCATCCTCTTCCTTTCCAGTATCCAGGACTATGAAATCAGCAGGGATGTAAAGGCCCTCAACCTTTACTAAAACGTCCTCTACTTGTCCATATGCCTGTTTTCTTGAGCTGTCTGCCATCTCTAATGAGATTTTAGCAGCTTGCACCCGATAGATTCCTAGTTTCTCTATTACAGAGAGGGGCATGAGGTTTATCCCTGAACCAAGATCACACAGAGCCTTAAAGATCATGGTGCCTATGGTACAAGTAATTATGAACTTTTCAGGATCCTGTCTCTTCTGAGGCAATGTCAGTTGATCCAGATCACTTAGTTCATTGATGAACAAGGGAGGTTCAACTTCCCAAGTATCAATGCCAAATAATTTGGCATTCAGCTTCATGATTGCACCAAGAAACTTGGCAGTTTGCTCTTCAGTGACATCCTCATTCTCTTCAGAAGAGGAATACTCATCAGAGCTCATGAAGGGCATAAGGAGGTTCAATGGAATCTCTATGGTCTCTAGCTGAGCCTCAGAGTCCTTTGATTCCCCAGAGGGAAGCTCCTTATTGATCACTGGACGTCCCTGGAGGTCTTCCTCCTTGGGATTCACGTCCTCTCCTCTCCTCTCAGGTTCAGCCATGGCGCTTATGTCAATGGCCTTGCACTCTCCTTTTGGGTTCTCTTCTGTATTGCTTGGGAGAGTACTAGGAGGGATTTCAGTGATCCTTTTACTCAGCTGGCCCACTTGTGCTTCCAGATTTCTAATGGAAGACCTTGTTTCATTCATGAAACTTACAGTGGCCTTAGATAGATCAGAGACTAGATTTGCTAAATTAGAAGCATTTTGTTCAGAGTTCTCTGTCTGTTGCTGAGTTGATGATGGAAAAGGTTTGCTATTGCTAAACCTGTTTCTTCCACCATTGTTAAAGCCTTGTTGAGGCTTCTGATCCTTCCATGAGAAATTTGGATGATTTCTCCATGTTGAGTTATAGGTGTTTCCATAAGGTTCACCTAAGTAATTTACCTCTGCTATTGCAGGGTTCTCAGGATCATAGGCTTCTTCTTCAGGAGAAGCCTCTTGAGTACTATTGGATGCAGCTTGCATTCCATGCAGACTCTGAGAAATCATATTGACTTGCTGAGTCAATATTTTATTCTGAGCCAATATGGCATTCAGAGTATCAACTTCAAGAACTCCCTTCTTCATAGGCGTCCCATTGTTCACAGGATTCCTTTCAGAAGTGTACATGAACTGGTTATTAGCAACCATGTCAATGAGTTCTTGAGCTTCTGTAGGCGTTTTCTTTAGGTGAATGGATCCACCTGCAGAAGTATCCAATGACATCTTAGATAATTCAGACAGACCATCATAGAATATATCCAGGATGGTCCATTCTGAAAGCATGTCAGAAGGACACTTTTTGGTCAGCTGTTTGTATCTTTCCCAAGCTTCATAGAGAGATTCACCTTCTTTCTGCCTGAAGGTTTGAACATCAGCTCTAAGCTTGCTCAGCTTTTGAGGAGGAAAGTACTTGGCTAAGAAAGCCGTGACCAGCTTATCCCAAGAGTTCAGGCTGTCTTTAGGTTGAGAATCCAACCATAATCTAGCTCTGTCTCTTACAGCAAAAGGGAAAAGCATGAGCCTGTAGACTTCAGGATCTATTCCATTAGTCTTAACAGTATCACATATCTGCAAGAATTCAGTTAAGAACTGAAAAGGATCTTCAGATGGAAGTCCATGAAACTTGCCGTTCTGCTGCATCAGAGAAACTAATTGAGGTTTAAGCTCAAAGTTGTTTGCTCCAATGGCAGGAATGGAGATGCTTCTTCCATGTAAATTGGAATTAGGTGCAGTAAAGTCACCAAGTATTCTCCTTGCATTATTGTTGGGTTCGGCTGCCATCTCCTTTACTTGTTCAAAATTTTCAATCAAGTTGTCTCTGGATTGTTGTAATTTAGCTTCTCTTAATTTTCTCTTCAGAGTCCTTTCAGGTTCTGGATCAGCTTCAACAAGAATGCCTTTTTCTCTGTCCCTGCTCATAAGAAAGAGAAGAGAAAAAGAAAAGAAGAGGAATCCTCTATGTCACAGTAAAGAGGATCCTTATTGTTAGTAGAAGAAAAGAAGAAGAAATTCGAACACAAATAGAAGAGGGGGTTCGAATTTGGTGATGATGTGAGGAAGAGATGTTAGTTAATGAATGAATAAATAGAATAGGATGAGAGAGAATGAGGGAATTTTCGAAAATTATTTTTGAAAAGGAGTTAGTGATTTTTGAAAATTGTTTTTTTTTTTAAATTGTTAGTATTTTTCGAAAATTAAGATTTAAAATTTAAATTAATTAATAAATTAAAAAGAAATTTTGAAAAAGGGGGAAGATATTTTCGAAAAATGAGAGAGAGAGAGAGTTAGTTAGGTGGTTTTGAAAAAGTTAAGAAACAAACAAAAAGTTAGTTAGTTAGTTGGAACAAATTTTGAAAAGATAAGAAGTTAGGAAGTTAGAAAAGATATTTTGAAAAGATATTTTTGAAAAAGATAAGATAAGAAGATATTTTTGAAAAGATATGATTGAAGTTAGTTTTGAAAAATATTTGATTTTTAAAATCACAATTAATGACTTGATTCATAAGAAATCACAAGATATGATTCTAGAACTTAAAGTTTGAATCTTTCTTAACAAGCAAGTAACAAACTTCAAATTTTTGAATCAAAACATTAATTGATTATGTTATTTTCGAAAATTTGATATAAAAATAAGAAAAAGATTTTTGAAAAATATTTTTGGAATTTTCGAAAATAACTAAGAATTTTGAAAAAGATTTGATTTTTGAAAAAGATTTGATTTTTGAAAAAGATAAGATTTTCAAATTGAAAATTTGATTTGACTCATGAGAAATAATTTGATTTTAAAAATTTTTGAAAAAGTCAATCCAAATTTTCGAATTTGATGAGAGAAAAAGGGAAAGATATTTTTTTTATTTTTGAAATTTTTATGAAAAACATGAAAATTATGCAATGCATGAAATTTTTAGATCAAAACAATGAATGCATGCAAGAATGCTATGAATGTCAAGATGAACACCAAGAACACTTTGAATGTCATGATGAACATCAAGAACATATTTTTGAAAAATTTTTAATGCAAAGAAAACATGCAAGACACCAAACTTAGAATTCTTTAATGCTTAGACACTAAGAATTCAAGAATGCATATGATAAACATGAAAAGACACAAAACAAAAAATCATCAAGATCAAACAAGAAGACTTACTAAGAACAACTTGAAGATCATGAAGAACACTATGAATGCATGATATTTTCGAAAAAAATGCAAGATGCATATGCAAGTGACACCAAACTTATAATGTGACTCAAGACTCAAACAAGAAACAGAAAATATTTTTGATTTTTATGATTTTCTAATTTTTTTGGATTTTTATTTTATATTTTTCGAAAATTAAAAGGAAAAATAAGGATTCCAAAATTTTTAATATGAATTCCAGGAATCTTGCCATGTTAGTCTAAAGCATCAGTCCAGGAATTAGACATGGCTCACTAGCCAGCCAAGCTTTCAATGAAAGCTCCAGTCCAAAACACTAGACATGGCCAATGGCCAGCCAAGCTTCAGCAGGTGATCATGGATCAGCAGCGGGTGGATGAGCAACAACTAATTTACTCTTGATAACAAATTGCAAGCCTCAGTCCAAATAAATTTAGACATGGCTTTACAGCCAGCCAGGCTTTACATGCTTCATGAAACACTAGAATTCATTCTTAAAAATTTTGAATAAATTTTTGAAAACATTTTTATCTTTTTCGAAAACAAGAGAAATTTTTTTTTGAAAATATTTTTGAAAGATTTTTGAAAAGAGAACGAAAAGAAAGTTACCCAATCTGAGCAACAAGATGAACCGTCAGTTGTCCAAACTCAAACAATCCCCGGCAACGGCGCCAAAAACTTGGTGCTGTTGCCGGATCAAAAGGGAATCTGGCACTGATGTTACCGGACCAAAAGCTTGCCGAAGACTCAAACAATCCCCGGCAACGGCGCCAAAAACTTGGTGCACGAAATTGTGATCTCCAGGCTCGAACAAATCCTGGTAATGGCTCCAAAGCTTGGTGCTCTGATCTTAATTCATAATTGTCACAACTTCGATACAACTAACCAGCAAGTGCACTGGGTCGTCCAAGTAATACCTTACGTGAGTAAGGGTCGAATCCCACAGAGATTGTTGGTATGAAGCAAGCTATGGTCACCTTGTAAATCTCAGTCAGGCAGATATAAAGTGATAATGGTGTTTTCGAATTTAATATAATAAGATAGGGATAGAAATACTTATGTAAATCATTGGTAGGAATTTCAGATAAGCGTATAGAGATGCGTTTGTTCCTCTGAATCTCTGCTTTCCTGCTATCTTCATCCAATCTGTCTTACTCCTTTCCATGGCTGGCTTTATGCAAGGGCATCACCGTTGTCAGTGGCTACATCCCCTCCTCTCAGTGAATAATATGCTCACGTACCCTGTCACGGCACGGCTATTCATCTGTCGGTTCTCGATCATGCTGGAATAGGATTCACCCTCCTTTTGCGTCTGTCACTAACGCCCAGCACTCGCGAGTTTGAAGCTCGTCACAGTCATTCAATCATTGAATCCTACTCAGAATACCACAGACAAGGTTTAGACCTTCCGGATTCTCTTGAATGCCGCCATCATTCTAGCTTACGCCACGAAGATTCTGGTTAGGAGATCTAAGAGATACTCATTCTAGCTTAATTCATGTAGAACAGAAGTGTTTGTCAGGCACGCGTTCATAGGGGAGAAGGATGATGAGCGTCACACATAATCATCACCTTCATCACGTTCTTGGGTGCGAATGGATATCTTAGAAGCGAAATAAGAAGAATTGAATAGAAAACAGTAGTACTTTGCATTAATATTTGAGGAACAGCAGAGCTCCACACCTTAATCTATGGAGTGTAGAAACTCTACCGTTGAAAATACATAAGTGAAGGTCCAGGCATGGCCGAGATGGCCAGCCCCCAAAACGTGATCAAAGGATCATAAGGTAATCCAAAGATGCCTAATACAATAGTAAGAGGTCCTATTTATAATAAACTAGCTACTAGGGTTTACATGAGTAAGTAATTGATGCATAAATTCACTTCCTGGGCCCACTTGGTGTGTGTTTGGGCTGAGCCTAAGTGTTGCACGTGCAGAGGCCATTTGTGGAGTTGAACGCCAGTTTCTGTGCCAGTTTGGGCGTTCAACTCTGGTTTTGGATCCTTTTCTGGCGCTGGACGCCAGATTTGGGCAGAAGGCTGGCGTTGAACGCCAGTTTACGTCGTCAATTCTTAGCCAAAGTATAGACTATTATATATTGCTGGAAAGCCCTGGATGTCTAATTTCCAACGCAATTGGAAGCGCGCCATTTCGAGTTCTGTAGCTCCAGAAAATCCACTTTGAGTGCAGGGAGGTCAGAATCCAACAGCATCAGCAGTCCTTTTTCAACCTCTGAATCTGATTTCTGCTCAAGTCCCTCAATTTCAGCCAGAAAATACCTGAAATCACAGAAAAACACACAAACTCATAGTAAAGTCCAAAAATGTGAATTTAACATAAAAACTAAGGAAAACATCCCTAAAAGTAACTAGATCCTACTAAAAATATACTAAAAACAATGCCAAAAAGCGTATAAATTATCCGCTCATCAGTCGGTCAGTACCTGACTTCCGGAGGTAATTTCTCTTCCCTAACACCAATAAAATAGGATATTTAGTTAGTTTTTCTTTTGTAGTATAGGATAGATTACATAGTAATAGATTAGTTGCATGCATGTTCTACTTGATTGAAAAGACAATAAGTTTCTTCTAAGACCCTATTTTTAGAACAAAATTTCACTAATTTTAATCTAAACTTTTATGATAAATCTTCTTGAAGTTGTATTTGGAACATAATTTTTGAGCTAAAGAATATACAACCTGTGAGATTTTGAGCTTATTTACATGGTTACATTATTTAACCATGATGATTTTGTTCTTGTGTGTTTACTTCTCTATGATTGTAATTTATATTTTGTTTCATCCTATATATCCAATGTTTAATATACTTATATGCTTGCATATGATTGAGGCCATTATTTGTTTAGCTCACTTATCCAAATTAAGCCTACCCTTGCAATTACTTTTGTTAGCCACTTTGAGCCTTTAAATCCCATTTGTTCTTTATTTTACCACATTACTAGCCTTAAACAGAAAAACAATTATATATCCCAATTGAATCTTTGGTTAGCTTAAGATAGAATTGTGTGTTAATTAAGTATGGAAAAATTGTGGGAACAAAAGATAATGAGGGAATCTGTCACAATGATATCATGGAAATTTGGGTACCTACTCATGTGAAACTATAAGAATTAGAAATCTATGTGCATTGATAAGCTATGTTTATTTTTATATTTAAAAAAAATAAAATGAAAAAAAATAAAAAAATCCAAAAATATTCAATAATTAAATAAGGGGACAAAATTATCCCAATGTCAAGTTAAGAATTCAAGGATCAATGCATGTATGATAAAATTAAAATAAAAGTTGACACATGAGTAAGGAATGTGAAAGGAAAATTTTGGGAAACTAGGTATGAAATTTGAGTTATATAGAATGTACATATGTGTGGGTTAAAGCTTAGGTTAATTAAAGATTCAATTTACAAGCTTACTTAACCATATATGTATCCTTACCTTACCTTAGCCCCATTACAACCTTGAAAAGACCTCATGATGTTTGCATTGGTATATTAAATGTTGTTGATTGGTTAGGTGAAGAACAAAAATTAGAAAGCATGACTAGAGAAGGATAGAGTAATTACCCTATACACTAGAGAGATTAGAGCATACATACATCATCAGTGAGGGTTCAATGCTTAAATTCTATGTTTCCTTCTTTCATGAGCTACCTTCTTGCATTTTTATCTGTTCTTACTGTATAAGAATTGAATTAGTAGAATTTGATTTGTGATTGTCTTGAAGAGCTTATTTACTTTTAACCAGGTAGACAAGAATCATATAGTTGCATTCATATATATAGGTTGCATTGCATTGCATGAGTTTTACATGTTCCCACTTATTTATTTTATCTCCTTCAACTAAGCATGAGGACATGCTAATGTTTAAGTGTGGGGAGGTTGATAAACCATTATTTTATGGTTTACATTGTGTTTAATTGTATGGTTTTATCAAATCTTTACCCACTTATTCATTAAATAAGCATGCATTTACAAGTCCTTCCTAAAAATACTTCATGGTTGAAAACTTGCTTCCTAGAGACTTTTAATTTTGTATTTTAATTCTCTTTTATTCCATTCAATGCCGTGATCTGTGTGTTGAGTGTTTCAGGTTTTATAGGGCATGAATGACTTGGAGATTAGAAAGGAAGCCTACAAAAATAGTAGGAACACAAGAAATTAAAGAGATGACCAGCGAAAAGTGACGCGGACGCATGGCTCACGCGACCGCGCGACATAGAGAAAATTGCAGTAACGCGGACGCATGGCTCATGCAACCGCGCGAATTGGAAACTGCACAAGTGACGCGAAGGCGTGGACGACGCGCACGCGTGGCAAGGCAAAACGCTGGGTGACGCGAACGCCTGGATGACGCGATCGCGTGACATGCGCGATCTGCAAAATCTGCAGAATTTGCTGGGGGCGATTTTGGGCCCTATTTTGACCCAGTTTTCAGCCCAGAAAAGTAGACTAGAGCCAGGGAACATGCAGAAACCAGAGAACTATATTCATTCCGCATAATTTTAGTTTTAGATCTGATTTTACCTCTCCTCTATGTTTTCTCTCTACACATTCATAGTTCTTAGGATTTTGATTTTATTGCTTTTTGGATCGGGATATTGAGAAGAGTTATTACCTCCGTGAAGACTTCGTCATTCTAGTTTGTTTCCTTACCTGTCACTTACTCTTCCATGTCCTTTATTTACTCAGAATTATTATCGGATTATTTTTAGAATTTATTAATACAAGAACTATTTTTATTTTTAATTGATTCCTTTGATTAATATTTATCATGTCTTTCAATATTTCCTTTTCTTATTTCGTGGATTTTACAAACATAATGAGCGATTAGTTCCATAACTTGATTGGGAGATGATTGAAAGGAAACCTTGAGTTGGATTACTCAAGAGAAAAATTGTAATTGGGTTTATTGTTGGATCACCCTCTAGTCATTGACACTAGTCCTTTCCAAGGGAGAGGATTAGGACTTGTGACTAGAAATAGCTTTCCAACTTGCTTGACTTTCCTCTACCTGGTAAGGGATAACTAAGCAGAGCAACCTTCAATTATCAATTAATCTTGAGAGTACTTCAACAAGAATAGGACTTCCAACTAATCTACTCCCAGTCAAGGTTTTTATTTAAATTATCTAAATTCTCTGATTTAATTTCCTGTTTATCAACTCAAACCATTTTTGAAAATATCTGATTAATAAAATAGCATATCTTTCTGCAACTCGTTGGGAGACGACCTGGGATTCATACTCCCAATATTTTAATTTAAATTTTGTGACAACCCTTTTAAATTGATAAGTGGATTCTCAGTTGGTTAAGAACTGTACTTGCAACGTATCTCTTATAATAATTTCTTAACTCGCCAATTTCTGCCACGTCACCGTCGCAACTGCATCCGAACAATTGGGCTTCTATCCGCTGTTTCGAGATGGTATGTGAATATTTAGAGCTGTCGGTGTTCGTTGATGTTTTCCTTTATTTCTTCAACCTTACGAATCCTTCCAAGGTGGGGAAAGCGAGGAAAGGGTTCATGTCCTTCCGATCTGCCCAGGGTCGTAGAATTTTTGGCTTGTTCAAGGACTCTTATCATGGGTATAAGGACAAGTATTTTAAGGTACGTCCAGTCAAAGGTCGCCATCCCTTCTAGCTGTCGTTAGAAGGGGAACGCCTCATCCCGACGTATTGGAATTTCGGGGCGGGGTCCAACACCTTTATTAAGGTGACTTACAAGGGGATGTCCGCTGTGGACAAAAAGGTTGCCGACGTGCTGTTGGCCGTTTTTGGGAGAAACCATGTGAATTCCCACCTTCTGATGGGTGACCGGGAGGTCGCCAGAAATTATATTTGTGAGCAGCTCTTGACTTATGTTTATTACTGTTGCTTTGATTGGTTATGCCAATTTCACGACTAACTTGTTTATTATTATTATTATTATTATTATTATTATTTTGTTGCAGTGGAAATGTTTGCCGAGATGACAGGCCTTGAGAATTTGTTCAAGACTTTTTTGGAGGACAGCAACGAAGAGAAGGCTGACGGGAAGCCGGAGGCTCCTCATGAGAATAAGGAGGATCAGGCGACGCCCTTGCCCCGTGATGCCGAGATGTCAGACAAACATTCTGACGAGGCGCGCATCTCTCCCATTCACGAGGACGCGGCCGGTACTGGGCATTCGACCTCCGCTCAACAAGTCGATGATGATGATGACTTGAAGGTTATCACCATCCCCCAAGAGGCAAAGGTCATTTTCCATCCCTGAAGGAGCCCTCACTGTGATGGAGAGGAACTTTGACGCCGGAACTTTCATAGATTCTCAGTTGCTTCTTAGTACGGAGGAGCACTTCCATGGTACCGACCTTTCGGGGCAGGCGAGGTGGATGTACCGTACCCTCCTCCGTGGTGCTGCTATAGCTCGGAAGGCCGAGTTCAAGTTGTCGGGGATGCAGTCGCTGCGTAGGAAGCTCGAATCTGCTGTCACAGCCAATAATCAATTCAAAACCCAAGTTGAAACGCTTCGGGAGCAGCTGTCCAAGGCGGAGGAGAAGCTTAGGGCAGCCCAGGAGAAGGCTGCATCTGCTGAAGAAAAATTGAAGACCTCTGATGCTACTGTATCCCGTCTAACCGAGCGGGAGATGACTTTGGAAAGTCAGCTCAATGCTGTGCAAGGTCGGGTGGTCGCTTTGGAAAAAGAGCGTGATGTGGCCGTCTCGTCGGCTAAGGCCTCTCAAGCTGAAGCTGAAGAGTTTAAGAAGAAGCATAAAGAGACCGTGAAGTAGGGGAAGGGCGAGATCCTGATGAATGAAGAGGCTCTTAAAGCCCAGGTGAATATCATGGCCCCTGACTTCGATACGTCAGCAATCGGGACAATTAAGGATGGCAAAATCGTTGATATGCCCAAGAAATGACCTCTTGTATCTATGGAGTTTGTTGTAGAACTTGTGGAACTTACTTTTTGATATACTTTAATAGTCGCCTGGTCGGCTTGTGATTATCATCTTTCTCTATTTATCTGGTAGTGTTTTCGTTCTGTTTTGTTACCGTTTTGTTGGTATTGGCTTGTCGCTCGTGGTTGTTTACCGTTGTGTTGGTAATTTGGCGAAGCTGAGTCGTGGTTTTACTATTGCTGTAGCCGTTTGTTATGGCTTTAACTTAGTTGGCTCCTGGGGTGATCAGTCCCGGGGCACCGTATCATGGTCTCGTTTAACATGTATTATAAGAAACTTGTTGTCGTGGGATGTGTAAATGGAGAAAAGTAAATGGGAAGGTAATTTTGACAAGTAAACATTAATCAATAGTTAAATAAGTCTATTGCCATAATAAGTATTTAACAAAAGTAAATCGCTGAGCTCGTCAGATCGCCTAATCGGCGTGTTTGAGCTAGGAATAAAATCTTCTCAAGTTACCTGCGTTCCAAGTTCTCGGGACTTCCCTGCTATCGAGCTTCTCTAATTTATAGGCGCCCTTGCCAATAACCTCTTTGACTCTGTAGGGGCCTTCCCAGTTTGCAGCCAGTTTACCTTCCCCTTGGGTCAGTAGCCTGATATCGTTGCGCCGCAGGACGAGGTCATTTTGCTCGAATTCTCTCTTGAACACTTTGGTGTTGTAGCGTAGGGTCATTCTTTGCTTTAGTGCTATTTCTGACAAATGGGCCATCTCCCTAGCCTTATCTGCTAGGTCATTTTCCACCACTTCCTCTACTCCCTTCAGAAGTAATCTTGGGCTCGGCTCGCCAATCTCTACAGGTATAATTGCGTCCACCCCGTACGTCAGTCAGAAAGGGGTTTCTTCTGTGGATGACTGCTCGATTGTTCGGTAAGACCAAAGAACCGAGGCAAGTTTGTCGGCCCATGCACCTTTTTTGTTATCCAGCCGCTTCTTGAGGCCCAGCAAGACGACCATGTTTGCAGCCTCAACTTGACCGTTCGTCTGGGGGTGCTCTACAGAGGAGAACTTTTGCTTTATGCCCAGGCCAGTGAGGAACTCCACGAACTTCTTGTCAGTGAACTGTGTCCCGTTATCAGAGACAACGACTTCCGGGATGCCGAATCGAGTTATCACCTGTCTCCACATAAACTTTCGGCAATTGGCTGAAGATATACTGGCCAGTGGTTCAGCCTCTATCCACTTGGTGTAGTAGTCGATAGCAACTATGAGGTATTTGACTTGCCCCGGGCCGACCAGGAAAGGTTCCAGTAGGTCGACTCCCTACTGTGTGAAAGGTCGGGAGGACGTCAATAGGCTTAGCTCGGTTGCCGGCGCTTTGTGGAAGTTGGCGTTCTCTTGGCACTTGACGCATTTCTTCATGAATTCTTTGGAGTCCATCATCATCGATGGCCAGTAATATTTGGCTCGGATGAGCTTTCTTGCTAGGGCTTTGCCCCCGATGTGGTGACCACAGCATCCCTCGTGGACTTTTCTTAGTACGTAGTCCGTTTGGTCGGGATGCAGGCACTTCAGTAAGGGCTGACTGAGTCCCTTTTTAAACAGTTGACCTTATATGATTGCATATTTGGCTGCCTTCCTTCTTAATGCTTTGGCTGCCTTCTCGTCGTCAGGGAGTTTGCCGTTTTCTAGGAAATCAGTGTGGGGTCCATCCAGGAGGGGCCTATCTTTGTCAGGTGGAGGGCAACTGTTGGTTCTTTTATCATGCCTTGAATGAGGAACCAGTTGCCGACTCCCGGTTTCGTGCTTGCTAGCTTGGATAGGAGGTCTGCCCCGTGTGTTCCTTTCCCTCGAAACGTGTTGGACCGCGACCTCCTCAAATTGTTTGCTTAGCTCTTTGACCTTCTCCAAGTACTTTTGTAATAGCGAGTCTCTGGCTTGATAGCTTCCATTTACTTGCGAGGTGACGACCTGTGAGTCACTGCACACTTCCAACCTCGTAGCCCCGACTTCTCGAGCTAAGATCAAGCCGCCCAGGAGGGCTTCGTACTCCGCTTGGTTGTTTGATACGGGAAACTTGAACTTGATTGATTGTTCGTATATGACCCCGGTAGGGCTTTCCAAGATGATCCCGGCACCTCCGGATGTTTGGTTGGAGGCCCCGTCCACATGGAGCCTCCACCGTATGCCCGCCTCCTCAGTCGAGTCCCCCGTTACCTTTACCAAGAAGTTTGCCATTGCTTGTACTTTAATCGCATGTCGGGGCTCATATCGCAAATCATACTGAGATAGCTCGATGGCCCAAGTCATCATTCTTTCCACTAAGTCGGGTTTTTGGAGCACTTGACGGATTCCCTGGTTCATTCTCATGACCACTTGGTGACCCTGGAACTATTGCCGTAGTCTTCGGGAGGAGGTTAGCAGTGCCAGGGCCAGCTTCTCTAATTTGCTGTATCTCAGTTCTACTCCTTGCAGTGCTCTACTCACAAAGTAAATTGGTTGTTGAACCTTCCCTTCTTCCCGTACCAAAACTGCCGCCAGTGCTTCCTCCGTTATGGCCAGGTATAGGTAGAGCGGTTCTCCGAGTTTGGGCTTCCCGAGCACGGGTGGTGTTGCGAGGATCTCTTTGAAATGCTTAAATGCTTCCTCACACGCCGGGGTCCATTCAAACACTATCCCTTTTTTCATGAGGTTGAAAAAAGGCAGCGCCTTAACAGCCAACGCTCCAAGGAAACGGGATAAGGCGGTGAGTCTACCTGACAGCCTCTGAACATCTTTGACACAGCCCGGACTATTTATTTGGAGTATTGCTTGCACTTTCCCGGGTTGGCTTCGACCCCCTTTGGGTTATCATGAACCCTAGAAACTTTCCTGCTTCCATGGTAAAGGCACATTTGAGTGGGTTGAGCCTCATGCCGTGTTGTCGGAGGGAGGCGAACACGTTTCCCAGGTCGCTTATGAGGTCCTCAGGGCGGGTGGTCTTTGCAAGGATGTCATCTACATACACCTCCACCGTTTTGCCTGTGAGGTCACTAAATATCTTGTTCATTAGCCTTTGGTACGTTGCCCCAGCGTTCTTCAGGCCGAACGGCATTACCTTGTAGCAATATATCCCTCCCGGCGTTATGAACGTTGTTTTCTCTTCGTCAGGCCGGTGTATCGGTATCTGATTATAGCCTGAATAAGCGTCCATAAAGCTCAGGTACCGATATCCCGATGCCGCGTCGACGAGTGCATCAATGTTGGGCAGGGGGTAGCAGTCCTTGGGGCATGCTTTGTTGAGATCAGAGTAATCCACACACATCCTCCATTTTCCATTGTGCTTTTTCACTAGAACTACATTTGACAGCCATGTCGAGTAGTCGAGTTCTTGAATAAATCCTGCTTCGAGTAGGCTAACCGTCTTCCTGGCTACCTCCTCCGCTCACTCTTGCGACATTTTCCTTCTCCTTTGAGCTACCGGTCTGGCCTCCGCCATCACGGCCAAGTGATGTGACATGAGTTGGGGGTTTATCCCCGGCATATCGGCTGGCATCCATGCAAATAGGTCGCCGTTAGCCCTGATCATTTCCATTAGAGGTCCCTTTAGGTCGTGTGGGAGGTTTCTATTCACGTAGGTGAACTTCTCCTCGGTGTCCCCGACTCTGAACCTCTCTAAGTTCCCTTTCGGCTCGAGTCTCGGCTTGTCGCTGACTCTGGCATCCAAGTCGGCAAGGAACACCCCCGATGCCTCATTAGATTTCTTCCTTAAGGAGAGGCTGGCATTGTCGCAAGTGACTGCCATTTCCAAGTCTCCTTTTATGGATCCCACGGATCCGTCATCAGCTATGAACTTCATTATCAACATCTTTGTGCTGATCACTGCTCCGAGATCGTTGATAGTCTTCCTCCCTAGGATGACGTTGTAGGCCGTGGAGTCTCGTAGAACCACAAACTTGGCCATTACCGACCTTCGCCCTTGTCCTGATCCTACAGATATTGGTAGGAGATTATCCCATCTAGCTTGATGAAGTGGTCGCCCAAACCTACCACACCGTGCTGGTGCGTCTTTAAATCGGCATCCCGTAGGTCCAAGGTGTCGAACACGTTGCGAAACATGATATTCGAGTCAGTCCCGATGTCCACGAGGATCCGCTTGATGAGGCCGGTTCTCACTCTGGCCGTGATGACCATGGGAGGGTTTTCCGTGGCCTCATCGAACCATTGGTCCTCTGGACCGAATGAGATGGGTGGGAGCCTCTTGGAGCTTCGCACAGAGGATGAGGAAACCGCCAGGACCTTGGCGTCTTTCTTGTGTACCGACCTTGACCTTGGAGGTGCGTCTCTTGCCGTTACCACGTTCACTATGGTAAGGCCGTGTTCGTTGTCCTCCGGCTCGTGACATCGCTTCGCCGCGCGGGTCTTGTCCTCTCCCTCGCGGTCGCAATCTCGCCTCCTTGGCTCCCTGATGAGATGGGAGAATTCTGCCAGTTTTCCGTCCCAGATTGCTTGTTCCAGCGCGTTCTTCAGGTCGAAGCAATCTTGTGTCTTGTGTCCATAGCCTTTATGATAATCACAATAGAGGCTCTTGTTTCCCCCGGTCCGGTCCTTCAGAGGTCGGGGCTTCGACAAAATTCCCTTCTCTGCTATCTGTTGATAAACTTCTATGATGGGGACAGTGAGGGGGTGTAATTGGTGAACTTCCCGACTCGAGGAAACGGCCTGGATGTCTTGCTCGGACCGCCGTCTCTGGCGTGTTCCTTCTGTCTTTCTCCGCTTCCGTGCTGCCGGGTTTGATTGTAGGGAGGCTGCCGTTTGTTGGCAGCCACGACCTGGCTGACTTCTTCATCGTTAATGTATTCCCTGGCTACACTTTAGATCTCCTACATTGTCCACACCGGCATCGTGGTGAGGTGCTTTCTGAAGTCCTCGTTTGGAAGTCCATTCGTCTGGCACAAGCTAGCAACCGAATCAGTCAGCCCATTGATCTCCAAGCACTCGTCGTTGAACCGGTCTAGATATTTTCTGGTCAATTCGCCGGACCTCTGCGTCACCCCGAGCAGATTGATTGGGTGCTTTGCCTTTGCGATTCTGGTAGTAAATTGGGCTAGGAAGTCGTGGCTAATATCCGAAAACCTGGCCACCGAGCCCTGCGGGAGGCTGTTAAACCACCGTATTTCAGGTCCCGCAAGAGTGACCGGGAAAGCGCGGCACCTTACTTCGTCTCCCACTCCCTCCAGGTTCATCCTGGCCTCGAAGGCCGTAAGGTGCTCCTACGGGTCTTGGGTTCCGTCGTACCTCATGTCCGTCGGCTTGTCAAAGTGTTTTGGCAGCCGGACTTCGAGGATGGAATGATGAAATGGGGTTGCGCCCATTATCACTGGTCCCCGCGTTCTCCTTGTTCTTCCCTCATCGTCTTCCCGTCGATCGTCTTCCCGGTCTCGATCTGTGGTATGTCTCCTTTCACGCCTGGTGTAAATGATGGGGTCGCGGCGTCTTCTTGGGCGCCCTTCCTCCCTGGCGCTCTCGGACTCAGATCGTGGGCTAGCTGTTCGCTGGGAGTGGCTTCTAGGAGCGGAACGGGAGTAGCTTGATTCGGGAGTTAGTTGGCGATGTTCCCGATCTGCCAGCCGGCGCTCCAGGTCCTGCATCCTGTGACGCAGTTCCTGCATAATTCTGGCGCTGTTGTCGCCAGTACCTCCGAAGGGGCGCCTTTCTTGAGATCGTGAGGTTTGTCGTGGAGGGGACCTCCTGCGCTCCCGGGAGGAAGCCACGAAGGCTTCCCCTCTGCGCTCGGCCTCGCGGCCTGTTCCTCCTGGGCCCAGTACAACGTCCATTCAGGCGATCCCCACAGACGGCGCCAATGTATGGTAGGTCGGGTACCGGACAGTTCGAGTTGGTACTTTGATTGATGAGAAGGGGTCTCACCTGGTTCCGAGTTACTTGGTTGGAGTAGCCGACGTCCCGAGCTCTTCGTGTAGAAAGGGGGGTGTCACCTGCAAAGACACTCCGATGCTCTAGTCAGTCAAGTGTGCAGGCGAAAGATGTGAGAATGGTATGTGACGTACCTTGGGGGAGCAATAGGACCCTCCCCATATATACCATGTCAGAAGCGGCCCCACAAGGGCAGAACCCACCTTCCTCGAAACTTCCTTTTACAGCTATAGTAGCGAGCTGTCCGGAACGCGTGTCCGGGTCAGTGTTTAAACGCCTCGCACCTGACCGTTCAAATCGGGTGGTTCGTAGATCGGGTCGGCCCATATTACATGTGGATCAGACCGTAACAAATTTTAAATATAAACTCATCATTACTAGCAAGCAAATAATCTGAATTTTTAATTATAAAATATCTTCTTTCGAAACAAACTTGACATAAGTTGAGTTTTGAGTGTGAGGATATGATTTGTCATTTGACCTAAAAATATAAATTTGTGATATTTTATCTTTTTAACAATATTATTTATATAAAAAAATTATTTGTGGTGTAAATTATGAATTGGTTATTCTCCAAACGTAAAGAAGGTCTAGTCACAGATGGTTCTTTTTTTAGATGCTGTAGTCAAATAAATATCATATTGTATCACATACTAAAAATATATCTAGAATAATTGAAATAATTCATAATTTTATCAACAACTTGAATTTTTTGAATGAATCACCATTATTGTATATAGTAGATGTTAAACAATTGTTAAGTTTAATAGTTTAGTTTTAAACAACTGATTTACATTTAAAGTTGTGTATTCAATTCTCATTATTTTATTTTATTTTAATAAAAAATATAATTTTTTTGTAATATTCTTTTCATGAATTTGTTACCATTAATACATTGATCTTTTTTTTTGAATAAGTAGTCAATAAAAAATTAAAGTAATTAGTATTCACGATATATACACTAATATTAATTCATTATAGAATACCTATGGGTAAGTATTTAATATATATTTATTTTCGTTGATTATTCTTAATTAGGGTTTATTTGGGTGAACTTGTAAGAAAATTTATTTTTTTAAATTATCTTTTTTTAAAAGATCTTATACAAAAGTAAAATTAATTTTATGTTTGGATATCTCATACAAAAAAATTTTTTTATCTATCAATTATGTTTGGATATAACAATATAAAGGTATTTTTTATTTATTTATTACGTGAAAAAGATTTTCTTAAAAAAATTTTAAAAAAATATAAATTATAACTTCTCAAAAAAATATTTTTTTATTTTTCTAGTATTTTACTTTTACGATTAGAAATTTACTAAACAGGTTAAAAAATTAAAAAAAAAATCTTTTTTATTAAAAAAAGATTTTTTTATTAACTTAGTGGCCAAACAAGTCCTTAGTCATCTTATCAGAAGTGAAGCAATGATTAATATTATTTGTTACTTTTATTAGTTAATTAAGAAATGTTAAAAATAATATTAAATAATAAAATTAATTAGATACGTATTTCAATTTTCATTATTTATATCTCATTTAAAGTTAATATTCAAGTGAAATGACAAAGTTTAAAAAAATTTTAAAATTCATGTGGAACTATTTCGTCAATCGAAGTATGTTTAAGTTAAGAAATAATTAGTTGTCATACTCTATAGTGTATATCATGGTTATAGAAGACTCAAAAAAAATATTGAAAGGATCGTTAAAAAAATAATATATATTAAAAAAGTTTAAATAGAAAAAAAAAAGGCACGTGACCACTTTAATTAATATATATAGTTGTGTTTATTTATAAGGATGGGATATTGAGATTTTTTTGGTGACACTAAAACACAAAATCGTGTTTGACAAATAAGATATAAATAGAGATATTTTGTCTAAAAATATTAAATTAGTATATTTTATATCTATTCTGACAGAAAAACACATAAATATTAATAAGAGACATAATTTATTTTTTATTTTTTTATTATTTTTATTAATTTTTTATAATTATATTTTTTATTATTATATTTTTTTCTCAAATTTTTAAATAAAAATATAAAAAAATTAAATTTTTATAATTTATTTTAGTTTATTATTAAATAAAATACAAAAATATAAAATTTTATATCTCTATTATTTATATCTTATTTTTAATATTTTATCTTATTCTATTTTTAGAAATAAACACAGCCTGTATGATCTCTTGATAACAAAGCGTACTTTTACATTTGCAATGTAAAAATTGTAATGGAATTATAATTACAAAGAGATTTAACATTATATATAGAAAAACAAAATTAAATAAAATATAATCTTAAGGTTATTACACGAGAATCCAAAAAGAATATTCTAGGAATATAGAAGGAGAACATAAAAGAATATATGAGAAGTTAATTGATATGAAACATATTTAATATAAGAGAAGAACATTATCTATTTTATAAGTATATTAAGTTTTTATTTGACTATTCATCTATTATTACATATAAGAAGAAGAGCTATTATCACACCTCAATTAAAGAAATTTTGCTTAATCATCATAAATAAACTTTCTTTCTTTACACCTAAATAATAATTTATTAAGTACAGATTTAATATTATTCAATCTTATTATCGCTAATACTATTAAATTAAATGTTATTTCCTTTTCCTTTTAAGAATGTAATAGTAATGATCTACAATACATAGCATGAATCTAACTATTATAATAATAATAATAATAATAATAATAATAATAATAATAATAATAATAATAATAACAAATAAATTATAATGTACAACATATATATATTCATCCAACAATTTTCATCGTGCTTATGCAATTTAAATTAGTAGCCAATAAACTAAAATTATCATAATTTTTCATGTCAAATTCAAAAATTTTATATAAATTTAATTATTTTATTTGATAATTATATATTTTTCTAGAAAAGAATTTTATTCTAGAACATAAATAAAATAAAAATGATTTTTAATACAAAAAATTATATTTACAATGACCTTTAATTAAATTTACAAATTATTATCAAGAATTTTTTTATTTGACTCAAATTTTTATGTATAAAAAGAATTGACTTGATTTTTTATATTATTTTTACTTTTGTTATTAGTTTTAAAAAAATAAAGCTATAATTTATAGCGAATTTATTATTTTATCATATGTTTATTTTAAACTATTTTGTTATTTTTACTTTTTAGCATATACTCAAGAAAAGATTCCTATAAAAAATATATTTTTTTGAGACTTTCCAGATGAAAAAGAAAAATCTTGGCACATTAACTCACCAACTAAAAGATTTCTAAAAATAATAAATAAGAACAAGGTAAACAGCTTATGTTGTAAAATCTGGTCAAATCTTAATTAAATAGATAATTAATTAAATATAAATAAAAATGGTTAAAAATTTAGCAATTAAAATTTGACAATTTAAATATAATATTTCGATACAATAGATTTTTTCGAGTTGAAAAACATATTTTTTTTTGTAAAAATGCGAACTAAAAATTTAACTAGCAGTACCGACTGTGATTTGCCTCGGACTATAGCTAAGAAAATTAATTATGAGTAAAAATGGTTAAAAAGTTAAAATTTATATTTAAGAAGGTGTAAATGTTGAAAACGCACATTAAAACGCTAATCTTAATTCTTAAAGGTTTTGGTCTAAACGGGCCATATATGTTAACCGGGCCCAAATTAGACCCAAACCCAACACAAATATACTCTTACTAAGCCATTTCAGCACCAACAACAACATTCATTTCCACATTCATGCTAAAATGAAAAGATATAGGGAAAAAAAAGTGAAACCCTAGTCTTGAAACACTCAAACTACTATAACTTGTGATTCCGAACTTCGATTACTGCATCATTTGTGGCCACGCAAAGTCTTTCTCATTGTCTACAATTCTATCTAAAAAGATCGGTAAGAAACTTGAGTTCTCATACCCCATTTTCGTAGTTCATGATAAATTCGAATTTAAGCTTGAGAAATATTGTGGTTTTGGTTATTTAGGGGGTGCTCTAGTATGAGCTATTGGTAAGTTTTATAACTATTTCCATGGTTTAAGGTAAGAGATCCTCAAATCCTTGTAATTTATGAAGTTTCATGAATCCTAAATTGATGTATGTATGAAATTGTGTATATTAGAGTATTGAATGATTTTGAGTACACATTGGAAACTTTCATTTTGCTTGAGAAGCTTTGGGTGAGCCTTAGAGCGGAGATTCACAAGTGAAGAACTTAGTTTGGACTTTCAAGAGATACGATTTTAGTTCCATTTAAATACGGTATAATATAGTATGAAATCTTAGGTTAGATGCCCATAAGATTAGGTTTGAATTGCATATTTAGTTGGAATTGATATGTGTAATTGATATGTTGTTGTAATTGATGTTTTGAATGAGGATTGTGTAATTATGCATAGTGATGTGTTGTTGGATGGTGAATTGTATTTTTATGAGTGATATATATATTGAATTGATGAATATTGGGTTGGAAGCCGTGAATTTTGGGTTAGAGGCCGAAAAAATGTAAGAATAGTAATTGGTGATTGAATTATGTGATAATGTATGAGATTGAATGAGAATTTTAGTATTGAATGTGTGAAAATTGAAATTGATTGATGGAATAGTAAAAAATGAGGTTTTGAGGTGCTGAATTGATGAATTTAAGTTGAAATGTGTATATGAAGTAGGTTTGAGTTTTGATTGAGTGTGAATAAGTGAATGAGTTGGATTGAGCTAAATTTGTTGAGTGAAAATTATTT
Source organism: Arachis hypogaea (assembly GCF_003086295.3). Classification (NCBI taxonomy): domain Eukaryota; kingdom Viridiplantae; phylum Streptophyta; class Magnoliopsida; order Fabales; family Fabaceae; genus Arachis; species Arachis hypogaea. The sequence goes on along the minus strand of NC_092052.1, from coordinate 102,991,072 downwards.
TAGTCTGTGAACTTTTGGAAAAGTTGGTAAATATTATTTTTGGTAAAAACTTATTTTCGACTAACTTCGATGGGCCGTATCTCAGCCTTCCGAGTTAAAAATTTTATAAAACTGAAATTTTATTTGCTGAAAAAATTACATAGAACAAATTGAATTGAAAAATTAAAAAAATACATGTAAACATAACAAATTAAGAACTTTTCACAATCAATATATAAAATTAAATCAAAATATGAAATTAATATTCAACTGAAAAAATAATAATTAAATTAATAAGAGAGAAAAAAGAAGAGGAGAGAAAATACTGTTTTTATACATAGTATTTTTTTATCATTACAGTAAAAAATTAATAAAATAATTAGAGTGAGAGTAAACGGTATACAATACTAAGAGAAAATATCTACTAAAAAATAAATAGTACAAACCAAGAGTAACATAAAAATAAACAATATAAGAGAATGGAGGAGAGGAGGAGAGAAAAACACTACCTTTACATATAGTATTTATTTTGATCCTTACAAAGAAACTCTAAGAGAATAATTAGAGTGAGATTGAATTGTATACAACACTTAAAATAATTTACCGTACTATATTTGTTTTTATATTGTGTTTACAACACTACCTTTATATTGTGTTTACAATGACGTATGTTATGGTTGAAAAAAAAAAGAAATAAAAAAATCAGATAGAAAAAAGAAATACAATATATAATAATAAAATAAAAATAAGTAATTGAAAGAAAGAAATTTGGTGCCTATATTTCTTGTTTATTGTAGTTGTATGTGTAGAATTTTTTAATCAACATCTATGTCAATATAAACAGAAGAAAAAATTTAAAAAGAGTGAGAATAAAAATGCAAAGAGAAAGGATAATGATAATAATGACACAAAAGAGTACGAAGAATATATATGAAATAGTAGAAATAATAATAACTGTACATACAAATTGACTACATAATAATAAAAACTACTCCATAATAAGAATAACTACACATGGTTCTGAGTTATAGTGCATATGAGTAATGGGAAGAATGAATTGGTAAAGAACAAATTTAATTAAAAAATAAAAATACATATATATATATATATATATATATATATATATATAAATGTCAGAATATTTAAAAAAATATATTATTAAATATTCTTATCTTACTATATTTTCATCAGTGTTATATGCTAAAAAAATATTACATAGAACAAATTTAATTGAAAAACAAAAAACATTAACAAAATAAATTAAAAATTTTCACAATCAATATATAAAATTAAATAAAAATATGAAACTAATATTCAACTAAAAAAATAATAATTAATGAGACAAAAAGAGTAGAGAAAATATTATCTTTAAATATAATTTTTTTATCATTACAATAAAAAATTTAATAAAAATAATTAGAGTGAGAATAAACTATATACAACACTAAAAGATAATATTTACTTAGAACAAATAGTACAAATCAATACTAACATAAAACTAAAAAATATAAGAGAGTGGAGGAGAGGAGGAGAGAAAAATACTACATTTACATATAGTATTTATTTTAATTATTACAAAAAAAAATTTAATAGAATAATTAGAATAAGACTGAATTGTATACAACACTCATATAGTACTGTACTTAAAATAAAACTATACAAACTAAGATTAACATAAATTAAAAGACAATGTATTTACCGTATTATGCTTGCTTTTATATTGTGTTTGTAATGATGTATGTTATGGTTGAGAAAAAAAATAAGAAACAAAAAAATTCAAGAAGAAGAAACACAACATATAATAATAAAATAAAGATAAATAATTGAAAGAAAGAAGTTTTTTTTGTGACTGAAAATTTAAAACAACCAAGAAGAAAAGGAAAACAAAGTTCTAAGGGACTACAAAAGCACAAGGCGGTCCCCTCTTTATGCTATCTCAAACTCCTTCCAAGACACTAGAAGCTCTACATGCTGCGAATTCGATCTTAACGTCGTCTTTGTCATGGTGTTCGCCACTATATTTGCATCTCACAAGATCAAACGAAAATCAATGCGCCACTTCCAAGTCATGATATCTTTGACTTTAAGTACCAAAGGATCTACACACCCGAAATTATCATTTGAATTGTTAAGAAGAATGAAAGCCTCCAGACAATTTGTTTTGTAAATCACATCTCTTTGCCTCAAGTTTTAGACTAAAAGAAATCCTCTCCATTGTTGAGTTTGGAAAACTTCAAATTATTGTGATGATCAAACATTGTTAAAAATATTAATTAGAAATTATTAATTTGATTTTTTGCTTCAAATTATTTGTTTAATAATTTCTGTTTTTGGGTGAAGAATTTTGATCATTGGGCATAAGCAGCATAAAGCCCAATATGTTGAAAATGTATTCATCCTTGTACAAAATTCTATTTGATAAGTGGCTGAAATATTTATTTGGTTAGCAAGATAATTAGGTCAGAAAATTATTCAGCAAAGTCCAAAACAAGGCCCAACAATTGGTTGGTCCGAATTTAAAAGAAAGAAGAATGGAGTGGAGCATGTTTGGTTCGGTTAACCACTCCCCTCTTTGATGGAATTCAAAAATTAATTAACTTTGTTTAATTGCATTGGTAACAGGAAAGAGAAAGTTGAAATTGATTTGATTGCTTTTATTGCCTCACACGTTACTATGCATAAGAGATAGGAAGTGGGTTTTAATTGATTTTAATTCCACTCATTACTTCCAAAGTTTTCTCTTTCTTCTCTCTCTTCTCTCTCTAGTTTTCAAATGTCACTTCCATCAGGGAAAGAAGATGGAAGAAGCTATCAGAGATAGAAGCAGAGAAGCTAAGAAGAAGCAAACGGCCAAGGTGATGATGGCCCTTGCAAAAAGAAGATCTATAGTATGGTGTGGCTAGAATTTTTGCCACTAAAGGCAAGATGTGGAGATGAAGCTTCAAGATCTCCATGCCTAAAAGTAGTAGCAATCCGTTTCGGTCAAAGAAGAAGATCTCTGAGGTGAAGCTCGTTTCTACTTTTTGTTCATCCATCACAGAAGGTAGCTACTGTAGCTACGTGGAGGAAGAAGCAAAAATAGAACAGATGGAGCTGTCAAGGATCAAGAGTTCATCAAGGGTCAGAAATCTTTCTTGGGAACAAAGTCAAGAAAGAAGGCTTAGATTGATGAAGTTTGATGACAAGGGATGAGAGAGAGGTACATGCATGTTGTTGTGAGAAGAAGACTAGTGGCTTGGTTGAACCGGTTTCAACCTTGGAAGCTTCCCCTTCTATAATAAGGGTGAACGGCTAAGGGTTGGGATCAAGGAGAGAAAGCACAGAGTTCTCATAGCTACCCAAAGCTAACAGAAGTTCTTCTCCTTCAATGTGTTCTATTTTGTATTCTTTTCTTTAGTTTGGTCTGTCTGAGTCTCATGGTAAAAAAGGCAAACAGAGTGAGGTTTGTAAGAAAAAGCCAGTGAGTGAAAAAAGGCAGAGTGTACAAAATTAAAGAAAAAGCCATAGATGTCTTAGAGGCTGGTGCACGAAATTGTGATTCACACTTTTCACAACTCCGCACAACTAACTAGCCAGTGCACTGGGTCGTCCAAGTAGTAAACCTTACGCGAGTAAGGGTCGATCCCACGGAGATTGTCGGCTTGAAGCAAGATATGGTCATCTTGTAAATCTCAGTCAGGTAGATTCAATTGGTTATGAGGTTTAGCTAATTAAAAGATAAATAAAACAGAAAATAAAATTTGAGATACTTATGTGATTCATTGGTGAGAATTTCAGATAAGCATTTGGAGATGCTTTGTTGCTTCTGAACCTCTGCTTTCCTATTGTCTTCTTCCAACCAAGCTTGCTCCCTTCCATGGCAAGTTGTATGATCCTCTCGGATGAAAAATACCAGGTACAATCTCTGCACGACTAATCAACTGTTGGATTTCTTGTATCGGATGAAAAATACCAGGTACAGCTACCGCACGGCTAATCATCTGTCGGTTCTCACTAGCGTCGGAATAGGACCCTTATCCTTTTGCACACTGTCACTGCGCCCAACATTCGCAAGTTTGAAGCTCGTCACAGTCATCCATTCCCAGATCCTACTCGAAATACCACAGACAAGGTCTAGACTTTCCGGATCTCAGGAATGCTGCCAATGGTACTAGCCTATACCACGAAGATCCTAATCTCACAGACTCGGTCCGTGTATTAGAGGCCCAAGAGAATATACTCCGGCTGTTGTCCAATGACTACGTTGAACATCATGTAGACCGCTTGTGGTTGTCAGGCACGCGGATCTTGGCTAAGCGAGTAACGAAGATAGTGGGTGATTGTCACGGGTCACCCCTTCATTCTGACTTAACTGAATTAAGTACGAGAGTATATCTAGGAGAAGAAGTAGGCGTGAATTGAAAGAGAAACAATAGTACTTGCATTAATTCATGAAGAACAGCAGAGCTCCACACCTTAATCTATGAGGTGTAGAAACTCCATCGTAGAAAATACATAAGAGAAGAAGGTCTAGGCATGGCTGAATGGCCAGCCTCTCCAAATGTGAAAAATGACATAAGCTCTCTAATACAATAGTAAAAAGTGCTATTTATACTAAACTAGTTACTAGGGATTACAGAAAATAAGTAACTAAGTGCAGATAGTGCAGAAATCCACTTCCGGGGCCCACTTGGTGTGTTCTTGAGCTGAGCATTGAGCTTTACATGTGTATAGGTCATTCTTGGAGTTAAATGCCAGCTTGGGTGGCAGTTTGGGCGTTTTACTCCAGAAGAGGGTCAATGGTGGGCATTTAGACGCCCGTTTGGGCCATCAAATCTCGGGCAAAGTATGGACTATTATATATTTTTGAAAATCCCAAGATGTCTACTTTCCAACGCAATTGGGAGCGTGCCAATTGGGCTTCTGTAGTTTCAGAAAATCCACTTCGATTGCAGGAGGGTCAGAATCCAACAGCATCTGCAGTCTTTTTTCAGCCTCTGAATCAGATTTTTGCTCAGGTCCCTCAATTTCAGCCAAAAAATACCTAAAATTATAGAAAAATACACAAACTCATAGTAAAGTCTAGAAATGTGATTTTTGCATAAAAAATAATAAAATATAATAAAAAGTAGCTAAAACATACTAAAAACTATGTAAAAACAATGCCAAAAGGGTATAAATTATCCGCTCATCACAACACCAAACTTAAATTGTTGCTTGTCCCTAAGCAACTAAAAATAAAATAGGATAAAAAGAAGAGAAAATACAATAAATCTCAAAAATATCAATGAAAATTAGTTTCAATTAGATGAGTGGGACTAGTAGCTTTTTGCTTCTGAACAGTTTTAGCATCTCACTTTATCCTTTGAAGTTCAGAATGATTGGCATCCATAGAAACTCAGAATTCAGATAGTGTTATTGATTCTCCTAGTTTAGTATGTTGATTCTTGAACACAGCTACTTTATGAGTCTTGGCCGTGACCCTAAGCATTTTGTTTTCCAGTATTACCACCGAATACATAAATGCCACAGACACATAACTGGGTGAATCTTTTCAGATTGTGACTCAGCTTTACTAGAGTCCCCAGTTAGAGGTGCCCAGAGCTCTTAAGCATACTCTTTTTGCTTTGGACCACGACTTTAACCGCTTAGTCTCAAGCTTTTCACTTGACACCTTCACGCCACAAGCACATGGTTAGGGACAGCTTGATTTAGCCGCTTAGGCCAGGATTTTATTCCTTTGGGCCCTTCTATCCATTAATGCTCAAAGACTTGGATCCTTTTTACCCTTGCCTTTTGGTTTAACGGGTACTGGCTTTTTCTGCTTGCTTTTTCTTTTTCTTTCTTTTTTTCTTTTTTATTTTTTGCAAATTTTTTTTCGCAAGCTTTTGCTTTTCACTGCTTTTTCTTGCTTCAAGAATCAATTTTATGATTTTTCAGATTATCAATAATATTTCTCCTTTTTCATCATTCTTTCAAGAGCCAACAATTTTAACATTCATAAACTTTAATATAAAAAATATGCACTGTTCAAGCATTCATTCAGAAAACAAAAAGTATTGCCACCACATCAAAATAATTTAACTAATTTCAAGATAGAATTCGAAACTCATGTACTTCTTTTTCTTTTTCAGAAAATATTTTTCATTTAAGAAAGGTGAAGGATTCATGGAATTATTCATAGCTTTAAGACATAGACACTAGACACTAATGATCATGTAATAAAGACACAAACATAGACAAAACATAAAGCATAGAAACCGAAAAATAGAAAAATAAGAACAAGAAAATTAAAGAACGGGTCCACCTTAGTGACGGCGGCTAGTTCTTCCTCTTGAAGATCTTATGGGGTGCTTGAACTCCTCTATGTCTCTTCCTTGCCTTTGTTGCTCCTCTCTCATGGCCTTTTGGTCCTCTCTGATTTCATTGAGGATAATGGAGTGCTTTTGGTGCTCAATCCTTTTTTTAGTGATGGGTTTGTCTTCTTCAATGAGGATGTCTTCTTCTATGACAATTTCAGCTGAATTGCATAGGTTACAGATGAGATGAGAAAGGCTAACCTTGCCAAAGTGGAGGGCTTGTCCGCCACCTTGTATAGTTGTAGAGGTATGATCTCATGAACTTCTACTTCCTCTCCATTCATGATGCTATGGATCATGATAGCCTGGTCTATTGTAACTTGAGACCGGTTGCTAATAGGAATGATAGAACGTTAGATGAACTCCAACCATCCTCTAGCCACAGGTTTGAGGTCAAGCCTTCTCAGTTGAACTAACTTGCCTTTGGAGTCTCTCGTCCATTGAGCTCCTTCCACACAGATGTCCATGAGGACTTGGTCCAACCTTTGATCAAAGTTGACCCTTCTAGTGAAAGGATGAGGATCTCCTTGCATCATTGGCAAGTTGAATGCCAACCTCACATTTTCCGGACTTTTTAATCCAAGTATTTTTCTCAAACTATTTTGAGCCAATTCTTTGGGTTCGGGTTCATACTTTGATCATGGTTCTTAGTGATCCATGCATTAGCATAGAACTCTTGAACCATTAAGATTCTGACTTGTTGGATGGGGTTGGTGAGAGCTTCCCAACCTCTTCTCCGAATCTCACGTCGGATCTCCGGATATTCACTCTTTTTGAGCATGAAGGGGACTTCAGGGATCACCCTTTTCTTGGCCACAACTTCATAGAAGTGGTCTTAATGGACCTTTGAGATGAATCTCTCCATCTCCCATGACCCAGAGGTGGAAGCAATTGCCTTTTCTTTCCTCTTTCTAGAGGTTTCTCCGGCCTTAGGTGCCATTAATGGTTATAGAAAAATAAAAAGTAGACCTTTTTCCCACACCAAACTTAAAAGATTTGCTCGTCCTCGAGCAAAAGAAGAAAGAAAGGAGGAAAAGAATAAGAAATAGAGGAGATGGAGGGGTGTGTTGAATTTGGCCAAGGGGGGTTGAAGTGTTTATGATGTGTGAAATGGAAGGTGGTAAAGAGGGGTATTTATAGGGTAAGAGAGAGGGGGAATTTGTGTATGAGGTGTTAGGTTTGGGAGGGAAATATATTGAATTAGAATGGTGAGGTAGGTGGGGTTTTATGATGGGTTTTTGGGGAAGAGTGGATGGATGTAAGTGGTGAAGAGATTGTGGGGAAGAAGGTAGGATTTGATAGGTGAATGGTGAGGGGTATTTGGGAAAGAGTGTTATAGAAAGGTGTGAAAAAGAGGAAAGAAGAGTTGGGGTAGGTGGGGATCCTGTGGGATCCACAGATCCTGATGTGTCAAGGAATTCTGCTCCCTGCACCATTCTGGCGTTTAAACGCCCTCTGTGTGCCATTTCTGGCGTTTAATGCCAATTCTGCTACCTTTTCTGGTGTTAAACGCCAGGCTGATGCCCTTTTCTGGTGTTAAATGCCAGTCTGTCTGCCAATTCTGGTGTTTAACGCCAGCCAGACACCAGACACCCTTTTCTGGCGTTAAACGCCAGTCTGCCTGCCAATTCTAGCGTTTAACACCCAGAATGCTGCCAGACTGGGAGTTAAACGCCCATTCTGCTATCCTTACTGGCGTTTAAACGCCAATAAGCCTGTCCTCCAGGGTGTGCTATTTTTGATGCTGTTTTTGATTTTGCTTTAATTTTGCAGCTGTTTTTATGACTTCACATGATCATCTACCTAAAGAAAACATAAAATAACAATGGAAAACAAATGTCTATGAAATTAAACATAATTAAATAACATTGGGTTGCCTTCCAATAAGCGCTTCTTTAATGTCAATAGCTTGACTGTGAGCTCTTAGAGAGCTTCACAGAGACTCAGAGCTTAATGGTGGCCTACCAACACCAAACTTAGAAGTTGAGTGTGGGGGCTCTATTTGACTCTGTATTGAGAGAAGCTTTTCATGCTTCCTCTCCATGGTTATAGAAGAAGATCCTTGAGCCTTAAACACAAGGTAGTCCTCATTCAATTGAAGGACTAACTCTCCTCTGTCCATATCAATCACAGCTCTTGCTGTAGCTAGGAAGGGTCTTCCAAGGATAATTAATTCATCCTCATCCTTTCCAGTGTTTAGGATTATAAAGTCAGCAGGGATGTACAGGCTTTCAACCTTCACTAAGACATCCTCTACAAGTCCATAAGCCTGTTTCATTGATCAGTCTGCCATCTCTAGTGAGATTCTTGCAGCTTGTACCTCAAAGATCCCTAGTTTCTCTATTACAGAGAGTGGCATGAGGTTTATACCTGACCTCAGGTCACACAGTGCCTTCTCAAAGGTCATGGTGCCTATGGTATAGGGTATTAAGAATTTTCCGGGATCCGGTTTCTTCTGAGGTAATTTCAGTTGAACCAAGGCATTTAGTTCATTGATGAACAATGGACGTTCATCCTCCCAAGTCTCATTACTAAATAACTAGGCATTCAGCTTCATGATTGCTCCTAGATACTGAGCAACTTGCTCTTCAACAATATCTTCATCCTCTTCAGAGGAGAAATACTCATCAGAGCTCATGAATGGCAACAGTAAGTTCAGTAGAATCTCTATGGTCTCTGTATGAGTCTCAGATTCCTTTGGTTCCTCAATAGGGAACTCCTTAGTGGTCAGTGGCCGTCTAGCAAGGTCTTTCTCACTGGAAATCACTGCCTTTTTACTCTCTCCAGGTTCGGCCACTTTGGATATAATTATGGCCTTGCACTTTCTTTTGGGATTATCTTCTGTATTGCTTGGGAGAGTACTAGGAGGAATTTCAGTAACTCTTTTACTCAGCTGACCCACTTGTGCCTCTAAATTTCTGATGGAGGACCTTGTTTCAGTCATAAAACTGAGAGTGGTCTTAGATAGATCAGAGACTATGGTTGCTAAGTCAGAGAGGCTCTGCTTAGAATTCTCTGTCTGTTGCTCAGAAGATGATGGAAAAGGCTTGCTATTGCCAAACCTATTTCTCCCACCATTATTATTATTGAAGCCTTGTAGAGGCTTCTGTTGATCCTTCCTTGAGAAATTTGGATGATTTCTCCATGAAGGATTATAGGTGCTTCCATAGGATTCTCCCATGTAATTCACCTTTTCCATTGCAGGATTCTCAGGGTCATAAGCTTCTTCTTCAGAGGAAGCTTCTTTAGTACTACCGGATGCAGCTTGCATTCCAGTCAAATTCTGAGAAATCATATTGACTTGCTGAGTCAATATTTTATTCTGAGCTAATATGACATTCAGAATATCAATCTCAAGAACTCCTTTCTTCTGAGTTATCCCATTATTCACAGGATTTCTTTCAGAAGTGTACATGAACTGGTTATTTGCAACCATCTCAATGAGTTCCTGGGCTTCTGCAGGTGTCTTCTTCAGATGAAGAGATCCACCAGCAGAGTGGTCCAATGACATCTTGGACAATTCAGACAGACCATCATAGAATATACATAAGATGCTCCATTCTGAAAGCATGTCAGAAGGACACCTTCTGATTAATTGCATGTATCTTTCCCAAGCTTCATAGAGGGATTCACCTTCCTTCTGTCTGAAGGTTTGGACTTCCACTCTAAGCTTGCTCAACTTTTGAGGTGGAAAGAATTTGGCCAAGAAAGCATTGACCAACTTTTCCCAAGAGTTCAGGCTTTCTTTAGGTTGTGAGTCTAACCATATCCTAGCTCTGTCTCTTACAGCAAAAGGGAAAAGCATAAGTCTGTAGACCTCGGGATTAACCCCATTGGTCTTAACAGTATCACAGATTTGCAAGAATTCAGCTAAGAACTGATGAGGATCTTCCAATGGAAGTCCATGAAACTTGCAATTCTGTTGTATTAGAGAAACTAATTGAGGCTTAAGCTCAAAGTTGTTTGCTCCAATTGCAGGAATTGAGATACTTCTTCCATAGAAGTCAGAAGTTGGTGCAGTAAAGTCACCAAGCACCTTCCTTGCATCTCCACCATTGTTGTTGTTTTCGGCTGCCATGTCTTCTTCTTTTTCAAAAATTTCTGTAAGATCCTCTCCAGAGTGTTGTGATTTAGCTTCTCTTAGCTTCCTCTTTAGAGTCCTTTCAAGTTCAGGATCAGCTTCAACAAGAATGTCTTTATCCTTGTTCCTGCTCATATGAAAAAGAAGTGAACAGAAAAGAAGAGGAATCCTCTATGTCACAGTATAGAGATTCGTTTATGTGAGTATAAGAATAGAAGAATAGAAGAATGAGGTAGAGAGAGAATAAGAGGAATTCGAACATAGAGAAACGGAGAGGGTTTGAATTATGAGTAGAAGAGAAGTGTTAGTAAATAAATAAAATAAATAGAAAGAGATGAGAGAGAGAGTATTCGAATATTAATTAAAAGAAAAGAAAAATATTTTTTGTTTTTATTTTAATTATAAGTTAGAATTCAAAATTTAAGAAAGGAAATAAATTAAAATTAGAATTTAAAACAATTAGTTAATTAAAAAGAATTTTGAAAAAGTGGTTAGTGATTTTCGAAAATTAGAAGTGGAAAAGTAGTTAGGTGGTTTTGAAAAAGATAAGAAATAGTAAACTTTTTAAAATAAAAACAAACAAGTCAAGTGGTTAATGGAAAAAGATTTGAAAATAAATTTTGAAAAGATAAGAAGTTAGAAAAAGATTTTGAAATTAAGTTTTGAAAAAGATATGATTGAAATTTATTTTGAAAAAGATTTGAAAAAGAAATTTAAAAAGATTTGATTTTGAAAATTAAAGTTGATGACTTGACTAACAAGAAACTAAAAGATATGATTCTAGAATTTAAAGATTGAACCTTTCTTAACAGAAAAATAACAAACTTGAAATTTTTTTTGAATCAAAACATTAAATGTTAGCAATAATTTCAAAAATTATGAAATAAAATTAAGAAAAAGATTTTGAAAATTTATTTAAGAAATTCGAAAATACTAAGAAGAAAAATGAAAAAGATTTGATTTTTGAAAAAGATTTGAAAAGATAAAATTTTTAAATTAAAATTTTGACTTGACTAACAAGAAACAACTAAAATTAAAATTTTTTTACTAAATCAACCCAAAATTCTGAAATTTATGAGTAAAATAAGGGAAAGATATTATTTTTGATTTTTTTTAATTAATGAAGAAAGAGAAAAACAACAATATGACCCAAAACATAAGAAATTAAGATCAAAACAAATAATGCATGCAAGAACACTTTGAATGTCAAGATGAACACCAAGAACACTTTGAAGATCATGATGAACATCAAGAACATATTTTTGAAAATTTTTAATGTTTAGACACTATGAATTCGAAAACACATATGAAAAACAAGAAAAGACACAAAACAAGAAAAATTAAAGATCAAACAAGGAAAATCATCAAGAACAACTTGAAGATCAAAGAATAACACAATGCATATATTTTCAAAAATTAAAGAAGAATTAAAACATGCAATTGACACCAAACTTAAAATTTGACACAAGACTCAAACAAGAAACACAATTTTTTTTTTGGTTTTATCATTTTATTAATTTTTTTTGTATACTTTTCGAAATTATTTTGGAAAAGGAAAATAAAGAAATTCAAAATTTTTAATAAGAATTCCAGGATTCGTGCAATGTTAGTCTAAAGTTTCGGTCCAAAAGAATTAGACATGGCCAAATGGCCAGCCAAGCTTTAGCAAAATAAATACAGACTTGTCCTTTCTACAATGGAAAGTGGAAACCTCGGTCCAAAAGATTAGACATGGCTTAACAGCCAGCCAGGCTTCAACATATCTCAAGAAGCTCTAGAATTCATTCTTAAAAGCTCTGAAGAATAATTTTTTTTTGAATTTTTCGAAAATAAAAATAAAAAACTTAAACATAAAATAAAATTACCCAATCTAAGCAACAAGATGAACTGTCAGTTGTTCAAACTCGAACAATCCCCGGTAACGGCACCAAAAACTTGGTGTACGAAATTGTGATTCACACTTTTCACAACTCCGCACAACTAACCAGCAAGTGCACCGGGTCGTCCAAGTAATAAACCTTACGCGAGTAAGGGTCGATCCCACGGAGATTGTCGGCTTGAAGCAAGCTATGGTCATCTTGTAAATCTCAGTCAGGCGGATTCAATTGGTTATGAGGTTTAGATAATTAAAAGATAAATAAAATAGAGATACTTATGTGATTCATTGGTGGGAATTTCAGATAAGCGTTTGGAGATGCTTTGTTGCTTCTGAACCTCTGCTTTCCTATTGTCTTCTTCCAACCAAGCATGCTCCCTTCCATGGCAAGCTGTATGATCCTCTCGGATGAAAAATATCAGGTACAATCTCTGCACGGCTAATCAACTTTCGGATTTCTCGTCTCGGATGAAAATACCAGGTACAGCTACCGCACGGCTAATCATCTGTCGGTTCTCACTAGCATCGGAATAGGACCCTTATCCTTTTGCACACTTTCACTACACCCAACATTTGCATGTTTGAAGCTCGTCACAGTCATCCCTTCCCAGATCCTACTCGGAATACCACAGACAAGGTTTATACTTTTCGGATCTCAGGAATGCTGCCAATGGTTCTAGCCTATACCACGAAGATCCTAATCTCACAGACTCGGTCTGTGTATTAGAGACCCAAGAGAATATACTCCGTTTGTCATCCAATGACTACGTTGAACATCATGTAGACCGCTTGTGGTTGTCAGGCACGCGGATCTTGGCTAAGCGAGTAACAAAGATAGTGGGTGATTGTCACGGGTCACCCCTTCATTCTGACTTAACTGAATTAAGTACGAGAGTATATCTTGGAGAAGTAGGCGTGAATTGAAAGAGAAACAATAGTACTTGCATTAATTCATGAAGAACAGTAGAGCTCCACACCTTAATATATGAGGTGTAAAAACTCCACCGTAGAAAATACATAAGAGAAGAAGGTCTAGGCATGGCTAAATGGCCAGCCTCTCCAAATGTGAAAAATGGTATAAGCTCCCTAATACAATAGTAAAAAGTGCTATTTATACTAAACTAGTTACTAGGGATTATAGAAAATAAGTAACTAAGTGCAAATAGTGCAGAAATCCACTTCCAGGGCCCACTTGGTATGTGCTTGGGCTGAGCATTGAGCTTTACACGTGCATAGGCCATTCTTGGAGTTAAACGCCAGCTTTGGTGCCAGTTTGAGTGTTTAACTCCAGTTCTGGTGCCAGTTTGGGCGTTTTACTCCAGAAAATAGTCAATAGTGGGCATTTAGATTCCAGTTTGGGCCATCAAATCTCGGACAAAGTATGGACTATTATATATTTCTGGAAAGTCCAAGATGTCTACTTTCCAACGCAATTGGGAGAGCGTCAATTGGGCTTCTGTAGTTCCAGAAAATCCACTTCGAGTACAGGAGGGTCAGAATCCAACAACATCTGCAGTCCTTTTTCAGCCTCTGAATCATATTTTTGCTCAGGTCCCTCAATTTTAGCCAGAAAATACCTGAAATTATAGAAAAATATACAAACTCATAATAAAGTTCAGAAATGTGATTTTTGCATCAAAAATAATAAAAATATAATAAAAAGTAGCTAAAACATACTAAAAACTATGTAAAAACAATGCCAATAAGGGTATAAATTATCCGCTCATCAAAGGCCCTTTGTACATCTATATGTTGTGTATCATGATTCTGTGGGAATCCCCTTGCAAGTTGGGTTAGCACTTAGCAGTTGAAAGCTTGGTAGGTGACCAAGTCAAGTTCAGTTTTGGGGATAGATTCTGGACTTGTCCCGGATAGGAATGGGTAGTTCCTGGGAAAGAATTGGTGTCTGTAATCAGATGATTATAGTGAAATTCTGTCACAGTCGTGATGGAGACTGGATGTAGGCTGCATTGCACTTAGCAGCTGAACCCGGATACTTTTTGGTGTGATTCTCTCTTTCTCTTCTACTCCATCTCTGTTTCTGTTGCGTAGGAGATAAAATTGAAAAATATCTCCTGACTGGTTACGAGACAAAAAGAAAATGTCTCTTGACTGGTTATGAGACAAAAATCAGAAAAATCTCCTAAAGATATTCTAAAAGGCAGAAAGTATTATTCAACAAAAAGGGCTAAGATTCAACCCCCCTTTTCTTAGCCACTGATTACCATCAATTGGTATCAGAACTTGGTCTCAAAGAAATCAAGCTTTGCAGCTTGGAGAAAAGATCCTGATGGGGGCTAACAGTGGCTCAAACCTGGTTACCTATACTCTGACAGAAGGACAGTCAAGCAACAGACCTCTGTTCTTCAATGGAAAGAACTACAGTTACTGGAAAGAAAGAATGAAGATTTTTGTTCAATCTGTAGACTACAGACTCTGGAAGATAATCCTTGAAGGTCCACAATTTCCAACCACTACAGGAGCTGAAGGTGTGGTGTAACACCCTAAGTTTTATCCTATCTTGAGGGTCTTTAAAATAAGGTGCCACACTCGACAAAGAAAAAGAATGACTTAATGGTTATGCAAGGAGGGAGAAAGTGCGCGCAGAGAGGAAAATGAGTAGCATTAAAATGTTAGAAATGAATAAATATGAAATAATATCTTAACCATGAGTACGGTTCAAAATAAAATACTTAGAGGAACTTATAGCAAGAAAAGAAACTAATTACGTCCTAACTAATCTCGTCGAAGAGGCTCCCATACTTGTATCTTATCCTATCCTTGATCAAGACCCTTCAGTTATTCACGAATCGAGGTACCAGGGGTCTTCCTCCAATACCTTTTTGCGCAGTGAAGATCCGGTTCCGTTGTGTGGGATGAACCAAAACTCGACGGGGTGCCGAAGTGGAGGAATAGGGCACGTATTCCACCTTTGGACTTCCGCAAGGGTTCAACTCCTCCTCTGGATCATCCTCCATGGTGTCTTCCTCCTGGCCAGGGTTGTCATATTTCTCTCCCTCGGTCTCGGAGTCTGACTCGAGGTGTATCACCTTAGATGACCGCTTCCTAGATGCTGAAGCGTTCCTATCTAGGAAGGTTACGACGGGCAGCTGGGGTTTTTCTTCCACGAACTCTCGACCTAAGTAGATAGTTTGGAGCACGGTAGTAGTGGTCGCAACTACCCACGCGTGCTTCGAGGGGTCATACTCAGAAGTTACCTTCGGGGGGCACTGCGTCGTCTCTATCCGCTGTGCCATGTTCCTCTGGAGACAGTATGGGAAAAGAAAAGGAATGAGAACCTAACGTCTCAGTAGGAGTGCTATGCAACACCTCCATATCCATCTTCAGCCCACGTGCGGGATTTTTAAAAAGGGGCGTATGATTTGGCATGTAATATGAACCTCTTGTAAAGCGTAAAACATATAGGTAAAAAGGAAAGAACATAGAAAGAAAATAGAAGGATAACATCTTAAGTAACATCAACATAATCATAAATAAATCTTAAAAAAACATAAAAATCAAACTTTCATTCATGCTTTCTCCTTTCTTAACTTATAACTTTTATGGAAGGTATTGAGCTCAAACCGGTATAAAAGGTGGGAGCCCCCTTCCCTTACCGAAGGTTCTTATCCCAAACATTTTGGTGATCACCTTCCCTTACCGAAGGATCATCTTGATCGATCACCTTCCCTTACCGAAGGATCATATCGATATCTTGTCTTTGGGGGGTCACCTTCCCTTATCGAAGGATCATTCCCTCAGTTCAATTTACAATCAAGGTTATTTTAAGCATACATAAAAGAGGGTCGTACAAGAAGCATTCATGAAGATGGATAAAATTAGGATATACTAAATAATTAAATGTAACATGGTAAAAAGTTATGTACTCTCAACATTAAAGGAACATAAATGATATAATGATGTGAAAAGTCATGTAATTGCACAGGATAAAATTAGGATATACTAAATAATTAAATGTAACATGGTAAAAAGTTATGTACTCTCAACATTAAAGAAACATTAATGATATAATGATATGAAAAGTCATGTAAATGCATCGGATAAAATTAGGATATACTAAATAATTAAATAAAACATGGTAGAAAGGTATGTACTCTCAACATTAAAGAAACATTAATGATATAATGAAAAGTCATGTAAATGCATCGGATAAAATTAGGATATACTAAATAATTAAATAAAACATGGTAGAAGGTATGTACTCATGAGTCAAGAGATTATGAATGACAAAAATAGATAGACATGGTCAATATGGATAAGGGATGAGAAAAAGGTACTTAATGCCATGAGACATATGAAAGATAGTAACCATGCATGGATGGAAGAAAAATAACTAGAGCATACTACATGCCAACATAAAGTGAGAAAGGCATAATTCCCTACTCTTTTTCCTAACGCTTCTTCGAGCTTGCCTCTTGTGTTTGCACACAGAATATTATTTCTTTGTAGAGAGAGAAGTGAGAGGATTGATATTTGAGAGGAGTGATTTTCTACCTATGGGTGCTCTCCTATTTATATACATTTGGAGATAGGGTGGTTGGGATATTTTAAATTTCAAACGGAGGGTGGTTACTAGGTTCCTATCCATAAATTCAAAATTCTAAGCTTATCTCATAACTGATTTTCAAATTTCGAATTTAATTTTGTTTCTAGAAGGGGTGGTTGTTACATGTGGTTACTCTCAAGGGTGAAGCCGATTGTACTGAGGAAGACAGAAAGAATGTAGAGCTCAACGCCAAAGCTGTCAACTTGCTCAACTGTGCAGTCATCTTCGAGGAATACCGATGAGTATCAAGATGCACAACGGAAAAGAAAATCTGGGACAAATTTTAAATCACTCATGAAGGCACAACTCTAGTAAAGAAGACCAGAATAGACATGCTAAACAGAGAATATGAAATGTTCTCAATGAGGGAAGGAGAATCGATAGATGAACTATTTGAAAGATTCAACGTCATCATCAATGGCTTGGATGCTATGGGGATTACATATTCTAAATATGTGCAATTGTGAGGAGAATATTGAGAAGTCTCACAAAAGAGTGGGAAACCAAGGCAATAGTTGTAGCTGAGAGTAGTGGCATTGATTCTATGACTTATGATTATTTGAGAGGAAATTTACTTGCTTTTGAAAACACATATTTAAAAAAGATAAAAAAAAAGGAATAGCTTTCAAATATGTTACTAACCCTCTGGATGATGAATCCAGTGATAACTCATCTGAAAATAATTTTGTTTTGTTTGCTAAGAAATTCAGGAAAATGGTGAAGCTGAAGGAAAGAAACAGAAGAAGTAGCTCAAGAAAACCAAAGAAGGATCTCAGTAAAGTGATCTGCTACAACTGCAAAGAGGCTGGACACTTCAAATTTGATTGCCTTAAACTGAAGAAGGAGGATAAGCCGAAAAAGGGAAAGAAGAAAGGTCTCATGGCTTCTTGGGAAGACTTGGAAAATGACTCTGATGAAGATGAAGAATCAGAAACCAAGTCTCAAACCTGCCTTATGGTAGATCACGTGGAACAGGTTTGCCTAGCATCCAAGCGAAAAGACAACATGTGGTATATGGATAGTGGGTGCTCTAGGCATATGACCGGAAAGACAACTTTCTTCATCAAGCTTGATGAGTATGATGGAGGGTTTGTCACTTTTGGTGATAATGGAAAAGGAAAGATAGTGGCCATAGGTAAAGTTGGTAAGAGTTTTTCTTCCTTCATAAATGATGTTTTACTTGTTGATGGTTTGAAACACAAGTTACTAAGCATTAGCCAATTATGTGATATTGGCTATGAAGTTATTTTTAGAAAATTGGATTGCTTAGTTTTTGGTGAAAAATCTGGTGAAATCTTGTTTGAAGCTAAAAGGTGTAATAATGTGTATAGATTGACTCTTGAGGATTTAAAAGATCAAAAAGTGACATGTTTTACTTCACTTGAATCTGAAAAATAGCTTTGGCATAAGAAACTGGGTCATGCAAGCATGTACCAGATTTCTAAACTTGTTAAGAAAAACTTGGTGAGAGGAATTCCTAACATTAAATTTGAAAAGGATATTACTTGTGATGCTTGCAACTAGGCAAACAAGTAAAATCCTCTTTCAAACCTAAAGATGGAATTTCCACCAAGAGGCCATTGAAAATGTTGCATATTGATCTTTTTAGTCCAACTAGAACTCAAAGTTTAGGAGGTAAACACTATAGTTTGGTGGTGGTGGATGACTATTCTAGATTCGGTTGGGTTCTCTTCTTAGCTCATAAGAATGATGCTTTTCATGCCTTTTCAACTATTTGTAAAAGGATTCAAAATGAAAAAGATTTGAAAATTACCCACTTGAGAAGTGATCATAGGAAAGAGTTTGAAAATTAAGATTTTGAAAAATTCTGTGATGATTTTGGTATTGCACATAACTTCTCATGTCCTAGAACTCCTCAACAAAATGGAGTAGTTGAAAGAAGGAATAGAAGCCTTCAAAAAATGACTAGGGCAATGCTTTGTGAAAATGAGGTACCAAAATTTTTGTGGTCTAAAGCTGTAAATACAGCTTGTTATATTTTGAATAGGACTATCATTCGAAAGGATTAAAGAAAACTCCTTATGAGTTATGGAAAGGAACCCCATCTAATCTTAAGTATTTCCATATTTTTGGATGCAAATGTTTTGTACTTAACAATAAAGAAATTCTTGAAAAATTTGATCCAAAATCCTATGAAGGAATGTTTGTTGGATACTCCACCACTAGCAAAGCATTTAGGATCTACCTCAAGGAACATAGAACCATAGAGGAATCCATACATGTGTCCTTTTGTGATACTAATTCAATTCCCAGTGCCCTTTTAGATGATGATGCAGGAAGTGAAGCTAATATGAACCATCAACCAAGTCAAGAAAATTCCAAAACTGTCCCAAGTGAAGAACATGTCCATCCAGAAATGTCTCATCAGGATGGAGGAGGCATTTCAGTTTTGTCTCCTAAACAAGCCAGAGAATCCGGAACAGAATAATCTACTGAATCTCATCAAGGCAGAACCTTACCTCAAAGGCCAAGAGAATGGAAGTTTTTTAAATGATTTTATCATTGGTGATCCTTCCCAAGGCGTAACCACTAGATCTTCAAGCAAGAAGTAATTGGAATCAAACAATGTTCCCTTCTTGTCCCAATTGGAACCTCTCAACATGAAGCAAGCTCTTGAAGATCCTTCTTGGATTAAAGCCATGGAAGAGAATCTAGCTCAATTTGAAAAGAATGAGGTTTTGACACTTGTACTAAATCCAAATGGTAAGAAGGTAACCGGTACAAAGTGGATCTTTAAAAATAAATTGGGTGAGGATGGTAGTGTTGTTCGTAACAGGGCTAGATTAGCGGCCCAAGGTTACGATCAAGAGGAAGGAATTGATTTTGATGAGTCTTTTACCCCGGTAGCTAGAATGAAAGCAATTAGATTGCTTCTTTCCTATGCTGCCCATAAGGGTTTTAAGATGTTTCAAATGGATGTTAAATGTGCTTTCCTTAATGACTTTATAGATAGAAAAGTATTTGTGGCTCAACCCCCCGGTTTTGAAAGTAAAGAATTTCCAAATCATGTTTTTAAACTTTCAAAGGCTCCTTATGGCCTTAGGCAAGCTCCAAGAGCTTGGTATGAAAGGCTTAGTGCCTTCTTGTTGGAAAATAAATTTCAAAGGGGTACCACCGATACTACTTTGTTTATAAAAGAATCTAATTATGATATTTTACTTATTCAAGTTTATGTGGATGACATACTGTTTGGTTCGGCCAATAAAATCTTGTGTGAAGAGTTTGGAAAACTTATGACTAGTGAGTTTGAAATGAGTTTAATGGGAGAATTAACCTTCTTTCTTGGCCTCCAAATTAAACAAACTCCTAGTGGTATTTTTATTCACCAAGGTAAATATGCAAAAGAATTAATCAAGAAATTTGGCCTTGAAAATTCCAAACCAATGGGAACACCTATGCATCCAAATACTAAACTTGAAAAGGATGAAAATAGCAAAGATGTGGATGAAACACGGTATAGAGGAATGATAGGCTCACTCATGTATCTTACATCCTCTAGGCCGGATATTGTTCAAAGTGTGGGTGTATGTTCAAGGTTTCAATCTCACCCAAAAGAATCTCATCTTTCAGTCGTCAAAAGAATCATTAGATACATTAAGGGCACATGTGACTTTGGCTTATGGTATCCTATATCTAATGATTTTTGTGCAGTAGGATTTTGTGATGCAGATTATGCGGGTGACCGAGTGGATAGAAGAAGTACATCTGGAATGTGTTGCTTCCTTGGAAGCTCACTCAATATGTGGTCAAGCAAGAAACAAGCCACTGTTGCTCTATCCACGACTGAAGCTGAATATATATCTGCCTCTACTTGTTGTTCTCAATTAATTTGGTTAAAAACTCAATTAGAGGATTATAAATTGAAAATCAATAGCATACCTTTATTTTGTGATAATATGAGTGCAATAAACATTTCTAAAAATTCTGTTCTGCACTCTAGAACTAAGCACATTGAAGTTAGATATCATTTTATTAGAGAACATGTGCAAAAAGGTACTATTGATATTCAATTTGTGAAATCCGAAGAACAACTGGCTGACATATTCACTAAACCTTTGTGTGAAGATAGGTTCTGTTCTTTAAGGAACAGTTTGGGAATGTTAGATTTGAGCTTTGTTGAAAAATTGTGATTTTATTGATTTTGTGTGTTTTTGTCTCGTAGGCAGCAGGGAGACAAAACTGGGCATATATTGAAAAAGCTTTGAAACAGGGCGAGACTGATCCTTGGTATCAGTAAACTTGAGCCCAACTAAACTCTTGTGGACCCACTCCATGATTCTGGCCCGTTCCCATTTTTTATTTTCATTAAAATTTTTTGGAAGAGTGTCACATCATATCTTTACAAAGAGAGTCCATGTCAAATCAATATCTTTTCTCTCCCACCTTTCAAGGAAAAGAACTTTCAGTTACTTATTTTATTTTATATTTCTTTGATTGAAAATCGTTTCATTTGATGATCAATATGCTCTCTCCACTCAGCATTTAATACAGTATCACCTCTCTCCACTCTCCACCCTCTTCGGCCACTCTTCACCTTCTCTATATCTACTTCATCTTTCATCATGAAAAAGAAGTTAGCCACTAGAAGAAGTAACGGAATCCCCTCCACCAAAAAAACCTCCATCATCCTTTGCTCCACAAACACACACTCATGTTCATATTCACTCTCTCTAATCTTCATCCCCCTCTTCACACTCTACCGATTCAATGAGAAAGAATGTGATTCATCCACGGACCTCTTCACGCAAGAAAGATGCAAAAGACAAGGGGCCAATGTCTGAAGAAGAAGAAGCGTCTCAGTCCTCACCACCACCCTCACCGCCACGACGCTCAACACCCCATCCTTCTGGCCAAACTGCATCGTCCCAGCGTTCAAAGGCTTACATTCTTCACAACACTCGTGAACCACCAAACTTGGACTCTCTGGAATTTAAAAATAAATTTGGTAAAAATCATTTTCATTTTGATCCTGCTCGTTTTGTATCATGCGTTGCATACGAATTTCATTCTCAAGTTTTAGTGAACCGCCATTTGTGTGCTACATCTGTTGTGAATCTGGAAAATCTGTCTGAAAAGGGTATATACTTTACTACACTCCTTGATAAGCTCAAATGGACTCCTCTTTTTAAGATTTGCAAACTAGTTTATCCGAATCTGATGCGTGAGTTCTATGCGAATATGATGTATCATGATGGTGCTTTACACTCTTATGTCAAGAGGGTGCATCTAACTCTGAACAGAGATACAGTGAGCGCTGCTCTAGGATACTAAGATAAAGGAGCAAAGGGGTACATGTCTGGCAAATGGGACTCCCATGTTGGAATTTCCCTTCAGGTTGCTCTATCTCGGGTCTGTGAGAACTTTTTGGCTCTTGATGGAACTATCTTGACTCACAAGGCTCTCAGTCCTGTGAGAGGGCTACTTCATCGCATCATCAATCACATTCTAATGCCCCAAAATGGTTTATATCAGCGAGTAACTGTCTGTGATACTCTTGTTTTATTTGCTGTTCTTAACTCTGCATCCATTTCTTTTTCATATCTCATGGTGCGACACATGTGGGATTGTGTTCGCAGCGATAAAAACGCAAATTTGCCTTATGAAATTTTTCTGACATGCATTTTTGAGTACATTGAAGTTAATTTGATTAATGAGCCTGTAGAGAACAGGGTTTCTACCATAAAGGGAGGCAGATTTCCTGAGTCCATAAAAAAGGAAAAAGTTCAAAAACATCCATGCTCTCTGATAGTGAAAATGACAGCATTCCTTCTTAATCTTTTAAACTTTTAGAATCTGTCAAAGATGTGTTGAATTAGTTTTCTCATATGTCTAATCTGATGGTCAAATCTTACAAAGAGGCTAGAAAACACGCATATGAAAACGAAAAGGCCTGGACCAAGTGCAATGAAATAGTCAATCTGCTGATCAAAAAAGCTTAGAAAAAGACATGGCTCATTCGGATGAAGATGATGATGACCTTGGCTCGGATATAAATCTTTCTGATGCTTGACTGATGTGTTTGTTGCTGCCTATAACTCTGAACAATTCCTATTTCACTGCTCTTTTGATTTAGTGTCTTTTGAACTGTTTGTAGTTGGATGACTGTACTAAGTATTTTCCTTTGAATCTTAATCAAATATTCTGCATTATTAGCATGATGTTTATAATCTATTTTGCAGGTCCCTCCTTGATGACAAAAGGGGGAGAAATTAAAAAGAAAAGAAAAAGGGGTTGATCTATTGATAAAAAATTGGAACTGCCAATCCAATTCATGTGCACTGTTTCTCTAATTTTTAGTGATGATTATTGCTTTATGCAAATTTTTAAGCTCTGATATGATTGGCTGAACATTTTATTGCTGGATATTTTTATTTTTGCCTGATTACACTGTTTGGCAGGAAATATTTTTTATAGCAGGGGTTACTGGCTTTGAATATATTGTTGTATAAAGTATGATGAGTTTGTGATATTTTGTTATGTACTCTAAAAGTACTCAATCATACTCTGTTTTAACAAGAAGTTTTTTAAGCAGCATGTTATTTGAAACTTGAGTCTTGATTAATTTTATAAAAAATTCTTTTGCTAAAAAATCAAGCTCTTTTGTTTAAACATATCTGAAAGGTTCCATGACTTGAATACATTATTTTTTTCGGAACTGTTTAAAGCATGCTGTTATAGGTATGAATTCCACTGGAAAAGATGCATACATTAAGGGGAGCTATGTGACAAATGGAAAGGGGGATGATTCAAAATTTTCAAGGAAATTCTCTTAATCTTTAACCTTTTTCAAATTCATTTTTTTAATAATGTTTGTCATCAAGGGGGAGATTGTTGAGTTTGGAAAACTTCAAATTATTGTGATGATCAAACATTGTTAAAAATATTAATTAGAAATGATTAATTTGATTTTTTGCTTCAAATTATTTGTTTAATAATTTCTATTTTTGGGTGCAGAATTTTGATCATTGGGCATAAGCATCATAAAGCCCAATATATTGAAAATGTATTCAGCCTTGTACAAAATTCTATTTGATAAGTGGCTGAAATATTTATTTGGTTAGCAAGATAATTGGGCCAAGAAATTATTCAGCAAAGTCCAAAACAAGGCTTCCATTTGCCCTAACAATTGGTTAGTCCGAATTTGAAAGAAAGAAGAATGGAGTGGAGCATGTTCGGTTCGGTTAACCCTTCCCCTCTTTGATGGAATTCAAAAATTAATTAACTTAGTTTAATTGCATTGGTAACAGGAAAGAGAAAGTTGAAATTGATTTGATTGCTTTTATTTCCTCACACGTTACTATGCATAAGGGATGGAAAGTGGGTTTTAATTGATTTTAATTCCACTCATTACTTCCAAAGTTTTCTCTTTCTTCTCTCTCTTCTCTCTCTAGTTTTCGAATGTCACTTCTATCAGGGAAAGAAGATGGAAGAAGCTATCAGAGATAGAAGCAGAAAAGCTAAGAAGAAGCAAGCAGCCAAGGTGATGATGGCCTTTGCAAAAAGAATATCTACAGTATGGCGTGGCTAGGATTTTTGCCACTAAAGGCAAGATGTGGAGATGAAGCTTCAAGATCTCCATGCCTAAAAGTGGTAGCAATCTGTTTCGGTCAGAGAAGAAGATCTCTGAGGTAAAGCTCATTTCTAGTTTTTTTTCATCCATCACAGAAATTAGCTACTGTAGCTACGTGGAGGAAGAAGCAAAAATAGAACAGATGAAGCTGTGAAGGATCAAGAGTTCATTAAGGGTTAGAAATATTTCTTGGGGACAAAGTCAAGATAGAAGGTTCAGATTGATGAAGCTTGATGACAAGGGATGAGAGAGAGGTACATGCATGTTGTTATGATTTCGGTTTTCCCTATCTCTTCTCTCTGTCCGAACCGGTCAAGTGTTGGAGAAAAAGATTGGTGGTTTGGTTGAACCGGTTTTAACCTTGGAAGCTTCCCCTTCTAAATAAGGGTGAATGGCCAAGGGTTGGGATCAAGGAGAGAAATCACAAAGTTCTCATAGCTATCCAAAGCTAACAGAAGTTCTTCTCCTTCAATGTATTCTATTTTGTATTCTTTTCTTTAGTTTTGTCTGCCTGAGTCTCATAGTGAAAAAGGCAAAGAGAGTGAGGTTTGTAAGAAAAAGCCAGTGAGTGAAAAAAGACAGAGTGTACAAAATTAAAGAAAAAGCCATAGATGTCTTAGAGGTCCTTTTTACATCTATATGTTGTGTATCATGATTCTGTGAGAATCCCCTTGCAAGTTAGGTTAGCACTTAGCAGTTGAAAGTTTGGTAGGTGACCAAGTCAAGTTCAGTTTTGGGGATAGATTCTGGACTTGTCCCGGATAGGAATGGGTAGTTCCTAGGGAAGAATTGGTGTCTATAATCAGATGATTATAGTAAAATTCCATCCCAGTTGTGATGGAGACTGGATGTAGGCTGCATTGCACTTAGCAGCTGAACCAGGATACTTTTTGGTGTGATTCTCTCTTTCTCTTCTACTCCATCTCTATTTCTGTTGTGTAGGAGAGAAAATTGAAAAATATCTCCTGACTGGTTATGAGACAAAAAGAAAATGTCTCTTGACTAGTTATGAGACAAAAAGCAGAAAAATCTCCTGAAGATATTCTAAAAGGCAGAAAGTATTATTCAGTAAAAAGGTGCTAAGATTCAACCCCCTTCTCTTAGCCACTGATTACCATCACTCTCCAAATAGCAAACAACTTTCCTTGAAGAATATTGCAGCTCTCTATTGTTCCCAAACAGTCTCGTTGCCAATTTTCGTTTCAGTCTCTGTTAACACAGGCAAAACTAATTCGATCCCCAGAACTAGAGTAACTAGCATCACAATTGATCTTATAAGTACCAATCGAAGGAGGAACCCAAGAGCAACTAATCATAGAATGAATAGAAACTCGTTGCAATTCAAAGATATTTCAAAGCTCCTTCTTGAAGGCTAAAGCCATACAAGCCACTTTAAAAGGAGGCCAAGGCTCATGATAGTTAAAAATCTCATTGTTCCTAGCTCTCCAAATCTACCAAAGACCAGAAAAGAATATAAAAAGATCGTCTTTGCTATGGGACAAGAACCAGTTCTTCAAATCCAGAGGATGACTAGAAATCTCTAGAGTCTTCCAAACAAACTGAGCTTTCGAGCAATCCCGAATACAGTGAGAAACTGTTTCCTGGCAAATCAAGCAACTGGGGCAACTATTTGTAGGTGAAAGGCCTCTCCTGAGATGAAAAACAGCAGTGGGCAGTGCCTCTCACAGACAAAGCGAAGCTAAGAATTTGATCTTTTCTGGAATAAGCTGACGCCAACGCCGAACCAGTTCCCTCTCTCCTCCCATCCAAACATCTTCTTGCAGAGCCATAAGTAGTCATTACAGGCATTATAAACCTTACCTGTGCCTATCACTGAATGCTTTCATGCAAAATATGGTGAGGAGGAAAATAAACCTTCTCAAGGTGCCATTCCCAATCAATCATAGATCTAAAATTTGGAGATCCGAATAAAAAATGTGAACATAATCCATCTTATTACATAGTTACCCCCACTTTTCTCCATTTAGAGAACCAAAAATTCTGGTCAAAATCCCCGATGCACCAATCAAAACCATCCTTTAAAATATCCCAAATTTTTCACAAACTTCTCTAAACATAAGATCCATTATCCATAGAATGGCTGAAAGCTTCATCTAGAGAAAAACGGTATTTAACTACCAACAGTTGAACCCAAAGCTTGTAGGGACGATGAAAGAGTTACCAAACTAGTTTTCCAAGAAGAGCAACATTAGCACAAAATGGATCCCGTATTCCTAGGCCACCAAACTTCTTTGGAGTGATCAACACCTTCCGACTAATAAGATTTAGCCCCTGACTATTGACTTAACCTTTCTAGAAAAAATTCCTCATCATATATGCTATAGAATTTGTTATCCTTTTGGGAAAGAGAGAGACTTACATACGGTAAGTAGGAATAGCTGCCACAACCGAATTGATCAAACAGGGCCTTCCCACCCTGTTGAGTAAATGTCCTTTCCAGTTGGCTAGCCATCCTCAGATTTTATGCAGAACCTCATTAAAAGATGCTCGGGTCACCCGAGAATGACTAAGAGTAATCCCAAGATATTTGCCCAAATTCTGGAGGAAACAAATGAGAACACCCCAGTAAAGATTTCTTTTCTAGTTGCTGAAACATTATGGGAACACAACGCTTTAGACTTTTTCACATTAATCTTTATCCCAGAAACTTTACATAAACTCTCCAATGCTGCTATTATATTTTGAACTTGTAGTTTCTCCGCTTTACAAAAGAGAAGCAAATCATCAACGAACATTAAATGAAAAATTCTCGAACTCCCTCTAGAAATAGCAACCGGCTTCCACCTCCCCATAACAACTTGATGGTTAATCAAGTAGGATAGTCTCTTCATACACAACACATAAAGATATGGTGACATAGAATCTCCTTGCCGAAAACCCCGTCTAGGAGTAAAACTTTGCAATCTATTGCCATTCCAAAGAATAGACAAAGAGGATAAAGTGACACAGCTCATAACCAGGTTGACTATAGGAATAGAAAAATCAAATTTCATGAGGGTCTACTTTAGAAACCTCCAATCAACTCTGTTATATGCTTTCTTTAAATTAATCTTAAACGCCAGAGTTCCTTTCTTTGACTTAGTCCTTTTCATGAAATGAAGAATCTCTTGTGCTATAATAATGTTGTCTGGTACTCTCTTTAAAGAAATAAATCCCCTAAGAGAGGGCCAACAATATCCGTGAGATGAGGGCGGAGTCTGTGGACTAAAACTTTAATGATGACCTTGTAGACCACATTACAAAGACTAATATGTCTAAATGCCTTCATCAATATCGGTGAATCCACCTTGGGAATTAGAACTAGAAGAGTCTCCATCATCCTTAAAGTACTCCCAGAAAAAGCTTCTCTAACCATATTCCAAACATCCAAACCAATAATCTCCCAGTATTTCTTGAAGAAGTAAGCATGGAAACTATCCGAACCCGAAGCCTTAAAGGAAGTCAACATCCTTTAACTGACAGAATAAGCTCTTGAAGAAAGATTCAGCTTCCCATCTAAAAGCCTATGGATCCGTCTCTCACACACCATCCTTGAGAAAGAGACAGTGAATCTTATTTATCTTCCATTGCACAAGTGTCTGAACATAGAATAAGTTAGTATTTCTGTCCCCGAACTTCACCCACTATTCTTTGAATTTTTTAAACCAAAGAAGTTCCTCTTACACAAGAGTGTTACTATAATCCTCAATCAATTGTTGTTCCTTTTGACGCATGAAAGAATCTTCCCTCTCTTCCAAACGCTTCTGAAGATAATTAATTTTACATTCTAATTCATATTTTCTAACAAAGATGTTACCAAACACTGTAGAATTAAACTCAAGAGAATTCTTCTGCACCTCTGAAAGCTTGCTTTGCACCCCTCTAAAGCCAGACCACCAAGATTATTTCACAATATCTCTGTAACCAGGGTGAGTAACCCAAGCCGCCATAAAATGGAAGGGTCTATTTCTTTTCGACTGCGGTCGCCCTTTACAGTGCACTAAGATAAGATCGTGATTAGACTGCAGTCTATTCAGTATTTCTGCATAGGCCTCAGAAAAAAGAGATAACCATCCACTATTAATACAAACCCGATCAAGCCTTTTCGCCACCTCAGTATTGTTTTTCACCCTCCTCTACCAAGAAAAACATCTTTCAATAGTCTTTAAGTCAAACAGAGCACTATCCCCTTAAGAATTGGCAAACTGATCAGCACATCTACTAAAAAAATGATAACCCTTAGTTTCACAAGAGAAAAAAACCTCATTAAAATTACTGAGGACAATCCTAGACCCTTGAAAAGACGAAGACTGAGCTACCAGGTAATCCCAAAAAAGACATATAGTATTATGCTGAAAACTACCATAGATACCACTACACCTCTAAACCACATTTTGAAGTTGAACTTCGATTGTGACACATTGATCGCAAGCATCAACCAATTTGCAGTAAGTACCTTGCATTGAAGAAAGGAATCAGATACCACCTTTATGCCCAACTACCTCTTCTATACCCACAGGATAGTAACCGAGCCTTTTTTCAGAGCAGTTTTAAATGTTGAAAGAGAGACTGGGTCTCAATCTCAATAAAAATAAATAAGTCTAAATTTTCTAACAAGTTTCTTACAATTCACCTGGGTTAACTTATTAGAAGCACCCCTAATATTCCAAACTAGGATATTTAAACTATCGATTAAATAAAATTAATAAGAGAATACCAAGAAAATGTGAAATTAACTTGCACCACCAACCTCAGTAGAAGACATGTCCCCTAGAACGGAACAACTCGGGCCTCCATGCACCACTACCTTCTACTTCATTATAATGCATATTTATCCCGAGCCACAATCAATGAGATTAGCGGTGGCGTAGCGCTCTCCGTACCTCCTTGCACCCCTCCTTTTCAGACGTTGATGCAACGCCAAAATTCTGGGCCCCACTCACAGGAACTAGCGGTGGCGCTACTCCCTTCTCAAAATGAATCATGGCTAGACTCTCAAGGACCGGAGCATCCCCTGCCACGCCTCCAACCGGCGAGTTTTGCAATGATGCCAGATGCAGACATTTCTTGATGGAGGGCCTTCTCGTTGTTGGCGTATGGGTAGACGATGGCATACGTTGCTGGGTTGCCTCATGTCCGAACCAGACTCTCTGCTCTCTGGATCCTCGTGAAAGCTGAGGTTTAGACCTCTGGTGGCCACCGGAGCCAAAATAGATTTGATTGAAACCTTCGGCCTTCATTGTTAAATTGTGACCCAGTTTAAATTTTTCTTTCTTCAGCACCTTATGCCAGTCCATTTTTCCCTCTCCACATGCCTCCTTGCCATTGGCCTTATTCCCATACACGTAATTATCTCCAGATTTTGTACGCAAATTAGCATCATTATCCTTGCCTAAATTATCGGCTGGATCAACAGTTTCCGTTCTACCTGAATTTTGAATTTTCGAATCTAACTTGTCGCCGCCCTGCCCCTCCCCCTGAATAGATTCAACCCTCTTCTCTTACCTGGAACCCTACCTAAGCATTGAGATTTATCATAGCCATATCTTGCACAAAATTCACAAAGTAAAGTTAGATTTTCATACTCCACATCGTAAAAGACACTCTCAACTATGATATTCTTGATCACCGACACCTCTAAATTTATTTGAACACAAGCACATGCATATCTCCCCCTCTCTGCCAGTTTGGTGGCCAAATCAAATTTTACCAGAACTTCTATTGCAGCTGCAATACGTAGCATTGCCTGCTCCTGATGACACCAGATTGGGAGACCGGAGACCCGAATCCAAACTAACGTAGAACCAAAAGATTATTCACTAAGTTGAAAATCAACATCCCATAGTTTTACCGCGACGTAGTGACCCTCGATCAACCAAGGCCTATCAAGCATGACCTTCTCACGATCCTCAACAACATCGAATTTAATTAGGAAGTACCTAAATCCCACATCTAGTAAAGTGAAACCTCCTTTGATGCGCCATACTACCCTCAGCTTATGAGAAAGAGCTGTGTAACTATACTTCTTGTTCAGGACCTTAATCACCAAGGCTTCTCTATGAGATTCGGTCAAACAGGTCTTCGCCTCTATCCTAAAACTTACACATTGTGGCTGGGAATCACCCTGCTTGTCTACTGCTGTCGCAATACCATCCCCTGATAATGATCCGACAAGTACAAAGGCCTTCGACCTTGCTGTACCAATAACCTTATCTCGAAAAGAGACCTTAGGAACCTTCTGAAAATCATCCCGAGAAAGACCCTCCTTGTCACTGGAAGCACACCCATCCACACTCTCCTCCCCGTGTTTCCCCTTACCCCCTCATGTGTGCTCTCTCTTCGCTCATTTTTTTGTTTTTTGAAAGAAAGAAGTTTGCTGTTCATATTTTTTGTTCATTGTAGTTGTACATGCAGAATTTTGTAGTGAAACGTCTAAATTTATATAAATAGAACAAAGAATTAGAAAAGAGTGAAAATAAAAATACAAAGAGAAAGGATAATGATAATAATGATATAAGAGAGTGCGAATAATATATATGGAATAGTAAAAATAACAATAACTGTACATACAAATTGACTCCATGATAATAGAAACTGCCCCATGATAAGAGACACATGATTTTGGGCTATAGTGCATATGTGTAAAGGAAAAAGTTTGGTAACAAAAAATTTTCAGTCATAATTAGCTAAAACTTTCTATAATTTACTTCATTTATATAATTTAATAACAATTTTATTTTTTATCTCACTCTCCTATCAATACACTTATCATATTTTTATCAGCTCCATTTATTAATGACATTAATTATAATATTATATTCCTTACTATTAAACATTCTTGTAATCAATACTTAATATTTTTTTTTATGATTTAATTTTTATATTTAAGAATACAATAAAAACTAATAATAACTATAAAGAACGGTAATGATAATTTGTATTAAATGATTTAATTGTAATTGATTTTTTTATTTTTGTTAAGTCATTTATCATCATTCAATGGAGATACAAAACTTGAAAGCTACCCTAATATGGTTTTGTTTCCATTAATTCAATTATTTTCATTCAAAATTCACAATTCTAATACCATTGCAAGCACACTTAGAAATTTAGAATAGGCCGAGGAATTTTACAAGAAGTCATTTTTATCATTGCAAATAGTATGGCAATTGAATTCGACCTTAATACGGTAATTATGGTAGAAGGTGCTGATGAAGAATTTGAACAACAGACGGACTCACCCAACGAGGTTGTTGTCAGTCAACCAATTTTTGAGAATATGAAAAATCACACTAGTTTTGATGAGGTATGGTAATGAACCGATTTATTTCTTTTTTATGTTTTTATGTGTATTTATAATTATATTGTACTACTATGCATGTTCATACACATAACATTCATACGTTCATATACATAACATCCATAATTACGTACAACTAACATTTAAAAATTAAATTCATGTTTATTAGATATTACATCCATACACGTATCATTTTTTAGTTATTGCATAAGTAACTATAAAGTTAATACAAATATTTTTAAATTTTATCATAATTGAATTTAAAAAAATGTCAAATTCTTAACTTAATTTATTCAATTGATAAATTTACTCATAACATCCATAAATTTATACACATAACATCCATAATTTCATATTAATAACATCCATAATTTATACTCATAATATTCATAATTTCATACCTATGATGTCTATAATTAATAAATTTTTATAATTAATATTATCAAATTTTAAACTATACGTCTTATTGTATTCTTTAAATTATCTCATATGTGCACTAGTAGGTTATGATTTTAATTATTTTAATATTTTTGTTTAATATTCATATGTATGTTTATTTGTTAATTTTAATATAACGAGTTAATAATTATTTTTAAAAAATTATTTTTAAATTTTTGTAATATTTTATTTTTTATTTTTTAATAGTTTATGTGTAAAATATAAGTTGTATAGTAGAAATTGTTAAAAATTTTTAATTTAACTTCCATAATTTTTGTAGAGAATTATTCCATTTAATGGATAATAATGTGATTGAGAGATGTTGAGAATTTGATTTAAGAGAAACTGAAACTGATTTTAGAAAAAATATTAATGACTCCAAATATGCAGTAAAATGGTAGGTGATAAGGAGAATAAGTGATAAGGAGGTGTATATCACTTGCTTATCAAGAGAATAGAAATTTTTACATGACATTTCTATATTATAATTATTTTTTGATTACCTAGCATCACGCATGTGTAAAATGGAAAGAAAGAATTGGACATCAAACTTTCATATTCTCTTCATATATTATTATAGAAAATCCTCTTTATATATTGTTATAGATTAAACAAAATAAAATGTTACGTTCAATATAAATAAAATAAGAAATATTCAATACTCAGTATTACAGTAACATAAAATAATTATTATGATAAAATTTAAAATTACCAATTATACAATGCGATTATATCAAGTCAATCACGATAAAAATAATAAAAAATTCAAAATTTAAATTTATTAGATATTAAATAAAATAAAAAATATTCAACATTTTTAGAATAATAAATTAAAATATTAACAAAATAAATAAAAATTCATATATAAATTTTAGTAATTATAAAACGTGACTTTTAAATAAATTTAGAAAAGAACTGAACAATATTTTTAGATTATAATAATAAAGATAAATAAAAAGATAAAATTAAACACCAAATTTTCACCTTTCCTTTATATATTATTATAGATAAGTCAAAGAATCAAATTAGAGTACGTTCAAATGATAGAACTACTGGGAGAAAAAAGGAAGAACAAAGTTAAGGGATGTTTGTGTGCTGATGGGGGAGGTTTGAGTTTGACTTTACCTCAAAAGAGAGCGAGAGTTCCAATGAGTGGGACCCACCATTTGTGGCATCGGTTATCAGTATCTTCATTCTTCTTCTCAGTTGGTTGGAATCATCAGCATTCCATGATTTCTTTCTCCCTCACATACTTTCCAATGCCCCCTCCTTCGTTTCACTCATACATGTCAACATCTATCTTCTATTTATTACCATTACACTTCAATCTTATTTGAATTGTTATTTTGTATCCCTAAAATTAAATTAAACTAAACTAAACTAATTATTTATATCATTTTTAGACACACACAGGACAAGGTTCATTCTTGTGTCACGGTGGGTCCCTCCTAAGAATCCATCAATATTCATCATCAACCCACCATCTCCTATTTTATTTTATTAAATAAATTTCTTGCATTTCTTGTTTGTTGCTTTCTTACTCCTCACCTCCATTTATTAATTATTATTATTATTGACATCAGCATGAACTTGACAATTATAAAAGAGTGCACAGCACCAAATATCAAATAAAATAATAAAAACCAGAACTTGGAGTATCTTCAAGAATCTTTACATGGTAAGTTATTCCCTTCTTCTATCTTCGCTTTTAGCTTGCCGGAGGACCCTCCTTTCTTCGTCTTGATACAAAGGAACCGCATAGAAAAAAAGATTCCTTCAATTCACTCACTATAGCTAGAGTTTGGAATCTTGCACATAAAGTGTTATATTCTGAGTGTTATAGAGGAGAATCTTTTCTTTTTTGGTGAGCATGTCCACCATGTTTCGCCTCCAACTTTCTTCTTTTTGTTTACCCTTTTGCTTCGTCGATTAAGACTTTGCATCTAGGTTTTTCTTTTCAAACCTCGAATCTATTCTGTTCTTCATTTTTTGGTTTTCATTCTGATAAAATCAAAACTTATATAATTGTATATATGTATGTGCTGCTTTGACCTTAGCTTGCATCAGATTTTTAGTAGGAAAAAAGTAGAAACAATCATGATTCATTCATCAACTTTTCTTTTTTTCATTTGCTGACATTATTTGACTACTTTTTTGGCAGAAAGAAACTGTTTGAAGACTGAAGAAGCCGAATCCGAATCCTCTTACCTTTTTTTTTTTTTTGTTTAAGACAAGAAAGATTGTTTTGTTAGATCTGTTTTGGGAGCACCAACATGAGAGATGGTGGAGTGTTATCTTCAGGTACCATGCTGGAACCTACTCCTCCTCCTCCTCCTCCTTCACCACTACCACCACCGCCACCACCTCCTTCAGAGGTAGCAACAACAACAACAACATCAATATTAATGGACTTTGATTACATCAATGAACTCTTTGTAGATGGTTGCTGGTTAGCAGCTTCTTCTTCTTCTGCTGCTGCTGCTGCCGATGGATCTGCTGATTTCTATGTGTCAAGTCCTTCTTTTTCAAACCCCATATTTGATCCTTTCTCTTGGCCTTCCTTGGATACTGAACAAATTGAATCCCAAGAACGAGAACAGGAACATGAACAACAACAAGAACAACCACCTTT
This sequence comes from Arachis hypogaea, assembly GCF_003086295.3. Taxonomy (NCBI): domain Eukaryota; kingdom Viridiplantae; phylum Streptophyta; class Magnoliopsida; order Fabales; family Fabaceae; genus Arachis; species Arachis hypogaea. The sequence continues at coordinate 102,956,270 of NC_092052.1, read as the reverse complement.
TAGCCATGACTTAGTTGTTGCTGCTAATAATTGTAGCCAGAATCAGCAACAACAGTATCATCACTATGAGAATCAGTCAGTGGAAAACAATAATCCAAATCCTAATAATCCTTCTGAGTTTTTCAGAAGGTGGTGGATTGCACCAAGTTCTAATCCGGGACCTGGATCTTATGTAGTTGAGAAGCTATTGAAGGCACTCATGTGTATCAAAGATGTGAACAGAAACAAAGACATGCTTATACAAATATGGATTCCAGTTATAAACAGAGGAGGCACTCAGATTCTCAGAACCAATGGGCTTCCATTCTCACTTGAATCAAGCTCTGTGAACCTTGCAAAGTACAGGGAAATTTCGGAGGTGTACCAGTTCTCCGCCGAGGAGGATTCGAAGGAGTTGGTGCCCGGATTGCCAGGGAGAGTTTACAAGGAGAAGGTTCCTGAGTGGACTCCTGATGTTAGATTCTTCAGGAGCTATGAATATCCAAGAGTTGACCATGCTCAAGTCTATGATGTGAGAGGATCATTGGCACTTCCAATCTTTGAGCAAGGTAGCAAGAATTGCTTAGGTGTTGTTGAAGTTGTCATGACTCAACAGAAAATCAACTATCGCCCTGAACTTGAAAGTGTTTGCCAAGCACTTGAGGTTTAATTTTCCTCCTCAACTTTCCTTATGTGTTATCTTTTATTTGCATAATGAACTTCTATTGTGTAATTACTTATATGTTATTTGTAATATCCTAAGAAAACTTGAAACTTGTGTTTGCTAGCTTTTTCCTTTCATCGTGCTATTGCTATTTCTGGAGATATAATTAATTTTTATGAAACTCTTCTTTCAATATCATCCTTTTCAAACTGATACTTTTATGACAAATATGATGTTGTTTACTTGTGATTGAATTTTTCTATTTTAGCTATTCAAATATAAGATTCATTTGTTAGTTTTAACTATTGGAGGAAATTTGTTATTTTGCAGGCTGTTAATCTTACAAGCTCAAAACTTCCAACTATTCAGAATGTGAAGGTAAAAATGGGAAAAAAAAAATCATCTGAGAGTAAAGATTTTTAATGAACTTGAACTTCTCAATTTCCTTATGATAACTGAACTGTTCCATTTTTTTTAATTTTCAGCGTACATCATGTGAAAAGTCCTATGAAACTGCATTGCCTGAGATTCAAGAAGTATTAAGATCTGCATGTGAAATTCACAAATTGCCATTGGCACAGACATGGATTCCATGCATCAAACAAGGCAAAGAAGGATGCCGGCACTCGGAAGACAACTATCCACACTGCATATCTCCAGTGGAGCATGCTTGCTATGTTGGTGACCCTTCAATCCAGGTCTTTCATGAGGCATGCTCTGAGCATCACTTGTTAAAAGGCCAAGGTGTTGCCGGCGGAGCATTCATGACGAATCAGCCTTGCTTCGCACCCGACATAACTTTGTTAAGCAAGACAGACTATCCACTTTCTCATCATGCAAGGATGTTTGGATTGCGCGCTGCAGTCGCCATACGCTTGCGAAGCATCTATAATAGTTCAGATGACTTTGTTCTTGAGTTCTTCTTGCCTTTGGAATGCATTGACAATGATGAACAGAAGAAGATGCTCACTTCATTGTCCTTGATCATACAAAGGGTTTGCCATAGCTTGAGGGTTATATCAGATAAGGAAGTGGAGGAGGAAACTGATTTTTCAGCTGAAGTGATAGCTCATGAAGATAGTGGCACTTTTGCTAGTGCTGCAGCGTGGCCAGAACCACTGCAGAGTCAAATTGTTGCTTCATTGGGTGCTCAAGAAAAATCAAGTGAAACTATGGGGACGAGTTTCTCCGACCAAAGGCAACAACAGCAAGAGAGTTCTGTTTTGAAAGGGAACCTTGACTCTAATGGGGAGTGTTCTACTTATAATGTCGGAAACTTGTCAAGTAAAACCGGAGACAAGAAGAAGAGCAAAGTAGATAAGACTATCACTCTGCAAGTTCTTCGCCAACACTTCGCCGGAAGCCTAAAAGATGCAGCAAAGAACATTGGTGGTAAGTGTTGTATTCATATGGAAAAATGTTTGTGCGACTCATTTTTTGTACTCAAAGAACATTATTGTGTTACAGCTTTGTTCTAGTTAATACAAATCTTATGGTACTTTGTCCTTATGGAATCATTACTTTGCAGTTTGTACTACAACCTTAAAAAGGATCTGCCGGCAACATGGGATAAAACGTTGGCCTTCAAGGAAGATCAAGAAGGTTGGTCATTCCTTGCAGAAGCTTCAACTTGTGATTGACTCAGTCCAAGGTGCTTCTGGTGCATTCCAAATAGATTCCTTCTATTCAAAATTCCCAGACTTAGCTGCTTCTCCAAATCTATCAGGAACAAGCCTGTTCTCAAATCTCAAGCAATGTGATAATAATCCAAACTCACTAAGCATACAGCCGGATCCTGGTTCGCTGAGTCCGGAAGGCGCATCAAAATCGCCGTCCTCTTCTTGCAGCCAGAGCTCGATTTCTAGCCATCCATGTTCCAGCATGGCTGAGCAACAGAATCATCATCACACAAATAATAATTTTGATAGTAGCAAAGATCAAATGGTGTTATTGGTTGGAGAGAATTCTAGCGGCGATGGCTTGTTGAAGAGGATAAGAAGTGAAGCAGAATTGAAAAGCTTGAATGAAGATAGAGCAAAAGTAGTCATGCCAAGATCGCAAAGTCAAGAAACACTTGGTCAACATAACCTTAAAAATGGGCACCATGGATCATTGTCAAGAACCAAAAGCAAAGGGACTCAAAAGGAGGATGCACCTTATAGAGTGAAAGTAACATATGGGGATGAGAAAGCAAGGTTCAAGATGCCAAAGAATTGGGGATATGAAGATCTTGTGCAAGAAGTTGGTAGGAGATTCTGCATAAGTGACATGAACAAATTTGATCTCAAATATTTGGATGATGATTATGAATGGGTGCTACTAACCTGTGATGATGATTTAGAAGAATGCATTGAAGTTTGTCAATCATCTGAGAGCACCACCATCAAGCTTTGTCTTCAATTCTCTAATACTAATCATAGTATGCGAAACCCTTTAGAATTTAGATAGCAATAATAGAAGTGAACCTTTTTTTTCACTTGTAAATTATAAGATTGTTTGTCATGTTGTGTGAATCAATCTTAGAAAGTTTGTAGTTTAAAGGTTCAACAATTCTTCTTTGAAGACTTTGTTTTGGCAGATTATAAGGACAAAGATGTACATATATCCATATTGCTTGAAGCAATAATCAAGTTCAACTTTCCTTACCTCTTAGTCTATCTAATTAGAGTTTGACTAACGAATTTTCTTAGTATCTTTTAATTTTTTTTTTTAATACTTTACTTAAAGAACGAAAGTTCTGGATGTGATTTATTATCATTTAAATGAAAGCATGTTAAGGGTTATCGTGCTTAAGTTTTTGATTGTTTCTCGATGATAATTAATAAATAATTTAGAGGCAAAGGACACCTAGGGATTTTGATATACAGAAATGAGATAATTAATTAAAATTAATCATATTCGTTAGTTGTTGTTTCCAGCGCGACACAATCATGGCACCGCTCTTGTTTGCATCGCATTTCCACTAGATAAGCCTCAAAATAGTTCTTGAAGTTGAACTCGAGCATCGAAGTAATTTCTAAAATTAATAATTTTTAAAATTAGTCCTTGAAATTGCACTCCACGACTCATAGTAGTCCTTGAAATAATTTCCGTTCATCGCTACCGAAAAATTGAGCTGGACTAAAACGGTCGTTTTGTATTTATTAAAAAAAAAAACCTAATCTCCAATACGACGTCGTTTTATATTTATAAAAAAAAAAATTAATCCTTATCTTCATTGTTCTTCTTCTTCAATGTCATAGTAACAACAAGAACAACATCATCAGAACCAACAAAAATTAGAGTTAAGAAAACTAACAATTACAAAAAATCACAAAAAAATCAACAACAATTAAAAAAGATCAATTAACCTATATAACAAGCATCAATCAACCTAAATAGCAACAATCACAAAAAAAACAGCAACAATTACAGAATCAAAAATAACAAAAAATTAACCTTGGCAACTACATTAAAACACAATCACCAGCAGCAATAATCATCCAAAATATTAAACAATAATGATTAAATAGCTAAAAAAAATTCACCTTTACCGCAGAGAAAAGAAGAAAAATGCAGAGGGAGACAAAGAGGAGAACAGAGAGCAGACGGCGACAATTAGGGAGGGGCTGTCAGTCGGGACAATGGAGAGCGCCTGGAGCTGACCGTGAGAGACATTCTGTTTGTGGCCTGGAGCGCCTGCCTCGTTGTGGAGTTGTTGGTAGGTTTTGGAGTCGCCGGAAAGTGCAGCAGGTTCGAGAGCAATGACGGTGGCGACGGAGGGTTGGGGGTGGTTGACAGAGCGCTTGAAAATAGTGGAAAAGTGTGAAATCTGAACGGCGAGATCGAAGAGCACTTGGATCTCGTGGTGGCGCGAAGAAGCAGATTGGAAGCGTGAGAGAAGGGGAAGGGGAAAGGGTAGGTTAGGGAGGGGGATCGGCACGGCACCGAAATAGAGGCAGGCGACAAAGAGGGTTGAGGAAAGCTTGCTTATGAGTGAGAGAAGGGAAAGGGAAAAGGATAGGTTGGAGAAGGGGAAGAGTTTGGGAAGGGAAAGGGAAAGGGAAAGGGAGGGGGTGTTTAACTTGTTTTTATTTTTTTCTTTTTTTTTTTAATAAACATAAAACTACGTTGTTTTCAATATTTTTTTTTTACTTCTCAAAATGATGTCGTTTTAAGATTCCGACGAATGGAAAATTCTTTAAGGACTATTATGAGTTTCGGAGTGCAATTTCAGGGACGAATTTGAGGAATTATTAACTTTAGAGATTATTTTGAGACTCGAGTGCAACTTCAGGGACTACTTTAAAGCTTATCTCCATTTCCACTGGATACATATAACGTGATCTTAATGAAGCACTAACTACTATGAATTTTTCTTAACATTGTTGTGATAAGTATGCTTAGGTGGATGTCTATTTATGATAGACGGTTCAATATTCTCAAGAGAGAATGAATTTTATGAAGTTTGAAAATATAATTTCATGTACGTTTATAAATAGAGGTTTAAATTTATGACAAAATTACTACAATAATATATAAAAATTTTCTCTTTTTATTTTTCTTCATTTTTTCTGTGAGTTTTTAAGTTGCAATATATTAGTAAATATATAAATTACTTATATTATACAGAGATAATTATATTGGTGAATATTAATATTAGTGTCTTCTATTTACACTTTTTTATTTTGTATTTATTATATCTTTTTTAGTTATTTATTTCACAACACGTTATCAGCACAAGACTCTGATCAAATTTTAGAAAGACTCAAGTAATAAATTTTCATTATATCGAAACTCTCTTATCTTGAATTTAATGCTCTTGATATATCTGGAAACAACTATTTATCATGGATTCTAGATGTTGAAATTCATCTTAATTCAATAATAGATTTTGGAAATACCATTACGGCTGAAAATGATGCATCCCAAAAGAATAAAGTCAAATCCATGATCTTCAGTGGCGGAGCCACGTTGATGGAAAAGGGGCAATGGCCCTTCCCAAGCTTCTAATTTTTTAGTTTAACTCTCTTTTAATTATTAATTTTTCTCTCTTAACTTATATTTTTTATGTTCGCCCCTCCCAAAAAAATTTCTGGCTCCGCCCCTGATGATCTTCTTTCGTCGTCATCTTGACGAAGGATTGAAAAATGAATATCTCACATTCAAAGATCCTGCAGATCTATGGAAAGACCTTGTAGAAAGGTATAATTATCAAAAGACAGTGATACTTCCTCAAGCCCAATATGAATGGACACACTTGTGTCTACAGAATTTGAAATCCATAAATGAATATAATTCAGCAATGTTTCGAATCACCTCACGAATGAAATTATGTGGAAAAAAGATAACTGATAATGACATGTTAGAGAAAAACTTCTCGACCTTCCATGCCTCGAATGTACTCCTGCAGGCTGCAGCAGCAGTATCGAGAAAAAAGATTTAAAAAATATTCTAAGTTAATTTCTTGCCTTCTTGTTGCTGAACACAACAATGAGTTGCTTTTAAAAAATCATAAAGCGCGCCCAGTTGGTGACTTCCCATTTCCTGAAGCAAATGCGGCAAATCATTACTCCAAAAGAGGTAAATGGCAAGATTTTAGTAACAAGAAAAATTATGGAAGAAAGAAGAATTGTGTTCACAGGAAATGATCTCACTAGAAGTGGGATAAAGAAAAAAACAATAGGCAAAATAAATCAATAAAGGATAAATATTTTCGTTGTGGTGAAAAGGGTCATTGATTGCGTACCTGTAAATCCCCGAATTTTTTTAAAATTAAATAATTAGTTATTTATGAGCTAATATATTATATTGAGATATAATTTTTAAGAAAATTATTTTTTAACAAAAATAATTAAATAAAATTTTATAATTATTAAAATTTAATTTAATTATTACTTTTTCTATTAAATTTAATTATTTGTCAAAAAATAATTTGACAAAACAAAAATTAAATTAATTTTTATAGTTCTTATTATTACAATTATTATTATTATTATTATTATTATTATTATTATTATTATTATTATTATTATTATTATTATTATCGGCCGAAAGCCTTTAAGGGAATGAAAGAATAAAAAATGGAATGTGTTACTTGCTAAGCTTTATATTTATATATAATGACACATAAATCTTCTCTGTGTCATCTTAACACTAATTATCCATTCTTCTTTCATTAAACATTCCTTCTCCAAGCAATACTGAATCATTTTCTTTGGGAAAATGAAGAGAATGTCGTGAGTGAGAGAGAACGAGAGAATAATGGCACCGTGAACTTTCAGTCTCGATTTCTTGTAATTCGTAACTTCAATAAAAAATTTAATCCGATAAAAGTATTTATATCTTCTTTTTCTACGTGTTGGCGTTATTTTTGTCTGATAGAAATTGATGGTGATGTAACTCCGCTTTTCCTTGAGTTCGGCCAATTAGAGTTCTAAGAGACACAGATGATTTCTGACATTTTCTTCTTCAGCAGCTCGGTCAAAAAGTTTCTTCGAAATTTTCATTGACTTTGATTTCGTACGGAGGTAGGAAATTTATTTTTAAAGTTAAACATTTTTAATTTAGAATGCCTACAAAGTTAATTGGATATATATATATATTAATAAAAGTAATATTATTGAGTATGGATTATTGCTGTAAATGTGACTGGTTTGATTGTTATGAGAGATTAATTGGTGGAATGAAGCTTGGATTGAGGCTGTGAAAATGTGATTGTTGTGGAATTGCGAATTACTTAATGATGGTAGATATTGTTGTAAGCTTGTTTGAGAAATTATTGATTACTGGATATGTTAATTTGATTGGATGATATTACGTTGAGCGTTGAATTGATTTAGGCTTGTGCTCGGTTTGGATTTATTGTGATGACGGTTTATTTGTGACTGCTTTTTAATTATTAAGAATTTCGCTTATTTGAGAATTTTTGAGAAAAAGGCTGGTGAATGGTTGAGTAATAGGAAACCCGTAAGGGTGGTTTAGTTCGAATTTTAGAGGAAATGCCGAAATTTTATAAAATTTGAGGTTTTATTTAAAAAATTATTTTAAAAGATTTGGTTTTGAAAAATTAAATTACTTAAGATTTATTTAGTTGAGAAAAGGTGTACTTTATTTTAAACTCGATTTATTAAGAAAAACATAATGTTTTAAATCCAATTTTGTAAGGAGGGGTTTTGTTTTAAGAATTGTTTTGAGCTCGTTTTTTAAGAAAAGGAATCTCTATCACAGGAGAGCAGAGAACAAGGATTTAAAGAATATATTAACTTAAAGGAATCTCTGCCACAGGAAAGTAGAGAACAAAGACAAAGAAAAGGATGCTTTAAAAGTCTGTCTGCCACAGGAGAGCAGATGCGACCTTATTTGGGCCTTAGTGCCAAATGTATAGTGAGGACGTCCACACACTGAGAACTGTTTTTCAGATGTACGGTTATTGATTTGGAAAGTCACACTGTATGCGGCCTAGCCGTACGACTTATATGCACACTGTATGCATCTGGAAAACCATATCTAAGACTCGTGCCCAGGTAATGTCGGGAGCGGGTAGGCAACCGACACATGAGCTCATGGCCTGTATTAGGTATAGACATGCATCATGTTGTTTGCACATTTGCATTTGATTGCGCTTGCTTGTCTTATTACTTTGTGATCGTGCTGTTTGCCTTGTTGCGACTTGCTTGCACATTGAATTGAATCTCTTGCTTGTACTATTTGTTGTGAATGTATTAAAGTGATTACGAATTGGCATTTGACTGAAGATTAACTATGTGGCTGAGAGACGGGTAATGCGACTAGTTTTATATTCAAAATTTGTTTTGAGTTTAGAGATTTTAAAAAGAGATAATTAGTTAGCTAAATTAAAACCAAGAGTATTTTCAAAGGGTCCGATAAAAATAAAATTTTCTTGGGTAAAGTTAATTATTTGCACTTTATTTCATTACTTTTACGGCATTCCTATTCCCTACTGAGAACGTGTGGTTTGTTCTCACCCTAAATCTTCCACCCTTTCAGTGACACAGGTTCGGAGATTCAGTAAGAAGCTGCAGACGATTAGTAGATTTACTTGTGATTCCTGTTGTTTTTATAGAGTTCCCTCGCCCTTGTTGCTTCAGGATTTTTATTTTATCCAGAGGGATAGGTATTGTATTTGAGTTTTACATTGAATTTAATTGTATAGCATCTATTATTATTAATAATTATGTGATTATTATTATCTGAAGATCTTTTGTTATGTGATTTTAATTACTAAAATCTATTTTCTGAAATTTTCTTAAAAACTGAAACGTGATACCGACGTAAAGGCTCAATATTAAATAGATAATAAAAGAAAACAGGTTAGTAACTCCTTGCTTTTGGTATGATTATGACGTGCTATAAGTTAGGGTGTTACATTATGGTATCAGAGCAGTTCGTTCCTATTAGAGCCTTGGGAATGGACTGACTATGCTTCACTGCATACTCTGAGTGTCTGTCATACAATAGGACTTGTCCTAATGACAAGAGTTTGAGCTTTAAATGCATGATTGTCTATTGATTAATGTTGTTAGTCGACCGTTGCATCTCTCATGGTATTAGGTCTGGCCAACTTAATACTGATGATTTGTGCATACGGAAACACTAATGGATTGTCATAGACGAAATAGAATTAATAGGTGATGTGAATTATGGGTTTTGGGAACGTTAGAAATTGCATCTCGGGGTTGCTCGGTCACGTATCTTGTTCTTTCATGGTTTATCTTGAAGTTTTGTTTGGGGTTTCTTTCTTGGAAAGTGAACTAATTATTCCCCAATCTTATTCCTTGTTCAGATGCTATTTTCATTTGATCTTAACTGCGTACGTTTACTTAAACTTCTTGAGATATCTGCTTTTCTTAAGATGCGATTTGGTTCTTTTGCTTCATGTCTTGCATCTTATGTATATCTCATTCTGATTGAATTTGGTTCTTTTGAAGTTCTTGTTTCGAACCCTACATTCTGAATTATTCCTTGCCTGATAGTGTTCTTCAACATTCTCTTGAATTCCTGTGAACCCCGTCCATAAACTTTGTTCTTCTCTTCCTAAGTTTGATATCCTTTTAGGTAACTCAATCTTGTTTTAGAGTAACGTGTGATTCCTCCTTGTGCTGTTTAAATTCCTTTTCTTGGATCATGTATTCTCTGATGTAATTTTAGATTTGTTTAATGCATCAAAGTGAATCCTTGAAATCTTTGTGAACCTTGTCCAAGTTGCTTGTCCTTTCTCTGAGGCCTTATATCTTTTTGAGTAATTTGAGATTTGTTTTGGTGTCACGAGCGACCGTTATACATAGCAAGTGGTGCGTTAGTTCTTTATGATGCATTTCGTGAACACGAAAGGTGGAGTTTGTAAGCGTGCGACGTTACAGGATGTTTTGGGGTTTTTGAGTCTCATGAAGAAGTTTGCGAAAGTTAGATTTTTGACCAATATTGGGTTGCGAAGTGTTTGATGAGATTGAGAACTTCACGAATAGTCTATTTGTTAAAGTACATTTTGGAGTGGTGAATATACGTCAAGTTGATGTTTGGGAAGTTGGAACTCTGAAGTTGGTATGAGATCAATGTGCGGATGTTAAGCGTGTCATTTTAGCCCCATGCCTGTTTTATAATTTTTCGCCACCTTGTTCTACCATCGCATGTTTGGACCATATCATCTTTTGCATCAAACTTGCCTTGTAATTTCAACTTTGTAATCGTTCTTTTTCCTTATACCTGTATGCCATATGAACCTCTCTTATTTTAGAGCAATTTTTGAGGACGAAAATTTTTATAAGTGGGGTAGAAAGTAAGTCCCAGAATTTTTTTAAAATTAAATAATTAGCTATTTATGAACTAATATATTATATTGAGATATAGTTTTTAAGAAAACTATTTTTTAACAAAAATAATTAAATAAAATTTTATAATTATTGAAGTTTAATTTAATTATTATTTTTTTATTAAATTTAATTATTTATCAAAAAATAATTTGATAATACAAAAATTAAATTAATTTTTATAGTTCTTATTATTACTATTATTATTATTATTATCATTGTTATAATTATTATTATTACTATCGTTATTATTATTATTAATATTAAATTATTATCATTATTATTGTTATTATTATTATGGGCAATTTACACATCTAAATTGTTTGACCCCCAATATTACGCAAATACATTGTTTCCAAATTTAATACGCAAATGCATTGTTTCACTATTTTATGTAAACCGCTACTGGCAGCCACGGTTTATGTGTGAGTGTGTGAGTATAAACCGCTGCTGCCAGCAGCGGTTTACGTGCATGTGTATGTGAGTGTAAACCGCTACTGGCAGTAGCGGTTTACGTGCGTGTGTGTGAGTGTAAACCGCTATTGCCAGTAGCGATTTACGTGTATGTGTGTATACTATTTAAATAATATTATAAATAAAAAATTTAATTTATCATTTCACAATATAATTTAAAAAATATAAATATGCATGTAATAAATTTTTTATTTGTATTTATTATTAGAAGTGAGACCAAATTACAAATAAAAAAAATACAGTCTTCAAAGTATTGAATTATATAAAGCAAGACTAATTTTTTTTATTCTCATCTCTTTTAAAATTTATAAATAATAAAATAATTTATTTTTCGCCAAAAGTTTACTAAATTATATATTTTACTCTTTAAAAATCACTTCATTCTCTTTTATTTATATCAACCATACAAAGGAGATTGGAGAGTTTGGAAAATAGGTTGTGTTCTTTGCTGCTGATTTGCATTTGAGGTTCTAACTAAATGATTTTTTTTATTTGTGCAACTTTGTTGTCTTATACCAAAAAATAAAAATTATTTGTATTTTACAGTTGATTAATTAGATAAATAATAGTGATAGCATCATAATTTTGATGAATAAAATAAAAAATATAAATATGCATGTAATAATTTTTTATTTGTATTTATTATTAAAATGAGATTAAATAGCAAATCAAAGAGTGAGTACTCACAGAGTACTAAAATATATAAACTAAGACTAAATTTTTTTTATCTTCATCCCTTCTAAAACTCATGAATGATAAAATAATTTATTTTTAGTAAAAAATTTACTAAAGCATACACTTTTTCTTTAAAAATTACTTCATTTTTTATCCATATAAATCATATGATTGCAAAAAATATATACTCCGTTTTCTTTCTCTCAATTTTTTTGTAACTTAATTCAGCGGTTTATGTATTCCTCTAGCGATTTACGTTGATTAGAAAAAATGTTTGTTTATGCTAAATTAAGTTACAAAAAAAATTGAGAGAAAGAAAACGGAGTATATATTTTTTGCAATCATATGATTTATATGGATAAAAAATGAAATAATTTTTAAAGAAAAAGTGTATGCTTTAGTGAATTTTTTACTAAAAATAAATTATTTTATCATTCATGAGTTTTAGAAGGGATGAAGATAAAAAAAAAATTTAGTCTGAGTTTATATATTTTAGTACTCTGTGAGTACTCACTCTTTGATTTGCTATTTAATCTCATTTTAATAATAAATACAAATAAAAAATTTATTACATGCATATTTATATTTTTTAAATTATATTGTGAAATGATAAATTAAATTTTTTATTTATAATATTATTTAAATAATATACACACATACACGTAAACCGCTACTGGCAGTAGCGGTTTACACTCACACACACGCACGTAAACCGCTGCTGGCAGCAGCGGTTTACACTCACACACTCACACACATAAACCGCTACTGCCAGTAGCGGTTTACATAAAATAGTGAAACAATGCATTTGCGTATTAAATTTGGAAATAATATATTTGCGTAATATTGAGGATCAAACAATTTAGATGCGTAAATTATCCTATTATTATTATTATTATTATTATTATTCCCATCGGCCGAAAGCCTTTAAGGGAATGAAAGAATAAAAAATGGAATGTGTTACTTGCTAAGCTTTATACGCATGAGTATATATATATAAAATCAATGACACATAAGTCTTTCATGTGTCACCTTAACACTAATTATCCATTCTTCTTTCATTAACCAATCCTTCTCCAAGCAATACTGAATCATTTTCTTTGGGAAAATGAAGAGAATGTCGTGAGTGAGAGAGAATGAGAGAACAATGGCACCGTAAAGTTTTAGTCTCGATTTTTTGTGATCCATAACTTCAATCAAAAATCTAATTCGATAAAAGTGTTTATATCTTCTTTTTTTACGTGTTGGCGTTATTTTTGTCCGATAAAAATTGACGATGACGTAGCTCCCATTCTCCTTGAATTTGGCCAATTAGAGTTCTAGGAGGCACAGATGATTTCTGACTATTTCTTCTTCAGCAGCTCTGTCAAAAAGTTTCTCCAAAATTTTTATTGACTTTAATTTCGTACGGAGGTAGGAAAATTATTTTTAAAGTTAAACGTTTTTAATTTAGAATGCCTACAAAGTTAATTGGATAATTGCAATATATATATAATAGTAATGTTATTGAGTATGGATTATTGCTGTGAATATGACTGGTTTGGTTGTTATCAGAGATTAATTGGTGGAATGAAGCTTAGATTGAGATTGTGAAAATGTGATTGTTGCGGAATTGAGAATTACGTAATGATTGTGGATATTGTTGCAAGCTTGTTTGAGAAATTATTGGTTACTGCATATGTTAATTTGATTGGATGATATTGTGTTGAGCGTTTAATTGATTTAGGCCTGTGTTCGGTTTGGATTTATTGTGATGACGGTTTATTTGTGACTGTTTTCTGATTATTAAAAATTTCGCTGATTTGAGAATTGTTGAGAAAAAGGCTGGTGAATGGTTGAGGAATAGGGAACCCGTAAGGGTGGTTTAGTCCGAATTTTAGAGAAAATGCTGCCGAAATTTTATAAAATTTGAGGTTTTATTTGAAAAATTATTTTAAAAGATTTGGTTTTGAAAATTAAATTACGCAAGATTTATTTAGTTGAGAAAAGGTGTACTTTATTTTAAACTCGATTTATTAAGAAAAACATAATGTTTTAAATCCAATTTTGTAAGGAGAGGTTTTGTTTTAAGAATTATTTTGAGCTCATTTTTCAAGATTCATAATAAATAATGAATGAGAGAAATCATGAGTACTTATGTATTACAACTTATGATTTAAATAAAAAGGTTATATTAGAAAAGTTACCCTCACTTTCATCTGAGTTATATTATACAAAAATTAGTACAATTGAATCATATGCCATTGTAAACCAGAAGTTTACTAGCCCAAATGAATTCATAACTTGGCATGATCGATTAGGTCATCTGTGAACAACCATGATGCGAAAAATTATTGAAAACTTCCATGGACATTCACTAAAGAACCAAAAGATTTTTAAATCTAGTGAATTTTGTTGTGCTGCATGTTCTCAGGGAAAGTTAATTTTAAGACCATCACCTGTAAAGATTGGATTTGAGTCTCCTGAATTTCTAGAAAGGATTCAACGCGATATATGTGGACCTATTCATCCCCCATGTGGATCTTTTAGATATTTTATGGCCCTAATAGACGCATCTTCGAGATGGTCACATGTGTGCTTATTGTCTTCTCGCAACCTAGCGTTTGCGAGATTACTTGCTCAAATTATTCAATTAAAAGCACAGTTTCCATAAAACCCAATCCTAGCAATTTGCCTTGATAATGCTAGTGAATTTACTTCCCAAGCCTTTGATGCTTATTGTATGGCTAACAGAATAAGCGTTGAACATCCAGTAGATCACACACAAAATGGGTTAGAAGAAACACTTATTAAACGTTTCCAATTAATTGCTAGACCCTTACTTATGAGAACAAATCTCCCAACCTCGAATTGGGGGCATGCTATTTTACATGCCGCAACACTTATTCGTTTGAGACCAACAAGTTACCATTAGTTCTCTCCTATGCAATTAGCTTTTGGCTAGCAGGCAAATATTTCCTATTTAAAGATATTCGGGTGTGCGATATATATTCCCATTGCACCACCTTCTTGCACCAAAATGGGACCCCAAAAAAAATTTAGTATATATGTTGGATATGATTATCCCTCTATAGTGAGGTATCTTGAGGTAAAAACTGGAGATGTATTTAAAGTTCGATTTGCGGATTGTCATTTTGATGAATCAAAATTTCCAATATTAGGGATAGAGAATAAGATTCTTAAAAAGAAACTTAATTGGAATGCATCATCCTTGATGCATTTAGATCCTCGATCAGGGCAATGTGAACTAGAAGTTCATCAAAAGATTATACATTTACAAATAATAGCAAATGAATTTTCTGATCCATTTTCTGATACAAAGAGGATAACCAAATCTTATATACCAGCTAAAAATGCCCCCAAGTCGAATTGATGTCCCAGTTGGACAAGTGGCTACTGAAACAAATTCGCGCCAAAAGCATGGTAGACCTGTCGGTTCCAAAGACAAAAATCCTCGAAAAAGAAAAGAGTTAAATACTATTTCTGTTAAAAAAGATTTAGTAAAGACACCTGCAGTTGTCCAAAATTCTGCTATAGTTTTAATGCTAAAAGACGTTCAGGTACTTGAAAATTGTGAGAATGATGAGATCTCGATAAATTATGTCTTTACAGGAGAAAAATTGGACCAGAATAAGACAATTGTCAATGAAATATTTGCATATAATGTGGCATTAAATATCATGCATGAAAGTGAGGATCTTGAGCCACGAACAGTCGAAGAATGTCGACAAAGGAATAATTGGCCAAAATGGGAAGAAGCTATAAAGGCTGAGTTAGACTCACTTGCAAAACGTGAAGTCTTTCGACCTGTAGTCCGTACACCAGAAGATATAAAACCTGTTGGATACATATGGGTATTTGTGAGAAAACGAAATGATAAAAATGAAGTTGTACGCTACAATGCTCGACTTGTGGCACAAGGTTTTTCACAAAGGCCCGGTATAGATTATAAAGAAACATATTTCCCTTTAGTGAATGCAATAACATTGCGTTATTTAGTCAGTTTATCCGCATACCATAAACTACATATGCATTTAATGGATGTGGTAACCACCTACTTATATGGATCATTAGATCGTGATATCTATATGAAAGTTGATGCATGGGCATCATGTTATGTTTTTCTATCATTTTTCATATCAAAAACTAGTTCATAATGCTTAATTATTGAATATTTTTATGCTTAAGTCATATATTGCTTTTATCTCTTTGAATTGAGTAATTTTGTAGGAAATGGTAGAAAAAGAAGCAAAAAGCACAAAACAAGCTCAAAAAAGAAAAAAGGAATTTTGAACACACTTTGAACCTTAGGCCACCCTTTTAAAAGTGTGGCCCGTGACCCATAAAAGGAAGCCAAGCACCAAGAATGCCCTGGCGCTCTTGTCTGGCGCTCTTGTGAGAGCGCAGCGCTCTCACCCACGCTCTCAACCACGCTCACTGCCCAGCGCCAGCGATTCTGTCAGCATGACCTTGTCCTCTTCAAAGGAGCATAACTTGAGTTGTAAAGCTCCAAATGATGTGCATTTAAAAGCATTAGAAAGTAGACATCCAGACCTTTCCAACAATATATAATAGTATGGGGTGGACATTTAATTAGAGCTTCAAAAGCTGGAGTTGAAATGGAACCTGGAGCAGGCCTGGCGCTCTTGCCAGCGCTCTCAACCACGCCCACTACCCAGCGCCAGCGATCCTGCCAGCATGACCCTACCCTCTTCAAAGAAGCATAACTTGATCTGTAGAGCTCCAAATGATGTTCTTACAAAGGCATTGGAATGTAGACATCCATAACCTTCCAACAATATATAATAAGTATGGGGTGGACATTCAATTAGAGCTTCAAAAGTTGGCATTGAAATGGAACCTGGAGCAGGCCTGGTGCTCTTGCCAGCACTCTCGACCACGCTCACTGCCCAGTGCCAGCAATCCTGCCAGCATGACCTTGTCATCTTCAAAAGAACATAACTTGAGCTAAAGAGATCCAAATGATGTGCTTCCAGTTGCGTTAGAAAGATGACATTTAGAGCTTTCCAACGATTTATAATAGTCTATAGTGGACATAAAATTAGAATACAAACAATAGGCATCTTTAAAGCCCCAAAAATACTTAAGCATCCAAGGGCCTGGCGCTCGTTCCTGGAGCATGTCCCAACGCTCGCCCCTCATGCTCTCATGCATCCTTGCTAGTGCAAGCGCCCAGCAGCCCATGTTATACTCCAAACATACCAAGACACCTTTGGAACCTTAAGTTGGCCCACTCTTCTAGATAATGTTCTCTAATAAACCCTAATTTTGTGGTTTATCTTGTGTTGAATTTAGAAGATTTTATCAACTTATCCCACATTTTTTCAATGAAATAGCATAGTTTTGTGAATCTCTCATAAATTGTGCTCAAGAGTAAAAACATATTTTTTAGGCCTTTAAATTGCTAAATTTAATTCACTTTAATTCTATTCGATGTCTTGATGTGTTTGTTTAGTGATTTCAGGTTTAGGAGGCAAGGATTGGATCAAAGAAGTGAAGAAAAAGCATGCAAGATGGAGAATTCATGAAGAAATACGGAATTGGTGAATTCATGACAACGCGTACACGTGATAGAGGAACTTGCCAGGCCACGTGTATGCGTGATCCATGCGTACGCGTGACACTTCTCACGTGACCTCATTAAAGGAACACACTGGGGGCGATTTCTGAGCTCATCCAGGCCCAAATCCAACTCATTTCTGAAGCTATTTGATGCAGAATTCAAAAGAAAACAAGGGGGAGCAATTAGAGTAGTGTAGGAAACATGCTTTGGGTTAGTTCTGGAGAGAGAAGCTCCTTCTTCTCTCTAGAAATTAGGGTTCTTAGTTTAATTTCATCTTAAATTTAGGTTTTAATTCTTGTTTTCATCTAGTTTCTTTTACTTTTCCTTGTTCAATTGCTTTAATTTTCTTATTTCTTCTTGTTAATTTCTCATTTTGGTTACTTTTTATGTTGTTGAACTCTTGTTAATTTCCATTTTCTTTAATGCAATTGATGTCTTTTTATGTTTCTTATTGTTTAATTGAGTTGTTATTGTTATTTTCGTGCATATGCTAGTAGTAGATTTTACTATTCATGTAATTTAATATGATTTATTTTTATGCACACCAAGTGTTTGATAAAATGCTTGAGTTAGTTTTAAAGTAGATTTTGAGCATTCTTGGCTTGGAAAGAGAAATTAGGTGATCTTGAGTCATTAATACCCAATTTAGATTAGTGATCTAGAGTTGTTAGTTAATCTTGTTTCCATTGACATTACTTATGGATTGGGATTAACTAGACATATTTGACTTTCTTCCGATATTGAAGATAACGTAATAGACTTTATCTCTTGATAATTATTGTGTTATGATTAAAGACTAGGATAAAAAACTTTGATTATCAATCCTTGCCATGAATTCCTCTTTTTAGTATTTGTTATCTTTAATTGTTTTCTTTACTTTATTGTCATTTAAATTCTTGTCCTCTTAATTGCAAACCACCCATTTGGACCTCATAACCGATAACACACATACCTCACTGCAATTCGTTTGAGAGATGACTCAAGATCTAATACTCTTGGTATTTTTATTGATTTGTACTTGTGACAAATAAAATAAAATTTTGATAGAAGGTTATTTATCAGTTTGGAACTATAATTGCAACAAAGAGATTTCTTTTATTGAGAAGCAATTCTAAACCGACGGAGACCCTCGCATCATTCTCCACACCTTGAAGAAGAAAGGGTTGAATCCCTCATCGTTGTACTACATTACTTCTGGGACTTTAGATAGAATGATGAGCGTAATACATCCTTATCAAGCTTTGAGTCCATACTGTTTGAATGCATAATATGGTACATGATTAATTAGATATTCACTCATGAATTTCATGCGGCAGAAAAAATCTCTATATAGAGCCACTTTGATGTTTCAAAGGTCTACGTTGATCCCGCCTTGAAGGAGATGGTTGAATACTAAAGCACGTTTATAGAGGGGGAACTGTCACGTTTTGTTTGGATTACATAAGTTTTATCACAAAGCACATGGTCTGGCGCCAATGAACTTAAATGTGGGGATGCAGTGGTCAGAACAATTGTAGAAGTTTTACACACTACAAAGGTAACTTATGTTATTTAGTAAATTTGAATATGTTAGGTCTAATGTGGATATTTCGTAACCACTTTGACTGCGTTATCAGAAGGGTCCATTATGGATATTTGAGATTATTGTGTCAATTAACGCAGGTAGCAATGATTGATTTTATAAAGCATATAAAAATCCAAAGAAGGTTGAAACCCTTATTGAAAATCGATATGAGTGTACAAAATGTGAATATACACATAGAAGTGCTGCAATTAGCTAAGCTATATCATTTTTTATCAAATATTCTCTTAAATAATGGTTTTACAAGGCCTGTTTAGGCAATCAATTTAATTCAGTTTGCAATTTTTTAGGTTCAAGGTTGAGGTAGTATCTTTTGATGATACTGGAAGATATCACTTTGCTCTTGTGGGACAGGGAGATGGTTCAACTATATGAAGAATAGGCTGATAAATTAATAGATGAAGAGGTGATATAATTATTTGTATGTTTAATTGTATTACAACACACACTGAAAAATGTTCGCCATTATCTTTATTTTTAGATTGAAACCTTTCAATTTCTTTTAAGGCATTGATGAAGATGAATATCCTCCTACTTTGGATAACATACTTGATAGGAAATTGTTCTTTAAAATTAATATGAAGTCTGGAAACATCAACTAGTGTGATTAAGTCTATACTATATAGAAAATTTATAATCATGAAGATGTTATTGAAAAAAAACCTCCCTAACAGATTAACCAGCAATATATTTGGCCCTCATGTTACTGTATGTATTAATAAAATTGAATAATTGTTATTTTTTTTTAAAGAGAATAAGAAGTTTAGAATAATTTGACATGTAACCACTCCACGTGCTTTTTTTAGGAAAATGGTAGTAATAACTCAATTTATATCTCTGGGGCATGGTCAATCTTAAAGTCAATAATGATATGGTAAGTCATTTATGTAAGGATTTATACAATCATATCAAATTATTAATGAATGACGCGAAGAGAGATGCTGAGAATGAATGACACGAAGAGAAAGAGAGACTAAGAGCAACTCCAATGGAAGAGCTTTTCGAGGTTCCATTTTCTCTTTTTCTGACATAACACAAGATCAACTGTTAGAGAGAAGGAAAATTAAGTTCCTGCTCATGTTACGAGGAGAAAGAGTCCCTCCTCGGAGAAACTTGTGAATGCCAATGATAACTTGTCACATGGCAAGTTATCTTTAAAATAATTAATTATAATTTAATTATTTAATATAATTATTTAATTAATTATTTATATTAATCATTTAATAATTAGTTATAATAAATTATAATTAATATAAATAATTATATTTAATCAATATCAAATATTATTTATATTGTTATATTAAATCATAATTAATTAAATTTATTAATTGAACACATATGGTAATTTCATAATATTTATCGTTAATTATGAAACTTAATTATGTTTTTTCTATATTAAATAATTTTACAAATTAGTGTCATCTCGAATTATAAATTATATATTGTGAATTATTTTTATATATAATTTTTTTAATATTAATATTTTTTAACAATGAATTATTTTTGAATTTATAAATGTAAATAATATTATTGTAAAAAAATAGTAATTATATTAATTTTAATTATTTTAATTAATTAATTAGGTGGGACCACAATAGGGACTAAAGTTAGTTCCTTCTAATGGAGAAGAGAAAGATGTTTAGAGTTTCTATTTACGGTTTATGACGCAAAAACTGATGTGAAGTTATTTTTTATGACAGGTGAGCCACAAATAGAGACTGAGATGAGTTCCCTACTAGAGATGGTCTAAGAGCAACTCCAATGCTTCAGTTCTAATACCACTTTTTCTGACAAACAGAGTTCCCAATCATTGAAGGAAAGTGGAGAAGGGTCCCCACAGTTTTTTAGAGAAATGAGTCCCTTTAAATGGAGTCTTGTGGCAACCAATAATAACTTGCCAAATGGCAAGTTATTATAAAAAAATTATATAAAATTTTAATTAATTATATTATACTAAACAATTATATTAAATAATTAAATCATAATTAATTTAATAATAATTATAATAATTAATTATATTAAATAATTATATTTTTATTTAATTAATGATTTATATTAATTATTTATGTCATAATTAATATTGAATATTATTTATATTATTATATTAATTATAATTAATTAAATTTATTTACATTAAAAAATAAATTTAATGTTTACACTTTTATAAAATAATTGTTGGTTGGGTTAGTTATTTTTATTTTTAAAATTTAAAATGCTAATCACATTATTAAAATTAGCCATTGCAAAAGTAGCCGTTGCAAAATTAGCCGTTGGAAACTAGCTGTTACTATGTTACCGTTATTATTAATAAATTAATATTTTATTACTCTATATATACCACTTAGATACACTTCTATTCTCACACTTTCTACTACTCTTCTTCATCTTGTTCCAAGTTTATGAAATCAAGGTTCTGCTGATATTATTTTTTGTTCGAAAAAATGGATCCAAACCAACTCAACTCTTTTTTCAATTACTTACAAAACTTTTCTCAAATTCCAAATACCCAAAAATCTCAAACCTCAAACTCTCAAGTTCCAAATCAAAACTTCACACTACCAAATACATTTCAAAATCC
Source organism: Arachis hypogaea (assembly GCF_003086295.3). Taxonomy (NCBI): domain Eukaryota; kingdom Viridiplantae; phylum Streptophyta; class Magnoliopsida; order Fabales; family Fabaceae; genus Arachis; species Arachis hypogaea. Next base: position 102,934,928 of record NC_092052.1, on the reverse strand, counting down.
AAATCCTCAAAATCTTGCTAATTTTAATTTTCAAGCTCCTTATAATAATCAATTTCTTATATTCCAACCACAAAATCAAAATTGACAAACACCACATTTTCCATTTTTATCCATATTTAACCCCTCTATCGGAAATGTTACTCCAATTTCCTTGCCGTTTCCAACTCAATTCAGTGCATCAAGACATAACTCATCTGGTGTTGGTGACTCTTCTAACCCATTCTCTCAGACTCCTATACAATCTAGTCCAAATTCGCAATATTCAAATTTTGCCAACCCTCGTGGATTAGATGCTATCGACCTCAATGATGATGATATTGAAGATCGGAGGCAAGATAGTATTCAACACTGGCATTAGAAAGAGGATGAGATGCTGATCAGTGCATGGGTAAATGTTTCAACTGACCCTATAGTTGGTACCGATCAAAAGGGGGAATCATTTTGGAGTCGAATTCATAGCTACTGTGTAGAATTTTGCTCCGACATGAAAAGGGGGTAGTTGCATGTAAGAAACGATGGTATAAGATCAACAAGGCTGTTGTACAATTTGCTGGTTGCTACGATCAAGTTAGTTGAAACATAAGGAGTGGTTCGAACGCTTATGATATAAAGGAGTTGGCCTATAAAATTTATTCCACAAATTATGGTCAAAAATTTACTTTTGAGAGGCATTGGAACATGCTTCGTTTGGAGCAAAATGGAGAAGCCAACTACCTACACAGAGTGGCGGTTCAAAGAAAACCAAGGTTAATGCAACTGGAGCATACTCATCCTCATCAAATCCAGAAACACCGTTGGCTGACGAACCTGGTGTGGACTCTTCCGTTCGTCCACAAAGATCAAAAAAAGCAAGTGAAAAGATAAGGAAAAAGCACAAATGTCTGAAGATTTTAGCAAAAAAAAAATCATCGGTTGTTAAAAAAAGTATCTCTCATGAAAGATATTAAGAATGTTAGAGAAAATGAACTAATGGATAGAAAAAAAGAAAGAGAAGAGGAGATGGAACATAGAGCAAAGATTATGGCAATCAAAGAGAAGGAGTTACAAATTCAAGCAGCAATGAAAGAACAAGAATTACAAACTCAGAGGTATACTAAAGAAATGGAGATAAATGCAAAAGAAAGAGAAATGGAAAGGATGGCTAAGGAAAGGAAAAGGGAAATAGATATGCAAATACTTAATGTTGACACGTCTACAATGAGTGAAAAACGACGAGCTCTTCATGAGATTGCATGTGAGAAAATAATAGCTAAGTGGTTTACCTAATGGTTTCTTGTATTCGTGGAGTTATGTAGTATGTTCTTATTTTTATTGCGTATTACTGGTATGTGAATAGTTTGTTTTATTTATTTCTGATGTAACTTTTTAAATTAGTCAATATTATTGCACCGTTATTGTTCATGAACGTGACCGTTGCAAAACTAGCCGTTTTAAATTTAGACAAGAAAAAACTTGCTGTTAAGTAGCCGTTGCAAAACTACCCGTTAAGTAGCCGTTGTAAAACTAGCCGTTGAGAAGTAGGTACTTATTGCAGACACACTTATAAATATCAACTATCAATGACTCTGCAACTCCATTTCAACTCTTGTTTCTCATCTCGAAAGAGTACTAAAAATTACATTTCAAGATATGGCTAGAAATTTTAATGATATGTTTAATGAGGCTTTGTATGGCAAAAGAAGACGGCAAGATAACACACTCATAGATCATTGGATCGATGAGTGTTTACTCAAAGATTCAGAAGAAAAAGATATCGATAGAAGCTCTATCCTAACTCTTCGTAGATGGATCAACAGAGATCGAGAAGCAGGGCATGATCACCTTTTCCAAGATTATTTTGCAGATGAACCGGTGTATAATACTGACATTTTTCGACAGAGATTTCAAATGAGAAGACATGTGTTCCTTCGAATAGTAGACGCTCTCTCAAACGTCTATCCGTATTTCCAACAAAGGTTTGATGCAACTGGAAGAAGAGGCTTGTCATCACTCCAAAAATGTATCACTGTGATATGGATGTTAGCATATGGTATAGCAACTGATGCTGTTGATAATTATGTGCGTATAGGCAACAGCACTACAATTGAATGCTTGAAAAAATTTGTTAAATGTGTCATTTCGGTGTTTGAGGATGAATACTTGAGAAAACCAAATCCAAATGATGTACGACGCCTGCTACGAATGGCAGAGGGTCGTGGCTTTCCTAGCATGTTGGGTAGCATTGACTGCATGCATTGGCAATGAAAAAATTGTCCAAAGGCGTGGAAAGATGTGTACATGAGTGGTTATCGTGGGGTTGCAACCATAGTACTTGAGGTTGTAGCATCTTCAGACCTTTGGATATGGCATGCGTTCTTTAGAGTTTCTGGTTCAAATAACGATATCAACGTGTTAGATCGTTCTCCGGTGTTCGATGATATTCTAAATGACCATGCTCCAGAGGTAAATTATACTATTAATAGTAAAAATTATACTATGAGATACTATTTAGCAGATAGTATTTATCATGAATGGGCCACATTTGTCAAATCAATCTCAAAGCCACAAGGGGAGAAACGCAAGTTATTTGCACAATACCAAGAAGGGCAAAGAAAAGATGTGGAGCGAGCATTCGGAGTGTTGCAAGCACGCTTTGCAATTATACGTGGTCCAGCTCACATTTGGAAAAAGAAGAAACTTGCCAACATAATGAGAGCTTGTATTATATTGCATAATATGATTGTTGATGATGAAAGAGACACTTACGCAGGAAATTTTGCTCAAGACTTAGAGTATGATGATGTCGAAAATGGCTTATCACAACCTCAGCTGGGGGAGGAAGATTTTGCACCATACCATCAATTTCTCCAAAGAAATGTCCAACTTCAAAATAGGCAGCAGCATAGACAATTGAAAGAAGACTTGATTGAACACATATGATAATTTCACAATGCTTGTCGTCAACTATAGAGTTTAATTATGTTTTTCTTTACATTAAGTAATTTTACAAAAATTAGTGTAATCCCAAATTATATATTGTGTATTATAATTATATATGAATTTTATTAATATTAATATCTTTTAATAGTGAATTATTTTTAAATTTATAAATCTAAATAATATTATTAAAAAAATAATTACATTAATTTTAAGTATTTTAATTAATTAATTAATTAAGTGGGACCACAACAGAAACTAAAATTAGTTTTTTTTAATGAAAAAGAGAGAGATGTTTTGAGTTTCTATTTACTATTTATGATGCAAAAACTGATGTGGAGTTATTTTTTATGACAGGTGAGCCATAAATACAGACTGTGATGAATTCTCTACTGGAGATGCTCTAAGAATAATGCTAGAAGAGAGACTAAGAACGACGACAGCAGTTGCTGAAATTGACAGCGACGACAGAGACCAGAGCAAAATAGAGGTTAGGAATTCCTGTAAAAAGAGTAAAGAGCACATCGTGTGAATTAGGGCTACACAAACGAGAGAAGAGTACAGGTTACAGGATTTGTGTTTGTTTTGGGAGGGGGGAGGGGAGGTGTTAGGGCTCAGTGGACTTACCCTATTCTAACCTTGGTTTTTGAGCCTTCTGGGGTTAGGGCCAGTAAAAATTTTCTTTTAAAGTTTTTGGCCAAAGGCAAAAAATATTAAAGTGTTTAGGGCTAGTTCTAAGGCTGAAGGCTTAATTGACACTACTATGTGCCACGACCACCGATATGTATCTCACTACCGTATGGATCTCCCCTTTTCCGTCGAGGTGCCGCAAACCATACCGTAAGTTCGTAACATGTGCCACTGGATCGCTTCTTGCTTCATCGGCCTAGTCGCACCGGCGTCTTCCAGTGGTGCACGACCCCACTCCTACCAAGCGGACCATTGTCGCTACTACCTGTTCCAAGGAACGAGTTAACTCGCCTTGCATTATGTACCGACCCGGACCAGCAGCAGCATTTACTCCAACCCATGACCCAATAGCTAACTCGTCATCCCTTGGCCCAGCTACATCACGTTGAGCTTTTAATATAGTAAGTACTATTTTAACTTAATAAAAAAAAGTACTATTTTAACTTTTAAAAATATAGTAAGTACTATTTTAACTTTAAAAAAAAAAAATAAATAGCTCCTTAAACTTTTGATCCGCATACATTTATATTCTTCATAATTTAAAAATACATTTAAATTCTTGACTTTCTTAAAATCTAGACTAAGGTTCTGAAAATCGAATCAATCATCGAACTATTCTAACTACTGGTTCATTAGTTTATAGGTTTAATCGATTTGACCGTAGTTAAACCAAAAAAATTGTTTTATAATTAAATAATAAATAAAATATAAATAAACACATTAAAACATAATTATAGTCTAATATAAACTTTAAAATATCATCCAAATGAAAAGTACTACATAAACCAGAATGTTATGATCTCATTCAAATACAAACTCAAAAGTCAAATAACAAAAACAATCAATCAAACATAAAATGTCAACATCTAACTCATCCAAGTTTTTCATCAATCATCAAAATCCGCCATAACTTGCTGCAGATTTGCTTTATTGATATCATCACCTTCATTTCCACTACTTGGACCAAAAAAATGAAGTTGTGCAGCATAAAATATACTACTACTACCACCACCACCACTACTTTAATCTAAATCAGCATCAATCTCATTTAACAAAATATATAACACGTTATCAATAAATTAAATATTAAAACTATTGTAATAAATGATCAGACAATAAACTATAATACTCACAAAGTAAGTCTTCAATATTACTTAAAAGATTAGACTCTTTTTTAACAACCTCTTTTGTCACCCAAAAGTCAACCAAATCAATACTGTCAATATCAATTGGATCATATTGAACCTTTTGCTTTCTTTTTTATCTTTCCGTCCTAACAAATTAAATACAATATATGATAAGCCTAGTATATTAACTCCACAAAATCTAATTATATGAAATGAAAGGATGACATATATTACTTGGATTTAAGACGTAAATTATATGTAACATACTCAATATCACTTAGCCTATCATGCTCCAATCTATTCCTTCTTTTTGTATGAATTTAATAAAAAAAACAAGACTCCAATTCCTTTCACACCCCGAAAAAGCAGATGCTTGGTTAAGAATGCGAACTGCCATATTTTGTAAACATGGAGCAGAACCACTAAACAACCTCCACCATTCATCTACAAGTTACAATCTCATAGCTCGAGTATTAGTTATCAAATTAAGGAAATGAAAACATAAAATAACTAAATAAGTTATTGTCAAATAGATATTCTTACCAGGTTGAAATTTTTTGCAGCTCAAAAAGTTTCAGGCCTATCAAAGCTTTCCTTTTGATCTCTATATAAGTGTATTTCTTTCATTGCCTCAACTGAATCTAAATTATTAACCTTGCAATGCAATGTAACAAGATTAAGTAAACCTCATATGACGTCAGGTACTTTTTTATAATTTTCATCAAAAAAGCAAGCAGGATTCAAGAAATAAGCCGCTGCATGAAGATTTTTTTTTCAAATGTTTGTCCCATCTTGAGTTGATAATCTTTGTGTAAGGTTGATGTGCAGTCTTACTATGCTTGAACATTTCTTTGATTCCATTTTCTGACCTCAACATACCTTCATAGACATATCCCAATGATGATTTATCATCAGCATCTACCAACCTCATCAATTTAATCACTGAACTCACAAGTTTGCATACAGTAAAACAATCATCCCAAAATTTGTTGTCTAGGATAATTGCACTCGTAGCTCTATCATTAGTACTCGTTCCTAATTTGTGTCCGGTAAAGTGTGTATTAACAACCAATGCTTATAAATCCGCCTTGCGCTCAAAGATACTCTTCAATGTGATGAAAACAGTGGCAAAATGAGTTGCACATGGACAAACAATCTCCTTTCGAGTAGTTCTTTGTCTTAGCCAAGACAAAAACACCGTATAATTATACACAAACACTGTAATCTTCGAAGTACGTGTTGCAAAGTTAGAAATATACTGGTATGCTGCTTATATCTTTTAGAATAAGATTCAAGCAACGAACAGCACAAGGTGACCAGTGGACATATCGATCACTGGGTCTAATTTGTCCTATTTTAAAAATTTTCCCACGTGTGCATTCATATATCGGCTAAGTCAGTAGAACAAAAGTTATGTTTGATTTTTTCGTTGGGTCTGCCAAACCCAAGTAAACAGAAGGATCGATGTGTCCAAATTTTGAGAAGGTTTGGGATTTAAATATATTTTCAAATCGTTAGGGATTTAAATATCCGCATACCAAAAGATTAAGGACCTATTTGTCCTTTTCTCAATTTTTTTATAGTGATATTGTACGACCAAATTATTTTAATAATTAAGTTTAACTAAATTAATCTAATAATTTAAGTATTAATATTTAAAAATTTTAGTTGAAGAAAAAGGAAGAAAAAAAGAGATATAAGAAAAAAAATAAAGACTTAGTTAGACTTAATTAAAAAATAATTTATTCACTTAATATTTTTTTATATATTATAAATATATTTCTACTCTTGGGTCTTTGCTCCTTGTAGTCGTAAATTCGTAATGCCAGAACGACTTTAGCTAAGCATTTCAATATATTCATTAACTTTAATGCCATAATGCGTCATAAAAGTAAGAAAAATCGCTATTGAATTAAAATTTTTATGAACGTATGCAAATTGCATACATCACTTGCACATTCATGGTTGCTGAGAACCCTACCAGCCAGCGTTGTCACTTGTCAGGATGTAGAGTGTTGTCATTATATAACTATATATTAACGATTAAGTCATCTCATATGTTCTATTTGTTCTTGCGTCATAGACTCCCGTGTGCGTTTTTCCATTTCTAAAGGGTGCAAATGACTCTGGATTTTGCCTCATTTCTTTATGTCAACTACTCAACTTGTCAAGAGCTTACACCACCTGAACGCATTCTCAGGACCAACACTCAGCATTTTAAAAATAAAGGACCCATTGTAATTTAGTATCGACGAAAAAAAGTGATTGCCAACGTCACTTATTAGGTATTAGTGTGCACATACAGTTGGTTATCATTACATACAATCAGAAAAAAAATGAAACTTTTCTTAAATGTTACTTAGGTAGCTACATTGGTTTGAGCTCCTCCTTTGTCCTAATCCTAGTTCTAACACGATTTCAGTCAGCTATTGCACGCTACGGATAAACACACTTCGTCTTCAGAATCTAGTAATTTCATCAGATATAGTTACTAAAAAACTTCATTTTCTTCTATGAACCTTATATCATTTTAATGTTTTTTCTTTTCATTACTTTCACAGTAACCTTACATACAAGAGGTGCTTAACTGGGTACCAATGAGTCATCATATACACTAGTTCAGTGGCGGCCAAGTCAAAATTGGTGTATTTTCCTATCTGCCTTTTCGCCTATTAACATTCTGTACTTCACAGATGCTTCTTAACTAGTTGCCGACGACGCATAATCCAATCACAACTGTATGTTCTATGAAGAAGTTGATGAATGATTCTCCCCTTGGTCAATACATCTTGAAGGAGGACCAAAGATGCTTAATACAACCTGCAGCCAAAAACAATAAAAACAAAATATGTTCAGTATCGAAGACAGTTGAAAGTTCGAACGTGATCATCCTTAGTATGTTGTAGTATTCCTGGCGCTCTACCCTTTCATTCAATGTATTTTCATGAAAAACAAAAGCAAAAACAAAAACAACACTGACCGGCAAGAAAACAAGTCCATGCAAGAAACCAAGAAGTACTAATGACAAGTACATCTGAAAGTAATATACCTGCAAAATGCAAAAGTTAGTATAGAAATATATATACACACATACTTCTGTCCATAATTAAGAGGATAAACTAAAGATGAACTCATAATACCACAAAAACTTCTGTCCTTGAGAAGCAAAGAACAATAACTCCAACAAGCTTTGTTAGTGTAATGCCACTGCAATCAGCGTATAAGTAAATCTATTTCAGAAATGATATCATAAATTAAAGAAAATAAGATGGTTCTTGGGTTTAGGGGTAGCAAACGGGCCGAAACCCGCTGAGCAAGCTTGCATAACTCGCCAAAAAAGGCGGGCCGTGCTATAAATTTGAGACCATTATAATAAAAAAAGCCCGCCTAACCCACACTGCCTAATCCACGGGTTTTGGCGGGGCGGGGCGGGCTTTTGGCTTTAAAGATCATAATTAAATTTAGAATGTTACTTTTGTGCTTGTATTTGGAATGTTTGTTCATTTTACTTTAAGTTATAATTTGGACTATGTTTGATTGATTAGAAACTTGAACAATGTTTAATTATATGTTTTGGACAATGTTTGTTTTGCTTTGAACAATGTTAGTTTTAGTATTTTGTTTCAAATAAACTTGGTTGATGATTTTGTTTATTAGATATTTAAAATTATAAAAACTTTAGTGTTTGTGAATTTAGACATTATAATTTTTTTATGTCTTTAGAAATTATAAGTTTATTGAAACTTTGGTAAAATTATATATATTTTTTAATATTTAATAATTTAATAACTTTTTCAAAAAAAAAAAAGAGAGAATTGGCAGGATTAGCCCGTTAACCTGCCAATCCACCGTTAGGCAGAGCGGGGTAAAAATGCGGGGTAAAAATTTGGGACCGCCTCACTAGGTTGGATGCAGATGCTGATTGATTCAAACTAAAAATTAAATTGCTGCCAGGACAAATCACCTGAAAACTGAAGCCCCCATTGTACCCAAAGCCTCCTTAACACGTTGATCTTTGTCTCCACTAGTTACCTGCAGTAAAACTGGTCATGAGCAACTGACAGAAACCAGTTTGTAGAGAAAAATTATGAGCAACTGACAAAAACCATTTTGTGAGAAAATATCAAGTATTAAAGAGTTAATAACTTTGATAGCTCTTACATGAAAGAATTTCAAAATGATACAATTATGCATATGGATTATTCAAATTGAAAAATACTGGAAAGCAGAGTGATACTAACAGCAAAAGAATGAGTCATATGTACACAAAACTCGACCGCAATGCCCACTGACATAACAAGGTTGACCACTGAAACAGCATTCAACTGGATATTCAGAATGGCCATCACACCCTACAAAGCATAATTTTAAACAAATTAACTAGGTGATGCAGAATTCAAAAATATCAACTAGGTGCTGTATGACTTGGTTCAATAAACGGGAAGTGAAAAATCAAGTACAGCTTAAGAAAAAAAATACCATGAGATCTACAACAATCATCACCAACACCAACAAAATGATTGCTGAGCTCCATAAACTACAGAGTTTTAAATCAAAAAGATTATTAGACCAAGACAATTGATTCATCAAATGCTTTAACAAAATTGTGGAAATTGGAAGAGAAATAAAAATTATAGCTTGAAAATCATTCCCAAAATAAGTTGATGCCCACCTGCATGTGATAACCAAGCACACAATAAATACTGCACCTGTTACATCCATTATAAGATTTTGTTAATATCTTACAAGCTCAAAATCAACACACATGCTTAATAAATAAATTGAAGATTATTTCCGTAAGGATCAATCCCCTTCAGTCTCTTCCATATGAACATCCATATATTTTCTTGAAAAGAACACTTTACTTGCACAGAATTCTGACCAGAAAAGGCTTATGATGGCATGAGAAAATGCATAGGGGTTTCTCAAAATACTAACCAATAGCTATTGCAAGATTGACCAGTGCAGTCCTCCATATATTAAGGTATTGCTCGAAAAACATATAAAACACCGAATATGGGAAGATCTCAATCTGTATCAGAAAAGGAATTTCAGCTTGGACATAGTAAATGTAGCACAACAAAAGAGTATGTCTGGATTTCCAGATACAGTGTTACATGCTGATGTTATTTCAACATTATATATCTAAAAGGACAAAAATTAACATGATTCACCAAGTAGAAATGAATGAAACATCACCTTTAAAGAATCAGAAACTCTTGAAGCAAACTCTCGAGCAGCCCTCATGGAATTAACATAGTCAATCTAAAAAATTTTTACTGTTAAACTTTGGACTGTTTGATGCTACAGTAATCATAGAACAAACAATAAGAAATCCTACCTGCTTGTTGAGTGGAGTATGATAAGTACGGAATGATGATGCCTGGATAATACCACTGTCATAGCCTGAAAACGCAACCCAAATAGTTCATCCCAAAGTCAGATAGTACTCACACAGGAACTTAAACTGGTTAGGCTTCCAGGATACCCCAACCCATCCCTATGTTGAATTAAACAAGAAAAAAAGGACTTGAAAGAATGAATTCGACCGGAACCTTTCAGATCTACACTGCTGGTGTAAGCCCCATGACCACCTTTTGCACAATCAGCAGAAGGCAGAGAACTAAGAAACCATGGAAGTTTATCCTTAAATTGTGTTGTAGAGGGACGATCATTCCGCAAATCTGCATGACGAAAACACTGCGCAATCCAAATATTGTTTGATTAAGGCCTCAGAACAAAACAAGAAATCATCATAGTTTACTTTACAAAATATCCAAAATAAATAAAACAAAAAATAAAATAAAATAGCAGACCGTTGTGCAATCTTTGCATGCTCCATTTGAAACACAAGATCCTTCACCAGCAGAGCAGCAAGGAGGCTGGATTAATAAGGAAAAACCTTAGTCAGTTAAAGCAAAATCATGATAAACTTGGAGTACTACATTGAAATCTTATCCTTCATCAACACCTTTTCCCTCTCAATTAAAGCAAAATCTCATCTTCCAGGTAGTGATCCAAATTTTTTTTTTTTGGCTACTAAACAATTATTCTGCTAAAATATTCCTATTTAACACACTAAAAATAGAAGAAATAAAGTAATCAAAATGAAAGTTTAGGTCTACTATATTGAGTAAAATCCTAGCAATGTTCATTAATCTTCTGGCTACAACGAATACATTTCCCCAGGTCATGAAAATTTCTGTATAGTGAAATTACTGTAAAAACTATGATCGAGAGTCCCCTAACAGAATGTAATAAGCACGTCTTTATGACAAAATTGGGATCCGAGAAAAGTTCAAAAAATATCATGTACACCAGACCTGATCATCAGGAGGACAATAACTCCCGTTTGTGAACTTCCTGCAGCACCCAAATGCTTCTGGAGACACCCACACAAGATAATCATCAAGCCAAGAGGCAGCTGGCTTGGCAATATAACTAGTCTCCGGCACAAGGGCTGCCCTAGAAATCTACATGGTAAAAGACAGCACCCATAATAAGTGTCCAAGTTGATAGATAATCTTGGACTGCTGGCAGAGTGCAAACAAAACAACTATAAAAAGAAAACCCAATGGCCCATCAATAATAATAGTAAAAATAAAATAAACAAGAATTTGTAACATTGAATGTCCCAGGAAAAACCAAAATGAGGTATGGCTACATCATATAGAATCAAGTAAAGTCAGTTAACAGCTAATGACTTACCTCATTTAAAAGAGAGTCTGAATTGCATTGGCTAATGGAGCAAAGCTGATTTGTTTGTGTTGATTCTGAGCTGAAGTGAGGAAATAACATTAGAATTAATCATTCTTGACTATTATAGTACTAAGGCAAGATTAAGTATGTCCTAGTCAGAAACATATGAATCATGAATACTTTGAAACTTACCCTGCTGAAATACTAATATATCATAACTGAAGAAGACTCAGTGAAGAATTAACAATTAACTTCATAAAGCTTTGGTTGGGTGAAACAACTTATGATCAATGCTACCTTTTAGCGTAAGTGGATAAACTTTGTGAACCACAAGTTACAATAAATATTATTCAAGAAGGAAATATTACAAAAACACAGCAGTAACCAGTAACACTGGAATGCATCACTTTAACTTTAACAGAGTCCGAAAAATTTATCACATTAAGCATAATAGAGGATGAGATGAACCAAACATTTAGTACCTGTAGTTATAATTCTTCACAACGAAATACAAAGGTGGTCCAATTCTGAGATATTCTGACACATTAGTGAAATATCCCTGCAGGAAGACATATACGAGCTTGAAGATAACAAATTACACATGAAAAAGAAACATGAATGTAGTAGGGAGCAAACAAAAGTATTAAACCTGAAGATACGAGTCTCGTGGAAGAACAATCTGCTGCTCCAGACCAGGTTCAATTCTAGTACTCAGTGCCTATAAGGTTCAGATGAAGACAAATTAAGATAGGAATGGGGTATAGTGAAATAGAATTACATGTATGATTTGATTAATGTCACAACAACTACAAGAGTGCAAAGAAAAATGAAGACTTACAATGCTAGCAAATGCAAATGCTACAAATATAGCAATGACAACAATTTTTACTCCCCATATGCTCAGAATGGGAGCATGAACCTCCTGAAAAAAGGTAAGGAACAATCAATGGGATAAGAACAAGGTAGTAAGCAACACTATATACTGAAGTAAAAAATTGTTGGAGAAAAAGACAATGTTAATTAATTTAAAATCCATACAAAAATGAAAAAAAGAAACTCAAAAGGTTGACAGAACCATGAATTGTAACCTAAATATTGGGGATAAATGCCTGCTGACCAGGCTTGACACAAAGTCATAGCCTCCATTAGTAGAAGATCGTAGAAAAATTAAATTTATGACAACATTAAAGCAGCACATACAAAGGTAACATTGCCCTAAATTCTTAGTAATTTGGTCATATATTTTAGAAGTACCAGTAATAAGTTATTGAATTGGTAATACAGATGTTGTTTTACCTTCATATAACGTGCCAATAAACCACGCTTTCTCCTTCCGATTCCTGACAAGTTAAGAAAAAACAAACTTCAATAAATGACCATTTTGGTCCTCCAAATATACAACTTATCTATCTATCTATCTATAATTTATAAAAGTTGATACTAATTTTTTATGCAATGAGTTTTAGCCATATTAATTTTTTCTAATGATGCCACATCAGCACTTCTAAATACATAGCAACATATGAGAATCAACTAATCAACTAATCATTTTAGAAAAAAAAAATTAAAAAAAAACTTACCTATTATTATTATTATTCAATTGATACATAAATTATTAATTAAATACAATAAATATATACAAATAAAATGTCATAATAATCATAATTATAAAATTTCAGTTACAAATATTGAAATCCCACACTATTGGATTTACTTATACATGTTATATAAGACTCTTACTACTACACAATTTGGTCTATTTACTAATCATGTTACATACAACTCTTATTACTATTACTTTATTTGTTAATCTCTCATACAAATTGTCAAAAACTCTTTCAAGTAAGTTCAAATTTGGCACAACATCTCCTTACTAGGTATATTCAACTATATCATGATTATAAAATTAATTCATAATTTTATACTATATTTTTGGTATTTTTATTCGAATTTATTTTTTTCTAAATTTTTCCTTTAATTATTTACAAACAATGAAAACAATAAATATGTAGGTTTGTACAGCACTAATATAAAAAAAATTATATATTTTTTAAAATAAATGAATTCAAATTCCTAAAAAAAATAATCTATAATCCAATTTGTATTATATTTTAATTGAATAATTATATGGAATTATATGCAAATTATCAAATAAATATTTTATAAAATATTTTTAATATAAAACACTTCAAATTTAACATTAATATGCATATTATCTAATCACTCTCTAAATAATATTAGAATATACTATATAGTATAATTAATTTACCTCTCCGCACGTAACGCGGGTCTCATTCTAGTTATAGAGGAATTGGGGAAAGCTCATAATCAAATTGAGACAAGATATAGCAAGATATTGTAGTTCCATGAAGTAATATTTTGTTCATACTTTTATCAGGGTCAGCATGTGATGAATGGACTTTTATGCATGGAAAACAGTCGACTCTCATATCCTCTGTTCGCAGGGAGTCTAGAACTATCAGAGCAACAAAAGCTGTAACTTGGAGGAGAAAATCCAAAAGAACAGCCAATGCTGTGAAAGAAATCATGAAGGAAATTTAAGGATTAGAATTTTACACAACAGGAAAAGAAACTGAGACTAGCAAAGTCATAAAATTCCAAAAGGAATTACTTACCTGCAAACATGGAGAACACGCGGCATGCAGGCATCGAAATAATGCATCCAACTGCAAATGCTAAAACCTCTGATAAACTAGCCAATGTTATTGATGGTCCAACTTCCACAAGAGCCTTGCTCATTCGTTCTTCTAAAGGTAGCTCAAGTTTTTGCCTTTTCACTGAGTGAACTAGTATACACATGTTATCCACACCAACCTAACCAAAAAAGATTGAAAAATAAAAAAGAGTTGGTTATTGGCAATACAATGGCTGAATTTGACTATGATGTTCTACTACTATACAATTGTAGATATTTTATTATCCATTTCTACAGAAACTTTGATTAAACAAACTTGCAACTAATTAGAAGTTGGGACAGGTAGGCACACTTTATCTCTATGGACCTAATCACCATTGATGTTCATCTGGCTTGAACGGAACAATCCTATATTAAGAATGGGATGCTTTAGACTACCAAAGATAATTCTTTGTAGCACTCAATATGCTTAGTTTGTCTCAAAAGCTCAGAAACGATATTGTATACAAATGGCATTAAACACTTTTTTTTTTTTTAAATAAAAAAGGAAAATGGTATTTTATAGTAACTTCAGTTTTTTATCCAAATTTCATTTAGTTCTCAGCTTTTCTTTCTAACTATTAGCTTGCACATTTTTTCTGATTTTAAATTGTAACCAAGATTTCAGAAAGATCAGGCAAACAATGACTTACAGCTAGAACAAGAAATGGGATAACTTCCATGATGATCAGTGTTGATTTAACACCAAGGGCACTGAAAAATCCAACTGATCCAAGGACAGAAAGCATAACAAGCAGTACTCCTGAAAGACCAAGCAATACCTGTAATCCAGAATTACAGAATTATATATTTAAGTACCTTAAAAATCTCCTACTTGGTGAGAGAAGTGTTTGATGCACCCTGTTGTCATCATGTACATTAATAAAGTGGAGCAACATGGAGGAACCAAGATAAAGAAAAAAGAGAATAAAAAGAAAGATGGTTTGGCACAGCTGTTTGACTGCACCTTCGATGAAATATAGAAAGAAGAAGGATGTGGTGTATCTCCTAGAGTAAGAGATATATATGCAAACATCACGAGATAACTAACCTGCAATAAAATGAGGGATTAAACAACTGGTATCAACAAATAAAAACGATTTTAGAAATACAAGGCATATAACTCAATTCACATAGTTCCCATAATCATGCCTCAGATTAAAAATTGTTCTTAAATATTATTCAGGACAAGCAAACAGCGTGAATCAGAAAGAGGGTGATACCACTATAGTAATAGCATCAGCAGTACTTTCTCTTTTTAACTCTTCCTCGATGGAGCTTTCAGACGAAAAAGCAAGTGTCAAATTCCTTGATTGCACCATCGGTAATAGCTCATCCTATATCAAAGGACATAGTAAAAATGGGAAATCAAAAAAAAGAGAAATGATGGGAATGGCAATAGTTCCATGAGTCCATGACTCTTTCACATCACAAGACGACCAAGTAACCTACTAGAAAATGTATTCAATCTCTGTTAGATAGGCCAGAAGGACTAGTTATTGGATGGCTAAAATAAGCTAAATGTGAATGTTAAGACTCAATGAGAATCGAACACAACATAAGTACTTCCTAGGGATGAATGACAATGGAGCACTCTTGATAAGGTTCCTTTCTGCGGAACAGAATTGGCCAATGCAGGATAAGGATATGTGGGGACTTGTGGTTCTTATAAAGGGATGATGAAAATACCGATGAGCAAAAGGAAGGGAGAAAAAAATAAGTACAGGATATTACCTTCACCAACTGAATAAAAGTCTTCTCCCATGCAATTGCCTTGGCGGTTTGATTACCTTCTCCATCAACAGCATTATTCACAGGATAAGTTATGATAAACGCAGATGCCTGTCTTGATAGATCATAATATAGTTATCATATGCTCCACAAAATTCAACTTATTAAAAAGTAGAAGAGTAGAGAAAGTACCTCAGAGTAATCATTCCCAGAGTAACCCCCTAAGACGGTGCTTGGATCAAGAGGACCTTTAAATGCACTCATACATTTGTCTGCTGAGGAATAATGCTGAAAGAAACATTAGAAAATAATCAGGTCAGTTGCATCCTGCAATTATACAAAAGTAAAAATCTCACATAAAGGAATTTATTATAGTTGAATATAAGCCATATTCTGGCAGGAGATCTTTGTTATTGTTTCATATGCAAACTTGCAAATATCCAAAATTAACATCTACTAGTATAATCAACTTCAAGATGCAAAGATAAAATTTGGTACCTCAAAACAGTAATTGAGATGGTCAACTCCGCCATAATCATCGAAATTTTTTTGGTCCATTTTGAAGTACTACAACCAGGAAGAAAAAAACATTAATCAAAAGATGTTCAAATCATGCAAATTTATTAGAATGTGATGATGAAATATTAAAGGTAGCTAGCTGAATATCAATAACTATACCTGCAGGACACTCTGAGTGGCACAATCTTTGTCTAGTGGCTTCATACAGATGTCTTGAAGAGATACCATCAAGCCAGAATAATTAGCACGAATTGCATCAACCTGACAGCATTAAAGGAATGCCTTCACAATCCTAAAATATGAACAGAATATTTATGTAGTACTGCTAAATGGAACACTTACTTTCTTTTGTATTTCAAAGAGAAATTTAATGTTTTCCTCGGACACAATTCTTGGTGATGTAGTATTCACTTTATCTGGTACTGTTGCCAGTATGAGCTGAAAAATAAAAGTGTCATTCATCTAAATAAAAGGGAAAAATCAAATCCAGTCAATATTGACATCAATTAAGCTATTAGAGGAGAAATGATAAGAGTGCTCCTTTATGCCATCTGCCACATAATGTATAATGTCTAAGGCTTTATTTAAGAATGGTAGCTTTTCAAAAAGTCCTGAAGTAATCTTCCCTAAATGCAAGTGTTGGAAGTCAATGAAAAAAAAATATGAATAAATTTCCACGAGAAAAGGGAAGAAAGTGAAAGAAAGTTGATAAATAAAATAGTTAGGAGAACATTAAAGGCAGAATTTTGCATGATGCATCAATAATGAACTTGACAAGCTGATCTATTCTGGGGACTAACAAGAAAAAAGAAAAAGGAGCCAACATAAGAACCTGTTCAATTCTGTAAAATGGAGCAAGATGGCTGTCAAAAAACTGTTTCTCTTGTGCTGCTTTACTGCCAGGTCCTACCCAAAGCTGAAATGTAGGTAGTTATATTCAAAAATTAATGCTGATTCAAAGAATTATATAAAGAAGACGATAGAGGAAGTTCAGAAAGCCACGATAACAGAACAAAAAAGCTACTTCCTCATTCCCTATTCAATTCATTTTTCAGTACATTAGAAGTCAAAATTGCCAATCTTTCATTGTATTTTAATACTATTACAAGACAAGTGAGAGGAGAGTTAAAGCCAAATACTTAAAAGCTCTCGGAATTGAAATAAGAAATATATTTATTGGTAGAGAAATCAAATACATTGAATGGCTGAACTACAAAGAACGAAACAACTTTTGTCAGAGATGGATACAAGCTTCTTCAGAAAAAAGAATAGAATGAAGCAGAGCATTTAAAACAACAGAGAAACAACCATGGGATAGTTACCTTCTGAGGCCGTGTCTCAACCCTGAATCGGATTAGCCCCAGACAGAGAAGAAGAACTATAGCCAGAGATGATAACAAGACTGTAATTGGATTTCTAGCTACATACAATCCGTATTTCCTGATCATGTTTGCAAAAAGAGGTTAGATATTGTCCATATATAAGTTCACATATCACATAACCATAGCAAGGGCAGTGACCTGTAAAACTTTGACATGTATCCTTGCACAGTGGAGAGCTGAACTCCACTTCTGTTTTCTGGAGCCCCTTCAATCATCTTATTCATCATCATCAGTAAAAAGTCAAAACAGAGTCAGATTTATGACAAGCATTCACAAGGAAGAAAGTGAAGTAAAACCTTGTTTAAAAATTTTAAAATAAAGATAAAACAGTTCTCAAGCTTTCATATAATGAAAAAAAAATGACATATTATAACCTGCCGCATGGGGAGATTCTCATCCTTCTCCCTATTATGAGAGTGCACCACACTGCCACTAATGACATTAGACTCTGGTTTTGTTCTATATGACAGCTTTCTCTCCCTTATACGATGATAAAATCCCCAACCCAAGAACACAGCCATCAATATGATGTATAGGACTGCTAAAATCAAATCAACACATTTCACCTACAGATATCAAACAGTAAAAGCATATTAGTGAAGGACATTGATTAGATTTAAACTTAAACCATGTTTTATTTGTACAAACAAGATACATATGTGTTGGGAAATATCAAAATCTTGATAATATGCTCCCTTACCACTAAAGACCCGACTTTCACAGTGCAGGAATCTCTCTTATGGGTGGTAGTTGAAACTGAATCAGAGCATACTGATGATGAAGGACAATCACCACAAGAACATCCAAGAGAAATATCACCACATGAATAAGTTGAAACATTCATAGGCTTCATGCCAGATGACTTGATTGGGTTTGGCTGGAATGTAATTGCATATGGTGAACCAAGACTATAAAGGGCAGCTTTTCTACCAAGAAAAGAAAACCATTCTGCAAAAGGCAATCTCAATGTAAGCATCACAATTTCATACAATAAAAGAATAATTTTATACGATTAGAGAAACACCCATGGCCCCACTCACAATTTATAGGATTCAAAGTTCAGATTACCTTTGAAGTTTTGAGCACCAGCGCCAATGAACTGCATAGCTCGAGAATTCGTCGTGCCAAATTTTACATCCTTGCAGGAATCGTATAAACCTTCACCAAAAGCATCAGTAATGTAATAGTCAATCCCACTCACCGTGAAATTACCACCTACCTGAAAATTGTAACAATTGGAGTCTTCAGTAATAATTGCATTCTAAAAATATTGCCATAGCAATTTGTGATTTGCATCTGATTTACTGATAATGGTAACATAAAAGCATACGACCACAAATACTGGTGACATCTCTGTTCAGAGTAGTTAGCATTGGAAAGAAGAATGTACAGAGCCTTACCTTGTCGATTGATGTCACATTGATAAATAAACTCTGATTTGGAGAGCATGTCAACTCACAGAAAAGATTCAAAAAGTTTCTTAAGCATGCTGGACAACCGACAAGAAAAGGAATAGCCTGCCAGAGTATTGAAAGCATAAGCATTGGGATTTAAAATGCTAGTAATATTGATTGATGAGAAAGATAAACTAGAAAGATGTAGCACCATGACCTGGACAGGCATTACTATCACTAACCAGTGTATTAGTATGGAATCCATAATATATCCATAAAATTGCTTTCAACAAAATAAGAAAGATGAAACCCATTTGTTTGATCAATTCAAATAGTATGTATATGATGAGTATGCATCAACAATTAAAATCTAGCTAAAAGGATTACCTGTTGGACTTGAGTCTTTAATGTGTCAAACTGAGCCTCTGTACAACAAACATTCCCGGTAATTGTTGGACACAAACTTTGGATCTTCGATGAAAGCAAATCATCTGGCTGAAAGATACAATAATTCATAGGATCAAGCCACACTTTAAGGCTTTCAAGTTCAAACTGAAATAATCTTCATAATTATATAATGTGTGACCAAACAGGTTTATGTTTTTTAACTTCTGATTTTGAAAACAGAAAGGTAGAAATAAATAAATATATATACCTTCACAGCTGGGGAACCATAGGGACAGTTCACCACTTTACCATCAATGCGCTTTCCACAAATGTCATACATTGCACAATGATTCTCGGCATGTTTTTCCCTGTAGAAAAGAAAATGGAACTGAATATATTGTATCATTACGGACATTCAAATTCTGTCCTCCACACATTCAAATTCATAATGGAAATTCCAGAACTGGAACACAGCTGTTCATGAACCAATCATTGTCAGGTACAAAAACCCACGCCTGTACTTGTGTATAGGTATGAAGGTGGCTTACCCAGTTGCTGCAGCATCAGATGCCGAAAAATTGTCTGCTGCTACTAAAAATAAAATTACATAAACCTGCAAAAGATGAATGAGAGAAATTAGCAATCTGACCAAGTAAGGTGCACAATGCCGTTGCATTCAATCAAATCCAATTCAAGCAAGGAAACACCGCCCGAGCTCATGAAATAGAACAAATTATACTCTGCCGAAAATCTCTCTCACCCCTGTTTCTTCAATAGGGAGGTTAAAAAAGAAAAAAGGTCTAATCCATAAAGGATGGATCGAAGTTGTAAAGATACTAAATAACCTCCACTTTTGTGATGAGAGTGCTTATTCAAATTTCCAGAAAAAATATCTATCTTCTTCTTTTCTTTTTTTGTTTCATTCTTCTTTTCTTTTTTAATTTTTATTTTCCTCTTTCTGCGTCAGTAGTGTTCTGAGCGTATAACAGGTTGCAAATTCATAATGTCCGTACAATTTGCAAGCTCATAACGTTTGCGCAGCCATAATGAACACCATAAACTGCTGAAAAAAATGGATTAAACTTCTTATGATACAGCATCGCCTCAGTATAATTTATTCTACTTATGGAAGCTTCATATTCGTTCCCGAAATCTTGAAGCATTCCGAAATCATCGGAATGTTCTCCTCCGTTTCACACTCCGCCAATTCAAATTGAAATTCCACAGTTGTCCACCACCACAGGCTCATTTACTTCCTCCGTTGACAACGAAACCAAATGCAACTTTCCATAATCCTTTTTATTCAAACAATAATAATTACAAAAAAAAAAAAGAAGAAAAAAGAAGCAGTGGTTCATCTCTGGATCCATTTTCTCACAGAAAAAAAGAAAATTGAGAAGTATCGTCCGAATCTGAGGAAGAATGATGAGCAGAGGAGGCGAAAGCGAGTATAGATTTTGAATTAGAAACACGGCTCCACAAAAGAAGAGCGGAATCGGAAAGAATGAAGGTGAAATCAGAAACTAAACAGGAAAGAGTAAAAAGTGGAAGAAGAGAGAGGCATTGCCTGTAAGAGAGAGAGTATGGAGGAGGTGAGAAACCCTAGACGATGATGATGGTCCATTGGTTGGAGCAGGGAATGAGATGTTTGTGTGTTTGCGCAGTAGTGGGGAATGGTGGTTGTGTGTGTGTGTGTGAAGAGAGAGAAAGAAGAAAAAGAAAAGAAAAACCGTTTGCTGTTGCGGGAAGGGTGGGACTTGGAAGAGAGTGAGAGAGCGTGCGAGTCAAAAACCCGCATTTATAAAAACACAGTGTGCTGAGCAGAGTTAAACTGTAGCTACTCTTACTCGCCCCAGCTCATGACGTTGCCACCATCTCGCATTCCAGCGCAGCTTACGTACCACTGTTTGACTTCTTTTACCGCGTTCACATTCCCATATTCTACCCTCTCTTTAGTCTTTACCTCGTTATTAATACCTATCTGTTTAGATTATTGTTTGTAAATGGGGTTTGTATAAAATTAAGTTTGCAAAATTGATTTTAATTAAAAATAAATTGGAATTAGCGTAATTTATATTTAGTAATTTTTATTTAAAATAAATTATAATAAATTAAATATTATTTAAATTACATTATTTAAAATTGCTTTTGAATAAAAATTATAAAAAAAGAAATAAATTTATGTTATCTTATAATTTTATTTTAGATATCTAAATAAATTTTAATTTTTTTGGTACTTTTAATATTTTTTATTCTAATAGAATTAATAGAATTATAATATAAAATAAAAAAATATTCTATAAAAAAATAACAATAACAGTTAAAAAATTCATATAAATAAAAAAATAACAAGAATTTTATAAAAAATAATAATATAGGTAAGAGAGTATTAGAGCAAAAACATTATAAAACAAATAATAAATATACGAATAATAAGGACAAAGTTGGTATATAGAATTTTTTTTTCCGTTTAACATAAAAAAGTGAACGAAAAAGCAAAAATTTGTAGCTTCTAGTAATCGTGAGTTGAAGAGTAAATTTACTTCTGCGTTCAGACGATAAAAAATTGCCAAACATACAAATGAAGCATTTAAGAGATTCAAACGCACTTCTTTTTTTTTAATATGTTTGCCAAATATACCCTTAATAGTCAAAATGAAATAATGGTCAATACTCACTAATTATTCCTAGCTAATGAATAAAATTTTGAACTCTTTCTTTTTCTTTAATGTGTTAAAAACAAGGTGTTTGCTATTATACTAAAAAAATGTTGTCTAATTATTAAAATAAATTAAATAATTAATTTTAAATTTAGTCACCCAAAAAAAATTTTAAATTTAAAAATATAAAAGTTAAAAAATTTTAAATATTTTAAAATTATTATAAAAAGTAATTTAAATAAAAATTAAACACCAAATAAAAAATATCATAAAATTAACTTAAAAACAATATATATTTAATTTGTTTTCATTGAAGTCTTAGAATGATAATCGGGAAAATTAATTAATATTTTCAATTATTATTTGTAATAAAAATAATTATGTTGCGTATGTAAAAGAAAATTAACAACCAAATTAATTATTCGTATAAAGTATATATTAAAGAATAAATTTTTACATTCAAGTAAAATTTTTATGTAAGTTTATCCAAGTTATTATAACAATTTTTCAAATCACGTGTTTCTTCTCCTTTTACTTCTCCTTTTCCGTCTCTTTCTCCTTCTCCTTCTTCTTCTCCTTCTCCTTCTCCTTCTCCTCGTATTTCTTTTTCTTCTAAATTTGCGCATGTTATTCTTCTTCCCTTCTTCTCCTCCTTCTTTCTTCTTCATCCAATTTTACATACGCATATTTTTTTTCTTTCCTTCTTCTCCTCCTATTTCTTCTCATCCTCTTAGAGATTATCAATTCAATTCAAAACAACTGTGTCCATTCAATTCAATTCAATTCATAATGAACCGAACATATTATTAAGATGAAATAATTGTATTGTACTAAATGAATGAAACCTTATCCATTATATAAAATTAAATTCAAAACAACTCTCTGCATAATAAACTGAACACGTTATTAAGGTGAAACAATTGTATAATACTAAATGAACGAAAGAAAGAATTGTATAGTACTAAATGAACGAAACATTATCCATTATATAAAATCAAATTCAAAACAGCTTTCTGCATAACGAATCGAACACGTTATTAAGGTAAAATAATTGTATAGTACTAAACGAACGGAACATTATCCATTATATAAAATCAAATTCAAAACACATGTATCTACAATTTAGAGATCAATTCAATTCAATTTAATTCAATTTAGGATACATGCGTCCATTCAATTCAATTCATAATGAACCGAACATGTTATTAAAGTGAAATAATTGTATAATACTAAATGAACGGAACATTATCCATTATATAAAATCAAATTCAAAACAATTTTCTGCATAATAAACTGAACATGTTATTAAGGTGAAACAATTGTATAGTACTAAATGAACGGAACATTATTCATTATATAAAATCAAATTCAAAACCCTTGTGTCTACAATTTAGAGATTATCAATTCAATTCAAAACACCAGCGTCCATCCAATTCAATTCAATTTAGCAATTGCATTTCATTCAATTCGATTGAAAAAATAATCCATTAGTAAAATGTTAGTGTTGTTGGTGATGACGATAAGAAAAGAGGAGAAAAAGAAGAGGAGGAGGAGGAGGAGGAGAAGAATCTGTGTGGGCGAAGAAGAAAGAGGAGGAGGAGGAGGGGGTGGTATGCGTGAATTTGAAAGAAGAAGAAAATGACGTATACGTGTATTTCAAAGAAGAAGAAGAAGTGCGGAGGAGGAGAAGAAGAAAAAGCGCGTGTAATGATACTCTTTTAATGAGAGTGATTTTTGTTGGTGTTGGACCTATTTAAATAAATTTGGATGAAAAAATACTTGGACGTGTAACAATCCTGTATATTAAAATATACATTAAAAATAAATTAAATAATAAATATAATTATACATAAATATATAATAATTTATTTAATAGTTGATTTTTTGTGTACACATAATATTTTTTAAATTAAAATATTATTCGAACATTTATCATTTGTTAATTTAATTTTAAAATTAAACATGTGAGTTTGATCTATAAAAACATACAACAATTAGTAGATTTTTTTTTCATATTTAGACAATAATGATGTGTTGGAAAATAATGATATCTCTCCGTGTCATCTAATTTATTAAAGATCTGATTTAATTTAGAGAAAAATTTAAGTTTATAATGCGTTTATTCGTGTTTTATTTTCTTTTTTTTTTTGTAAAAATAATAAATAATAAATGAAAATGGAAAACAGATTTTTTATTTTTATTAATTTCTCTTTTAGAAACAAAATATATAAAAATAAAGACAAAAAAAATCCTAATTTTCTAAAAACTAAATTGACATTTAATATTTTAATACTATTTTAAGTATTAACTTGTTTTTTATTTTTAGAATTTAGTTAATATGTGTTCTAAGAACATATAATAAATTTATTATTAGTAAAAATTTTAATTATTTTTATTTAATAAATATAAAATAAATATATTAAAAATTAAAATTTTTTATATTTTTAATAAAAAATTTTAATTTATAAATTTAATGTGTCTTTAAAATACAAAATAGATAAATCTTTTATTTCTATAGTTTACTAATTCTGATTTTTAAGTTTTCTTGCTTTTAGTGAATTATATATATTGATTTTTAAGTTCTCTTGCTTTTAGTGAATTATATATATATATATATATATATATATATATATATATATATATATATATATATTAAGTTGAAGTTGAGGAAGAGTCAAAAATTAATCTTGTAATAAAAATAAAATAAAATAAATTTTTTAAAGAGACTAAAATAAAATTTGTATACAATTTATAAAAAAATTTAAAATTTGGGTGGGGTCATTGTCCATTTGTCCTCTTTTGTTATATGTGACTCCGTCTAGGCGCCTATATATATATATTTTTATGTTTTTTTTTGGTTATATGTATATGTACAGTGGTGGAACTTAGTTGAGACAAGGAAGGGTCATGATCCCTCTAAATTTTTGTTAAAAAAATTAGTAGTACTTCTTCAAAAAATAAAAAATAGTTCAATTGGCTCAAATACTTTACTATGACTTAAAATACCAAAGTTTAATCTTCATCTCTTGCTTTTATTGCACAATAGTTTTTAGTTTTAAACATTTAAAACATGTTGGATTTGGACTTAACCGAGTGTATTTGTATTTCACAACTCTCTATTCAATAAACAACACTTCCTCTACCTTCGAGTTCAAATATAAAAATTAGGTATTTTTTATTTATGTAATTTAATATTATTTTATATTTGACTATTTATTTAATTTATTTTTTATATGATAAAAAAAATTAGAATATTCAATAAGTATTGATATTATTGTATTTATATAAATTAATAAAAAATCAATAAATATTATAAATTTTAATATTTGTGTTTCTAACTTCTTTTCTACATATTTTATAGGATATATATTCAAATTTTTATATAAAATAATCGTAAAAAATCAAAGAATTGATGTATTTTTTAAGAGGAAGGCTAATATTCAAGAAGGAGAACATATAACTTTACAATATCAACATCTGTAGATAGTTCTTCTACTTTAATGAATCACAAAAAAAGCGAGATATAACATTCAAAAGTTTAAAGAGTTGCATCCGATAAGTTTGACCTTAATTCTTTGAAACGAGACCCTGGAAAACGGCTTTAAATTTGGTAATATCACCCAAATCAGAGAGATGAGGTTAGACAAACTTATTTCTAATGGAGTCCATATCAAAAGCACCTTAACAATTATTTTCTATTTAGCCCCTCAAAATTTTGTTTCAAGCTCCGCCACTATATATATATATATACACATAAGGGTAGAATTGCTGTTGTGCTTCTTATGTTTTTTAAAATTATTTAATATTAAGTTGAACTAGAAATTCTAAAATCAAAAGAAATTTCAATTCAATTGTTTTTGCTATTTATATCTATTTATCCTTATACTATTGATTTGTTGGTCTAAAGTCTAAGCTTTTTCAAAACAGATTTCTCCGGGTTTTATTTATTTATTTTCTTTATGGCCCTTATTCGCTTAAGCTTATTTAATATCAAGTTGTGTAAGACAACGACTATGACTGACAGGGAAAAAAATACTATAATTAATTATTTTAGAAGTAGACTGATAGACACGTATATTTTGTATTTTTTGAGAAATTTTAAATCATTTTTGTTCATTTCTGTTAAAGCCCATCACGTCCATATATATATATATATATATATATATATATAGGAACAAAAGTAAAAATCTACTTATGTTTATTGACAACGTTTAGATCTGTTATCTAGATTATTTGTTTATTAATATTAGATGTAGGGTTATTTATTATAATTTTTTAATAAAAGTACATAAAAAATATATAGTATATAAAGTGTAATAATTTAACAGATATTTTTTAAGAAAATTTTTCATTCTTTTTCAACAATATGAATAATTTATTTTTTTCTTTCTCTTAATTCTTTTTAGTTTATCAAACCATCAACATCACAACTTAAACGATTTAGAACAGGAAATTTTTTTCATGGTGCGATAAGCATGAAAAGTAATAAAATTATGAATCAAATTGAAAAAGTTGTAAATTGAGATCCAATTGTTGCCAATACAGTTTGATAAGAGGCTATTTCGCAACACTCTTTCTTGGTGAACATAGCTGTTTCGATCAACGAGTTAAAAGGAAGAAGATCTGAATCCTTATTACTGTGTGATTCATTGATTTCTCAAAATGGCGAACATGATAAACAGATCCTCGAGTGATGATTTTGACAACAATAGCAATGGCAATCTCCTCCATCAACTCACAAATCTCCAATATCAAATTTTAAAGAACACCACAAGTCCGATTCAATATCAATCAAACCCCGATTTTGTTCTCCTTAGAGAAAATTTAAGTGGTAGAAGTCTTGGAGCTACATTGGCATGCTCTCATTGTAACAAGTAAGGCCACACAGAAGATGTGTGCTATAAGAAGTATGGGTACTCCTCCCATTTCTATCAACAGTAGCAACATGACACCACCATGAATCACGTGATCACTGAGGGGCATGATGATATACTCGGTGACAAAAAATTTCAATTCAATTGTCTTCAAGAGAACACTGAAATATCAAGATCTGAATTCACTCCAGAGCAAAGATTTGCCTGTTAGAGTTGATCAAAGACAAAAGTGTGCAGCAACAATCTCATAATGTAAATCAATTTTTGACCAATTCCATTCAGACCTCCATTCCAGGTAAAATCATTGCATTAATGCGAGAATTATGAGTATTATCACTCCAAAATTTGTACTATGGGTCATTGACTCCGGTGCAACAGATCATGTGACTTTTGACTTAAAAATTTTTGCAAACTTTCAAAATATTGCTCCAATCAATGTAATATTGCCAAATGGGACCAAAACTATTAGCATCATCATTGGTACGATCACATTCTCTACAAATTTTTTTCTCAAAACTATTTTATGCATTCCTTCTTTTGATTTTAAACTGATCTCTATGTCAAAATTAACCTCAAACTTATATTGTCAACTGTTAATCAATGATAAGTGTTGTGAGATACAAGATCGATCCACATAAAAAATGATTGACATTGCTGAGTGTATAAAAAAGTTATATACAATGACTAGAGAACTAGAATTCTCTCACTTTCCCCCTCCTCCAACAAAGCAAGTTTTATTGGCGGCAACTACGACTACTACTCATCCCACAATACCTTCACACAGTGAGCATAACAACATTTGGCATCTTAGATTAAGACACATACCCATGCATAAATTGATTTTACTGAAGAAGTATTATCCTTTTATAGATTGTATTGCTTCAAAATTTTCTTGTGACTCATGTTATTTTACAAAACAAAAGAAATTATCTTTTGATCTTAGTACCACTGAAATAAAAGACTGTTTTGATTTAGTTTATATGGATATATGGAGTCCTATTTCTGTCCCTTCCAATGAAGGACATAGGTATTTTTTATTGTGGTGGATGGCAAGAATAGATTCACTTGGATTTTTTTTTTTATAAAAACCAAATCTGAGACATCACAATTGGTTATTAATTTTGTGAATTTTGTCAGAGTACAATTTGAAAAACAAGTTAAGTGTATAAGGACTGACAATGGGACATAATTCATTCTAAAATTCTTTTTTGCATCAATTAGCATTTTACACCAAATCTCTTGTGTAGAAACACCAGAGTAAAATAGAATTGTAGAGCGAAAGCACTAGCACATTTTAGGTATTGCTAGAGCACTGTTATTTCAATCAGGAATTTCACATTATTTTTGCCAATACGCAGTTGCTCATGCTATTCACCTAATTAATAGGCTGCCCAACACT
This sequence comes from Arachis hypogaea, assembly GCF_003086295.3. Lineage (NCBI taxonomy): Eukaryota > Viridiplantae > Streptophyta > Magnoliopsida > Fabales > Fabaceae > Arachis > Arachis hypogaea. Next base: position 102,906,455 of record NC_092052.1, on the reverse strand, counting down.
AAACTGGATAATGCTAGTCCTTATAAGCTTTTGTATGGTAATTTACCTGACCTTTCATATTTAAGAGTGTTTGGTTCTCTTGTATATGCCTCCACATTAACAATTTCAAGAACAAAATTAGACCCAAGAGCCAGGAAAACAGATTTTCTCGGTTTAAATTAGGAACAAAGGGTTTTCGACTTATTAATTTAAAATCAAAGAAAATTTTTATATCTAGAAATATAACTTTCTATGAAACTTATTTTTCATTTTTACATTCCACTAGCATTGACATTCATACGGTACCCACTCGTACTCCACAATGCATTAATCTTTTTTAATAGGATACACCATTGACACATCATTTACAATCACCCACACCTACCACATAGATTCAAATGAACATTTGTCAAGTTCAATGCATTCACCAATTTTCTCACACACCATTGCACCCATTACTACACCACACACCAACATTGCACCTGCATCACAAAACTATGACATCACACATGACTGCATCACTAGAAAATCTAAAAGAGTCAAGAAACCGCCTGCTTATTTGAAGGACTATCATTGTATGATAACCCACACAGCTCACTCTAGCAATTTTGCCAACTCTAACTCTTTATATCCTATCTCACAACACTTTGTTATATGATAAACTAACCCCAAAATATAAGTCACTTTCTCTAGCCATCACCTCAAATCCAGAACCTAGCACTTATGAGGAAGCGACTGCATATGAATGTTGGAAAAAGGCAATATAAGATGAATCGACAGCTCTAGATCAGAACAGAACTTGGTGTCTTACTGAACTCTCAAAAGGCAAGAAGGCTGTGGGTTGCAAATAATTTTTCGGGTAAAATTCAATTCCGATGGCACCATAGAGAGGCACAAAGCGAGGCTAGTTGCAAAATGATTCACTCAAGTATAAGGAGTAGATTATGGCGATACTTTTAGTCCAGTTGTCAAAATGACTACCCTACGAGTAATGTTAGCATTAGCAGTGGCAAAGAAATGGCATTTGAAACAACTGGACGTCAATACTGCTTTCTTTCACGGAGATTTAAACAAGGAAGTTTATATGAAAATACCACCCGGTTTAGCTGTGTCACAACCAAGTTTGGTTTGTAAATTACAAAAGTCTCTATATGGGCTTAAGCAAGCAAACAGGTAATGGAACATTAAACTCACTCAGCTCTTGTGGATGCTAGTTATAAGCAGTTTTTTTTATGATCATTCACTCTTCATCAAGAAACAATCCGAAAGCTTCACTGTCATTCTAGTATAGGTTGATGACTTAGTTTTAACCGGGAATGACATTGGCAAAATCAATACCATCAAATAAATTTTGGATGACAAATTCAAAATAAAGGATCTTGGTGATCTCAAGTACTTTTGGGGAATGGAGGTAGCACGCTCTAACTCTGAAATTCACATTTATCAGCGGAAGTACGTCATGGACCTTCTCAAGGATTTTGGTTATCTAGATTGCAAGTCTCTTTCCACTCCTTTTGATTATAGTAAAAAACTCTCGAAAGAATCCGGTACCATTTTAACGGACAACACTACTTACCAGCTCATCGGCCGCCTTCTTTACCTCACAAATACTAGACCCGATATCTCTTACGCTGTGGGATGTTTGAGTCAGTTTTTGGACTATGCAACCACTTCTCACCTACAGGCTGCTTTTTGCATATTTAAAGGACAGACCTGCAACTGGTCTATTCTTCTCCTCTACTTCTAATCTGCATCTCACCGGATTTGCCGATGCTGACTGGGCTACCTGTGCCGATACTCGTCGTTCCGTTTCCGGTTATTGCTTCATGCTTAGGAATTCTCTCATTAGCTGGAAGAGTAAGAAGCAAACCACAGTTGCCAAGTCCTTTGCAGAAGCTGAATATAGGTTTCTTGTTATTGCCACTTGTGAAACTAGTTGGTTATCTTTCTTAATGGATTTTATTGGTTTGCCGCGTCAAAAGTCTATCACTTTATTCTGTGACAACCAGTTAGCCATTCACATTGCCAACAATCCCATCTTTCATGAAAGAACCAAATACATTGAAGTGGACTGTCACATTGTTTGTAAAAAGCATTTATCTGGTTTCATTCATTTGATGCCAGTTCGTTTCAAAGTGCCAATTTTCTTACCAAAACTCTGCCACCGGGTCCTTTTCTTACTAATGTTTCCAAGTTAGGATTGTTAGATTTATACATTTCTAGCTTGCAGAAGGGTGTTACCTAGATTTTTTTTATCAATTTAGATGTAGAGTTATTTGTTATAATTTTTTTAGTGGAAGTACATAAGAAGTACATAGTATATAAAATGTAATAACTCAACGAATATTTTTTAAGGAGATTTTTCATTCTCTTCAATAATGAGAATAACTTATTTTTCTCCATCTCTTAATCTCTTTTAGTTTATCAAACTATTAACATCACAGTTTGAAGAGTTTAGGATATAAATTTTTTTTTTAAATCTAAATTTAGGATATTATGTTGTTCAACTTCAAATATTTCTTATTGTATAGACCATCCAAACTAGTTTAGCTTAAGACAAGTATTAATATAAACAACTCATTGTATTGATGTGTGAACAACTAAGAGAATAAAAAAATAAAAAATAAAACTCTTTAATTAAAGGCTAACTCAATAATTGATATATATTTTGGCCTTACAAACTCAAACAAACAACCAAATTCTTTTGAAAGGACGTTAATTATATATTTTAAAACTCATTAGCTCTAAGCATCAAGCAAGACATCAACTTCAACATCGCACATAATTCTCCAAATCCCTTCGTATATAATTGCCTCTATAATACGCATGTACACAGAGAGGTGTTATTATATATTATTAAGAAATAAGAGTTAACCATCAATTTGTTAACCAAAAAATTTAATCGCTACTAAAATAATCCTTAAAAAATATTATCAACAAAATAACTTTTAAATAATTTAAAAATACGATAAAAATAATTAATAATTATTATATTTTCTGTAAATGACAAAAACACTTTTGTATTCAACAAACATCCATTTGATATAAAATCATTTGAATAAATATTTAAAAAGTATAAAAAAAAAATTCAGAACAAAATTTTATCTTTAGATTTTTTTTTTCAAGTGATAATTCACATGTTAATGGTCAATTTGGTCTTGGAAAGATTGGCGATCGTCATTTTCGTCTCCAAATAATTTTTTTAATCAAATTAGTCCTTAAAAGATTTAACATTAATCTCGTTTGTCCTTCCGTCAAATATTTAACATATTCCATTAACGATTTTGCACGTGTGGCATTAAGTGAGAACTCATCAGAGATGAAACAACGTCATTTTGTGGTATTAGTGTGTTTTGGTTAAATATGATGCTGTTTCTTATTATTGTTAAGGTAATTATGAAGAAGAAGAAGAAAGGAAAGACAGAAGAGGGGAGCGACGGCGGGGAGGCGTGGTGCTGCTGGCCTGCCGCCGTCACAATCATGATCGTCGTCACAATCATGAGAGAGAGAGAGAGAGAGAGTAAGTTCGGTTGAGAGAGAAGCAAAGACGGGGAGAGAGGAGATTAAGCTCATGGTAAAAGAGAAAAGAAAAGGAGACGATAGAAAAAGCCATTGTTGTCCCCACCATCGTCGAGCTAAAGAAGGAAGGAGAGAGACGAAGGAAAGGGGAGATACGAACGAGGGAGGGAGAGAGGGAGAGAGAGAGAGAGAGATAATGCAACGAGCAAAGGAAGGAGGGGTTGTTTCTGCACTGCCGAACTTTCGTCATCGTCGCTAGCTCCCTTCTCTGTCATTGTCGTGTGTTAGTTCCCTAAGCTAATTCTTATCAATTCTTATCAATGCTTATCAGAATATTCGCCTCTTTTTACCAAATCTATTTAACCCCTTCAAAACACAGGAAAGATATGCAAGCCTACAACTACAACCATAATTGGTAACAATGACACTAAAAATAGCACAACACAGAGGTGGCAATTCACTTGGAAAGCAATATCGCATACCCCAACACTTCGCTTATTGTTCTTGACCACTAATACCACCTTCAACCCTTCCCTCCAATGCTACAATCTCAATGTCAAATTTACTTCCCCACACTTTGTCCTATCTATGACATGGTCTGACTCTAATGGTGCTGTACCTTCCAAGCTTAGTGTTCCGATTCCAAGGGTCTTGGTTGATAGGGAATCACCGGTGTTCTTCTGGGCACTCAGCATCACATTGAGGTGAAGCTCTGCCTCCTCCTTCTTGTGAATCACCATATCCTTTCCTGCCTGCCCAACGACCACCAAAATTTGTTGCCCGGTGCCTTCGTCCCTCTCAAAATGCAATCTGGGTAATGGCAGAAATCTAAAATTAGCGGAAATTAACAAATTATTTTATTAAAAATAAATAGTCTGAATATAATAAAATGTCACAGAAGTTGAATACAACGAATTAGACAAATAATGAAATAAAACCCTAACCTCTACAATTCTGATAATCGTCGTCGTCGTCGTCGTGGTCCCCCTACTGAGACGGCGGTGTATGTGCTTACGTCGGAGCTCCACCAGCAGCGTTGCGCTGGAACCAGTAGTGCCGCTACCTCCAGCGCGCATTTGCTAATTGTATTACTTCATCTACTTTCGCAACTGATCGAGCTGCTCTAGTTTCTCCTTCAGGTCCGAGCTGATAGAAACGGCTCCTCCCACGCTTGCAAGAAGGTTGTTGTACCTTTGCTCAGACTGTTCCACTTGCTGGTGAAACTTCTGCGTCAGCTTTTACACCTCTTCCCTCAAGTCAACAACTTCCTGGGGATCGACAGGGCTGGTGGCAGAGGAAGCCGCCAACGCGGAGGAGCAGAGGCCACTAGCAAAGAACGACCCTAACCCGAAGCGGCGACTCTTGTGGGGTTCAGAGGCGGTCTTACGCCAAATCCTATCAGAATCTACCATTGAAGTCTCGGAGCTGACTTTGTCGTTCCCATTAGGCGGCTAAAATTGCTTTGTCGCGGCCTCCAACCTCTGCGTGTACTCCTCCTATGTTACACACGTCGTGCTTAGGATAACAGTATTACTTAAAACCAAATAAATTTGAAACATCAATGCCGTGGCCAGATTCCACATTTCAACTTACATTGGAAGCAAAAATCACTCACGAATATGATGAAGATGCAAAATTGTATGCAAACTTGATGCACTCAATTTGGAATTGACAAACGACAATTTCAAAACAAAGATCGATCAAGTTATGGCCAGTCACAACAAGCAAACAACGACGCATAATGCAAAAAATCCAACAACAAATTTTTAGCAAAAACGACCTTAACGCAGTGAATGAACGCAATCAAAATTATCCAAACAATTCCAGTATCAAAATTCATCAAAATCAGCAATAAAACAATCACTCATTAATACAATCAATCATTTTCCAAAAAATTTAGCATGGTGAATCAGCAAACAGCTCAATAATTCAACAGTTTCCAGTAATCTCAAAGTCTAATCTAACCTATTCTAACCTATCCTAATCACCTAAATCCACTAAATCATAAAATTAAACTAACTAAACCCTACTAAATAATTAATTAACTTGAAGTAATAGAATTTGAAAGAAAAAGAGTTCAAACAAAAACCTTGAATGCAGAACAAATGAAAATAGATAATATGGGTGGAGGTGCAGTGGCGGCAGAAGTGAAATCGGCAGGGGTGTACAGTAGCAGCGGCGGAGGAAGTTGACAGAGATGAGAGACAAGAAGGTTAGAAAGAGTGGGAGAGTGATTCGTTAGAGAGAGAGAGGGGGGGAGGTGAGAGGTTAAAGAAAGAAAGCAAATTCGAAATGAAGAGGGAGAGGGTTCGCGATTCACTTTTAGGGCACGATTATCGTCAGATTTACCGACAGATATTTTCGACGGTTATGCGGTGCGAATCACCAAAATGCAGCGTTTCATTGAAAGTGTCTACCGTCGGATTTTTCCAATGGTAGCTCCGACGCTAAGTTTGGCGCCTGTTTGGCTTGTTTTCATACCAAATATTACTGGCGATTTTATCGTCGGAAGAGACAATCCACCGGTGATTATTTGGCATGACGAATCCCACAAAACCGTTGCTAAATCTATGGGTAAAGTTGACGCTAATGTGTGACACTAAATTCGATGGTACTCAACGTTTTTTTTATAACGTGTGAAATTAAATAAATTATGTAGTTACTTTAATTGAATTACTTAGAAAAACTGAAAAGTTGGTTTTAATTCTTTTGGTTTTAGTTCTTCGTGCCTAAAAAAATAGGAAAAATATAAAAATTGAAAAGTCTTCTTGAAAATTTTCAATAAACTTGTAAACTCAATAGAATCTATCATTAAAAGAAGAGAGCGTTGAGTTTGAGAGCACAAGAATTAAATTAAGCTCAAGATGCTCAAACTAGACTAACATTGGATTAGGTTCCATAAAACCAAAACAGCTTACTGGCTTGATACACGAAATTATATTCAACAAGTAACGGCAAAAGTCCTAAATCTGAGTCTTTTGTACATTATATTCATTGTCTGATAAAGAGATGTTACTTAAATAAAATAGAATGGCTATGAAAAATCGTATAAATAAGAGAGTAACCAATATCAAAGTTAAGACCTCAATCTATAATAACATTGTATCAACATGTCTCGTTAACCTAAGTATTAGAGTGTTTTTATAAGTTACTCCCATGGCCTAGTGCATGACTACTTTAGGCACAAATCTCTAACAATCAATCAAGCTCAATAACTCTTAAGATTCCCAAACAAATGCATTAAATAGATATAAATTATTTTTGAAATATTTTTATATTACATTTATTAATAAAATCCTATACATTAAAACAGTTGTGAAATATTTTTATATCACATTTAATTAATGTACATGTCTGTTGTCAAATATCAAAATATACTACGGTGGCAAAGAATGACATAATTAAAAGCGATGTTGGGCAAGGTCGTCTCATCATTATGCATTTCTGGCTAAGATTATTATTATTCAAATATTCTATGAATCAAAGAGATTTAAACAATTGAGGGTTTTGAAAGCCGCCGCAAGGTGAGAATCACAAAAAGTCAAGAATAACTGGGATATTTATACGAAGTGGAATTAATGATGTTTATGCTTTTTCTAAGAGGAATGTTAGGGTGTAGAAGTTTTGGGATTTGTAGTTATTAATTAATTATTATTAGTATTTTTAATAGTATAAAATTATATTTAAAAATATAAAATTATTTATTTTTTATTAATTAATTGTTGATCAAATTTTAATAAAAATATTGATTCTTTAAATTTTTTTTAAAATCTTTTTATGTTATTTTAAGTAATAAAGGTATAATTTAATTTTGATTTCATGTGCATGTAAAGTAGTTTTATACGTGTATTTAATTACATAACATTATATCAATAAAAATAACTAGTTTTTATATTGATAATTGACCGCGTGTGAATAGTTGTCTAAAAAAACATATGTGATTGTACGACTGTATAAAACGTTTTATAGTATCAGTGCATCAAAATTAAAATTATAAATTATTATATATTGCTTAAATTTTTTATATAAAATATATATTTTATCGATCCAACCATATTGAATTACAATATTATATAGTGAAAATCATTTTCACTAAATTTGACCAAAATTGAATATAAAAAATGATTTAATTAAAGAATATTTTGTTTATGTATATTTTGAATTAATATATTACTTTGATTTTTAAATATATAAAATAAAGATATAACAAATAATCTTAAATTGAATTAAAGTTTTTTAGAGAAAATTAAATTTGTGGCATATAACTTTTTAATTCAACGAATAATTATTTTAGAAATAAATTTATCTATCTTGTATCTTAAAAATTTATATGTTAAGTTTATTTTAGAAATAGATTTATAAAAAATTAATAAGTTTAATGCATTTATTTTATATTTATTAAATAAAAATATTTAAATTTTTTATTAATAATAAATTTATTATGTGTACTAAACTCTTTAAAAATTACACGAATAAAATATTAAATGATAATATGTACATAAAATTTATTACTGCAACGGATATAACTATATAAAGTACAAAATAAAAGATACTGAGTAGCAGCAGCGCCAAAAAGAAAATCCAATTTAAGGTTAATAGAAAGGGAAGTCAAATACATTGGAGTGAAATCATAATATCCGCCATTATTGACATTAATTAGTCTGAGGCTGTCAATATCATCATTTCGTATTGACTTCCTTTCATATATATATATATATAAATGCTCGTATATATATGGCCAAGTTTAGTATGCATGTATGTCCACTTTAATTTAATTTAATGTCCTTATTGGAAAATTCAAGATAGGGATTATAGTAAGTAAAGTCCAACCAAACACAAATTTCCCCAAATAATAAACTTAGTAATAGTAGAAGTCGTCACATTTTGAGATAAAAAGAAAAAGTGATGAGTGCACATACTCATTATGAGAAATCACACAAAGGGTGTAACGGATTGGATTCTTGCAATTGCAATCACAACACAAAGGCCAAATATAATGTTATTATTTTAGATTACATGGCCTCATCATCGGCTCTTTAGGCTTTTGCAATCAAAGCTTTATTTGATGGGTTTTAATTTCTCATGCGCATGCATATATATTTCCATGCCTTAAGGTTCATGCGTCAATAAGAAAGAGTACATGCCAAGCCAACAACCTTAATTAGAAACAGTGTCTTACACCGAACGGCTCTCGTATATTCCTCGTGGATGATGTCGTACCTACACAATGAATTAATTACTTGTCACTCTTGTCCGTATTTAAGTAAAACAAATATAACATATTAACTTTTAATTAGTTAATATTACTTATTTTTTACTATAAACTTATTTATTAATTTTATTTTTTAAAATATTTAAGATCTAAAATTAAAGGTTAGGATAAAAAAATAATTCTATAATTTTGTTGACACGGACTAGCTAAAATGCATTAACTGTTCAGTTGAACTCATTTAAGTAACTATTATGGTTTTATTTTAGCATACTAATTTGAAGAAAATAAATGAATGTGTGTGGATTGTAGTATGATTATGATACGGTGGTTACGGTGATTATTTTTTTAAGTAATATTTTTTAAAAAAGTATTATTTAATAATAAAAACGTTATTTTAATTTTAGTAATATTTTTGAAAATATTATAGTCACCGTAGCATAGTCATACTATATATATATATATTTGTGGATGAATTTTCGAGATATATTTTATTTTAGAAGAAATTGAATTTGTCTTTTTGTCTCTAAAGAATATATACTTTGACAAGAAGAATACAGAGAATAGGTACGTTCAAGTCAGTAAATGTTTAAGAGGTATAAGAATTTTATGATTATAGAATGTTAAACATCAAATAAAATTTATCATGTGTTGTTCCTGAGATTAGATATAGAAGATTCCTTTTATAGGCATAGAATTGATGAATGATATTCATGTTATGACTGTTTGGGTATTAAGATGAAAATGATGATCATTAAATCGATAATGAAAGTATGGTTATAAGCAATGAATGAATAATAATTAAAGTCGAGTTATGACTCATAATGCATAATAAAAACCGAATTTATAAGGTGACAGATCATAGATATATATTGCTTAATATAAGGGCACATGTAAAAAGAAAAATAAAATGAAAAATTTTATTGAAAACTTAAGTTTTTAACACTTTTAAATATTAAATACATATGAGTTAAGTATTTTTAGAATCCTAAATAAGTTTGTCTTAAGCACATATATTAGTTAATTTTATTTTTCTAATTATTATAGCCAATTAATTGTTGAAAAAAATGAACTTTCACATTATTATCTTAAAATTACTTTTGTCTAACTACATAATAAATATTAGTATAAAATAATTGCATGAAGTAATTGATTCCAAGTTTTTGAAAGCTAAAAAGATTTCTCATAATGAATACAATAAGAACAAAGTTAATTTGTTTAGTATTGCTGGGAGAATTGAAATTAGGTGTACGTGAAGAAGGTGGTGTAAATACCATCATAACGATGGTCAAAGTAAAGGGGGGTAGAAATGTGATGATGAGGCAGGCATGATTGTGCAAGCTATAGGTATAAGTAGTGATGGGAAGAGATGTGGGCAAAATGGTAAAAGTGCAGACAATGGAATGATTAAGAGGTGTAGTTAGCAGTTGGAGGGGAGAGAGGACGAGTGGGATTAATGATGAGACCAAGTGTGAAAGTGGAGCCAGGCGTAGTCATTACTGATTGGAGAAGACATTAAAGCAAACAGACTTGAGAGATTCTAGATGTAAATTTATGTGGGACCCTAATTCTTTCCAACTGCCACAAAAATATTTAACATGGACACTAAAAATCTATATGAAATCAACCATTTAAATAAGATATATATTATGATCCGTTAGTTATTATTCCGACTAATATTTGAGAACCCAAATACTTGTTCAATAAAAACGGTTAATAAACAGGCGTTAGACGCTAATTAAGCCCAGTTATATAATGGTGAAAACTCAGTTGTAGTCGATTTCAGGTGAAGTTGATAACGACTGTTAGATGAAAATTTAGTCAAATCATTTAACTACTATTTGCTATCAACTTCACGTGAAGTTGATTGCACCTGAATTTTCACCATATAATAATACCAAAAGAATAAAAAACAATAAATAAAAAACAGCAGAATATTATCGGTTTTCAAATTATATTTTTCACACATTAACTTAAATATCAGAGTATTTTTTTATAAACACTTATATAATATTATTAGAGAGATCGAAATATTGTTGGGTTGCTAAAGATATGATGAGGTATAATTTGTCAAATTCAAAGATTTAAAAACATATTAAATATAAAAAATAAACGTTAAAAATATAGAAAATAAAATACGTATATATAAAAAATAGAAAATAAAAGATTTGATGCTTATATTTTTGTTATGTTAATGATTGAGATTTGAGTAAGTAGCATCACTGGTGAATGGTGAATGGTGGTGGCAGCTACTAGTTAGTAGGATTAGTGAGCTTTATTTTATTTGAGAGAGTTGGGTTGGGTAAGTGAAATGGAAAGGGAAATGGTGTATCTGGTGATTGCTGATTTGTGAATTGATTGTATTATTATTATTATTAGGGGGAAGAAGGTGTGTGTATATGAAGTGTGAACTGGTGAAATTTGAGGACTTTACAACAAAATAATAATGGGGCCATTTTGCTTTTGAGGGAACAAATTTTGGAAGGACCCATTAGGCGCAATAATTAGCTATCATCTGACCTTACTAATCTTAAAGGCAAAAAGCTACACGCCTTGGATTGATCATGCATACACACAACCACGCTCTTCTTCCTCCTTAATTATTGATTAATTAGAATTAGAGGGAAAAAAACAAGAAAAAGAAAAGTAGATGTTAGATTTGTAAAGATGGGGCCTTTGCCAGTTAGATTTGTGCTAGTGAAAGCCTCATAGGAACCAATTAGGGTGATAACTGATCTTGGGGAGAATTTTAAATATAGTAATATTAATCTATGTTATGCACTTATGCACGTCTCAAACTCTGTATAATAAGGAGTTTGTAAAAAAATTTTAGTTTTTGAGTTAGTTTATTGCTATGAAGCACGAACATTTGGTTAAGTTATTGTGTTTACGTGTTGGACATATTTCGGATACAATACTCACTGATATTTGTTTGATATATCTTAATAAAAAATAAAAAATTCTTTTTCGGATACATTTGAACACACCTAAATACCATTACGTATCAGCGTGTCTAATCTTATTCTTAAAATATATTCTTAAAATAAATTTAGATAAAGTATATATTATTATTTATTATAATAAAAAATATTTTAAATACTTGATATAATTAAAATAAGATATTAAAAATAATTTAAAAAATTAATTTATATTTTAATATCAGTAAAATATCAAAATATCATTACGATTTATCTAAAAGTTACTTTATATTTTATATGTATATGTGTTCCGTGTCTTATAATATTTTAGTCGTATCCCGTGTTCGTATTATTGTATTGATTTTCTTTTAAATAATTATTTCTTTTTAATAAAAATTACCTTATTTTCACTATTCTAATATGAAAAATAGTTGCTAATTCTACTGTTATATTTCGATTATAATTAACAAACTAGTATATATATTCGTGTTCTGTATGAGATAATATAAAAAAATATAAAATATTTTGTTTGAATTTTTAATAAAAATACTGCACGCATAATAAATTGTTATAAAAATTTTATAAAATTAATTAAATTTAAGTTTAACTATTTTTAATATTAAAAATAATGAAATTGAGTAAAAATTTTACTTATTTTAGAAGTATGATAATTACTCATTAATAATAACATATAATTTGTGATCAAATTAAAATATTTATATTAAAATTTTACTTTTTTAAAGATTTTTTTAAATAATATAAGTGATTAAATTTTTAGACATTTTTTAATTATTTATGAGTAAATTTTTCAAAACTTTTTATGCTTATAATTTGATCAAATATAAATTTAATATAAGATAAAATTTGTTTTTGAATTATCTTTTTTATTATTATAACAAAAAAATTTATTATAGAGAACTTGTTTTTGATCAAATCTACCTAAAATTATTTTATATTCTAGTATCATATTCTTTTCTAGAATTAAAGTAATATAATCAATATTATTATCAATTAAAATTTATCAATATATTTTATCGAGTAAAACATTATAATAAGCCAAGGAGAATAAAATTTTACACAAATAAGCCAAATAGAAAACTGGTTCATGAATCCACCAATGCACATTACTATATAGTTTGAATTAAGTTTATTCGAACTCTATTCACACATAATTCGAATCATATTGATTCGAATTATACACAAACGCGCACACACACTAATTCGAATCATATTGATTCGAATTATACACAAACGCGCACACACACTAATTCGAATCATATTGATTCGAATTACACTCACACACGCTGCACATAGTAATTCGAATTGACCAGATTCGAATTACTCATGATTTAATTCTGCCCATTTTTTTATTAAAAAATTAATAATTGATTAAAAAAATTAATAATTTAAAAATTAAAAAATATATATTTTATTTCATGCATTAAAAAAAGCTAACAAAATATTTTATTCTATATAAAATAATTTTAAAAAATGGCTTAAAAGATATTTACTATAAAAATTTGTAATGTCCGAATAATTTAGGACATTAAAGAAATACTCTACATAGTCAATAATAATTTAGAAATTAAAAAAAATATAGTTATAACCAGTATTTACCTAAATTACTATAATATTACAAACTTTTACAGTACTCTTAATATTTTTTAAGCTATTTTTTTTAAATTATTTTGCATAGAAAATGGCTTAAAATGGCTTAAAATTCCCTTTGTTCTAGGCAAAATAATTTTAAAAAAATGGCTTAAAAAAATGTTAGGAGTACTATAAAAATTTGTAATGTCTTAGTAATTTAGGTAAATACCGGTTGTAACTATATTTTTTTTTAATTTCTAAATTATTATTGACTATGTAGAGTATTTCTTTAATGTCCTAAGTCATTAGGACATTACAAATTTTTATAGTACTCCTAACATTTTTTTTTAGTCATTTTTTTAAATTGTTTTGCCTAGAATAAAGGGCATTTTAAGCCATTTTATATGCAAAACAATTTAAAAAAATATCTTAAAAAATGTTAGAAGTACTATAAAAGTTTGAAATATTCTAGTAATTTAGGTAAATACTGGTTATAACTATATTTTTTTTAATTTCTAAATTATGATTGACTATGTAGAGTATTTCTTTAATATCCTAAGTCATTAGGACATTACAAATTTTTACAGTACTCCTAACATCCTTTAAGCCATTTTTTAAAATTATTTTGTATAGAATAAAATATTTTTTTGTGGTATAATTTAAATAAATTTATTTAAAAAATTTATAAAAAAATATTCATGAGCTATTAAAAATGCGCAAAAGAGTATTGTATGAAATTCGAATTGATAGCTCATTAATATTTTAAAGAAGTCTCGTAATAAAATATTTTGTTAGCTTTTTTTTAATGCATGAAATAAAAAATATATTTTTTAATTTTTAAATTATTAATTTTTTAATAAAAAATGGGCAGAATTAAATCATGAGTAATTCGAATCTGGTCAATTCGAATTACTATGTGCAGCGTGTGTTAGTGTAATTCGAATCAAGATGATTCGAATTAGTGTGTGTGCGCCTTTGTGTATAATTCGAATCAACATGATTCGAATTATGTGTGAATAGAGTTCGAATGAACCTTATTCGAACTATATAGTAACGTGCATTGGTGGATTCATGAACCAATTTTTTATTTGACTTATTTGTGTAAAATTTCATTCTCCTTGGCTTATTATAATGTTTTACCCTATTTTATTTATTATTGAGTTGAAATAACTATATATATATATATATATATATATATATATATATATATAGAAATTGTTTTTTATATTTATTTGGTTAGTTTAAACTTCTAAAAAAAGTGCTAAAAATAAGATTAATACACAATTGAATGCATAAATATTTTGTCTTAACTCTTATAAAATGATAAATATAATTTGTATCTAAAGTGTTATATTGTTCATAGTAAAATAATAATTATTGATACAATTTTTTTTACACAAAAAAAAATTGTTACAATAAAAACAGAGATAATATTAATTGTTAATAAGAATCGAAGTCGATTTGTCTATTCAATAATACAACCACTTTTTTTTTGAAAGACAAATCTTTGTTATGTGTAAAAAAAATTAAGCTATCACTCAAGTATTTATCAAGTGCTTCATAACAGTATCTATTAACCAAGAATTTTTTTTTCAAATGATGAGTTTCGTTCTCACTAACAATATTAAGGATTACATTTGATAGTATTTTGAACTTTAAGTGTATCTCATTCTTCTATTATGAAGGAATAAAAATAATGCAATATTACTTGAATTAAAATTTAGTGTTTTTCACCTTTTAAGTGAATTTCAACCAAAATTAAGCTAAAAAAAAATGTTGTTGTTGTATCCCATGACCATAAATAAAGCTAAAATCTCTTCTCCACAATTCAGAACATAATAACTTTATCAAAATGTATATTTTTTCTTCTTAAATGTATTACAAAATCCAATGTGATTAAGGTTATTTGTTTTAATTCATCTCTCTCAAAATTTAGCTCTCCTATAGTAGGTTATAGCTATTTTTTAGCTAACAAATAATTATTTACTTCGGTTACAAAATATACAAAAAGATAATCTTTTAGAATTTTGTCACAAGATTATAAAATTTCATTTAAATTAAATAAGCATAACTTCTTAATGTCATTCTCTCACATGATTAATTCTACACAAAACACAAAATAATGTTAAAAGTTAATAAAATTAAAATAATCAATAATTAAAAAATTATATTATTGCAGTAAATAAAACTATCCTTTATGTATAGTACTAATTCTTTATTGATATAAAATACCATTAGAGCTCATGTCAATAAATATATATATATATATATATATATATATATATATATATATTGGTCTTGAAATATTGTTGGAACATTATTTTTGTTGTCCTTGTATCTTAAAATTTATATAATTTTTTAAGTATTTAAGAGAAGGCGCTGATAATAATTTTTAGCATTTAAAAAAATATTAATTAAAATTTCACTTTTAAAATATTTATGAAGCAATTATATATGCATATAAAATATTTTTCTGATAAAGTAAATCAAATTATAGAATTTTATAGTGCATATATGATGTCAAGATATCTTAGGCTAGTTTCACAAGTCTTTTTTAATTGTTTTCATTAGGTTTTTTGCACTTTTTTGAGCAATAAGTAAGTAATTACACGAGAATTTCATGCATATCTTGATTCAATCAAACATGGTTAATTAGTGCAATTTTATGAGGTTTTTTCAAGATTTAATTAATTGATTTGAATGATGCAATTTCTTGTGATTTTGGTAAAGCTTTGATGCATGTGTTTGGTTAATGATAGGTGAAGAGAAGCAAGTAAGAAGCAGAGGAAGAGGAAGTAACGTTGGAAAAAAGGGGTAAAAATGCACCGTTGGTGGCCAAAGTTGACTCACCAACGTCGCTAGCAACGTCTTCGATAAAATTCAATTCTGGAGAGTCGATGACGCGTACGCGTGGAAGTGAACAAAATGTGGATTCATGCGCATGCATCGGCGACGCGCACCCGCAAATTGGCAAAAATCCAGTTTGACGCGTACGCGTGACCAAAAGAACGCTGGTGTGCAAACGTTGAGTCAAACGTTGCCACCAACGCTCTCGATACGAATCTCAGAAATTTGGAGTTCGAAAACTTGCAGCGAGGCGTACGTGTCGATGATGCGTACGCGTGGATACAAGTTTTAGCCAGTCTCGCAAACGCGTGAGCAACGCACACGCGCGAAACGCTGTTTTGATGCGTACGCGTAGGCGACGCGCACGCGTGGGTGAGTATTTTGGCCAGTTCACACACGCATGAGCGACGCACATGCACAAAACGTTGTTATGACGCGTACGCATGGGCGACGCGCACGCATGGGTGGACGAACGTTGGTACACCAACGTTGAGTCAAAGGTTGGCGGCAACACTCAATCCTTCTATTTCAAACTAACGTTTGCTTCAACGTTTGCCTACAAACGTTGGTCACTAATGTTGACACCAGCTTCATTCTAATTATACACCCATGCAGATCAAGAACGTTAGTTGCCAAACGTTCCTCTTCAACGTCATTGAGATCCACTTTAACTTGTTTCAATAAAGGCCAAAAGTCCAATCTAAGGACTTGAAGACTTAATGGGAAAGTGTATATATAGATAGGATTTAAGTTAGAAAAGGGAGGAGCACCTCCGGGCGGGGGGAGGGGGGGGGGAGGGGGGAATCCAGGATTGTACTCTCTCTGCAAATTTACTTTCTCAGTAGATCTAGTTTATTATTCTGCAATGTATTTTTCAATTTCAATTTTCATTCCCAGATCTATGAATAACTAAACCCCTTTTCATTGGGTTAGGGAGCTCTGTTGTAATTCAATAGATCAATAATAGTTTTCATTCTTCTTTTCCTTTTCTTTCTCTTGATCTGCTTGAAAGATTTCGTTCTTCATTCAAGCATTCAATTGTCTTGATAGAGAAATTGAATGTACTTGGATTCTGTGATTAGCTTGAGAGAGAAATCATAGAATCATGCTTGAAATCTTTCTCACTTCTGATTAGGTTGGGGGTTGGATGGATATTGTGACATGTAATCCTATTAATACTTTGATCTATGACGGTGTGTGGTATAATCAGTGACCAAACTTCATCTCTTCCCATGAACAATTAAATCAAGATATTGGGCAATTGTTCAAGATTAGAGAGATTGGATTGAGCAAGATCAATGAATGCATTGATTGAGGAAGAGATGAGAATGAACTTGATCCGGAGAATGCAATATCTCCTAAGCCCAATGATCTTCCCCACTTTTGATCTTACCCATTCTTTACATTCTGCTGTTTACATTTATGCTTAATCACCCCATTCCCATTTAATTTCTTGCAATTTACTTTCTGCAGTTTATAATTCGCCATTTATTTTCTGTCATTTACATTACTTGCAATTTACGTTTCCAGTTATTTAATTTCTGCAATTTTTAATTCAACTTCTAATTAGTTCAACTAGAACACTCCTCTAATTAAAATTGCTCAACCAAATCTATGTGGAATTCAACCTCACTCTATTGTAAGTTTTTACTTGACAACAATTTGATATACTTATCGAAATTTTTACTTGACAACAATTTGATATACTTATCGAAGAGAATTTTGTAGAGATACAAGATTTCACGCATCAATATAGCACTACAAACTTGCAAAGATGTGTTCATTTAGCTGTCATTTGGTTTAAGAAAACAAATTTGAGATATTTTATCTTTTTAATAATATTATGTATATAAAAAATTCTTTACAATGTAAATTGTGAACTACTTCTCATTCTCTAATTGAAATGAAAGCCTAATTATAAATTGTTCTTTTTTTTAGATATCGTAGTTAAATAACCGTCAAAAGACATTACATACCAAACTGGCAAACTATATCTGCGTTCTTTTTAATGAATCATCAGTATTATATATAGTGGTTATTGCTTATTACGTTATCGTTGTGCTCGTGTATAGTTTAATAATTTAGTTTAAAATAATTCATTTTAATTTAAAGTTGTATATTCAACTCCTATAACATTAGTATTACATTTATTGCATATGATAATATACAAAAATATATAAAGTATTTTTTATTTTTTTAAACAAAAACACGTAAAGCAATTGTTACTATAAAATTTTACAAAATAGTGGTTAAATCCAAAGTTCAACTGTTTTTCATATTAAAACATAAAAAATAATGAATAAAATTATATGTGTCTTTAAAATGAAATAATTATTCATTAATAATATTATATAGTTTAAATTTCAAATAAAATATTTACATTATATTTAAAAAATATAGCTTCGTCAATAATTGTATGTTATTTTTAACTCTTTAAAATAAAATTTTGAACATAATTCTATTTTCATAAAAGGTAGATTTTTTTAAAATAAAAATTTGATTAAAAATCATTAACAACAAAATGAGATTATTATAAATCATATATGTATTAACTCTTACCAAGATAAAAGTGATATAAAAAAAATAGAAATTCTTCATCTTTAATTTATTTAATCAATTTTATTTAAGTTCATTGGACACATATAATTATCATTTATTTATTGGCAACACGTAATTTAAAGAGTAGAAATCCTTTACGTTATTATATAAGTTGAAATGTCCATATATAATCTTTTGTTTTAAAAAACAACTTGAAAAAAATATAATCAACTATTTATCAAATTCCAAGAAAGATGGTGTTCCAATGATGAAATAAGGTAGATTGTTAGAGAGGTTTGGCATGAACAGATTGATGGTTCAGCCATGTATATCCTAACTCAAAAAATAAAGCGTTGTCGGCATAAGATTGTCAGATGGCAACAAGAACACAGATCTAATTCGAAGGTGGAGATTGATTTACTACCGTCGGAATTAGAGGAACTTCGTTTAGCAGGAATTCATGGAGGTGACATCATTTCAGAAATAGAGGACAAACTTGAAAAAGCATTGCAAAATGAGGAATCTTATTGGAAAGATAAGTCTAGAGTCAAATGGCTCAAATCTGGTGATCAGAATACAGCTTTCTTCCATCAGAAATAAGTCACAAAGCACCAAAATAATACAAGAGATTCTCAACAATTGAGTATAAGAGTTCAACACCATTATTAAAATAAGAACATAGAAAAGAAAGGGAAAATAAGTTACAAAAATAAAATTGAAATGCAATGAATGAAAACGAACAAATGCAACATGCTAAAGGAGAATGAAAAATAAGAAGAATAAGAAGTGGAAGTCTGAAGAGAGTGAGAAGAAGAAACTAAGAAAGGAAGAAGAAAGAAGAGAAAAAAGAAGAAAGAAAAAGGGAATAGAAAACAGGGCAGAAACAGGGGAAAACAAGGCGCGGAAGGTGACGCATAAGCGTCGCCCATGCTTACGCGTGGGTCGCCGCTGTGCCTTTGGCACAAAATGGGCACAACTCTCGAGTTTTAGTACCAGGAGTTGTGAAACCACGCCGACGCGTACGTGTATAGCACGCTTGCGCGTGGATGCCCTTTTTTTCCCTTAAAGATAAGAACAGAAACAGAGCACTCTCCTAACCTACGAACATTCTAATATAGTTAAAATTACAATTCAACAACAAATCTTTTTGTTTTTTGAAAAATTTTCAAATACAAAACAAACAAACTTACACTTCAAGCAAAATACAATCTAACAACAACTATACTAATCAAAATAAACTAACAACAACTTATCAATCACAGCAAAATGTATAAGAGTAGAGAAAAGAAGAAAACTACCTACAATGGCAACTCAATGCATTCGTTGATTATATTTACAAAATAATGGAAAGAGTTTACCATGGTGCGGTTTCTCGCACCTAGCACTTTCATTTAAAGTCCTTAAGTTGGACCATTGATGGGGTCCTTGCTATGGTGGCTTATGCTTGAATCCTTCCTTGAATCCCCACCAATGTTTGCATCTCCAATGCCCATCGGGATCCCAAATTAGGCGCATAAAGCCTTCAAGTAAGCTTAAGTCGATGACAAGGCCCCAAGAGTTTTGATTGTTGAAATGAATTCTGGGGTCCCAAACCTTGTTCTTCCACCCATCTTCTTGTTGACTACCATAATTAAATATGGGTGACAAGGCTTGTGAATTCTCAATTAAGCATCCAAACATTCTCCTACATCCATGCAATTTGGTTCTACACCAACCATTGCCATTCAACTTTGAGCATGTAACCATCATGAACTTAGAATGATGTTTCCAACCACTACACAACTCTCTCTTACTCTTAACTCCACAAAGAGCTCTAAGTTGACCATCATTTTCAATCAAACCATATTCAAGTGAGAAAGTAAGGCTTAGGGATAGAAATTTTACCCACTTGCATGTTGTGTTGGCTAATGGTGACTTAGGAAGGGGGACCTCCCCACACTTAGCCAATGTGAGATCTATTCCCTTGTGCTCTTCCTTTGCAGCTTCCACCTCTTTGCAAGCTTCTTCAATTTCAATTCCTTGCTCACCAACTTCTTCTATACACCCTTCATTGCTCAAACCATGTGTTGGAGGTTGTGCACGGTCCTCCTTGTCATCAATTTCATAACACAATGAGGGAGTTTCGTCACTTCTAAAAGACACATTGGTTGGTGTGGATGCATTTTCGATGATAGAGCTTGCTTCTTGCTCAACCTCTTCCTCTTGGTCGCTTCCTTCCAATTCAATCTCTTCTTCATTGCTTACCAAAGGGTATAGGAGGTGAGGTATCTTCTTCCTTATCCTCTATGTCAAGCCCAATTGGAGATGATTCAATTGTAGATAGGAACTTAATGATCGAATTCATCTCTTGATCAACCTCTTCAAAATCTTCAACCGTGATATGTATTGGAGGTTGTACACCCTCCTTACCATCAATATCGAACTTCTTGGAAGAGGGCTCTATAACTATACGCTCCCATGGACTTCCAACATCTCCTAGGTCTTCAACCACTTCTTCCGGCTCAATTGTCTTAACTTCCTCCCCTTGTGACAATTCTTGCTTCAACCCCTCTTCTTCACATTGAAGCTCCAAACTCACTCCCTCACTATACTCCTTGATTGCTTCTC